>NW_027142377.1:9123571-9723571 GCF_026170545.1 Melanerpes formicivorus
CGACTTCAGGAAACAGAAGTTTAAAATGCAATATGCTCAGTCAGGAAATTGTAGCCTTTCTCCCTTGAACTCAAAGAGTGCACCCAGTGAAAAAGGAGCCGCTGCTGTACTTTGATATTTCCTGCAGATTTGAATAAGGAGACAGGTGGTTAAAGCACGTAGCTCTTTGTCGGAGTGTATTAAGAAAGAAGTTGTTCCCTAAGCTGTTGTTTTTTTGGGGTGTATGTGTTCATATATACATATTATGTAAGCGTATTTGTATGCCTAATTTTTTGTTTGGTGTAAAATAATAAATAACATTAGAACCATTTTTCACTAAACCCCTGCTTACATGGTTAATGAGAGGAGCAGCAATTATTTCATAAGCAGTACTCTGTGAAGTTCATTTTATGCCAGAGCAGCTTTTCTAGAACCAGTTTTAAAGTTAATTATCAAAGGCAGGCATCTTCTATCCATTGCCTGTGGCCCCCCGCTGGGTTTGTTGTTCAGCTTTCCTTGGGAAAGAGTCGCTCTGCAGAAGACCATCTTCATGGTGTCACAGTCCAGGGAGCTGAACACGTCCGAGCTAATCAGCTTAGAACATCAGTACCATCTTAATGTGGGATTTGGGACCTTCTGGATGCAGGGTGAGGAGCTGAACTAGTCTGCAAGCACATCACTTTATTCCTTTTGCTTTAAGCAAGAATAATTTGCCTTTTTTTCTCTCATCTTTCTTCCTTGTTGTTTTGCCCCTGAAAACTGTGCGGCAAAAGCAACCTCCAGGGTGGACACTAAATCTTCTGATGCAGGCAGAGCAGTGATAACATCTGAACTGAGGGTGCTTTTCCAGGGCATGCTTGACAGATGTAGCAGGGCCTTTTAGGATTTAGTACTGGAGCATATCTATTACGCGCGCTGCAGCACAGCTTGGCAGGAGCTGTGTGGTAATCTCCCATGAATTCTGTCTGACTTATCAGAACATCTGAACAGGTTCCTGCAGGATGCAGAGTCACTGCACCAAGTTGGGAGAGACAGACCATACACTTCGAACTCTTTTAACTCTTGCTGATCCAAAGCCCCTTCTGTGCTGAGACAGTGATTTTCTTTTCTGGAAGGAACTGATGCCTTTCTGCCTCTCCTTGTGCTCCCTCTTTCTTGTTCTCTGCTTCCTCAGAATATGATTTCAAGGGTTAGAATCTAATATCTATGTATCTGAAAGGGTAAGAGTAATTGCTTTAATGGCATGGTAGCCTGCCTGTTTCTTTAGCAGAATGTAGTAAATATGATACATGTGGTGGAATTTAAGCTTTTGCTGGTTGCAAGTCCAGGACTCTGTTACACATAGGAGTGTGGGCTTAACAGCTTTATTTCCTCTCTTTATTTTATGTATTTCATCTGAGTCTTACTGAGCAGAGTATTTAATGTTCTGTATTCATCTTTGGTAACAATTATGTTGGTGTTTTTTGTTTCTATGTATACACACATACACTTGTGCACGCATGCACACACACGCGGATTGAAATCCACCCCACCAAGATCGATCACAAACACAGAATTGTTTAGATCACAGACTAAAGTTTAATTTTGGAGTTTTGCTTTAGGGTTAGAATTAGCTTCAGAGTGTGAGTTGCATAGGAGGCGCTGTAATTTGTTTTAAGGATAAGGCCTTCAGGCTGCTGTGCATAAAATGAGCATGATTCCTTATTCCCACGGTTGATTTTTGAATGGAAGTGCAATTATAATTTTTTCACCCAGAAGCACATACAGTACAGAGCAAAGATAATACCTTGAATGCATATCAGCTTGGGGAACTTCTCCTGGAATTTTATTTATTGTTCACCTAGCACTAATTCAAAAAAGATCCATGCAAACCCTAACAATATGCTTGCTCTTTAATTTGGAGTCTAAGAGTGTTTTTAGAGACACTTTCAGGGGCTTTATTATTACTGAGTGCAATTTCAATGGTGAATTTTAATGTCAGGCACAGAAAAGTGCAACCAGTTATTTCTGATAGAATAGAAACTGTTACAAACAGAACACTGATGCAGCTCTGGCCTCTGTTAATCCTCCATTGCTGCAGATATCTTCCTGTCACACCAGAAAGCTGCACTGCTGACTGGTATTGAACAGCCACCATCTGCATATGAGAGGTATGTAGATCATATTTTTTCTGATTATCAATGCCAATCACATTCATCTTCCACAGGAAGAACCGGACAATCAATACTCACAGAATATTCATTTAACCTATGAAAGAGAGGTGAATTCCTGCATCCAATTTTGGGCTGTCATGGTCACTAAAGAGCCAGATTCTGACATTTCCACTGCATGATATCAAAAAGATACTGCCTCGGGTAGACACATGTTAGACATCACTTCAGTTGCTTGCCATCAAAAGAAGGCAGGAGGCAGGAATTGAAATCATAGTTTGGGAAGTCTGTTATTGCAAAATATTTGGTTTTTTCCTTAGAAGAATTTTTCAGAAATGTTTATGCATGTGTGTCTACCTATGTGCATGAATACAGGGGCTAATTCAATAACACCATGGATAGGCTTAATTTAGACTATTTACAGAATAGAATTAACCAGGTTGGAAAAGACCTTCGAGATCATTGAGTCCAACCTATCACCCAGCACCATCTAATCAATGAAACCATGGCACCAAATAACCCATCCTGTCTCTTTTTAAACACCACCAGTGATGGCGACTCCACCACCTCCCTGGGCAGCCCATTCCAATGGCCAATCACTTTCTATGAAGAACTTCTTCCTAACATCCAGCCTGAACCTCCCTTGTCACAGCTTGAGACTGCGTCCTCTTGTTCTGGTGCTGGTTGCCTGGGAGAAGAGACCAACTCCCACCTGGCTACAACCTCCCTTCAGGGAGTTGTAGATAGCAATAAGGTCTCCCCTGAGCCTCCTCTTCTCCAGGCTAAGCAACCCCAGCTCCCTCAGCCTCTCCTCACAGGGCTTGTGCTCCAAACCCCTCCCCAGCTTTGTTGCCCTTCTCTGGACACATTCCAGCAACTCAACATCTTTTCTAAACTGAGGGGCCCAGAACTGGACACAGTACTCAAGGTGTGGCCTAACCAGTGCTGAGTACAGGGGCACAATGACTTCCCTGCTCCTGCTGGCCACACTATGCCTGATGCAGGCCAGGATGCCATTGGCCTTCTTGGCCACCTGGGCACACTGCTGGCTCATGTTCAACCTGCTATTGACCAGTGCCCTAGGTCCCTTTCTGCCTGGCCACTCTCCAGCCACTCTGACCCCAGCCTGTAGCACTGCATGGGGTTGTTGTCACCAATGTGTAGAACCTGGTACTTAGATGTGTCAAATCTCATGCTGTTGGACTGTGCCCATCTCTCTGGCCTGTCAAGGTCCCTCTGCAGAGCCCTTCAACCCTCTAACAGACCAACACCTGCTCCTAAATTGGTGTCATCTGCAAATTTACTGATGATAGACTCAATCCCCTCATCCAGATCATCAGTAAGGATATTGAACAGGGTGGGGCCCAACACTGTTCCTTGGGGGACAGTACTAGTGCCTGGCTGCCAGCTGCATGTGGCACCATTCACCACCACTCTCTGTGCTTGACCCTCCAGCCAGTTCCTAACTCACCACGGAGTGCTGCTGTCCAAGCCACAGGCTGACAGCTTGGCCAGGAGTTTGCTGTGGGGCATGGTATCAAAGGCCTTGCTGAAGTCCAGGTGTGTGCACAATAGTCCCAGCACAGCAGTTCTGAAGAGCTGGGCTGCATTAGGGGTTTTAGAGTCCAAGAAATATAAAAATAAAGTATAATGTAGGCAATTATTTATTTATTTTTAAAGGCAAGAACGTTCTTCCCCCAAAAGCTGCTCTTGCAACAGGATCCCAAGTGCAAAGACCACTGTCACTTCAGGGACTTTCACTAGTTCAATGGGCAACCAAAATCAAGTAGTGAATGAGCCCTTCTCATTGAGAGGAATGATGCTGGGACATACCAAGTGGGCACATGTGTCCTTGCTTGCATACATTGTTCCTGGAGATGGGGTGCTCGAGAGAGCTTCCAGCAACACAAAACTATAGCCCATAGCCATTATTTTAATTTGAAAAAAGGAAGTTTTTTTTTCTCCTGTATTGAACAATCAAAGAACTTTCTGACATTTGTTTTGATGGCTGAGAGGATTTTAAAGAAATAATAATCTATTCAGGAAGCATAAATCCAGGCTGACTCTCAGACAACTTACACACAAATTGTATTCAGGTAAATGGTCCCTAAAAATGCCTTGATAGTACAATGCACATCACTGTTGCCAGAAAAAATATAATGTAAAACTTCCCATTACAAAGGATGAGACAAAGAAAGAAATGTATTTTCATTATACTTCCATAGTTTCAAAGTATCTCAAGATTTGATTCAAGTCCTAAAGATATTATGAGGTAACATCTATGTTACCTTTGAGTCAACTACCATGTCTTGACACTTGATCAGTCTGTAAAGGCTCTGGGAAGAATCAGAAACAAACAATTTTATTCCTCAAACAGGAACTTGTGCAGCAGCTTGAGCAAGAATGGTTTTTTCTCCTTTAAGTATGACTGCAGGTCCTGTAATGCATTTAATCAGAACACCAGGGTCAAATACAACATTTTTGTACAATCTCTTTTAGAAATATGACCGAGACTAAAAGAAAATAAAATTCCAAGTAAGGACATATAGTTTCATAGTTTCATTCAGGGTTGGAAGGGACCACAAGGATCATCTAGTTCCACCCCCCTGCCATGGGCAGGGACACCCTACACTAGATCAGGCTGGCCAGAGACTCATCCAGCCTGCTCTTAAACACCCCCGGGGATGGGGCCTCGACCACCTCCCTGGACAACCCATTCCAGGGTTTCACCACTCTCATGGTGAAGAACCTCCTCCTCATATCTTGAAAATTCCAAGAAGCCATGTGCATTAAGGGCATCTTATCCATGTCAGTTAGAAGTGAGAGACATATTTAAACAGAGATGCTGAATAGATCTTTAATGTTATGCTTCCACATTTACATATGGAAATATAGGTGTATATAGCCTGTTGTTACTTTTTCTTCCAATTTCTATGGTGTCTTTCCACTGGGAGATCATATGGTGGACTTTCAACAATAAAAGGCAGCCTCTGTGAAAGATGGGGACTGTATTTTTAGCATGGTCTATTGTGACAGGACGAGGGGTAAAGGTTTATAATTAAAAGAGGGTGGTGAAAATCTGGCACAGGTTGCCAAGTGAGGCGGTAGAAAACCCATCCCTGGAAATATTCCAGGTTATGTTAGATGGGGCTCTGAGCAACATGATCTAGTTGAAGGTGTCCCTGTTCACTGCAGGTGGTTGAACTAGATGACTTTACAACACTTCTTCCAACCAAAACATTCCACGATTACTTTGGTTAGGACAGCTCAGTTTCTAGGAATAGTTTTATTGGTCACTATGCCCATGCAGGTTTATTTGGTTTTATCCTAATTGGAGATTTCAAGCCCTGGTTTTAAGTCCCAAACATAGCTATTGCAACTGTTGGAAAATGGAAAGGTTTTGCTGAATACTGACAGCTTGGGTCCAAAGGAGAAATATTTTTTTTCCTTCTTCCCCCCCTTGTTGCTTGGTGTTTGTTTGTTTGTTAAATAACATGTGCTTCTCTTTCATTCTGGGTTTTCCTCAAGCATTCAAACATAGTGAATGACTTTTCCCTCTAGCTTTATGTCACAGGAGGAAAGCATTACCTGTGCCCGGACAAAATCAATCTACTTTAACTAGAGAGAGGGAAAAAAAAAAGGTAGAATGGCCAGATGATTTTAAACATGTTTTGAAACAGCTTTAGTGTAGCCTCTGGGTACATGAAGTGGCTAAAAAGGAGCCTGATGGACCATCCAGATCTCTTAGGTGGGGCTACCCTGGTTAATCAGAGGTTCTATGCTTGTCTCAGCCACAAAAAGCAGAGCTCAAGGGTTGATGATGCAGCATGTGTCTGCCTGAGCTGCTTCAGGAGTCATTGTTCTTCAGTCTCCCACTTACTACCACATTTAAGGACAAAAATATACTAAGGTAATGTTAAGTATCTGCTCTGGACTGTAGTATGGAAAGTGAAATTTAGAAAACTGCAGAGGTGAACTAGTACACTAGAAGGAACCAGTGTACTAATGTTTCTGTTGCAATGTGAAAGAGCATAACATCCTACAGGTGACAGCTCCACCTATTCCCGCCAAGCAGAGCACATCTGCTTTTCTAAACCCACAATCTACCTGGTGAATAAACCGAATAGCTTAATTAATGCTGCCAGTAGAGGGAACTGATGTACATGTGAGTAGATGCAGCAGCATTTCTTCAGGGGAAAAAAAAATGTTTAAAAATATAAGGACAAGCAAATCCATTGTACTTCAAGAGGGGGACAAAGGTATCATTTCCATCTCACAGAAGTAATTGGCCAGGGAGCAAGAAGAGAGGGCCTGGTGCTATTTCCTTGTTGAAGAGTCCCCCCTTCTTCAATAGCATTACTCATGGAATAAGGTACAAAGGTGGCAGGATTTGGCAGAATGTGAACACGTATCCACGAGGCTTTAAGAAAAGAGATTTGGGATGCGCTTTTTTTTTTGTTTCTAAGACTTCTGGACAGAACTTGAAATGGGCTATTTGGGTCAAAGAAGGAGAGGTTTTTTTCTTTTCAATTTCTTTGCTGCAGATTTACATAGAGTTCATCTTGAAGTCACAGAAAGGTTGGAATATTGAAGTGAGCTGCTGTGAGCTGCTGATGACACAGCCTTGAATGTGTTTTCTGTTTTCTCCCAGTGTGGGCAACAGTGGAAAAACTCAAGGGGCAGGGCTGGGGGGTCAGAGAAAGAGAATTGGACAGTGTCAAGAACAAAATACAGTGCTTTCAGCAACAACAAAGAATAAAGGAAAGGCTTATGTTAAATACCTCCTTGATAACAAAAATCACCCAGTAGGGCTGAATATAATTCTGGAAAATTCTGCTTAAGGTTGTTACTGCTCAAGTTATTGTCTTTGGCAGCAGGTGCTAATATAAAGAGAGTGGCAAAGGTGGGTAAATTAACAAAGATGGACTGCAGAAAATGTGGTGAATTGATTCACCTTTTAGAGTAATCCATTCTGACTGGCAAAACCCTTGAATCCCATTGTAACTGTGGATTAGGTATTGAAATTCTTTATTGCTGAACTTCCAATGAATGTCTTTATTCATTTTTGTATAGAAAGGAGGAAAGCAATTTGATTAGAGCCCAAATTTTGTTGAGGTAACATCTACGCTTATTTTGAGGTGGATGGTCATTTCTAGTTTTGCTAGTTAGACACTCTGGTATTTCTCTTTGGAGACACATGCAACAGTGAGTAAGGATAAATGAGCCACTGAAGATAAAAATGAGAACATTGTCTCCTGCTGCCTAATAATAAAACCCCACTCAGATAGCAACCTTTTTTGAGGTTCTGAAATACCAGAGAAAACAGTTGATGCTTTTTTGTTTTGCGAGTTTTTTCCTTCTTCTTTCCCAATTCAGGTTTCCGGATAGGATTGGAACTGAATGTGCCAAAAATACCAGGATAGAAGCTGTTCTCATGGGTGTTTCCATCTGGAATCTAATGTAGAAATGCCAGAAATCCTGTAGGAAAACCTGTTCTCGTGCGGTTTCCTGCCCGGTTCAACGTTTTTGCTATGTTGGGAGAGTTTGGATTAGCAGCAGATAAGCAGAGAAACTGGTTCTGAATGCCAAACTTTTTTTGAAGTTTTTTTCATCGCCACTGGAAGCATTGCAAGGCCCAAAGGCATAAGGTATATAGTCTCTCCCCTGCTGGGCAGGGTTTAAAGCTGGCTGCATAGTAATAAACAAATGCATAAATATATTCATGAATGAGTAAGGCTTTGCTCTTCCCTTCTTTCCAAGGCTGTTTTAACCAGCTCTGTTGTTTGAGATAATCTTTGGTTATTTGCACAAACATTTGTGTGTTCAGAAAGTTTTATAAGTCTTAGCAAGAACATGTACCTGGAAAGTTGTTTTTTCAGATGCTTACTTTTCATTCTTTCTTATTTATTACTGCCCATTTGTATTTCTTGGAGGGGGGTGTGTGTGTAGGTCTCATTAGCTGAAAGAAACCAGCATGAGCTTTCTTTGGGAAGGGTGCTGAGCCCTAGCCTATGAGGTACAGCAGATTGCATTTTCTTTTCCCAAATTCTCGTCCAAGTGTGCCAGCAGGTAATATCCAGACCCTAGAGATGCTGATCCTCTTGGAGGTAAGGGGACCTTGAGCAGCCGAATGGTCTTGTCTTGCCTCTGTGAGCTGGGTCTCCTGTCTCTGTCCAAAGACAAAGCTCAGTGGGAGCTGGGAATGTTGTTTCTGGCTCTCACAGAGCCTTCAGTTTTTCAGCTTTCATTTTCAGTTCTTTTCCAGCATCCATCTTCTGGATGCTGCTGCAGTGGGTCTTTAAAAATCTTGCCTGTCTGTCCTTGATGCTGATTCCATAGTTTGCCACTCCTAATCTCTGGTCAGTAGAGACCCACCCAGATTCTCTCTCACTCTCCCTCCTCAACAGGACAGGTGGGAGCTAATAAAACAGAAAAGCTTGTTGGACAGGGAGATTCCTTACCAATTAGCATCATGGGCAGAACAGACTTGACATGGGGGAAAAGAATTTTCGCTGATTGCAGTAGGTTTGGATAGTGTGAAAAAAAAAAGCCAATCGAACCATGCCTTCCCTCTTCCAAACTCTGCTTTCTTCCTTGCTCAACTTAATGTCTTCATTCTGACTGCTCCTCCACCCTGAGGAGTTCACAGTCACTCCATAATATTCCCTCTCTGCTATTCCTCCTGTACACATCTTTTTCCCTGCCCTACTCTGATGGTCTCTGTCCCATGCCTGGAGCACCATCACCATCTTTTCCTCCTCCTCTCCTCTCAGGTCCTGTAGAGCTTCCCATCACACTTTTCCTGCCTCATGCTTTTCCTGCCTTGTGCTTTACCCCCTCACACCCCCTCACACCCCCTCACACTTTTGCCCCCCTCATGTTTTTGTCTCTTCATTCTTTTCCTTATGCTTTCCCTCACACCTTGCTGACAGGTGCTGCTTTTACCTCCCTTAAATCCTCTTTCCCTGACGTGCCTCTGGCACCGCCTAGGCTGTGCCCTGCAGCACAGCTGCTGGAACCAGCTGGAATCAAATATGCCCAGAACAGAGCAACTCCTCACATCATGGCGGATGCCTGGGGACACACAGGTGGTATGGCCACTGGTAATTTTGTGAGTGAGACATTGTTCATCCCAGTCTGGAATAGGGTGGCTCTGGGAGAAGTGAACCCCTCCACAGGAAGGGTTCCTGTCTAGTCTGGATGTTGGTGCTGCGTTTCCCACCTGAAGCTTGAGGATGCTGTGGTGGTGAGGTGAGGTGGCTTCCTCAGGTAACAACTGCTGCAGACAGCATGCTAAGGAATAAAAATGCTTCCAGACTGAATTTTCAAATACATTTTTCACCCAAGGCATGATTCTGTGATTCGGTGATTGTGTGATTTCAGCTCTGATTATGTTGCCTGGGGTGGTGAATGACTTTGACCTCACTACAGGTGGCGGGAGGCTGGTTTGCCATAGCAGCTCAGCACTGCGACCAGGTGTGAGAGGCCTTCAGGAGCAAACAGAGAGGCTATTTTTTATATTTTATGTTATTTTATTTTATCTTGTGAATCAGGTTTAGCCTCTTTTGTTGCCAAAGTGTGGAATCTTGCAGATTCTCAGCTCCTGGCACCTCTAGAAACTGAATTTTTACTTCACAGAGACCTGACACATTTAGTCCCTTGTATAGAACTCCTTTTATCAGGGCAGTTGTAGGCAAACACATGCTGAGAGGCTTTATTCTGCTTAATGCTGCTCCTTCGTGCAGCAGCTACGTACAGAAGTGTAAATCTACCCCCTTTCCTCACATGCATAGCATGAAGGCACACATACACACCAGAGAACATTGGTGGTGTATTTGCACAGGCCAACACTTATCTGCCAGAAAGCTGCTTATTTTTGGAGCTCCCTCTCTTTTGAGCTCTGTCTGCACTGCTGTCTTCCCCTGCCGTGGACACACATTAACTCCCAATATCAGCTGTCGGTAGCAATCTGTGCAGAATGAACATCTGTATTAAGTTTGCAGAGCTAGTCAAAATGTTTACCAGGACTATTTAATAGCGAGATCAATAGCAAGTGCCTTTCTGTTTGTTTTAACAAAACAAAATTGGTTGCAGAGCAAAACCTTTTTAGAACAACAACAAAAAAACCTCAGCTCTGGCACTGCTCCAACTCAGTGTAACAATGTGGAGAGAAAAGGGCATTCCTGAGTACTTGCTCAGATTTATTTTCATTATGCAGTTGTTAGACTAAGGGAGCATTAGATAGCTGTTGTCACAGGGAGACCCTGTCCCTGGGAAGCAAGCATGCTTGGCCATTCGTTCGGAGGTATACCGACTTCTGGCTGACAGCTCCAGCCTGACAGTGCCCTGACAAGTTCTGCTGGTAGAAACTTGTTCAAGTTTGAAGTGACACGTCTCTGCTGCTGATCATCCTTCTCCGAAACTGCTCTCAGCCATCCTGATTTTGGTGTCATACTGAATTCACTCGAAGTGTGTTCTTTGCCTGGGGTCTGTTAGTGGAAGCCAATGTATTAAATCACTTCCCCAAGTTACCATATTGGTTCCTTGCTTAAGGGCTGTTTACAGTAAGTCACAGGCCACTGGCTGGCCCACACAGTGCCTGATTTGGAAACTGGTAGCATCTCCAGTTGGTAGCTGACAAATTTCGACAGTTTGAGACTGTTACAAAACGTCAATGGAATGTGAGGAAAAGGAGAAAATTGATTATTTTCCATTTTCTGGAAGATAGCTATGAAAGGCTTTTTCAGTCCATGGAAGCAAAATAAGTACTAGCTGTTCTTTTTGTTTGTTTGTTTGGTTTCTGGGTTTTTTTTTGTCCAACACACAAATGATTTGGAAAGCTATGGCTTGTTGTAAATAAGAATGGTAAAACCTCCCAGTTCTGTAATCTCTGACCTTGCTAAAACACATGTGTGTTTAAATTTAAGCACTATGGTAGTATTGTCTCCCCTTTTGTTTAAACACACTCTTAATAATTGGAATATTTGATTTATATCCTAACTTTCCAGACAGCTGGATTTTTGGGTGTTGTGGTTTTTTTTTTTATCATCCTCATCTCCTAAAATATTGTGATAGAGCAAATTAGCCATTTCTCACCATTTCTTCTGATGAAAGAAATAAGTGAAATCTGTCTGAAAATTAGTTCTGCTGGAATGTAAAATAAATGGTGATCTACCACTGGCAGCAACAAAACAAATGTGGTTTTTTAGCTTTTAGTTGAGAAGAAGGTGGTAAGTAAAGCAGGGAGGGAGGAGCTAAATACTGTTTGTGAAACATGGGGAAGGCTCCAGAAAAAACTTGGGAGATATTAATTGTGGACCATGGAAAGAAGTCTTTGAGTGTGTATATACCATTTCAAGTAGTTTGTATCTCTTAGAAGTGCAAACCAATTGCAGGTTTTGAATGCTGTGAAATGCACTACAGTCCCTTCAGTAAATAGTTTCAATGATAAATTAACTCTCTGTCAAAGTTATACTTTCTCTGGCTTCAGCTTCCCCCATCAAGCCTTCTGACAACTTTGTCTCCTGGAGGGAAGTGTCTCATATTTATTTTTTTGTGACCTGCGTCACCGTAAACTCTGCTAGACACCCTCAGTCACCTTCTCTTTGATGAACTGTAAGCACAGAGGTCTGTGAGTTGTTAATGAAAAGGCATGTTTTCTAGTGCTTTCACCATTCTTGCTCCTCTTCCAATCCTTTAAAATTAGCCAGTTTCCTGCTTGAACTTTTGCCTCCAGGGCTGTCCGTGTATTCCTGTAGCAGCATTGCCTGCACAGGCAGGATAACTCTACTCTTCCTTGAAACTCCTTGCTGTGTATTTGAGATCTGTGCTAGACTTTGTGGATACCTGGCTGCCAGGAGCTTTTATGATCAGCTGATAATATCCATCACTTTGACATGGCTCAGGGTGGGGGTGGTGGTCTTACAGTGTGGTAGGTACTCTTTACTCCCAGCTTGTCTTTATTGAGGTATCTATTGTTTGGTTTACAGTTTGCCAAATGGTTCAGAGTGTTTTGTGTGCTCTTTGATCCCGCTCTCCTGCAGTCTTCATCACCTGCAGCCTGTATTAATAATGACCTTTTTTTTTAATACATATTTTTCAGTCATTGATTTGAAATGTAAAATAGCATGAGACTAATGCCTGGTGCTGCTGGCCCAGTTAAAACTATTCCTACTCGACTTTCAGACTTCTGATCACAGCTATTTTTAAACCTAAATGATAAAATCTCTTTCCTCTAAACCATCACTGATGGAGTTATTGTCTCTTTTTGTATTTTAATATGTATTTTTTGGATTAGCTGTCCTATTGACTTACCCAATATCAATCCTTGCAGTATCTGGAAGATCTTATCAGCTTATTTTAAAATTGGGAGAAATGTTACTTTGTTTTGGTCTTCTGGAGTGCTCCTAAACCACATTGAATTCCTATGGGGTGGGAAGCTTCCATTCCTTGAAAACTCTTGATGCGTATTTTCCAACTGACTAAATTCAAAACATCTCTGTTTTCTAGCTGCTGCTTTAAACTCCTTTGACTCATTGCTGAGATTGACAGTATGTATATAAGGTCTGTCTCTGGAATATGGAAGACAGGTATTCACTGAATTCTTATATGTTTTCCTCATTATTATTATGTTCTTACTATTTTCTTCCGCTAACAGATGACAACATTTTTGTTCTCAACATTCCTTTAAAAGTCCCAGATATCCTTTCCTCATTGATTTATCTTTTTTTTCCCTTTCTGGCTCCCTTTGTCAATTTTCTACAGTTATTAGCTTTCAGTTTATAATTGTTATTATCAGTTTTCCTTTATATCATTGGTTCTTTGTGTTGAAATAAATGTGTTTTCATTCTGTGTCTGCTTTAGCACTAAAAGTAATTTTTAAATACTGTCAGTTTCTCTCTGGAATTGTGGCCTTTGAAATCTAGGAATGCATTTTTAAGATGTTTCTGATTACAATGAAAAGGTTCCTCTGTAGCTGATATTGCTCATAATTATTTCAACATTGGGAAAATGATTTTTTTTTTCTCCAACAGCAGTTACATTGTGAATGTACATACCTGGACCCCCCAAAACACACACAATACTTTGGATTCAATTCTCTATATTGACAACAAAGATGATTGAGTCGTGATCACTGGCATTTGAGCAATCATGAATTTTTACATCTGGGACCAGTTCCTCTGTATCTGTCATTAGGCAGCTTACCCCAAGCTGAGTTGAGTTAGGAAATTGGCTGGCTGTAATCTTTTTTAATTCTGAGGACTTTTTAGTGCTAGTAGCCTGAGAACACCAGCATATGCCATTCAGATTGAAGTCCCATATGTTAACACAGCTTTTTTTTTTTTCCCTTTCCTTTCTTTCCCCCACCAACACATGATAAATAAGTCTTGAAAGAAGCTGGTCATCCTGGGGTTTTTACGGTGCTTTGGTGGGGTGTAGCAGGCACCAAATAACTCCATGCCTCCTCATTCGTTTGTAAGAAAACACACACCGGCAGTCAAAATCTTTTACTTTTGATTTGCACATGTTTGCAGATGTCAGGAGCGTTTGAGACAGTGTACCACGCCATGTCTTTTTTGTCTGCTTGAGCCCTCAGAGTTGGATTGTAACTATTCATTTTTACGCTCTGACCACGTGAATTTTCCTCAGTAATATCAACCAAGTCAAAACGATGCTCATAAATCAGCAATTCTAATTCCTCTCATTTATTACCCAACATCTAGCAGAAATGTATAGGCAACTAAGTAATTTCAGCCCTTTGTGCAAGTGGATGCTTCTGTAATTTTGGTCTCACCATACGGTTTTGAACTACAACTAAACACCTCACACCGTTTACTTAGACAGCAATTACATATGTAGCATTTTCTGACTTTTTCTGTTTATAGGACAGGAGAAGCCTTATAAGATTGTATATATATACACTTGATCCAGCTATCTGTGCAGAGATATTCCCTACCACTTCCTTGACAGAGATACACTCCCTCTATCCTTACAGTCTTCTCTTGCTCCTTCATATAAACTTCCAAATCAGTGGTTAAGTATTTCCTCAGTTTTCTGCCTTGTGTGGCCATTTTCTTTCCCGCAGGGAGTTGCTACACTTCCTAAGGAAGATTGTTCAAAACTGCTATACTTTATTCTTGTTACATCTGTGATTGCACTTCCAAACCACAGCTTTGTTTCTTTTAGCTTCATTACCACTTGTGTGTCTCTCAGAATAAATCTTTTCAGAAAATGAGAAAATAGAGCCCATTTGCTGCAGCTCAGAGCCACATTTGCACTGCCAGCCAGCACTGCATGGGTGTCTTCTGAAAATGGAAGATTCTCAGATGCCTTCTGCAAGCTTGCTGTGAAATGACTGTATTTGCTGGTTCTCTTTGCCTGCTCTGGAGTTTGCCTGATACCTGATGGATAAATTCAGAGAAGCTGTTTAAGTGCTGGCCTCCTCCCTACAGTGATGGGTAAAATTAAGTCTGCCTGACTGAAAAAGACCCAAGGATTTGAGGCAGAAGTCCATCACACAAGAGCCCACACCCTAGGTGTCTCTTATCTGGCATTTCTGAAAGTCCCCAAAAAAAATCTTTCTTGTGCCCAAACCAGAGACAAAATAATCATCAGTATCACACTTATGACTCACCAAAATTTCTAACCTAGAGGTGCTGGAGCTTGTGCTGTACCCTCTGAAATGCTGATTCAGAGCTCCTGAGGCAGCAGGAGACATGGAGCTTTCAATGTCAAGCTGAAGTGGCCCTTAAAAAAAGTATTCATTCCTGAATGTTGTGGGGAAAAATTATTTCGTATCTGTTCCTTTGAAATACAGTTCTCCTACCACACTGTTAGCCTGGTGAGCCTGGTGAGATGACTTCCCAAGAGCTCTCAAGTGATAACAGCTATGAGGCCCACAACAGCCTGAAGAGCAATGAGCCCAGTTACAAATACATTACAAAGGGCCAAGATAACTCTGTGCTTTGTTTAATGTGCTTGTTAAAAGAGCGAACTCTGAACTCTCTGTTAGGCTGCTAGTATGGGTACCACTGGTTAAATGAGAGCCTGGCAAAGACTTTAGCGGCCCCTCCATACCAGTGATGAGCTCACACTTGCATCTTTCTAATGCTGAGCACCTCCTTTTCCAACTGACTTGTGAACTCTGGTGTGGATCAGACATTAGGGAGGCTTTTCTCCTCATCTGGCTTCAAGTAATTTTTGTAGGCTGAGGCACTCTGACTGCTCTGCACAGGGTATGGAAAAGTTGGATTTTACATGCAGGCCTCATGCACGGGCTCCTTTAAGTGCCAGCATAATAGAAAGGGGATATTAAAAACAGAGAAAAAGACAACTGCTTGGCATCCTCCTATTCTCTAATAGGGTTCCTCTCTGCATTGTCTGCCTTTCCAGTAAGCTCTTGGCAGGGTGATATGAAAATTGCTGACCTTCAGTAGAGCAGCAGAGGTACCCACTGGCCCCCTGAGGGACAGCCAATCTCCAAGTGTATGTTTGCTTTTTAATATTTTTTTTCTGTGTATGTGCTTCTCTCTCTTTTTTTTTTTGGTGTCTTTTGTTTGTTTGTTTGTTTGGGGTTTTCTGTGTGTGTCCCTACCTATCCATTTTTTCATCTTTGTGTCAGTGATGTCTGCAGGCGTAGTCTGCGGAAATAGGGGTGACCAATAACGTTTTGGCTCAGAGAGTTCCTGCTTCAGCCAAGGGCACACACACCCCCCACAGACAAGGAAGTCTCAGGAGCAAGTCATAGTTTTATCCTCCTGGTGCTGTACACAGATGCTGTGAAGCCAGGTACGCTTCACCTCTTACATATATGTTGCTTTCTCTTTTGAAGCGATGATTGTGTGAATATATCTCAGTGTAAAAATAGCCACCCCTTTGAAGTGGATCCATATTTCTTTTAAACTATACAAAAGTCAGGTTGTGAAAACCTGGAATATATTTGGACAAGTCAGATTTATATGAAACAAGGACAAATATAGTAACTTGGGGGGTATTAAATTGAAGGTTCAACATAGTCGTGGGCTAACCGACTCATGGGAAAATGGGGTTTAGATAATTTTCTGAGATTCCCCTTTCTTGGCAGAGAAAAGGGGCAAGAGGCTACTGCTTGTGTTTTTTCCTAAATCAAATCACAGTTGATAGGTCCAGCTTCAGACCAATTGGCCTTGACAAGTTTCCCTTCAATTCTTTCTTGTGTGCAGTTTTAGGAACCTTTGAACAACCAGAAGCACAAAAGGTAGGAAGTTAACAAGACTCCATGGGGCTGAGATGGTACCTGACAAGGGAGGAGAGGTGCTCCTGAGACTAAAAAAAGGCAACACAGAGGAGGGTTTTGTGCTTGTCTGAGAAACTGGGCATCTTGTTGTGGGTTTGGAAGATCTAGTCTGCTCAGATATATGGTTTTCATAGTAAAAGGTTTGGTTTCGTTAGCTGTGTGTTTTCAGGAGGTTTCTTGTAATTTTCAAATGTGTAATTTTTAAGCTGAGTTTATTCTGAGAAGTTGGTACTACAACTCAGTTATTTTGCTGAGGATTTGGGGTGTGTTTTGGCTCTTTGGGGTTATGAAACCACTGCTGGGAGTGGGGCAAGGAGAAAAACCTGTGCTTCAGCCCACCAAAGGGAAAAAAAAGTAATTTTCCTCTCTCCATCTCCTATAAAAGAACGTGAGGTTCTGCTTTTGCTCTCCAGACCTGTGCAGGTAATTAGCTTCAATGATTTGTCCTTAAGAAGCAGCTTTGGCCTTGCCTTGCAGAGAGAAATGTGGTTATTTTAGACTTAGCAAGCATGCTTTAGGTTTTGATCCATAGCTTTGGTTTTCTTGTTATTCATATTGATTGTTCCAATTTGTATGCTGCTTTGCTCTGTGAGTTGTTGATCTCTCTTCTTTCTGTTCGGTTTTTCAACAGCCACAGGTTTCTAATTTTCTGTTTTCTTCTTAGAGTTTCAGTTTTTAATTTAGTGTGTTTTCCAGGATATTTTTCACTCACTTTGGCACCACTGTTGTATGATTATGTTGCTTGCCTCTTCCTTCCTAGAGACAATGTTAACAGGTAGTGTGGGAGGGATATCACTCTCCTTCCTCTAAATTTTAACTTTGCACTTAAGTAAAAAGTAATTTTCCCTTGCCTGTGAATTTTCCTTTGGTGGATGGGCCAAGTTGTAATGCAGATGAGAAGTGTCAGCTTTGTGTTTCTTGAGAATATATTCCAAAGTATATCCTTCTATGTGGTACCTTTCAAGAGGCTATGAGGTAGTAAAAGGCACTGGGATATTAAAACCCAACTAATGGAAAACCATTGACACTCAGCCTGGAAAGAGTGGAAGACCCTTTGGAAATCGTACTGGTTAGTAATTTCTTGGTGAGAGGCCAGTGCAAGGGAACATCTGTGCTCTCCTCCACAGCCCTGGCATCACTCCCAGGTACCTCCAAATGAGTAGTTTTACTACTGGTGATCCTCAGCTTGTTGGGAATACAGCATATGGTGGGGCAGAAAAATGTGGAAGACAACGTGCATGGCTCTAGGACAGAAAGGGTTTGAAAGAAGAGGGAAATGCCCCTGAACGTGGGGTCATTGGCCCATACTGTGATGTTCATTCCTCCCTGTTCTCAGTTGCTTTGAGACCCTCCAAATCCCATGGAGGGTACAGCCATTACATCTGCTGGTTAAACCAGTGTTTGGTCAGAAAAAACTTTAGTCCTTTAAATGCCTGTTATCCAGAACACTGGCAGAAATGCAGGCAGCTTTGGAGCCTGCACACTCTGACAGCATTTATACTCTCTGGCCATGAATTTAAGAAAGATGTGCCAGAATTGATTTTGTCCTACTCTGCTGCAAGCAAGGGGGTTTGGTAATACTTTACAAACCAACTGATGAAAATTTGGGAGTTCTGGTTTTCGAGTGAATGCTTGTTGGCCAGCAGCACCACGTGCGTATGCACGGAGGGGCTCTCTTCTTTTTTAAAACCTTTGGAATGAGTTTTTTGGATACTTCAGATGTCCCTTTTTCTCACCCTCAGATTGTTCGACGCCTCCCCAGCAGAGTGACATATTGTTTGCAGTGGAATTTGACAGGCTCAGATGGCAGTAGCTGCTGCAAGATTTTTTAGTTCTTGTTGGTGCTACGGCAGGTCTCAACAAATTCCCTCGCCCACTCGCCCATGGTGCATGAGAAACTTTCTCTAGTGCGAGGAGAGCTTGCCCATCAGTTTTGTCAAAATTGCAGCTTTCCTTTAAGCATGATGCAGAAATTCTGACTTTCTGAGACTGACACAGATCTGCTCCGTGGCAGCAGTGTTTGCAGATTTAGACAGGCAGACAGACAAAGGCAACTGAAATGTGAGCTCCTAAATAACTGTCTTGACTTTGTGAACAACCTGGGATATGTGATGGGAAGAGGCTGTGGATTTTGGCCAAGGAGGTCTGGTCCCATCCTGTGCCCTGTGTTCAGCACCCCTCTCCCTTTCTGTGCTTCTGTTCCTCTCCCTTTCTGTGCTTTTCCTACATATGCAGGTGACAGATCTGCAAATCCACCTACCCTACCCAAATACTCACAATCTAGTCGCATAAGAGGAGACATCAGTGACTATAACATAAACTGGTGGACTGGTTACCCACTTTATGTGATGGTGATGACCCTGGCCACCTCTACCACCTTCTTTGGGGTGAGCTGAAATTCACCTCAAAGACCAAATTTGCCTGCTTTGTGTGCAGAGGAGCCCCTGCTGGCTACCTCACCTGGCCACGTGAGTCCTCTGGTGAGGAGAACTCTGTGCTGTGTTTGGTGTGCTTTCAGAGTGGGACTATTCCAGGTGGCAATGGCAGGAGAGGCTCTTTCTGAGAAGAGGTGAGTGTTTAGAGGCTGTGTATACCTCTGTGTCTCTTGTATGTCTGCAAGAGTGAGGACTTTGGAAAACAAGGGGAGAAGCTTTCCAAACCAGTTATTCCCTTTCCTGCCATTACCAGAGGACCTTTGGAGTAGGACATTCCAAACAAACCATATGTATTTTGTTTGATTTAGACTCAGACTCACAAGGTTATTTTCAAGCAGCAATCCTGGGGCCATCCCACTCCCAGACCTTGCTTTGGCATAAATAGTATTAGCCCGAGGGTGGCCTTCATCTGTGCCAGATGCCCGCAGCCACAGCAGCAGGAAATCAATGGGGCGTGGGGATATCCCTGCCACAGCACTCTGCTGCTAATAGCTGTGTTGGTGTAGGAGTCCCTGTGGCATTTCCACATTACCTGGAGATTTCCCAAGGCAGGAGAAATCCTAAGGATAATTAAGCCTGTTTTATTTAGGGCTGAGCTGAGCCATCAAAGTGGCATAAAGCAGCCTAAATGGACCAGAGGATCTGGCACCTTATGTGAAAACTAATCATTTTCCGAGGTGTTCTGATAATTTCTGAGGAGGATATAAAATAATTCACACCCACATGCAGTTTTTAATGAATAATAAGGCCTCTCTACTGCAAGTTCTGGAATTGTGCTCTGTCTAAAAAAAACCAAAAAAAAAAATCATGTTTTCATGCAGCAAAGCAAGAGAGAGACTGTGGCAGGAGCAGGATCTTGGGGCAGTGTCTTTGTTGCTGTTTTTGTCAGGGTTAAGGGCTCAGTGACCATTTGGAAACCTTTTATGGGCAAACTGGCTAGCAGCCAGTACTGCAAATTTGCACTCCTGACTTTTTGATTAGTCAGTAGTCCATCAACAGCCGTAGAAACCTGAGAAACATTTGCAGCTAACCACGTGAAAAGCAGGTGTAATAAATCAGGTTGTTCAGGTTTAGTCCCAACTGGGAAATGTGGGAATGGAGGTAGAAATCACTCCTCCTTCTCTTGTGGCATATCAGAATACCTGCTGCGTGGTGCATTACCCCAGACCAGTCCATCTTTTCCAGCAAAATTTCAGTCTATAACAGCGATTGCATTCCCATTGGGAAATCACTGATTTCCAACAGGTTTTTTTTTTCTAAGTCCACAGTGCAACTGTGTGAATGATAACCATTCAGCCATCTCATTGCAGGATCAGGGCCAAAGCATGGTTTTCTTAAGCTTAAAGAGCAAGCCCTTAATCACTGCTGACTGCGCTAAGTGGAAGAGGTTCTCTCCGTGCTGGTGCCCCGACAGCAGCAGAGGCATCTTTTCTATTTATTTACCTCTGTCCTTTGGGGACCTGGAGTGTGTGGGCTGCAGTGGCAGTGGTGGCAGGGAGGAGGGGACCAGAGCTCTGCTTCCCAGACCCTGCCGTGCCTGTGCCCAGGCTTTTCCCAGGAGCAAATCAGCAGAGCTGGTGACAGCAGAAGCCATGAAAAGAGTGTGGCAGATGTGAGCCTGTTCTCTAATACTTTATGAATAGTGAGTCTGCCTTTCTTTTTTTTCCTTTTCTTTATTTTTTTTATCTTTTTTTTTTTTCTTTTCCAGGGGGAGGTTTGCTGTCTGTCTGCATAGTTGCTTGTTATTTATCACATATGGGGTATACACAACATTGGAGTGAGATGTAGTTAATAAAAGTAGGGAAAGTGCATCCTGGGAGATATAATCTGGCCTGGGAGCTACAACAGGAGAGGAAAAGAAAGCAGGCTGGAAGTTTAAGTGTCATAAGGCAGTTCCATGTTACACATCATGTAAGAGCTTCAGGAGAATCTTTTAGTGCCACTCCAAACCCAAATGGAAGATTTTTTTTCCCTAGCCTTCTGTGGGGCCTACTAAACCAAAACAGTTTAGTGGTTGTGAACCAGAATTTCATAGAAACTGCACAAGAACTCACTCTCCCTCAAATGATGGCGTTTTAGGATTAAACAAAACCTCCCTGTGTCCCACAAGACAAACATGTGACTTGTCACTGGGTTTGGAAATTCATTCCAGGAAAAAAATCAGGGGATGTGTCCTTTGATTGCAGGAAATGGCTATTTACAGTCTTGTAAGAAGAAGGATGGATGGGACAGGTTTTACCAACAGGGGACACTGCCCTGTCTTTTTCTCACCCCCTCCTTATCTCCTCACCTCCAGATTGAATGTCATGGCCATATAATGGCTTGGTCCTGCCACTGACTTTGCTGTGGCGTTTGCTGGATCTGTTGTGGGGAGACAGTGGGGCTTTGGCCCTAGCAGTTCAATTGTTTTCCTAAGTATTAAAATAACAAAAGAAACAAAAGCTACTGAAACAGGAAGAAGAAAGCAGAGCACTTCTACACCTTCAGCATCAGGGAACCAGCAAGAGCAGACACATCCAGGGGTGTATCTGGGAGTTGTCAGTGGTGAATATTTGACAAAAACTCCTTTTTATAGCATTTTTAAGAAAAAATTAGTGAACCACTGAAACCATCTGAGCTGAGCAAGGGAACAGCAACAAAACAAAAAACCCAGTGTGTGTCTGTTGCCTGGGGCAAGCTACAGCTGATGGATAAAGTGACAGACGAATCCTTCCCTCATTTCCATTTTAATCTCTGTCTACTAATTGTCATCAATATCATCAGGGTCACCAGACCACTAGTGTGAGTCTACAACCTTGCACAGAAACCAGGCTTTATGCCTGCCTGGCCCCCAGGGCTTTGCCCCTTTGCTAACCCAGCCTATACTAGGGGGATGACTCAGAATGGGAGGGAAGGCCCTTGGAGGTGATATGGGTGATGCTTCACAGCATCACACAGGAGAGGCTACTCCTGGTATCCTGGCATTAAAATACAGGACAATTGCAGCCCTCTTTGAGATGAAAATTATTTATGCTCCCTTTATGCCAAGGCCAGCATTTGAAGAAAGGGCAGCTGGGAATCCAGCTCCCACTGGAAGAAAGGGCTCAGTTTGACTCTTAAATCAATGACTGTGTGATGAAAGCATACTTTGGATCAGACCCAAGAAGGACAGAGTCAAAGGTTTTTGTCAGTTCTCTTTCTGGTAGTTTCCCTTCCCTTTCTCACTATAGTATTGTGTAACATACTTGATGTGCCACAAAGGTACTCAAGGGCATCTGTACTAGTGACCCATTAGGCAGTCCCTCAGAATTTTGTCATGTTACTCCCCTGTCCAGGAAAGTCACCCACAAAGCGTGTTGTGAAGGTAATCTTTAACCCAGGGGCTCCAAGCCAAATCCTGGCCCCTGCACACAGCTTGAGCGCAAATTGTGCCCATGGCAACTATGCAGCAACTCGTTTGGTTGGAAACCTCCCATCTCCAACTTGAAGGCAGCCATGTGGTCCTCTGCTTCTGCTGCTAAAAAGTAATAGATTTTTGGCATGAACTTTGTGCCTTTATTCTGCACCGAATTCTCCCTGATTTATAGATGCTGCCTGTCCAGGAGATTAGGACAAGGGTCTGGCTTGGGTTTGCTCTGTTGGTAGTGTTCCCTCATGACAATTTTCAACTTTTCTTACTCTATGGACCCTTCTCCATTTCTTATTAACTCATTCTTTCCACTTCTTTACTCCACTTCCCTTCTGTTTCCCTCCCCAAGTCTCATCATCCCTTTGGTAGCACTATCATCCTCCCTTTTCCAGACCTCCCTCATCTCTGCTGAATTACACTTTTTCTTAGACTTCCCAAACACTTTCCTTATATTAATAGTCACGGGCAGATCAGCTACCTGTTTCATCTCCCACTATGTAACCACTTCTTGAGCAGGAGGTATGAGGATAAAAATGGACTTTCCTTAGTTTTGTTGTTGATTTGTGATCTTGTGAGTTCAGTAGCTGCAGGTGACTCATCAAGTTATGCAGCTGTAGCTGGTGTCAAGGGCTCTGCAGGATCTGAAGCATATGGATTCCTTCTGCTTTGGAGTGTGACTCCATTTTAGGATGCTTTGTGGCTTTGAGATTCTGCATTTGCAAGATGATGCATCTGCTGTTTTGGAAGAGGTAGCCACAGTTCTGAAGAGGGCCTGGAGGTGGTCCTCCTTGGCCTGCTATTCTGTTGCAACATCATAACTTTAATGTGCCATGTGGGAGTTTATCATTTTGGTGTGCTGCGGATCTGTAAGGAATGGTTGATGCCATCTTGTTGTTTGTGTTCTCCTGAGTGATTCACCACCAGTGCTGGGACCAGGGAGGCAGTGGCAGAGAGGCAACAAAAAATTACTTTGCAGAGCTGTCTGTTGCAAATCTTCACAGAGACTATCCCCTTGCTCCAGGGATGAAAATTTTCAGAGGTCCATGCCCTATAAACTGCAGTCCCCACAGCTCTAACTCCAGATCTTTGGAGCTTATCAGGAACATATTTGAGAAGCTGCCCTGCTGTGATCACTGATCTCTGCCAGTTTAAATTTTGGGAAATGCTTTACACAGCCTTTCCCCTCCCCTCCTTCAACCCCTGCAAGTCTATATACCAGAAAAAGAAAGATTTAGTGTTTGCGCATAAGCACTGGTCAGCCAATCTGCAGCCTGTCTTCTTGAAAACCCAAAACAGGTGCTCTTGGGCCATCAAAGTCTTGAAGCAGTTAAACTTCCTTTCACCTCTGTTGCAGTTCCTTTAAAAGAAATAGAGAGATCTTCAAAAGGTGGAAGGGTGGCAGGCCAGAAACGTAAAGCGTGTGCAATCACTCAGATACAAGTGGCACCACTAAAAATTGCCTTCATATATCAGCTTATGGTTTACACACTGTGGCAGAAAGGACGCTAAAAGGTCAGCAGAAAAAAAATATATATGTCAAGCCTGGAGCTGTGACTCCAAAGGTGTGGAAAGACATGATCTGAAAAGGGTTCTAGAGGGACTGGATAAGTGCTTGATATGGCAGGATTTTTTATTTTATTTTATTTTATCTTTTTCAAGGGAGCTGCTTGCAAACGTCAGCACAGAAGCCAAGGTATATACTCACAGTAACCTCTTGCTACGACCCCTGGTGACAAGACGGATAGTTCCATTCATCTGTGGGTGAGCAGCAGAGGCTCTCTGCATTTTTTACTTGAAGCCCTGGATGAATTTGTTTGCAGAGGGGAATGTCACCATTGTGAATGCTCTGATCACTCATGTGCCCATGGTGAAGTCAGTGGTAGGGGGAAGGAGGGAGGTAGAGCGAGGAGGAAAGCAGGCTTCTCTCTGAGGGTCTTGAGCATGCCAGGTTATATCCAGCAAAACATCTCCAACCAGACATTAATGGAGGATGTGACTTTGAAACAGAGGGATCAGCAGATATGCCATAAATTAATAATGTGCCCTTTTAGTAACAATTGCTTTATGAAAATTGGTCAGGCTTTTTTTCCCCCCTTCTTGTAGAAACAGCTCTGAGATAAGTGGGTCTCACTGGAGTTTTGTTTAAGACTGACCCCTTACTTTATTAACCGTGTAACATTTTAAGGTTGTTTTTTCCTCTCTGTCTCCTCCAGCAAGTCTCTATTGATCACTGTTTACAGTTATAATCCCTTTCAAATTTATCATCCATGACTAACACCACATGTATTGATTAGTGCTGACAAATGTCCCTGTATGGTATATACCCACAGTGATTCTGGCTAGTGAAGTACAGTAGATATATATTATTTTTTTCACTCCTTCATTTGCTTTTTATAGCATTCTGCTCCCCCCTTTTGTTCTCAGCCTGGCTAACCTATTTCACACAAATGCTGTGGGATTAACATGTCTAAATTTAGGACAATTTCTTTATTCCTGATGAGGTCTTTGGAACAGGAAGGGAAAGAAAGGGTAGTGGGGTTTTTTTGTTTGTTTGTTTTTGTTTTTCCTCAGCTGGGAAGCTACTGGAAAGAGACAGGCCCTATAGGAGATCAGATTTATGAGGGACATCCACATGGCTTAACCTAAAGCCTAAAGTAACAAAGATGTAAGGGCTAGTTTTTTTAGGGACAAATTAGATGTCACTGGTGGCTAAGGACAAGATGTCCGAAATCTGGACTATAAATGGAGTCATTTGTCAACAATGCATTTTTGCTTGCCTGCTGCAACATTTCCTCCATCTCTTTTTGGCCAGAAATAGTTTAAGGTTAATCTCTTTTCTTGGCCACCTTGATTAAAATTGAATGTACCAATCTAAAAACAAATAAATAAACAAAAATCCCATCCTCAAATTACCTCAAGGGGTTTTGTGGAGTAGTAGCATTTAATTTCTGTTGCTTCAAGTATTTACTTCCCAGTGGCTGCATCTAAGATGCTAAAATTTCTGCATGCCTCCACATTTTTTGTCCCCTTCCTTCCCTCCTTTGAGAGCCCTTATCATTCAAATATCTCTTGTATGCAAATTTGCCTTTCTACAACAGCCCCAAAGGAGCTGCAAAACTGCATATTCCTTGAGTGCCCCAATGAGTGGGGAGGTGTGCTCAGAGCAGCAGCAGCTCGCATGGGCTAAGCCCTCATTGTGATTTGGGGGTGTCGGGTGCTGCTCTGAAAAGTGTGGCTGCTGTGCAGCCATCATTAGTGGGCACACATGGTAATTTGGGATCCAGTAAATGACTCTGCTGACTTTGTTCTTGTTACCCCAAAGGTGAGCTGCGCCTTTCAAAGGCCAGATTTTAACAGTCCATTAGTAACTGGGTTTGGGTGTGCTTTACACAATAGTTTAAAAACACACTCTTTTGCATGCATTTTATTGGAATATAATAAGGCAGCAAGTATAAGACTGAGTTGTTAAACCTCTGTAAAAAGACTTTTTAATAATCTTTTGGCATTTATTTAATATACAACCCTTGCCTTATTAAATCCAACTCTTTAGACTTAATAGGATAGCTTATTGTATTAGAGCGTTACTACTGTGATGCTGTAGTTACAGTTGAAAAGGCATTTTCATTATAACCTCCTGTTTGTAGGAGCTTACAGCTTCCTGAAGCACAGCATCTCTTTTCTTTGAATGTAAAATCACTCACCAAACTTCTTGACTTTATTTCATCTCCATCTCCTTCTCAGAAACAAGGACATGTTAAGAAAAAGAAACTCAGCAGATATAGAGGAGCAGCATTAGTGTTCAAATGCACCAAAGAGTTCAGAGTTACAGAGCTTATGAAACACAGGAACCTGATCAAGTTGCTGTTGCCATGTCTGTTAAAGCATGAAGCTGACAATTTGCTCAGTGATGCCCAATGCTGCTGTTTAGACACAGGTGGGGGCTGGCAAGAGGTGGTTGTCAGAAGGAGCATTATCACCGAGCTCCCAAATTCTTGTGGTCTTGACTGAGCCTGTATTGGCATAGAGCAGGGACTGAGTTTCTTTTCAGCCTTATCCACAGGGGATGACAGAAGAGTATGCTAGCTGTACTTAGAGAAGGAGAAGGACTCAACCATGAGCCCCTGGGTTTGATGGGAGCATTCATAGCATCTTGCAGGCATGCTGGCTTGCCCAGCCTCAGTGTTTCTGGTGGTTTCTTAGAAGAAACTGTATTTTTCCCAAGGCTTCTCAAAAGGCAGCAGCACTTTTCTTGGGACACCCACTTATCTGTGGAAAATGAACTCTTGCTTTTGCTTTCTTTTGTTGCCACCATAAATTTTACTGGATCTTTTGTAATGGAGGATAATGAAATATAAATTACAGAGTCATCTTAACTATCGTAAAGTATGTAATGTTGGAAGTTACATGAGAGGCATGTTGCCTCAGGGTACTCTGCTAAACACTGCTACAAACCAGTCTCTGCCTCACCACTGAAAGGTGAATGTGGCAGTGGTCTGTGCAGTCCCTCCCTGCACAATTTGCTCCTGTTCTTCTTTTAATCATCTATGCAATGAGGAGGAATGTTGATATCTGAACACATTTACAGCTCAGATTAAATCTTGGGTGGATGGAAGAGGAGATTTGACATTCCCTGAGTTTCGAGCTATTAGGGACTTGATCAGATGCCATGAAGAGGTTTCTTTATGACCTTGAAACCAGTAGATGGTAGGTGGGTCATTAGTTTGTCCCAAAATTGTTGTGTCCCTTTTATGAGGGCATTGGTTGGCTCAGGAAGTGAAAAAAAAAATTATAACTCTCTTTCGTGTCTGCATTTGTTTCTCTTTCATCTAGAAGGCAAGCAGTGGTTTGTCTGGTGAGGTGCCCAGAACTGGAACCAGGGTCAGTGTACTTACAGGGGATGAATTGAGTTAATTATCAGGCTTTATGATGAGCAAACAGACCCTGCCTTCAGTAGGGATGTCTCCAGGAAGTAGTGCAGTTTTCCATGCCATGTCCTGGTCGTGTCTCTGAAAGGGTGAACACGTGTAGTGGTGATATCCATGGTGGCCGTGAGGGTTTGCTCTGGTGCCACTGCGGTTGACCCTTGCAACTTTATGTATCTTTAGTAAATCCAGTATTTAATTGCTCTCTGGGCTGGGAACCACTTGTAAATAAACCTCAGCCTCAATGGAGACTTTATAGTTAAATAAATAAATAGTGACAAAGAAAGACTGGAGACACAAAAAGCCCAAACAGAAGCGCAGCACTGAACTGTTCCATAAAACCTCTGTACAGAAACACTGTTGCAACAGCAGACGTTTTGCTTTTCCACAGGCCGAGTTTGCACATGTTATTGCTTTATTTCTGTTGAGGCCCAGAGACTACACTCATTGGAGTAGCACTCAGCAGAGGGTTGGTTTGTTGTGGTTTTTAGTTTAATTATCACCAGACTTAGGCAAATTTTTTCTTGTGACAGTGGGAAAATCCATGCAGGAAGCAGGATGTGTGCACTTTTACAATAGATGCAGCTTGTCCTTGCTGGTGTAAAACTGAGTCTGAGTGGAAAACGCTGATTTAGAAAGGTCTGAGCAATTCTTGAATTTCCAGCTAACTTGTTACATTACCATTGTTTCAAGCCATTCTATAATGAATTGTTTTGGTTGTACAGGTATGTTGACGCCCTTTGCTGTTTTCAATTTTCTTGATGATTTTTCAGGAGCTCTGTGGTTGTACCGCTGGCAAACGATTTCTACCAATAGATTGATAAGTATGATAAGGAAATAGGGAGCTTGTCCTCTTGATTATTTTTTTCCCCCCATTTTGGACTGTGTTTTTGTAATAACAAGCATTTAAAAAGAATTTCAAAGATGCAAGAACAGGGAATTTTCATAGTTTCATAGTTTCATTCAGGGTTGGAAGGGACCACAAGGATCATCTAGTTCCAACCCCCCTCCCATGGGCAGGGACACCCCACACTAGATCAGCCTGGCCAGAGCCTCATCCAGCCTGCTCTTAAACACCTCCAGGGACGGGGCCTCAACCACCTCCCTGGACAACACATTCCAGGGTTTCACCACTCTCATGGTGAAGAACCTCCTCCTCACATCTAGCCTGAATCTCCCCACCTCCAGCTTCATTCCATTCCCCCTAGTCCTATCACTACCTGAGATCCTGAGAAGTCCTTCCCCAGCCTTCCTGTAGGCCCCCTTCAGATACTGGAAGGCCACAATGAGGTCACCTGGGAGCCTTCTCTTCTGCAGACTGAACAGCCCCAACTCCTTCAGTCTGTCCTCATAGGCGAGGTGCTCCAGCCCTCTGATCATCCTTGTGGCCCTTCTCTGGACACGTTCCAGCACCTTCACATCCCTCTTGTAATAGGGGCTCCAGAACTGGACACAGTACTCCAGGTGGGGTCTCACCAGGGCTGAGTAGAGGGGATTTTATATTTTTATTTGACATGAGGATCATTAAAAATATCCACAGGTTCATTTTTTTGTGCAATGCCATGTGACTTGGTGTGCTTCAGAGAGCAGTTAGTCATTTTGTTGCTAGAATTCTCTTACTGAAAAATGTGTGCATGCCATTTTAATATTGTATGCAAACACATGGAAAAATTCTTTGTGCCTGTAAAACGTGGAAATCTGGTCAGAAGTGGGCTAAGTTTATCTTAAAACCAGACTTTTGGTTTGTTTTTGTTTTTTTATATGTGTAATTGGAACAGAACTTGGGTTTTGGAGAGAGAGAAATTCATCTAGCCTGTTGACATTTTCTGGCTGGGCAGATCTTGGAGTTTTCCAATAAAACCACCAAAAAAAGTGATGAAGCAAACCACCTCCCATGGATTTCTTTTTCTGATAATGAAGTCAACCCTGTGCTTCCCATGGGCCTGGGAATCTCCTTTCACCAAACTTAGAAGTCTCCCATGATTTTGGACCAGTCCCAGCAGCCAAGGGAGGGTCTGGAAATAAATTACAGACAATAAATTACAGGCTGGTGGAGATAACGCAGATGTTGATTGGGAAAAGTCAGCGGTAGCTTCCTCAGAAGGTGGCATCCAACAATGGTTCTTAAAGATGTCTTTCATCAAAAATAATTCAATAATTCTGAAGTAGTTTTGATGAAGATGGTTTAAAGTCACTTGATTAAATGGAGGCAAAAAATATTTTTCTTAATAAGAAATAAAAAGCCTCCCCTAAGCATAATCCCCCAGACTTTTATGTCTTCTAATGGTAAAGCATTTTGGTTATTTTCAGATACCAGCCTCTTTTCTCATGTGGTCAGAAGACTGGAATGACCTCTATGTAGTTCAGCATCGATTGCATCTTCTTACAGGTGCTTAGTTTTGATTCTGGAGAAATGCATTTTAACATATTTCTCCTGTGTGTCTTTTTTCTTTTCACTTTGCTTCCTTTTCAGTCTTTTCTTTTTCTTTCTTTTCTTTTTTTTTTCCCCCAACCTCAGAGGTAACAATCCTACTGCTATTAGCAAGATGTCTATTATAGTGTCATTAAAAAAGCTATAGTCAGAGCATGGAATGACTCACATCATGGAGGAGTTAATAATTCACTGTAATAAAAGTATAAAGTTTTATGATAAACCACTCTCAGGGGAGTTAAATATAATCCTTAGCAGGTCACACACTGACTACAAAGCTTACATTTGTAATGGTAATTTGAATTTACTACATCTCCTTTAGTTTTTAAGCGTTTGTATGTCATTAGACCTTATAAATTGATTTATATATTCTACTCCAGTATAATTCTACATAAAGGTACAATAAATTTTATGGATTATAGATATGGCATCTAAAACAGTTTAGAAAAATAATTGTATTAAATTCACTTAAGCAGCAGTGATGAACAGCAATGAGGATGCCAGGGCGGCTTGACTTCTAAGAACTGCATGAGGCAGGGAAGGAGCAGCAGGTGGTGGCAGGGACAAAGAGAGGTGACTAGGCTATAACTTTTCACCCGCCTTCTTAAGGGCTTCAGTGACACAAGGTACCAATGTTTTGGACCTTGTGGGACCCTTGTGATGCTCCAAACCTCAGTCTCCTAATAGGATGTGGGAGCTCCCTGTGGAGAGACACCTGAGTCACCCTTAATTGTGCTCTTCTGGTGATGTCACTCGTAAAGGTGCAAGATTACCTGCAGAAAAGGATGCTGTTGTTTGTACCATGCAGAAGTCAGTTTTTATTTTTTATTTGGAGGCAAACCATACTGCTGTGGTGCACTGTTACCTGAGATGGTTACTGAAGGATGCCTTTCCTCAGCACCTTGTCTCCTCTTCACTCTTTATCAGAAATATCTTGTGAAAAATGAAAAGATATTGGTTTTCCACACCCCCCTCCCTCCACCCATGGGGAATACAGTATCACAGTATCACAGTATAACTAAGGTTGGAAGAGACCTTGAGGATCATCGAGTCCAACCTATCAACACAGACCCTGTGACTAGACCATGGCACCAAGTGCCACGTCCAATCCCCTCTTGAACACCTCCAGTGATGGTGACTCCACCACCTCCCTGGGCAGCACATTCCAATGATGAACGACTCGCTCGGTGAAGAACTTTCTCCTCACCTTGAGTCTAAACCTCCCCTGGCACAGCTTGAGACTGTGTCCTCTTGTTCTGGTGCTGCTTGCCTAGGAGAAGAGACCAACCCCCTCCTGGCTACAACCACCTTACAGGTAGTTGTAGAGGGCAATGAGGTCTCCCCTGAGCCTCCTCTTCTCCAGGCTAAGCAACCCCAGCTCCCTCAGCCTCTCCTCATAGGGCTTGTGCTCAAGGCCTCTCCCCAGCCTTGTTGCCCTTCTCTGGACACGTTCAAGTGTTTCGATGTCCTTCTTAAACTGAGGGGCCCAGAACTGGACACAGGACTCAAGGTGTGGCCTAACCAATGCAGAGTACAGGGGCACAATGACTTCCCTGCTCCTGCTGGCCACAGATGTATTCATAAGAGAAGCCATTAAAAAGGCCTATCTTAAACCTTCTTTATTGGTGTAATTTCAGCAAACCTCAACTAGTGACTTGGTATTTTGCTTCCGACACAGGCGAACCTGCTCAGACCCTTCATCCCATGAAAACTTCCATTTGCTTTCCCAAGTGTGTTTAGCAGTCCTTGAAAGCAGTGCAGGATCCAGCTCAAAAACACTCGATAAACTTTACCGTCTGTTTCTCAAGTGGTTTTAAATAGCCAACCAGCATCTTCATCCTGCTTTTCCTAAAGACGGTGTAATTTCACTGCTGATCTTCAAACCCTGATCTTCAAACCCCTTTTGTCTAATCCGGTCTGTAATCTTTCCCATAATAATACTTAAAAAGATCCTTGTACTCCCTAGTGGGCAGTTATCGTTGTATTCCCCATCGCACTCCCACATTAGTGAGGCTTTATCCCATCATCGTTTTGTTTTTGAAAGCATCGAGGTAAATCTCAGGTGGCATCCTGCACTCAGTGGGTGTGTCACTGATTAAATGACCCAGCCAGCTGGACAGGTTTATGTACAATTTACTGGAAATGTATTAAATGTGTCTCGGGAAATGATTCCTTAAAATGTTCTCACTGCCAGTGCAGTAAAGATTAAGACCTTGGCATGAAAGAGAGAGAAAAAAAAATAAATAAATTCAGAAGCTTGATATGAGATGGTGATGCTAGATGTAGAGTAGAATAGAATTAACCAAGTTGGAAAAGACCTTCGAGATCATCGAGTCCAACCTATCACCCAACACCATCTTATCAACTAAACCATGACACCAAGTGCCTCATACAGTCTCCTCGTAAATACCTCCTCCCTTGGCCATCCTGTAGGTGTTGTGTGATTGCATTCAAGATGACCTATCCCATAGTCTTGCCTGGCACTGAGGTCAGGCTGACAGGCCTGTAGTTTCCAGATTCCTCCATCCGGCCCTTCATGTGGATGGCCATCACATTGGCCAGCTTCCAGTCATCTGGGACCTCTCCAGTGAGCCAGGACTGGTGAAAAATGATGGAGAGTGGCTTGGCCAGCTCATCTGCCAGCGCCCTCTGCACCCTAGGACGGATCCCATCGGGTCCCATGGACTTGTGAGTATCCAAATGGCTCAGCAAGTCCCAAATTAACTCTTCAGGGGCACTAACACTGCTCCCTGACCCCATCAATCTGTTCAGGAGGTCAGTTATCCTGAAGTCCTCCTGCCTTACTGTTGAAAATTGAGGGAAAGAAGGTATTTAGAACCTCAGCCTTTTCCTCATCTTTAGTTCCAATGTTTCCCTCCAGGTCCAATAAAGAGTGGAGGTTCTTCCTGCCTCTCTTTTTAGCATTAATATATTTATAAAAATGCCTTTTATTATCTTTCACAGAAGTGGCCAGCTTAAGTTCTAACTGGGCTTTTGCCTCTCTAATTTTTCTCTTACATCACCTAACAACATCCTTAAATATTTCATGGGTAAAACATTTCATGTAACTTAAAATCACCACAGGATGAACATTTAGGCTGAATTTCTGCGCTTTCTGTGATTAATTCCTATAATAATTCAGAGGACTCTGAAATTTGCAGGCTGAATGTGAACTCTGGTACAAACATGCTGAGTCCTGCTTTATCCCTCTCAGGCAGTTTGCTCAGACAAATGCAGGATTACATAGGGAAAAACAGGACTTGCAGGTGGGCAGGCTCTTGGGACAATAAACACTGTTATTTTCACATAATTATTTTCGGTATTGCAATCCCTCTTTTTACATTCATTGACTTAAATATTGTGAGGGTAGCATTTGCTCTGCCTTCTGGGTTTTATTTGTGTCTTGATTTCATGAGCCAGTCAAAAGGACTTTACCATCTCCTTGCATAACATATAGCCAGCTTTAAATGCTCCCACATGCAGATTGTTTTTGGGGGTGATTATTATTTGTGTCTTTTGTATCCATCAGTATTTTACCTCTTTTGCCGTGTTCCATTGGATCAGAGCACAAAGGTTTTCCCTGGCATGAAGAGGTAGGCGGAAGGGCTTGTGTGACACAGCAATAGGACTTTGCCTGGCTTTTGCCTTTTGAAGTGCCTCCATCGTTGTTGGCATAGATAGGAGTGACCAGACAAATGCAGGAAGTTGGCATATAACTCCTATGTCCGCAAACAGTGGGTCTGTGAAGGGTGAGAGGCGGCAATGGGTGCTGTGCGATGTGCAGGATGGCTGTGGGTGTGCCTGTGGTGAATGGACAGTCAGCCAAAGGTCTTGGAGCACCTTCCAGTTTCAGCATCTAAAATTATCCCAGGATAAACTACTTTCTGCAGTATCCTTGAACATTTGATCCACAGCACATAAAGACATTAAGTCTTTCCTTCTTTTCCAAATATCCAAATAGGAAGTAAAATGATATACAAACACTGAAATTTCCATTTTTCACAGATTAAATGATCCTTGCTGCAGATCATGAAAAGAGCCATTAGTGAGACAGAAAGGAGGGTGGGGGGCAATGGCTTTGTCTAGCAACAAGCAGTATATTCTGTGCTTTAATAAGAGGGAGGCTTCTGGAGAGCAGCAGGATTTAAAATCACTGTAGACAATGCAGGTTGATTTTTGCCAGGGCAGGATGAGTGTGGAGGGCAGAGGTGCTAAAGACAAGGAGCAGAGCTGGCAGTAACCAGCTGCTCTCTTCAAAGTTTCAGAGTTTTATAATCCTCAGGGTTGGTTTTTTTTTTGGTGTTTTGTTTTTGGTTTTTTATAAAGTGCATTTTATCCCTTACAAACAGCTTCTTGTTCATCCTCTCCTCATGTCTTCAGGTGCATTCTGAAGGAAAGTTTTCAACTCCTATTTAACAACTCAGTAGCAATTATTGTTTAGTACTGGATTAAATGGATTTAAATGGAGTTGTTAACATATCCTTATAGTTGGCAAAGAGTTAATGATTGCAAGTTGAGATGGAATAGTCACTGCCTAGGCTGATTTATTATTTTATTTCTGTGATGTCTGAAAATCTAATAAATCATTACTTTTATCTTGATAGTTCACTCTTTCATTAGGAAAATTAGAGGCTTCATTATAATGTTTATTATGAGCTGTAAGGTTTTTTTCTATTTTTTTTTTTTCTTTTAATTTTAAGATTACACAGTTCACTTTTGGCAAGTTTTCATTTTCTTTATCACTCCTAAGTGAGTTCAGCAGCAGAGTGGCGAGCTGGATCAGACAGCACAGCAGACCTGGAGCCTGCTTTGAGATGCCACCCACGCTCTTTACTTTGATTTCCTGGGGAGATGTAGAGGTTTTGGAAAATCAGGCTGCAAGTTCTTCAGACTTTTAGGGGCATAGATTTTCATAGTTTCATAGTTTCATTCAGGGTTGGAAGGGACCACAAGGATCATCTAGTTCCAACCCCCCTGCCATGGGCAGGGACACCCCACACTAGATCAGGCTGGACAGAGCCTCATCCAGCCTGCTCTTAAACATCCCCAGGGACGGGGCCTCGACCACCACCCTGGACAACCCATTCCAGTCCTTCACCACTCTCATGGTGAAGAACCTCCTCCTCACATCTAGCCTGAATCTCCCCACCTCCAGTTTCATTCCATTCCCCCTAGTCCTATCACTACCTGAGATCCTGAGAAGTCCTTCCCCAGCCTTCCTGTAGACCCCCTTCAGATACTGGAAGGCGACAATGAGGTCACCTCGGAGCCTTCTCTTCTGCAGACTGAACAGCCCCAACTCCTTCAGTCTGTCCTCATAGGAGAGGTGCTCCAGCCCTCTGATCATCCTTGTGGCCCTTCTCTGGACACGTTCCAGCACCTCCACATCCCTCTTGTAATAGGGGCTCCCGAACTGGACACAGTACTCCAGGTGGGGTCTCACCAGGGCTGAGTAGAGGGGGAGGATCACCTCCCTCGACCTGCTAGCCACACTTCTCCTGATGCAGCCCAGGATCTGATTGGCTTTGCGGGCTGCAAGTGCACACTGAGAGCTCATGTTGAGCTTTTTGTCCACCAGCACCCCCAAGTCTCTCTCCTCAGGGCTACTTTCCAGCTTTTTGAGACTAGAAGGGACTGTAAAGGTCCTTTTTCTAGAAAATGCAGAGGAAAAGTCCCCACCTAGCAGCAAGAAAGACCCCTTTATTCCCTCCAATGCAGTGCTAAACACTTGCTTGATATGCTCTAATTTGACTTGAACATTCAATTTAACCTTCCCTCTTGTCTTGATTTTTGCTAAGAAAACCTGCAGTGATACTGCTCAAAGTATTTATCAGCCCATTAAAAATGGGATCAGGAATGACCTGCTTGTTTGAAATATGTTGTGCTGTGCTCTTCAACAGCTGACCTGGGTTTGATGCTTGCACTCATTCTTGACCCAGCCTGGCTGTCGGTTAATAATAGTGAACCAAGAGGCTTCCCTCTCTGTTATATGTCTTGGCTACCATCTGGTTTGCTGTTGCTGTGGATTCACAGAGTGGGCAAAAGGTCCAAAGGGCCTCCTTGCCTGGAGCAGGGCAGCATGAGCAGGGCAGGTCTAAGACCCACTCTTGCTCCTTGTGGTAAAATCCTTCAGTGCTACTACATGTACTGAGTTTCCCTATATTCAGCTATAAGGAATGTCATTGTCTGGCTCCAGTGCAGTACTTGCAAGCCCATTTCAGTCCTCAGTGCTAATTATGTTTGTTTGAAAATACTTAATGTGGTTGTACAGATGGAAAAACAACCTACAACAAAAAATGGTAACTTTGTCTGGAAGATACTCCTTTACCCATACAGCATCTGTAAGCTGTATGTGCTCACCACTTAGGCTGTTTACTTATACAATTAATGTGCTTTGAGGCTGTGATTCTGTAATCATCCCTGCATTACAAAATGTACAGCACATACTGAAAAGTGTCTATAATATATTTTAAAAGGAATTCTTAACTAAGCTTTGACCCTGATACACTCTGAAGGTGAAGAGGATCAATTATAGATAAAAGGAGGGGAGCTCTCAAAGGACTTGCATGCCTAAGACTCTCTCTAGGTACAATTCAGGATCTGTATTTATTGGTATTTATCTTTCCAAAGCTCAGACAAGTAGAATTGTTGTAATTGATTTTATTTGAAAGTCAGTGATGGGGCGAAAGGGGAACTTTTTGGTCCTCTGCTTTTACTTTTTAACCCACATAAAATGACCATTTGCACTAGTGGTGATTAATGACACCCACCTGCTTTTTGTTTGGTTTGGTTTGGTTTGGTTTTGGCCAAATGTGTGAGTGGGAGCCTCCAGCAAAGCAAACTCTACCTTTTTTTTTTTTAGCTTCAAATGAACTGGGAAGATCTTCTTCCTGCCAACTCATCCTTAATTGGCCTATACCGTAAGAGGCAATTAAACTAAAGGCTCAATTCATAAAAAATGTACATTCTGGTTTTGTGTCTGCATGTGCAGGGGCTTTTCCTGCACTCCAGCTACAAGTGCAGGAGGCACATCAGCTTTCCAGTGCATCTTTTTTGCATTTTACTCTTTCCCTCCTTTTTTTCTGAGTCACAACTGACTTCCTCTCCTGGGCTGCTCTGCAAGTGAGTGAGTGGTGGTGTGTGGTGTAAACCTTCTAGACAAAGGGCAAAGTTTAGACAATATGTGAAAATGTCCAAATAAAAGCTAATGGCTTTGTGTCAGCAGTGCTGGCTTCTCTTATCTGATTGATTTTCAGCAAGCCACTGGCTTGCTAGGCAGATTTTAAAAGACCTTTGCCCATTCTGCTGGGTGTGCAAAGCCTGCAGTTTCTTTTTCTCTTTTAGAAGAAGAGGAAAAATAAAATAATGTTAAATGATTAGTGAACAGCAGAAAAGAAAGAGGTGAATGGTCTACATGATGTTGAGGTTCTTGGAAAGCCCAAACCTGAGCATTTTTTTTCCCTTCCTATGTTTCCAAATTCTTGGTTAATACCCTAATGTCTAAATGCACTGACCTATATTCATGCAATTTATATTATTCTTGTTTTGCTAGAAGTATTTTTCAGAATGTGTGTGTGGGGTTTTTTTGGTTGATGTTTTTTCTTGTTTTTGCCTGCAAAGACTTTTGGGATGTAATTTATGTTGGTGACTGTACATGGTATAAAGCTGAATCATGCTCCATCTGTTGTGAAATACCTGTAGTTTTTAGAATGAGCTCTACGACAAATGCTGCAGGATCAAATTTTGCTTGAAGTGGTTCCATCCAGATTGGTTAAAATCATAGGTGGTCTCCAAACTGAGTGCTTAAAGGTACCCGAGGAAGGCTGAGTCCCTAGTTGTTGCTACCCCCTGTCTTGTGAGCCATGTTGCCATGTTTGTTTTCATTTGGTTATCCCCTAAATTACCCTGTTTATATACAGATCCTGTCGGCTTCCCACTTGCTCCATGGTGGTGGTAAGGCCACAGCCCTTAGCGGTGCTCAGCACTATTGGAGAGGTCTCTGTTTCTGCAAAGAAAACAAGTGGGCAGCTTTCCACATGCAACACCAGCCTGATGCTAACTATACAGTGTTTTCTGCCAAGGTAAAAATGACCCTCTAGGGGAAGGAGAAGTGGCCTCTGATCCACCTTCAGGATCAGAATCTGATAAACAGTTTCAAATGTCAGTGGCCTGTTGTGGTAATTAAATTGTAATGACAGATCCCTGCTGATACTATCAAGGTGCTTTTGTCCCAGGAACCTTGCATTAAGAGGAGCAGCAACAGCAGTTTTGCTTGTTACCTCTTCCTACTATTACAGTTAAATAGTTCATGGCCACCAGTTTCCTTGAGCAGGAGTGGGTGCTGTTGCCTGCATGGGTTTCATACACAATTGCCAGGAATGCAAATGTATAGAAGTGTTTGGATTTTCAAATGTTTGCCTGAGCTAACTGCCATTTCTGGTAGCAGCCTCATAGGCACAGGTTTGTCTGTGTATTTTTATATTTGAACCTGGAGCTTTTAAAATATAACAGTTAGCTTTTGGAGAGCAGAAAGAAATATCTGTAGAAAGGATAAACTTCAAAACAAGGGTGCTTGATCAGAGAAATATCAATATGTAGCTGTCAGAAGAATTTATATCAGAAGCCACAAAAATATATTTTTGGGGGGAGGGAAGTGAACTTGTTCCATTGTAAATGATTGCACCCACACAATTGGTCATGTAGATAATAACTGCTTTAAAAACAATTGCTTTATTCCCAAATTGGTATTTGTGCCCTGAAAAGAAAAGAAGCAAAAGGACAGCGTTTCAAATGTTTTGGAGAGTGAGTGCCTTCAAAGAAGTTTTGGAGCCCTTTTCCATCCTGCTCTGTAGAGGTCAGCAAGTTTGAGGAATTACAGGCACTAAGTGAAAATGAAAACATCAAGAGGCTTGCTGTCTATCACAAGTATCACTAAATCTTTTTGAACAACCCTGGGCAGTGAATTATGGAAGCATGGAATTGACTTACAGTTTATTTCTAGTAACAGTCAGTTACTATGTCAAATCTAAAACCATTCAGAAAAGCCTATAAAAATATATGGCAAACTAACCAGCAACCTCTAGATCGTCTCACATGTGTATGATTTTAAAGAACGTCTCGCTAGTGCTTGTGAAAATGAACAGACAGGACATTTTCACAAGGCTATTTTTTTTTCTTCTCCACCTCACTCATGTTGTTTGGCATCATGGAAAGCCTCTGGAGTAGCTTTGCTGGAGCAAGACAATATGATGTGTGGGCAGGGGAACAGCACAGCTCTTGTTCCTACCTCCCTCAGTGATGCTCTTCCCCCCTACCCCATTCACCCCTAGTGAATGCTCTCCATAGTCTCCCAAACATTATTTTGAGGGGCCTTATGAACACCTGGGGGATTTTTAGTAAAGGTATTGCAGCAGCCATGACTCACTTCAAGGTAAGAGAGAGGAGGAGTGGTTCCACACGAGGGATGCTGGCTCAGTTTGTCACTGGTATAGATATGAAAGGGTCTGTGGGGCTGCTCTGATGCCAGTGGATCTGATCCTGTTGGCTGGCTTGAGAGGGGAGCTAAAGCCTTGGGCTTATGAGTGACCTTGATGATATATGGGGGAGATGTAAGGTTTTCTCCTGGCTGCTTAAAATTAGAGTGCATAAAAAGTTGGGTGCTATTTCTAAAAGTTGGGGTGGGTCAGGTTAGAGTGGTGTAACTTTTGGGCAGCTCAGGGGTCCAGTCTGTGGAGGGCATTTCAAACAGTGGTGTTGTTAATTCCTGTGGTTTGAATCTCTGCTTCTCATTTCTTCTCAGAGGGCTCCTGGGATGTGACACTTCCCTAAATGTGCTACCAGATCTGAAATGTTGGTTAGCTGATCTTGTCATATCTTTGGAGAGGCCCTGATTTTTGAGGCAGTAATGCTGGAAAATAGCCCTGGACCTCAGGTGCTTGATCTGAGCTCCTGCCTCTCCTTGGGCTGGGTCATTAATTTTATAGTGGGTAGGGCCATTTAAACCTAATTCTCTCACTCTTAGTGATGGGGTCTGGGGATAGCTCCACAAAACCAAACAAAGATAAATTAATTTAAAAATATGAAGCATCTTAAGGCATTAGATAACTCACTGTCTACATACTATTGTGACAAACAGAATGGTATCTACCAGTTGAGTGGATCTACAGGAAAGGCATTTGGTTATTTATGAGGACTATCCTATAGCAAACAGGGAGCAGGTCTTTCAAAGCAATTTTTTGTTTTCTTCCTGTGTAAGTGTCAGACAGCATTAAGTGTTTAAACATTTGCCACTGCAAAAATGAATGCACAGTGTCATGACTCAGGATAGCCATTTTGCTTTTGTTGTGGTGCTTGTGCTGGGAAAGCATCCAAAACTGAGTTTGTCTTGTAAGAAGCAGCTTCAACATCAGTCCCTTGGCAATTGTATTTTAAAACTAACACAACCTAATAAACTTTCCCTCGTGAAACCATCAAAGTTGTGTTTACTAGCAGAACACATGGGTCAGTAAAAATACTCTACACACTAAGATTTGGGATTTATTATTTTGTATTTATTGAGAAATAAACTGCAGAATAAAGCGGGGCCATGAATAAAACACAGTCAGAACTGAATGCAAAATATAATTAGGTAGCACGTTGTTAAAAGTGAGTACCAAAATCAAACAATATGGTGTCACCAATTGCATGTAACTGTGTAACATGTAATTGGCAGCTGTTGAGAAGAGATCTCATTTTGGTAACATGTATTGAGCTTGGTAGTCTGTTTGTTAACAAGTGGTCTGAAAATACTTGTGACTCCAAGACGCTTGACAACTCTAACTTCAACATTGTGTCACACAGTCAAAGAACAGTGAGTAAAGAAGGAACACAAACAAAAACTAAGACCTCTATGAGAACAGAGAAACAGGCGTGTTTATGGAATATATTAAAATCACAATTATCCTGTCCAGATATCTGTCTCTTATAATCAATAGATTGATTAACTGTGATTACTTTCTATTACACTGTGATTATTTCCTATTAATTTCTATTTTATGTGCACAACCTGGCTTTAAAGCTGTGTTTTTCAGAGCCATTCTTGATAGCCTCTGTTTTTTCTCTAAGCAGAGGGCTGAGCACAAGAGTAGTCTGTTCATCTGAACATGGGCCAGAGCCAGGGCAGCTCTTGCTCACTTTTGCAAGTTCTCAGCATAAAGTAGCTATGACCTCAGTTCTTCCCTCTCTGGGATATTATTTTCCTAGTTACATGCATGTAGCTCTGCTTTTCAAAGCTGGAGCTTGGCACTTCAGGATAACACCTGGTTTCCTTCAGGGCTGTCACCTCCTGCGTATGGCATTGCCCACACACAGATATGGGACCTGTTGGCTGCTGGACACAGCTGCCACAGAAATGTTGCATACCCCAAGCATTTATTTCATTGTGCTCCTTTCCACAGCTTTATGTGCCTGCTGGAGTTGTGCAAAAAGCCAATATCCAACGCAAAAGAGTAAAGCTGTAAGACTTGCACTGGAAGGTTGCACATCTTTTATTTCTGATCTGTGCTACTTTTATTTTCTTGGTGAAAGATTATGAAGGCATTGTTATGGTTATTCTGGACACCACAAACACTCTAGGCAGTATTTTGCAGAGAATTTCAAAATTTGTGAGTAGCGTTGTGCTGGTAAACTCAGATGTGAACTCCCATGGCATATATTCTGTTCCCTCATTATCCTGTGTTCAGGAAGCTCAGCACAACCCATTGCAACTTGTTTTCTCAGAGGGAGTGATTACATGTAGTGTAGAGGGTTTCTTTTGTGTGTGTGTCAGTCATATAAAAGCTGGTCTCTGTTATTTTTCAGAGTATTTGTAGCAGCTGCAGAGGAAATGTCCGTGTTGCTCTGTGTTTTAGAAATGAGGTTAGGATGCTGTTGATATCTCTGGAGCCTCCACTGGCAATGCTGATGTCTTCAGGTGGCACCTCACAGCAACTGAGCTGCTTGTTCTCAGAGGAAGGAAGCTGGTGTTTGGCTTGCTTCCCTTCACTCTGTCCCCCAAAGCCAGGAAGAATAGTGACTAGTTCAGCTTTTACACAGGTAAAAGAAAACATGAGTTTTTACGTTGCCATACACTTCCTGCTTCAGACAAAGGCTGCATTTATTGCTGTGGCTAGTGCCACCAGCACCCACAAGAGTGTGAGAGTGCAAATTTTTTTCCAGGTGATCTTCAGAGTGATGGCTCTAAACAAAAGGCAGGGAAGGCCTGGAAACAGCCTGAAACTCCTCTTGTGTCACTAGGATCACAGCAGCTCTCTGTGCATCCCCACCAAAATCTGCAGAACTTCACCAAACTAACAGAGGAGCTGAGGTCTTTCCCTCCTTCCTGCTTCCTCACTGACTCCTCTCCCAATTTCATTAGCAGGCTTTGGATAGAAAATTTGGAAGGACTGTTTGCATACTTGAATCACACAGTTGAAGCCACCAGTTCTACTGTGTCTAACATTGAGCACATTTATTTCTCTTTATTTTGGCCATTAGCCTTATGAGACCAAACCTTGCCGCAAGGCTGACCTTCACAGATTGTCTTTGCTTTTCTTCAGTGCATCATGTTTTTATCCTGCACATTGTCATCTCTTTCCTCTTTGTTTCCTTTTAAAATGCCATTTAACTATTGATGTGAGTTGAAGCAATTGAAATAACTCTGTACCAAAGTCTGCTTGGGCTAGTGCTTATTCATTATTATGCTGCAGCAAAATTCCAAATCCACTTGCCTGCCAGCACCCTGATACGAGGATCCTCTGCTCTAAGGAGATTTAGGTGTGCAATCCAGTTACCCTGGATTTGGCACTGTGTAGTGGGCTGCAGCACAGCCCTCTTAAGTGTGCTGAAGTGTTTGGGAGCATTGTTGCTCTCTACAATTACCTGAAGGGAGGTTGTAGCCAGGAGGGGGTTGGTCTCTAATCCTAGGCAACCAGCACCAGAACAAGAGGACACAGTCTCAAGCTGTGCCAGGGGAAGTTTAGGCTCAAGGTAAAGAGAAAGTTCTTCACGGAGAGAGCTGTTAGCCATTGGAATGTGCTGCCCAGGGAGGTGGTGGAGTCATCGTCCCTGGAGGTGTTCAAAAAGGAATTGCATGTGGGACTTGAAGCCATGGTTTAATAGTCATGAGGTCTTGGGTGATAGGTTGGACTTGATGATCTTTGAGGTCTTTTCCAACCTTATTGATTCTATGATTCTATGATCTTCCAGAGATCACACTGGAGACTAGAGCCACCAAGAAGCAGCTGCCTGGACGCTGCCTTCCCTCTCCTCTCAGCCACTCTGAGCTTTTGTCTCAAACTCATAGCTTTGATCTTCTGCATCCACAGGGTGGCCAGGGACACGGGGGGCTTAACAGAAAGTCAGAAATAATTGCACTCATACCTCTGTGCACTGTCTCAGGTGAAGATGTTAAACTCTCTGTGAAAGCTGGATGTGAACAGGCATGGGCAGTGGCCTTCAGACCATTACAACCTACTTCCTCTAATTTTTAAAATTTATATACTTTGTAATGCATTATTAATTTTCTTGTGAGTGATATGACTTTCAAGGCTATCAAGGGACTAATCTATTTTTTACATGGAGTCAAGAAGGATTCTGGGTTTGTACAAATAAAATACTCCCTGCAAGCAATACAACTGAAATGATATCTGCAAACATCACATCTTTACCTCTCTTCTGAGCAAACATCAGTGTCTCCATAGAAAGTTAACACTTTAATTATACAGAATTTCAAATGATTGGGTATGGCTGCTATTAAGCTAAAGCATTTGTATCCTTTTTCATGAAGATCGCTTTCTTTGTACAGGGCTGACCTATGTGTGTCAGGAAGAGATATCCAAGTCCTTAGTTTAAAGGTATCTGGGAGACATGCATGATTAAAACTGGGATGCTATGTACATAGTATATTTGCTTCATTCTAGCTGATTGTTCCTTGCCTGCAAGGAAAATTGTGTGGTTGTGGTGGCTTAATTTGGGTTTTTTTCCCCAGTGGAACTACAGGTGTAATGGTTTCTTAGGTTGAGGTGTGGAGATAATGCTGGTTTTTGGATGTTATATTTAATGTAGGATATGCACACATTTATTTAACATTAAATCTAGTGGAAATAAATAAGATCCAGCAAGTCTTTATTTGGAAGTTGGATTTGACCTCCTGAATTATGTTAACAGAAGCTTTAATGTACTGATATAGACTCCTTTTATTGTCTGCAAAAAGAGCATGATTGCAGTGAAATGGTCTTACTGAGGAGTCAAGTGCAGACAAGGAATGTGGTGTGATTAAAAGGTGCCATTTCCAGAACAGGGAATATTTATTAATGAGTTACACTCCATGGATATCTAATTCACAAATTATCTGCTTTTTCCTTCATGCTGTTAGCTACAAAGGTTTGGAGGGAAAAGAATTTTCACTGTCTGTTTCCTCTAAGTGATGCAAAATTCATGTTGCTGGTATGACCTGTGGGTACCTCTGTGCAGAAATGTGAAAACCTGGTAGGTATAAGGTGTGGTGGGAGCTCTGGCTGGTGGCTCCATTCTACCAGGATGTACCTATGGCACTGAAATATCTGAGTATCTGAGCACTGAGTATCTCATTCTCATTTGCATAAAGATATCTGAGCTGGCTACAGAGTTTGAGCTTTTCAGTACTTAACCCACAACTCAATACTAAACTCCACAGTGCTTGCACTGTGGAGGTAGCTCAGCTGTGTGCTCTTTGCTGGTAAAGTTACTCATTCATTCAGCTCATTCATTCAGCCTCTAGGACCTGACATTCACTAAACTTTTGCATATGTTGGAGACGTGGGCAGGAACTGTCCATCTTTTTGTACGTCTTTGAAAACATCAGGTGACAGACCTGAGAAAGGCAGGGCAGTTCTCTTTTTTAGGACTTTTTCTCAGAGTCTGAGCTGTGTTTGGGGCCTCTGAGACAATGTGATGGAGGGTGGGTACAGGCACTTGCTGAGCATACAGGATAAATCAAAGCACCTTTTCAGTCCAGCTCTAAATTGGATCTGCTGACATGTTCCTCTTCAGGACTACCTCTGTGGACAGGAGTCTGTCTGGAGCAGATCCCAGACCTGGGATGAGAGAGAGTAGAGACTGCCATGCAACACTCTTCAAAGCTGCTTCATGGTGCCAGCACTCAATCTGCCGCAGCCCAGAGGTTCATTATATAAATTTGGGTGACTATTGTCATATTCATGCCATTTAAACATGCTTTAATAGTGGGTTTATGTTTGACAGTGCCAAAGGAGGCTGCTGGTCTACACTGCCATATTGCAGCATGGCGGTACAATTCCTTCTTACGCTTTGCTGTCTACCACAGATTCTCATTGTGTGGGGATGGTTTGCCAAGCATTGCACTGGAATACAAGAAGCCAGCACAGGTGATTACAGGAGGGTACCTGTAAAGCAGTGGAATCCCTGTGTGCTAACATGCAAAATTATTAATTAGTACTGTACCATGAATGACCTACCCAAAGTTTGCTTAGAGCAGTAGCAGACCCCAAGAACTTGCTCATTTTGCACCCAGCTCTGAAACCATCTTTCTCTGTGGCCCTGTTGTTCATTGAACTGCATTGAGTGATTCCTGCCTACCATGAAGTGGGTTGTGGCAGGATAAATTAGCTGTTGGCTTTTAGAGCACTTTAAAGATGTACTGCAAGGCATTAAAGCACTTGTTTTTATGAAGACGGTAATGGTTAAATGATAATTCTGTGCTCTCGCTGAATTTGTTACTTTTAAAGTGTGAGTGTTATGCTTCTACAATATGCTATTAATCCAAACAAATTACTAAGCCTTTGTGGGGTATGTGAGAAAGCCTATGAATTTACCTTTCTGTAGCTGTAAATGTAGTGGAAAGGATTTGAACTTCCCTTCTCACCTCAAAGCCTCTGACAAACTGGTCACTGGAATAATAAATATGCAGTATTTAATAATGCTTCACTTTTCCCCTTTAAACCATTAGCTGTTTCCTGCTTGACTAAGAAGAACTTCAAATTCAATTTATTAACATTTCTTTAAATAGCCCTCTTAACAATGCCGATTTGGTTTCCTTGTTACTTTCTGTCGCTAATAGCAGTTTTTACTTCTAACCTGTTATTAATTAGAAATAAAGACTGGATCTCTTAATTTCTGAATTAGTTTTAGTGCCTCTTTCCTCAGATGCTGAAGAGGGTCTTTTTTAAGCCTAGAGTGCCATGTTTTATAATTGTTTCTGGGGTAAATAATTTAGCTGGTCAGAGAAGTGCACTTCTCTCTGCCTCGAGTGGTCAGCCCAGCGGTGGGCAGCGAGGCATGCCAAATCCGAAGCAAAGAGGAGCACAGCTGCATGAAACTTTCATTAGAGCTGCAGAAGTAAGAGGCTGCTTCTCTGTGGTGCTTTTGGCGTGACCCCTGGGGCTGCCCGTGACTGCTGGCGGGGCACCATTTTACAGCGGCTTAACGTCTCTGCCGTGAAGGACAAATGAACAGGCGCAGATCGTCTCAGCCACCCTAATCTTTTCTTTCCCTACTTCAAAGCTTTCTGTGTTGCATCTTGGTCTGTAATTACCCTTGAGGTATTTCAGACTCGAAGCGACACCGGGAAAATTGCACTTCCCGATAATGGGAGTCCACAGTTGTGTTTAATCAATTATGTAGTTGGTCATGAGACTGGCTTCTTAGTTATAAGACTTTTAAGGCCAACCCCTTATGCCCTGGCTGAGGAGAGCAGCAATACTGAATTAAAGAAACACTATCCATTTGATGTAGTTTCATCTAGGCTTTACCTGCTTAATTAAAACCATGCTGCCAATATCCACTTACTCCTCCTTGCTTGAAACAGCTGGTTGAATGCAGTGCTGTAATTTCCTAAGCAAAACTTAAGTTAGGTGGAGCTGCAACACTAATTTTTATGGTTATAAACAGATCTGCTCAGCAGCAGCATCTCCAGATTTGTTCGAGCTGGTGGCAGTGCTGTAGTGCAGGGCCCAGAGGTGTGTGAATGCTGTAGAGGAAACACAAGTTGAGGTGGGAACTGCAAACACAGAGCCTTGCTAACTCACTTTGAAAGATACATGACAGCAAAGAGCTTTGCTCCTCAGAAGTAATGGAGTTAGCCAGGGTGTGCAGAGGTGCTGGGGGTGAGGGAGTTCCAGTGGAATAAATTTGGATTATAGTGGCTCACCAGCTGCTCTGAGATGTGGCAGCAGGAAGGTCTTGCTTTGGGAAGATGGTGATGGTGCTTTAGGCCAGCCAAAGCTGAGTGATTTTGTACTCCTGTTCTTACATATTCATATGGTGGGTTGTGATGATAAGCTGGCAGTGTGGTTCTGCTGGGAAGAAGTGTTCGGGGAGAAGGGATCTGTCCACAAGGGTGATGAAACTTGTCCTGTCTCATGCATTGTACCCATAGAAACCACCTGACTGGGCTGGCTTTCCCCATACCTGGGCTGACTCCTCTTTGCCTCCCAGTTTCTCTCCTGCCAGGGAGAAAAGAGCCCTTTCTTTCCCTCTGTGCCTCTGGGTGTCATTTCTAGGCAGGATGGAGGAAGGACATGAAGGAATGCAGGGGTGTTAGGCCATGTCTGTGCTGGTGAGGAGCAGACTTCACTGTATTCTTAAAGGTTTGCAACAAGGCTAGGCACTTGCTGGTGTCTTTCAGGCTTTGGGAAACTTCTGTAAGGCTGAGGATGTTGCCAGATGTTTACAGTTGGACCTTGCTGGCTGAGTGTAGACTGGCTGATCACCGAATTAGTCAAACAACTGTTGTTAGAAGAGCATCCCTGCATTGTTCTGAATTCTCCAATTTCTGGCCTCCTTTCCAATACACTGGATCCCTGTCTGTCTGATTTGTGTGTCCTACCCCACCTCCATTTTCTTTTTGGCAATGTTTAGCAAGCTACTTGCTGTACTCTGCTTACCTGCTTCTCCTTTTCAGAAAGTCCTGGCATCTTGGTCACTGATGGCTTTCATCATGCACGAGGTACAAGTCTGAATGTGTTTCAGATCTGCTTCACTTGGGAGAGAGGGGAACTTTCAAAACAGCTTACAAATTCATACACTACTTTGGCTGTTTCTGTGCCTGCCAGCTCTTTTCCTGTGATGCCAGTTTGTTGCAGAAATATTATTGTCTCTGAATTTAAGATGTCTGGGAGAGTTGATGATATGTGAGGAGGTATTGATTGATTGACATTTATAAGTCTTTTACAAATGCTCCTTTCTCAGACAATATTATAGATAACTGTCCCAGGAAAAGACAACTTTGAAATCTCATGTACTTATATGGATACAAGCAGGATGTTTGCCTGCAATACAGCAATCAGGTTATTCCTTAGGCCTTTTCTTTCTCCTCTAATTTTAGATGAGTAGAACTATGCAGGAGGAGTTGTTGCTAGTCATACAAAGCTAGTGGGCCGTCTGATTGGGAATCACTCATTGCCCTAACCCAGTTTCAGTTATTCTATTAATATACCACTGGAGTCAGGCTGGAGTACAAAGTCCTCTGTGGACAGGCCAATAGCAAAGTCTCTCTCCTGCAGCAATTATAGGAGAAGTTTTACAAAGATGATAATTCAAATAAAAGTGATTGGAGGGGCACATTAGAAAATAAATGTTGGGGGGAAGTCAGGTTGGAGCTCAAAGCTGTATCCCCTGAGCTAACAGGGTTCAGTGGATAATGTGATTGAAAAAAAATGTGCCTTGCAAGCACAGTCCCAGGCTGTTATTGGTAAAATAAAAGACCTTATGATAGCAAAACTGACTCTCTTCTCACATCATTCATGTGTGAGCAGTGGTGAGTCCTCTCAAGGAAAGTTTTGGTGCTAGCAATGATGCAGCAGCAACTATTTCTGCTCTGCTTGAGGTGATTTCTGCTGTGGCATGCCCTGGGTCTAGGCATGGGGTCAGGCAGTATAAGTAGGTTAGGTTTTGGCTTGGATCCATTCCCTCATCATGTTCACCATATTATTGCATGAGTGCCTGTGCTATCTTAAAGTGCTCGTGGAGCTCTGGTGTGTGTTGCTTCATTGCTGATTAGGCAGATGGGCTGATACGAGACCAGTCCCTGGAGTGCTGCTTCCATACCAGTGATTTAGCTGTGTAGCTCTCTGTAACGAAGCTTATTGAGGATGGCAGCCTGGACTGTCCTGTGGAATTCAAGATATGTTATTTTTGTTCCGAGGACATTTTTAAAGGGTTTTAATTATGTGCATGGTTAATAAATATCACACTGTGCATCTTCAGTCACGCATACACATGCAGTATGCTGCTCAGGTACCCACTGGCCCATAGTGAGGGTGATGTGCAGCCATATTTGTGGCATATAATTACTTAACATACTTTTGGGGCAGGCACAGGATAAGATTGTTCCCACTACCCCTAATAGTTCCTGTATGACAGAGCAATGGACAGAGTACGTGAATCTGCAACTGAGAACAGAAGTGGCTGCTGCCCTTTCTGCAGTCAATTTTATACTCTCTTAATTTGCTCTGACATAAAATTAGTTTCTCTCCCCTCATCTACTTCCTTACACAAAGCAGGGATATAGATTGTTACTGCAGAAAGTTAAGATGTCATGAGGTAGGTTTTAGACCTGAAAAATGAGGGAACAGGGATAATTCTTGGGGTTTGGCTTTTGCAAGGCTATTTGTTGAACAAGTAATTTCCTACTTATCCTAAATCTTGCCCACATCTCGTGGTGGTGGCTCCTGAGAAGGTTCAGCATATATGCTGAGGTGGAAGTTGTACCTTCCTGGTGGCTCAGAGCAGATATGTTCAAACTGCCATGGAAAATGTTAGCACCTGCAGCACAGGTGAATCAATGAGTCACCAAACTGTTGATGCTTTAGGGATTGTGGCTCTTCCTTCACTTAGGAAAATACCCTTTCTTTCCACTGCACCCTCCTTAAGGAACACACCTAGGAAATTTCTCAGGTTTGACTTCAAGTGGAAACAACAATTCTGAACACAGTGGGGTATCATCTTAGAATTTCCTGTGTAAGTGCATGAATGGTATGATAACACAAATTTAGCCCCTAAAAATTGTATTTATTTTTATGTACCTCTTTTTTTTTTTCTCCCCATTGACCATCGGCTATGACCATATGGCTTCTCTTCTGTTTTCCACTGTCGCTTCTGTCCTCTAATCTGAACATATTATAATGTTCATGAGACATTTTAGTATCAGCTCTGGTCTTGCCTAGCAGCATAAAACATCTTGTGTATTTGCATTTTTTAGTTTAATCATTATCTTAATATTTTGGGGCAGTAGCCACAGAATCTTTTTCTCTCTGTTTCATCTTCTCTTTAAAGCAGCAGTTCATGGTTCTCCCTATCATATCCCCACCATTACACTTGTTTTAAACCCATAGCTAAGCCATGGGTTTGCAAGAGGAGACGACACTCAACCTGTCTGTAAGACATGTTTCAGAAGCTCCTGTTAACTCCAGTCATCTTTGGAGCGAGCCTTCAACACTGACATTTATTAGTCAGAAAGCACCATGAGACTCTATCTGAGGACACCTGGAAATGTAACTCCTATGGAGGGATAATCTGGCATTAAAAAATTCTGGAGATTAAAATAATCCTGGGAAGCCTTGAATTAGCAGGCAAAACTCCATCTTTTGCACCCTGCTACAGCAGACCCATTGCTTTTTCTTGTAATGTTAGTCATATTTTAGGTGATGTAGTTCAGAAAGGAAGTGTCCCCAGTACCAGAAATACCCTTCCTTTAAATTTGGCTTGACTTTTCTGGTCTGAGGCCTAAATTCAGTCCTGATGCAAATGTTATTTATTTGGGTGTAGTTACACCAGTTGTTCCTGGGCTTGGTATGGTCTTGAATGTCAAACTCACAGTTAGCATCTTGGGACTACCTCATGATCTCCTTTGTAATCCTTTTACAAATGTATTTTCTTTAAATCTCATGAGAAACCCAATTAGTGGTGTTTTCAGAAAATATGAATGCCTATATTGAAAGTTCTTTTCCTAATACAAGATTTGCCATGACTTAACATTAATGTGATCTTCCATAGCTTCTCTCAGGAAAGTATTTTATTAGAATAAACTTTATTAGAATAAACCAAACCAGGTTGGAAGAGACCTTCAAGATCATCATGTCCAACCCATCAACCAATCCAACCCACCCAAATAGCTAACCCATGGCACCAAGCACCCCATCAAGTCTCCTTCTGAACACCTTCAATGACGGCGACTCCACCACCTCCCCGGGCAGCCCATTCCATAGCGCAATCACTCTTTCACTCTTTTGATCACACTGATTAATAAAACTTCAAAAAATGTTATCCCTAGATTAGAAACAAAACTGAGGTGGGTCAGAAAATGTTGTCAAAATCACCAGAAGATTGAAAAATATAGCTCAACTGTCCTACCTTCTACACCTCTGCTGTATTTCCAAGACCTCTACCTTGACACAGGTATTATCCAGATCTTTTCCATACTGATTTTCCTGTTCTTCACCAAGTCCTTTCCTTTGTCTGTCTTCTCTTAATATTTGGCTTTAATTGTTTAAAGCATTTGCCTTGACTGTCTACCAAAGTCTGACAAAGGAAGAACATTGCACACCCTGCCTCAGCTGGCTCCTCAGCTGTTAGGAAAAAGAGAGCATTCTGGAGTCTGAGGAAACCCTTTATTGTGTCTAAAATGTCCCAAACTGATATTTGTTCAGCGAGGCGATCTTGAGCAAAGGAAGTGCTTACCTCCACCTGGTTCTGCTCAGGCAAAAATTTCCTTTGGGAACACCTTTAAAAATGCAAGGATGGGGACTGGGAAAGGAATCAGCTGCAGTGATATTTTCAGCACTTTACATTTATCTAGATGTTTCACCCCAGCTGAGATGAGATATGAGCTGTAAAAGGAAGACGATAATGATAATAGTTGTCTCTACTGCTTTTGCAGGTACACTGTAGGGCATAAAACTTCCTCTTCTTGTGCCATAATGCCAGTGTCATGCAACAGTGAGATTCTCAACACCAATACCAAAATGACTGCATTGTATCTTCTAGTATTACCTCCCACCAAAATCTGTTGTGGTAGATACCAAGTGTACTTTTTAAGATGTTACTCACTGTTTTTCAGTGGTAAGTTCTTATTTAGAGAGGTCTGGCTTCAATTATTTAGATAAAAGATGCTGTGTAGAATTACATACCAGACAAGCTAGACTGGCTTGTCACAATCTTTTAGAATAGCCCTTCCCCCCACCTCCCCTTCCCCCCCCCCTTTAAAACAATCTTAGTTTTTCCACCCTGAGAGAAAATGATTCATAATTATAAATGAGTGCCTGGAAAATGTCACCTCAAGGTACTAGAGATGAGGCCTTCCAAGCTTGTGAAACTGTAGAGTTAGCTAATGTGAATTTTTGTTTTCTTTGCTTATTTGTTTTCCCTTTATGGAACAATGGCTTAGATAGTGCATCACAGGGGTTTGTACGTATTCCATAATCATCTACAATCAACCCAAAATTATACTTTGCCTCTTTTATGTATTGAGAGTTTTTGTCTACATTGGCTGTCTTCTCTAAGCTAAAAAAGCCTCCCGTTCAGACCATATGACTATTTGGATTAAGAAAGATGCTTCTGCAGGGATTATGAACTTGCTTTAAACTTCTTCCTTTTCTGTAACACAATTCTAGCTCCATAGGTCACTCTCCTGGCACTGGAAACTCTTTGCATCTTCAGTGAAATATACTAAATCAAGACTATCTTTTTTGCTTTGTTCTGTTTTCTCATTTGTATATGCTGGCAGTGACTGTTTTTGAGTCAAAGGTTATATAAGTCAATTGAATTTGGATTACAAATCATAGAAAAGAGGACTGGAAGGGATGTCAAGACATAACTGATCCAAACAAGACCTGATGTATCTACTTAGTTTCTGAGAGATGATTCTCTAATCTACTCTTAAAAATCTCTAGTCACTATGTTTATTTTTATAAGAATTTCCTAGCACGCAATTGATTTTACTTTTCCATCCATTATTTCTTGTCCTTTCTCCTATGACCAGGGAGAACAAAAGAGTTCCTTTCTTCTTGGAAGGAGTCTTCTGTACACTTGAAGACTGTTCCTACCTGCCTCAGTTTCTCTTCTCAAGGACCAACACCCCTGTTTGTTCAAGTGTCCCACATAGTTAATATTACCTTATGTAAGTTCTAGGTGTTGGATATCCATCTTTGACACCTAGAACCCAAAAGTGAGTACAGACATCCACCATTACTGACTGTAGAGAGAGGTTCTGGTGCTGGGGAGCAGCCACATAAAGGGCCAGAGGTCTTGGACATGATCTGTCCAACCAGTGTTCAGTAGACCACCAGAACAGCATAGGTGCCTTTTCTTCTTGATCTTCTCATAGCTGCTGCTTCAGATTAAGTCTCCTCTAAATTATGCCAGAAGCAATCAATCATAAAATTATTCCAGAAGCCAAAGTCTGCCTGTGGGTGGGAAACAGCCATCTACTATATAATGTTGGCCAAAGGAGATAGTATGAGGCTTCTGACACCTGGGATTTAGTCTGGTGATTAGATCTTTCACTGGTGGAGCATAAAATACTAACACACCCCCACCCTCCACCCCCCCCAGTATATTTTCTGTAATTTAGCTGTTGATAGCTTGTAAATATCTTAGTGCTATCCCTTAAGCAGTTCTGAGGGAATGTTCATCACCTGTTTTTCTTCAAATAACTTTGGAAAGACCAAAGGGGAGATGACTTGACAAATCATAGGGCAAAAGAGATTATTAGAAGCAAGAAGGCATCCTTCAAAATGTTGAAGCTGTGCATTCAAGAAAGAAAAGGGAGGACAAGGCTCACAAATCTTTAGGAGCCCTTTGAAGGAGTCCCCAGGCAAATGAACAAAGAGATCTGGGTGATATGGTCTTCAGGGAATTCACAAAGGCATTTGAAATAGTGCTTCTCCCAAGGGTCTTACAGGAAATAACCTCCATAAGTTCCTAACATGGGTAAATAATTGTTTAAAAGATGGGGAACAACAGAGAGGAATAGAGACATAATTTCCAGTGTGTAGTCTTGTAGACCTCTGTGCTGCAGCCTGTATTTTTTAGTATTTTCATAAACATTCTAAAAACCCAAACCCGTGGGCAATAAGATGACACGTTTGGAGGTAATGCCAGCTTACTCATGAGGGCTGACTGCAAAGAATTGAGGAAGTCCCTGAGCAACAAAGTGGGAGATGGAATTCAGTGTGGATATAAAGAGGAAGAGAGGTGGGGTGAAAGTCCCAGCATTGCACTAGTGATGATGAGCATAAAATTGAATAGCATCCCTTGTGAAAAAAGATGCAGTTGTAACATTGTACCTTGAAGGGATGACCTCTGTCTGTAGTGTTTGTTAGGGGAAAAATAAAAGTAGACTTAGTGTTAGGAGCTCTTAGTAAAGCAATACAAGATGAAAGAGGAGACACTCTTTAGCACTTTAGACATCTATGTTTCGCCCGCATCTTGAAGATTTGCTTCAGTTCCAACCCTTCAGACAGAGCCAGAGTGGAAAAGGCATGGAAAATGAGTGATTAGAATCAGAGAATGGTTTTGTATGAAGAATCATTAAATAGTCTACATTTTCTTTACCCTGGAAAAGAGATGCAGGGATATGACAAGGGGTTGTAAAATGACAACTACTAGCATTGAGACGAAGACCGAGGAATGATGGTTGATTGTTTCTTCTGTTGCAGAGTAAAGGAACAGCAAATAAAGCCATCGAGTAAGGCTTTAGAGCAAACAAAAAGTGTTGCTGCTTCATGGCACACATGGCATGCACAAGGAACTCCTTTCTGCAGGATGTTCTGAAAGTGTTCAGATGTTTAAAAAGTGGCTGCTCAGATTTATGGGAGAAAAATATTATCAAAGGCTGTTGTATGCAAAGACTCTGTCTTTGGCTTAGAAAATCTATGTACTGCAAATTGCTAGAGGCTGGGAGGGTGCTGAGAGAAGTATTGTTGTATGAGCTGGTCTGTTCTGCTCTTCCCTGGGTGTCTGATGTTTGTGACTGTTGATGACAAGCCACTGGATTTGCCTTTGGTCTGATAGAATGCTGCTGCTGTTATGTTCACTTTGTTATTCTTACAGGTATTCAGCCATTGTGGCTCTTGCTAGTTTAATGGATTGTTTTCAGTGGTCAGAGTAAATTTTCCAGTTACTCCCAAAGAAATCCATCCAGTATAATGAGATCTGGCAATCTGGGGGACTGCAGTAGTATAACCTAGAAGACAGAAAGACTCAGTCCCCTTTAAAGGAGTAGTAGGAGGGTTAAAAATTGCACCTAAACAGTCATATATCAGAGCGGCATGTAAAATGTCCAGCTGAGGAGCGTTATTAATGAAGTGGTGAACTTTAAGTCCACGCATAACATGCTTTCAGTAGGAAAGTTCTTATTTCCAGTGCCTGGGGTAATCTAGCAAAATCTGAGCCATATCGTTAATGAACAAGGTAGGCTATCAATCAACACGGAGATGACACCAACATTTCATACAAAAACAAAAAGTGACATTCCCCCTCCCCAAAATCAAGGCTGCTGTGATGCCTCCCAAGGCTGCCTGTCCTCATCAGGCAGGCAAAGAGTCATGAATCTGCAGGTGCCTGTTAAAGGCAGAGCTGCTACTAAGTAGGTGGCAGTTATTTTTAGCAACTAGTTTAAATTTTTCTGATATTGAATCTGCTCCGTGCAGGGGTAACATCTTTAAAATGCAATTCTATGGTAGGTGGCAACAATCAAGCTGAATTACTGACATTGTAAGGAAATGAAAAGTCAAACTGCTGACCATGTGTATTTTATGGTATTTAATTAAAAGTAGATAACATAGTGTGAATGAACCACAAATCAGATAAAAATGGCAGTGTATTCTCATATTTAACACATATTTGACTTGTGGTTGCTTGACAATTTACCAGAACAGGTCTATGACAGTCTCCAAATATAAAATCAGGAGTGTAATTAAAAATACTGCAGGGAAGGAGCAATATTCAGTTCAACCCTGAACTATGTTAATCACAGCCACAGCTGTATTGCTTCCATTCCTTTTAACAAGAACCATGAGGTTTTTGGGTGTTTTGTTGTGTTTGTTTTTTTTTTTTAAGTAAGAGAGGGGAAAAAAAATGCCCAGGTCTTGGCTAAATCAGTGTCACATTAAAAAAGTTCAGGGTGCAGCATGTGGGCTGGGGAAGCAGAGGGTAGCGGAGGTGGAGCACAGGATAACCTCTTTGTTAGGAGCTGTGGTGCAGCTGCCTCAGCTGAGGGCTCTGCTGCAGCGACACACCAGGACTGTGGATTCTCTTCAGCTTTTGGCACAGCCTTGTGCTGTGGTGACCTTGAGAGATTCATTTATTGCAGCCTGTGCCACAGCTACTTCTCCTGTAAAGCAGAGCTAGCCTTGCTTTCACTACTTATTCCTTGGCTAATAACCAGAAGAGTGGAACCTTGATCTCAGCCAGACAGTTCTGCAATAACCTCATTGTTTCAGGGGCATTTAGGATCATACAATGCTTTAGGTTGGAAGGGACTGTTAAAGGCCATCTCATCCAACCCCCTCGCAGTGAGCAAGGACATCTTTAACTAAATTAGGTTGCTCAGAGTCTCATCCAACCTGACCTGGAATGCTTCCAGAGATGGGACCTCCTTCCAGCTCTCTGGGCAACCTGTTCCAATGTTTCCCCACTGTCATTGTAAAACATTTCTTCATTGTATCTACTGTAAATATTTCCTCTTTTCATTTAAAACCATCATTCCTGTTGCAACAGGCCCTGCTAAAAAGATTGTCCTAATCCTTCTTATCATTCCACTTGAAGTACTGAAAGCCTGAAATAAGGTCTTCTCACAGCCTTCTCCAGACTGAAAAGCCTCAACTCACTCAGCCTGTCCTCACAGGGAAGGTGTTTCAACCCTCGCATCATTTTTGTGGCCCTCCTCTGTAGTTACTCCAATAGGTTAATGTCCTTCTTGTGCTCCAGAACTAGATGCCGTATCCTAGGTGAAGTCTAGCTCAGCTCTTCTCCCAAACACTAACCTGCCCAAATGTGCTATCTTAATGCTGCTGCTGGTCTACAATAAGCAAGGAAATAAAAGCTGGACTTCGGTCTCTACCAGCTTTTCTCCCATTAGTTCTCTCCTTGAAAATATCCCAACCCAAATTTGTGAGGCTTTGCTGCTGTTACCAGTTTTCCTCTTGGAAGGGTATGTCTCACAGCCTGACAATGAAGAGGGGGTACCATGTCTCAGTCTGACTAGAATTTAGATAAAAAGTCTCAAGTTCTTGTAACTCCAGCTGCAGAGACAGGCCTTGGAGAATGAGTTTTTAGACTTTTCTTTTTTGATGTCTGTCAGAAGAGCTTTCAGAAAAAATAAACAGTTATCTTCTCCATTCGATGAGGAAGGAGGGAAAAAGTTCAGGCTTCTGCTCACCATTGGGATCCTCACAAGAAATGCCTGCCGCCTTCTCAGCTCCAGTCTCCCAATCCCAGCTACATAATGCTGTTTTCTGATGTTTGAAGTCCTGGTTGATTTTTCCTACCTATCTCTATTGCCTTCTTGTTCGCACCACAGTATGCAGATGTGTTGCAGTGTGACCAACCGACAGGAAGGAGAAAACTTCCTCTTCAGGTTGGTGTGAGGAGTTTTTCCAGGTTATTCCATCTACTGGAAATCCTTGGGAACCAGAGGGTGAAAAACAGACAAAAATGATTCACCCACATTCAATGTGAAAAGCAGAATGCTTTGCTTCTTTCAACCAAACAGAGGAGTTTTGTATTTTTTCTTGATGTATTGTTATACTGCTGGTGCTTCCTATGGCACCCAGGGATTTGTGTATGAAGGAGCTGTGTTTAGGACAAGAACTAAACAACCTCCTCTCTTTCAGTGGCAGAATTCTTGAAAGGAGATTTCCATGTTGCACAGTTCCCATTTCCCCCTCTCTTTGATGGGTTACAGGTGATTAAGAGAGAGCAGGATATAGGGGCTGGTAGCAGAATCTTATCATCTAAATCTCACTGTTACTATTTTTTACTGTGGGAAACGGTTGAAATGCAATTGCAGTGCTATCCACTAGTTTCCACAGACCTTATGTGTTCATTTGGAAAAGACTGTTGTCTCCCTCCGTTTTGTGTGGAGTTCCAGATTTTCAAAGACTCTTTTGGTGCACTGTGTACAGTATAATTCAGTATTTCTTATCTCTTCCTAAAACTGGACTTTATAGCTTATTCTTATATTCTTATTCTTATTCTTATTCTTATATATATATTCTTATATATAGCTTATATAATGGAACCACCTGTGTTAGGAGCCTTGCCACCATGGTCTCCTTTATCTACTTGGTGGATGGGGAGAAATTCTGAATTAAAATCTCTAGGGCTGATGTCTTTTTAAGAAAAAGCTGGGTGCAAGCTACATTGCATCAAGTTGCTTTGCTAGAGCTGCATGTATGTGATGGGCAGGACTCACTTTAGACAAGACTTAGCCATCAAAATGTCCCCACCAAGAGCTAGCAGTTAGAGTAACTTGTTGTGTACCTGTAACAGAATCTCTGGTTCAGTTTTCTGAGAGGAAGATGCTTAATGCCCACTGGGCAATGCATGCCAGAACTGCCTTGTGCCATCAGTGAGGAAAATCAGGGAATTTGTTTCAAAGTTACATGACCACTCTGAAACAAAATGTAAAGTGCCAGTGCCTTTTCTGTTACTGCAGAGGCTTGATACGGTCTCACAAAACCTAGGTGTCCTCATGTACTGGTGGTAGTTTGTGTACTGACATTTGGTTGGAAATTGGGAGATGCTTTTGCATGTTGATAACTTAACCAAGAAGCTATAAATTCAGTGTGTTTGAGCTTTAGTTCTGTAAATGTGTAATGCAACCATGAGGATACAGGTCATGCTGGAAAGACAGCAGAGCACTAATTAAGGTTCGAGAGCAGCATTTGTGTATTTGATAAAGGTAACAGGTACCTTTAGGAGTAATCATCATCCCACTGTCACCGTGGACAATTCATGGCCAGGAATGATGATGATCTCTTTATCAGAATTTCTCTTTATATCACCCAGATTCCCATAGCAGAGTGGTTGAACCTCAGTGGGATCCTTCACCCCTAAGGGCTCAAATGTACAGAAATAGGAAGGTTTTCTCCAGACCACATAGCAGTGAATGACCGGGGCTGTAGGAAGCAGCAGCAAGGGATGACCTTGGCAAAAATTTTCTGTTCTATAAGTCAATTCCACAAACTTGTAGGCACAAACAGTTGTAGGCACTGTTGGGAAGTGATATTTGGGTGACAGCAGAACTAATATATTTGTGGCATGGCATCCCAGTACGCCACTGAGCAGCTTGTCTCGGTGGAAGTAAAATGTGAGAGAAGTCCATAATTTTGCACTGAAAACATTTCAAAATGACACAAGCCAACAGAGTCATAAAACTTCTCTTTCCAGATGTTCTCCCCAGAGCTATTGGAATAGGTGGTCTTAATATTTACTTTTTGATCTTCAGTATGCTACCTTCCCAAAAGCCGGCAACAAAACACGTGATTAAAAGTTTGCACAGTCAAGTCTTCATGCTGGGGCAGCAGGAGAAGGGGACATACTGACATCTTGTTTAGTCTGCCAGTCCTCTTCCCACCAACAAAACTCTCAGGGTACCTGCTGTACCTTGTTTGCAATCTGCACACAGTAGACAGTTTCAAAGCTCTTAAGGAAATGTTTTCAAATGTTCGTCCTGTTACAAAGCATGCAGCCAGCAGTCATCCAACCATGTCAGAAATCTGTAAAAACAAGGATAGGCTGGTGTAAATCAAAAGGTGAGGACCGAATCCTCAGAGTTTTGCAACTGCAAGAAGTGTCACATCCAAAAGAACACAATATATAACGTGTATATACCGTATATACTCAAAGTATGACAAATGGCCTTGCGAGCACAACACAGGCTTCATTTATACTGTTTCCTTTCTGAGGCAGGATGGTAACTCCATAATGTCTCCAATTTTTTGTTGCTCTGTTGAACCTCCTCTGTCAAGAGGAGAGACAGTCAAGTGTGTTAGACTTGTGTTCTCTCAGGTATAATATACAAGATCCATAATAATTCAATAATGTAAAAGCTCGGCTCTAGTGTTTGCTGGAAAGGATTTACCTTGCTTTCTTTGGGATAATTACTACAGATTGTAATAAGCACAGATATAAATTCTCTATCTCTGCTCTGCATTTGGAGCTGCAGACTACAGGATACACAGAAGCTGAGGACAATTACAACTTAGTTCAGAGTCTGGAGACTTTAAAAAACGGCATTGGTGACTCAATTTACCGGATGATAATTCGATTCTTTTTAGTCTCCAGTGCTTTATAGTTGCTCTGAAAGTTTTACTTGCACAGAAGTTTTCTGGATTCCAGGGCAGGGCAAGCACATCTTGTACCAAGAGCATTTTGCAGCATACCTTGTAAATCCTATCTCAAACTGCCACGGCAAAGGTTCTGATGAGTGCTCATGGCACCTTTCTGCTGGCCTGCATGCTCTTGGGTAAATGGCCAAAACTGGGTGAACGCATGCCACGTTCCTGGACCATTGTCCTAGTCAAGAGTTATTGAAATAATTGATATGAAAAGGAAAATTTTCTAGCAAAAATGGGTGCTCCCCACGGGGATGGGAATTAGCTGGGTTTCAGCCAGCTCAATTATGTCATGGATGGAGCCTGGTATAACTTTTACTGAACAGCATAACTGCATATGAGCTGCAGCTCTGGGACAGCAAGGTCTTCCCACTCAGTGTCCTTTCAGTTGCCTCAGCTTCCTGAAATGCTGTGTGAGCGGTTGTTTGTTGAGAACAACGATGTTCGGAAATCCTAGTATCTATGACCGCCTTCTCACAGCCTCTTGCTTCCCTGAATTGGCTGGGATATGGTATCCTCTGTTTTCCCTGACACTGCAAACAGGTTGAAATGATAAATGAAAGTGGAGCAGGATGGAGCTATGAGTTAGTGCATTAGCCTTTCACTGCTGCAGTCCAGGGTTTGAAGTCTTCCTTTGTGCAAATGTGAAAATGGGTTTAATAGTTTCTTTCCAAATCCTTGCTGGACATTCAGCAATAGCATAAAACCACTGCACAATTTGGTAAAGAAAAACCCCAGACTTGGGAACAGAAAATCTATCTCTGAGTGGAGCTGAGGCAGAAGGCAGGGATGCATGGATAAATGCATCATCTGGATATTTCTAATAAGCCCACACTTGACATCCACCAAGTGTAGCCACTTGTTAAGGAATAATAAGCAAAACCCCAGATAGTTGAAAAGCCTGACTAAGTTTTGTTTGGGAAATGCATTAGACAACAGGAAAGTTATCCCAGTTAATTTACACTCACAAGAATTTATGAACCTGGAAGAGGTATGAGTCCCTTAACAAAGTAAACAATCTGTAACTCAGTGCTGTGTTCTTCCAGAGACCCACCACCTAAGGGTCTGCATGGCTTTTTTTTTGTTTTTCTTTTCTTTTTTTTTTGACTAAAGAGATGACTCAATATGGACTCATTTCTCAGGGGCAAAAGGTTCACATAGTTGGAATTAGCCTATTAGAATAGACTACAAATGCACTATGAACCTTGGCAAACAAAGTCCACCAGCCTTCAGCTATGGCTTGGCTTTGCATGTATGAGGAATCTTGATAGAGAAGGTAGTCCTGGCCTGCTGTGCTCTTAGCAAGTGGCTTAGCCTTTTCCAAGCTGCAGCGAAGGTTCTCTCCCCACGGCCTGACAAATTCAGAGCAATAACAAGCAGAAGATTAAGCAAGTGCAACTAAAACTATTCTTATGTCAGCCCCCTATTTTAATCTCCTCTGAAAGATCTGGCACATACTTGTTAGTCTGTACAACATATCATCTCCTTCTGAATGTGTGAGGCACTTAAAGAAAGAAAGTTTTTCACGCTGTATACCAGGTGACCTTGATGTGATAGACTGCAGGGTTTTGTGACACTGCACACTCAGTGCTATTCAACACTTTGCCTGAAAGGGAGGAAGGAATGGATTTATTGACTTGTGACTTTGACTCAGGCCTGTGTATCAGGACTGTTATTATGTGGAATGATTAGGCTGCAGTGTCAGGGACAAGTTAAGCTAGAACAACAAAGGACCTCCTTAACCTTTACCTGGACACAAGGCCATTCATAATGACTTGCATGGTTTGGAAAAATAAGTATGTCTTGCAGTACTCAATACTTTTGCAGCTACAGCAAATGAACAGAAATGGAAAAGATGGATTGCTGAAGGAGATGAAAATGTAATTCAGCTCTGCATAGTCCTGTTCAGAATACTGAGTTCAGTTCCGTGTCAAAAAGTGGCAAAGGCATCATCATTTTCTTTGGAGTGAAGCAGGAATTTTAAAACTGGATACAATAGATATCCTCTTGGGAAGCTTTTCTTTTTCTTTTTTCCCCCCCCAGTGAGTATAACAAATGATGATGTCCCCAGAAGAGTTTTCCTCATATGAAGTGTATGTCAAATCATTAATGCTAACAGTGGTTGGGTGCCAAACGTGAAGAGAAGGCCCTCAGACAGAGAGGGTACTCACTCCCACATAGTGATGGTGATTGTAGCGAAAATACTCACATAGCCCTGTTCCTGTGTATCTCTTCTGTAGTTAGTGCTGCAAGAGATTGCTGATGCAAGAGTCCATTTGTGGGTTTTTTATTAGATACTGCTGTCCTTTTTTTAATGGTCATTATCACAGCACATTATGAATGAGTCAGTGGATTTTGGATGGCTGACATGTCACCCCTTCTCAAGCTGATGGCAATTTTGCCCCTGTTTTCAGGAGGTGCCAAATCAGGGCTGGGTGCTTTGCAGAGTTGAGTGCTTGTCTGTGTGCATTGCCTGGACCCTACTGCTGGTTTGAGAGTGCTTCTACCTCACAGGCTCCTCTCCTTCCTGACAGCGTTTATCCAGTTGTGAGATTCCAGGCAATTTCCTATTCATGAAGGATGGCAAAGGCCCTTTTCCCAGGAAGCTGTAAAAATGTCTGCAGTAATAAAAAAAAAAAAGGGGGTGGGGGGTGGGGTGGAAGCTCTATATGATATGAAAGTTGATGAAGTGATGGAAAAAAATAGAACCAGCATGTCGATTGTTAGATGAGCTGCCTCTGACCTCTCCACTACTCCTCAGCTTGGTGCTCCCAGGCGACACTAAGTTGCAGAGTGGGAGAAACCATAACTAGCATCCTGTCTTTGCTCCTGTCTAACATGGGTCCCCAAAAACTACAGGATAAAGAGAGTTCTTCTCTTCTGCCTTGATGTGTGTGATGAGTGGGAGTTTGTGTTTCAAGCTAAACATACCTACTAGGTTTGAAAACAGATGCAATATTGCATCTGATGAGTTTTTTTAAGTTCTCAGTAAAACTCACTATTTTCATGTGGGTATAAACTGCTCTGCTGGCTTTTATGTTTCTAATGAGGTTTGCATTTGATTCCCTGAAAAAAACGCTATCACTTCTATTCTTCCCTTCTCCTCTCAGCAGAAAAAAGTCAAATACCACCCAAACTCTTTAGGTCAGTGCAGCACTGGTGAAGCCATCCTTCACAGGGACAAGGAGAGCTCACCACCTGTCCTCTCCAGAGGATTTCAGCTGCTTTCTCCAGTGTCCTGGTTAGACCTCTTCCTGTGACCATTAAATACTGTGTCTATTCTATCTGACAAGAAAAAAAACAAACTCAATGGAGAGTCTGTGTTCTCATTCTCTTTCTTTGCAAATGGCTCTTCCTTCCACAGAAACGAGGTGTGGTCAACCTATGACAACACTTTATTTCATTTCAGGGTTTGTTTGTTTTCCTAATAATTTCAGTCAAATAAAATTGCAGCATGTCTTCTGTTAAAAGCTGGTTTTTGCATTTTGTGGGTGTGAGTTAATTTAACAATAACTGCATTTCCCTGGTGCTATTACCAAATAATACTGTTTTTTTTTGTGTGATGACTGCATCAAGAGCCAGTCAGGGATAGGAACAACCTCTACGTGCTAGAAATAAAATTAACAAGAAGCAGAAGAATCTCAGAGTGAACCAGACTAATATTAGAGATAGACGAACCAAAATAGCTGAAGTTTCATAGTTTCATAGTTTCATTCAGGGTTGGAAGGGACCACAAGGATCATCTAGTTCCAACCCCCCTGCCATGGGCAGGGACACCCCACACTAGATCAGGCTGGCCAGAGCCTCATCCAGCCTGCTCTTAAACACCCCCAGGGACAGGGCCTCGACCACCTCCCTGGACAACACATTCCAGGGTTTCACCACTCTCATGGTGAAGAACCTCCTCCTCACATCTAGCCTGAATCTCCCCACCTCCAGCTTCATTCCATTCCCCCTAGTCCTATCACTACCTGAGATCCTGAGAAGTCCTTCCCCAGCCTTCCTGTAGGCCCCCTTCAGATACTGGAAGGCCACAGTTAGGTCACCTGGGAGCCTTCTCTTCTGCAGACTGAACAGCCCCAACTCGTTCAGTCTGTCCTCATAGGAGAGGTGCTCCAGCCCTCTGATCATCCTTGTGGCCCTTCTCTGGACACGTTCCAGCACCTCCACATCCCTCTTGTAATAGGGGCTCCAGAACTGGACACAGTACTCCAGGTGGGGTCTCACCAGGGCTGAGTAGAGGGGGAGGATCACCTCCCTCGACCTGCTAGCCACACTTCTCCTGATGCAGCCCAGGATCTGATTGGCTTTGCGGGCTGCAAGAGCCCATTGAGAGCTCATGCTGAGCTTTTTGTCCAGACTCTTCCACTGCTTAGTTGAATCCAGGCTTTCTAAACTGGAAGTTTTGAAGAAGTAGTCTATTTGGACTGTGGGACCTCATATTTGTACCTGGTATCTACCTGTAGTTCTCAGAGGTTTTGGTTTTGACTTTTGTATTCATTTTTTGTTACACCATTAGTGCTCCTTTCTATCACCTCTAAATTGGTTTGTTGAAAATATTACCAGCATGTGCTGTCTTTGTCTTTTGAGCTGGCTTTGTAAAGGTTTTCTAACATCAGGGAAATACAAGGGTTTACTGTCTAAGCCTTTATTAACTACTCAGTCCCTTGTTTAACCTGTGAATGACAGTGAGTTTTCCTTTGTCATTCACATGCTGCTTTCATTTTGTCATATCAATATTGCAGCAAATTAATTAACTCCTGTTCATTTTTTTTTGTTCATCTGAATCAGAGAGCAGGCTAAGATTTCCATAAGGCCCAGGAAGGAAGGGCACCCTTGTAATACTCCTAGCTCTAGGACTACCTCAGCATGCCTTTGGGTAAAATCACCTGCAGCAAATCTTGCCTCCCAAGATGTGGACTTTACATGTGAGTGCCTCTTTTTCTGAAAGGTGCTGTGCAGGATAACATGTGTGAGGGTACCACTGGCCCTTAGGTATGACAGGTTTTCAGGAGCAGCATCTTGCTGCAAGATGCCAGCAACTTGGAATTTTGTTCAGATGAAGGTAAAGGACATTTTGTGTTGAACAATTGCAATCTCCTAAAATGAGAAGTACCTAAAAAGAAGGTAGAGTCTAATAGCACACAAGAGCTACAGGACTGTTCAAAGGGAATGAGAAGTTCTACATATCCTGTAAAAAGAAGGACTATATGAGAAGGCTGATGAATGTTTCTTGCAGATAGTGCATGGGATGGGTTGTTTTGTTCAGAACCACACAACATCTGTGCAGAAAAAGTGCAGTGCTTGTTTTTGAAAATTGTAAAAGAGTAAACTTGCCTTAATATTTTAAAGTGAACTCTGTTTTTACTGATAACTCTTCAACTGTGGTGATCCTTAGAAGTTTTCTAGTGATGTGGCTGCCCTGCAAGAGATCGTAGCCAGCAGAGAGGGGATTTCCTTTACAGTTTTGGTTCTCTTAGGATAAGACATCTACTTCCAAAAGCTAGGGATCTCTGCAGGCAGCGAAAGATCAGCAACCTCCAAATGATTTCAGACAAATCACTATTTTGTGTCAGAAGAGGCTAGAGGGGATGTTCAGAGCAGCATATTAAACATAAGGCGGATAAAGCATCCTGCTTTTGTTAGGGTTGACAGATTCCTTTCTCCTGTTTTGTTTCCAGTTAAGCATTGCATTTTTTTGACTTTGACTCAAAGTGCACTGGACATGCCTTTTTTTTTAAGAGGTTATGAAAAGATGCCAACAGGCTGAAGGAGAGGAAAGATGCCATCAAAGGAGCTACTGAGGGAAGCTGAAGGGAGGAGAGAAGTTAATGCACAAGGCGGAAGCTATTGAAAAGAGCAAACATTTTTAACCAAGAGAGATGTACTGGTACTGACAGGCAGCAGATGCCTGGAGCTGCTTGGGTGGGAAAGATGACCCCTCACCTAATTTGCAAGCATTTGGGGTCCCCTGGCAGCCACACCACTGGCTGCAAGTTGAACGTGCCTGGGGTCTCATGCTGGCTACTTAAATCCTCAAATTCTGGCATCTAGCAGTTACAAGAGCAGGCTAACAGGAAGGATGCAGGATTGGTTATGTAAGTGTTATGCATCAGTGGCACTATCTAGTTAAAACATCAGCATAGCTCTTTCCAAGCTGCTCTAATAATAACGAAGGCAGTTGTGGCCTGGCTGTACACTGTCTGGCTGATTCATAGACTGTAGACAAGATTCACTGGCACTATGGCAGCAGAAGTCACTATCTTTAGAGCATCTCCTCTAAAACCTAGCATAGGACATCAAGGTGGAAGAAGGCCATTATGCATATTCTTCCATGCTAAGGCAACATTTCCTGCACCTCTAATAAGATAAATGCAGCATGGCTCTTGCCAATCTCTTCCAGAGTTTCACTGTTCTTGCTGTTGGAAAGACTTTTTAGGCTTGACATGAGGAGAAACTTTTTCACAGAAAGAGTTCTTGGCCATTGGAATGTGCTGCCCAGGGAGGTGGTGGAGTCACCATCCCTGGAGGTGTTCAAAAAGGGATTGGATGTGGCACTTGAAGCCATGGTTTAGTTAGTCATGAGATGTTGGGTGATAGCTTGGACTTGATGATCTCTGAGGTCTTTTCCGACCTTATTGATTCTATGGTTTTTCCTGATATGTGTCTTGCATCTTTGCTGCCAGCTTGTTCTTGTCCTTTTAGTCATGGGCATGGAAAACAGATTTTTCCCTTCCTTTTTGCTGCAGCACTTTATACACTGGAAGACTGATATCATGTCTCCTCTCAGTCTTCTTTTTAGAGCAAATAACCCCACTGTGTTCAATCTTCCCTCACAAGTCATGGGTTTTAGACCTCTGATTGTTCTCCTCCTCTTCCTCTAAACTCTCTCCCATTTGACCATGCCTTTCATGAAGCTGATGCCTGCAGGAGAACACAATGCCCCAGGTGAGGCTTCCCTGGCACTCAGCAAAGTGCAAGTGTTGCTTTATGCGTCTTGCAGACTCTACTTCTGTTTAAACATCGCAGTGTGGTGTTTGCCTTTTTCTCAGCTGCATACTATTGTCAATGTACATTCAGCCTGTGATCCACAGCCCTTGGTCCTCTGGTTTCTTTTCTGTGGAGCTGCTATCCTGGAATTGTTCCCTTTTGCTGCTCAGACAGGTTAATACATGGGGTAGAAGGAGCAAACACCTACTACATCTGCCCCCCCCCCCCCCCCGCCCCTCAATCCACTTAATGTTGATTTCATGTTGTTCCTATATGCAGAGTATATAGGAAGTTGAAGGAGTTGAAGTATTGAATATCAAATGGATGAGAACAGGTCTTTATTAGAAATAACAAGGATAGAGCAACATGGCAGGTATGCAGCAGCAGGCAGCAGTACATAGGTAGTTCAGGTAGCAAAGTGTTGGACTTCACTGTCATTAAGGGTTCTTGAAGGACAACAAAAAATCCTTCTATAAATATATTAATAGCAAGAGGAGGGGCAAGGACAACCTCCACTCCTTGGTGAACATGGAGGGAAACATAGTAATAAAAGATGAGGAAAAGGCAGAGGTACTTAACACCTTCTTTGCCTCAAATTTTAATAGCAGGATAGGTTGTCTTCTGGACAACTGTCCTCCTGAGCTGGCAGATGGAGGCAGGGAGCAGTGTAGTTCCCCTGTGATCCAGGAAGAAGTAGTTAGAGACCTCCCTAGCCGGTTGGATCCCCACAAGTCCATGGGACCAGGTGGGATCCATCCTAGGGTGCTGAGAGAGCTGGCAGATGAGCTGGCCAAGCCACTCTCCATCATTTTCCAACAGTCCTGGCTCACTCGAGAGGTCTCAGATGACTGGAAGCTGGCCAATGTGATGCCCACCCACAAGAAGGGCCAGAAGGCCCTCCCCTCCCCTCCCCTCCCCTCCCCTCCCCTCCCCTCCCCTCCCCTCCCCTCCCCTCCCCTCCCCTCCCCTCCCCTCCCCTCCCCTCCCCTCCCCTCCCCTCCCCTCCCCTCCCCTCCCCTCCCCTCCCATCTTGGCATAAATTATTATTAGCCCTCCAAGCAGGTAGTTCCTCATCTCCTTCTTAGTAGTTTTATCAAAATAGGCCATTTATCTCAAAATCTTCTCTGATAGTTACAGAATAAGTTTGGAAGCAGGAGATGCATACACCTATATTTTACTGTAAACAGAGGGATATATATAAGGGAATTTTTTGTGTGCGTTCTCCAGCCAAAGAACATGGAGGTTCAGCTTCAAGGTGCCTGACTGAGGCAATGGCTCCTACCAGGGGAGTCAGCACATCAAAATGTCACTTTCTCTGGCAGAATAATGGAGATCTGGTACAGCACCTTCTAATTTTTCAAGCAGCACAAAGTGCAATTCCAAATTAACCAGCACACCTCCACCTTAATTTTTCATTTTACTTAACCTCTCTGTGTCTGTTTCCCCATCTGCAAAACTGAGATAATAGTTACCTACCTCACAGGGATGTTATGAGGATTAATTAATTGATGTTTGTACAGTGCTTTGAATATGCAAAGCGCTATATGTGCTAAGTATTATTATTTTGTTTGAATGCAGCTGAACAGGTTTTGGATGCTGGGAGAAAGCTCTGTCACTGACACCTATCTATCATGGTGTGGCTAATGACAGAGCATTGGGAACCAGGCAGACAATTTTCTTATTCTGTGCCATAATTAGCCAATATCAATAACAGAAAAAAACCCCAGCCTTGTAAGAATTATGGGGATTGACCACTACAGAATCAGTGTGGAAATCACAATCCAAACACCACAGAATGGGATCCACCAGGAGCAAATGGCTCGCCCTAAAAAATCACCTAAATCAGATGGGAATGAAGAGTATCTGTAGGGCTGGGAGAACACTAGTGCTCCATGGAATAAGGATAACATTGCCTGACTTTAGAGTATGAATAAATACAGACAAATTATATTAGGGGTGTGTGTCTTTCTGTTCAGAGTGGCATCCAACCTAGGTTCCACAGATGTAGGTGAGAACATCACCTGCCCCCCTGCATGTGTGAAAATGTTTCCAAGCCAGTGTTGTTCTGGTGTTTTAATAAGCAATGGTAGCCCCAGCAGCAAAGAGACTATCTAGATGGAGACACAAAAGGCTGGATAAATACTGTCAATATGGGGTATGTATATATGCACTGGGGGAGAGGAACTTCTTCCAAGAAACACATGGGGATACTCTACAATTTTTCACTTGGTCGCAGATTTATTTCAGTTTTAGTAGTTCTTATTCAAATTCATCAGGGGTAATTAATGAAAAATGTAGGAAGGCCAGCATACACCTAGGATCCTCTGCTTGTCACTTGAATTATGTTGAGCTGTTTGGTCTATTGGTTCACTACCTCAAGCCTAGTGCAGTATTGTCATCCTTTGCTTTACAACACAGTCATTATATCCCTAAACCACATTGTGATACACTGTGGCTTCTGTTTACGACTCCTGAAACTCCCACTCCATATATCACCTGCCATAAAACCCATCAAACTGCTGCTAGTAAAATGGTGCACAGTGGTCTAAGTAGGATCCAGGCAAATTGTGTGATACCCTACTGTGGTTAATGAGAGTGAAAATGTGGTTAGGGTTTTATTCAGGCGATGTTCATTTGCAGGGCCATTGTAGTGAGGTGGCAAAGAAAAGAGTCTTTTGTTAACCTGAAAGACAATATATTTTCTATTGTATGAAGTAGCTGAATGCAGAGTTTGCCAGGTTATACACCAATTGTGTATAAGTCAAAATGTGACCTCGAATGGCTATCCTTTTATTGCTTGGGGGTCTTGAAAACTGATTAATATGCTGAGATGTTATTGATTAATATGCTGAGATGTTATAGCAACCCTATTTTACCTTTTACTAGAATTTAAACCATTAAGGTGCAGTTCAGACCAGTTGTTGACAACTACAAACATATTACAAGTATTCTATATGTGTGTGTCAGGAAGAGATTTGTTGTTACTGTTGTTTCCTGTTCAAGAGCCGTTGGGATAGATATGCTGCTCTATTGTCTAGAGTTGTTGGGGAAGCAGAAGTTCTGGCAGAGGTCTGGTCTGTGCTGCAGATCCCAAAAGGTGATACTGTAAGCTCTGCTCTAGCAGGGTGGTGAAGGCTGCTCCTGATTTAACCAACACTTTTAGCTCTGAAGATCAAGGGCGTACTCAACTGCATGTCGATGCTTTTTTGAGCTGAACCCAGTGTGTAAACCTTTCTGTTTCTTCCTCTTCCTTTCCATCCTAGTTTATGGAAGGAGATCTGGGCATGTGGGACCAGCAACTGGGTCCAGTTTAAGGTCAGTCTGAGCATGGGAATGCTGCAGTAGATTGTGCCACGTGATCTGGATGTGACTGATGAATCCATAAGGAGATCCAAAGCGCTCAGTAGGAGGCTTTGTGCCCTCTCAGAGCAAATAAATGATAAAAGTTTAATTTCACAGTCCAAAGGGACACTGTAATTTCATGAGATGATTCAGCACTCAGGCAATCTTAAATAATGTTTGCCACTGAGGCAAACAGAACTTTTCACATGCTTAAAATTGAGCATGTGATAAAATCCCCTTCTTGTAAAATCCTTAGTGGTGTAGAAATTGTCAGTGCTGCTTGTACTTGTCTCATTGACTAAAGTGCAGTGTGTGTTTTTTTTGTTGTAGTTTGCTGCTCCCTCCTTCTGTTTTTAGTTCCAAGACTACATCCTCAGTGATATACAGCTTGATGATAGGGCACCTGAATTTTCCTTCAGATTGAAATTTTACATGCATTTTGCCTTAGGTTAAAGGTGGATTTCCCCTCCAAAGTCAACGGAAAGTAAATTAGGTTGTGTGTTACAAAACCAAAATTGTGTAGCTGTGTTGTGGGGTTTTTTTTGTCTGTTTCTTCTGTTGTACAAAAAAAAAAACCCCAACAAAACCCAACCAACCAATCAACACCCCCCCCCCCCCCCAAAAAACAAACAAACCACAAAACAAAACATTAAACTAAAAAGGCCTATTTATAAAACAAACATTTTGTAGGCAAAAAGGAAATACAACCATAATAAAATTGTCAGTCTCAGTGGAATGACTGTGTCGTACTGGGCTTTCGAAGAAAATCAGGCTGGCGCATTCAGAGGAAATCTGATTTCAATTTAAGAGTCTTATTGAGGAAAACAGCACCACAAAAGGGGAAATTAAACCATAAAAAGTGCATTAAATAATGTTAAGGATCTAACTTTCCACCACAAAAGCCAAAACAATCTGAAGCTGAGGCAGAAACTTTATCCTTAGTGCATCCTTCTGAGTCAAAGTATTGCAGTTGCCACCGGAAGTGGTAAGAGGGGACGGAAGGTGTGTGGAAGCTGCAGAGAGGTGGTTAAGGTTCAGAAAGAGACAAGGTAAAAACGGCATCTTCTCACTTCACAGATCAGCTCTAATGTGAATTCTGACTTGTAGCTGCTCAATCTACTGAATTAAAGAAAGTTTTAGTACTTCCTACCCCACCCCCCTCAGCTAACTGAGTGGAGCACCCGCAGAGAGGGAAATGGATTATTTTGTGGCTCATGCACCAACAAGAGCTTAGCTAATAAAAGCTCTGGTCTTTCAGTCACTTCCAAGCATGTGGAGATGCCTTGGTTTCAAGAAGTTGTACGGGTTCTGCACGTTGGCCACAACAACTCCATGCAGTGCTACAGGCTGGGGTCAGAGTGGCTGGAGAGCAGCCAGGCAGAGAGGGACCTGGGGGTGCTGGTTGATGGTAGGCTGAACATGAGCCTGCAGTGTGCCCAGGCAGCCAGGAGGGCCAATGGTATCCTGGCCTGCATCAGGAACAGGATGGCCAGCAGGAGCAGGGAGGTCATTCTGCCCCTGTACACTGACCTGGTTAGGCCATACCTTGAGTCCTGTGTCCAGTTCTGGGCCCCTCAGTTTAGAAAAGATGTTGAGTTGCTGGAGCAGTCCAGAGAAGGGCAACAAAGTTGGTGAGGGGCTTGGAACACAAGCCCTATGCGGAGAGACTGAGGGAGCTGGGGTTGCTTAGCCTGGAGAAGAGGAGACTCAGGGGTGACCTTATTGCTCTCTACAACTACCTTGAGGGAGGTTGTAGACAGGCAGAGGTTGGTCTCTTCTCCTAGGCAACCAGCACCAGAACAAGAGGACACAGTCTCAGGCTGTGCCAGGGGAGGTTTAGGCTGGAGGTTAGGAGGAAGTTTTACACAGAGAGAGTGATTGCCCATTGGAATGGGCTGCCCAAGGAGGTGGTGGAGTCACCATCACTGGAGGTGTTCAGGACGAGACTTGATAGGGTGCTTGGTGCCATGGTTTAATTGATTAGGTGGTGTTGGATGATAGGTTGGACACGATGATCTTGAAGGTCTCTTCCAACCTGGTTTGGTCTATTCTATGCTATTCTATGCTATTCTATGCTATTCTACAGTTCATCACTTGGACTATCTATGGTGGGTAGGTTGAGAGTTTTTTTAAGCTTAATATTGTGAAAATCTTAAAGAAGGAAGAATACATGCCAATTTGATACTTTTATGGCATACAAGTGTCTTTATAATGGCTAATTTTATGCAGGTTAGCACTGGATTGGTTCAAGATTGTGTGTATTCTGTTGACACGCAAACTGTAGACTGGAAGTGATCTGGGCAGTGACCATACTGAAGGTCAGGTCTATGGAAAATAATTTTTCTCTACCTGTGTCCACCTGCCAGCATGGATGTTTGGTCTGTAACACATGTATCTCTTCGCTAGGTAGATAAAGCATGAGAATGTCATCAGGGCTCATTCTTGGGGCACCTGCTGGTGTGGGAGTGAATGTTCTGCCACTTGTGAAAATCCCAAATACTGGGTAGTCCCTTTATGACACATGTCTCTGAGTTATGCTGTTACAGTCTAGGAGGGTCAAAGTCAGCCTACAAGTGGAGGAGGGGATGAAGATGAGTCATCCCTGTCTCCAGCGTAGCAACACACAGTGCGTTGTGTGAGGGGACATCTGCAGCTAACCTCCATGTTGGGTTAGCTCTGCTCTTACTGATATCCCTGTGGTCCTGTCACTTGTGGAAGATCTCCCCCAACCATTTTTTCATTCCAGAGGAACACTGCTTATCAGTTACATATGCTCACTTTTTGAGTCTCCCAGATGGCTTGCACAGGAGGGAAATGTTATTTCCAGGTTGTTACAAGGAAAACAAGGTGTGGAGGGATCAGATGGCACAAAACTGTGGGCTGTTGGACGTCCCTTAACTGAATGGGCCAGCTTATTCAGCTATCTCAAAATGCTTTCTACAACTTGGGAAATACAGAGGTGTCTTTGTGAAAGAGCTACTGGGAAGGGTTTTGGTGTCACACTTTCTGACACAATGCAGAGAAGTAGATGGTGAGTTTCTAAGACCTCTTCATATTCTGTTTCTTCACAATAAGAAAATCAGCCATTGGAGTAATCTTCCCAGGGAAGTGGTGGAGTCTGCAGCATTGGACACTTTTAAGATATGGCTGGATAGGTTGCTGGGCCAGCTTGTTTAGACTGTGCCTTTCCCAAGATAGTCTGGAAGTCACTTCCAACCTGGGATTCTATGAAAATGGCTTCACTAGAATTATATTTTGTCTAGGTTTTGACCTGGAGTATACCTGTCTCAGCAAATGTATCATACATGTTCCACAAAGAAAACAGGCCATTTTGAGTGGGTTAAAAAGGCAAACTTGAATAAAGGCACCATTGCCTTGGAGCATGAGATGATGGGATAATGGCTTCATAGTTGCCAGCTTCTGTGTGATCTGGGAACTCTCATCCTGTGTCTGCACTATCGCTCACGTGGCTTATTTGTGTCAGCGGCCTCTCTTCCATGTGTCTGATGTAGCGAGGAAGCTGGTATCATGTCCCAAGGTGTTTGATCCTTAAGAACAGGGACCTACAACCTGTAGTCACTAGTGACTATGTAGTCACTAGATGTCAAGGGGACTTTTTGGGAAAGGGAAAAATGGAAAGCTCAGTACAACATTTGTGCACCTAGAAATTGGAGGAAGTTTTGAAGAGAGCAGAAATATAAACAAAAATAAATAAAATATAAACATAACCCCCTAAACTGAAACATATTCATGCATTTACAATCATCAAAATCCCAGGTTAGGCAGATGAAAGCAATTTCAGTGTGTTACAAGTCATAGCAATAATAGCCTTGGGACATTGGCTGGTCTATTCTATTATGTAGAAGTCTCACAGCCTTGTAATGGCTTCACAGATTAAGAAGTGCTATGTACCTGCTCTAAATATTTCTTTAAATTAAGACTTTCTGATTCTAACTGAACTCTCTGCTGAATATGATGGTATAATAGGGTGCCCTGTTCCATCTGTGTAAATAACAGAGAGAGATTTTCTCCTGTTGAAATACCTGTGTTAAAAAAAAAAAGCAGCAATAACTTGAGACTTCAAAGGTCTAACTTCAAAAGATTTCTTGCATTCTGCTTGACAGGACAGCATCTTATGCACACATGCTTTTTCACTGCTAAATGCTTTAATAATGAGCTTGGGTTCAGATTTTGTGAATCAGAGCCAAGTAACTACGTTTTATTATATTTGCTGGGAAATGAACTAGCTCTGGGTAATTAGGAAAGCAATTTTATTAGCATCTATTTCATAAAGATTGTTTTTTAATCAGAGTCAGAACTTACTAGAAATTATTCTTTTATTTTTATGGCATGAGTTTCTTGACTGGTGCAGATTGCCATGGGTCTTAACCCACAGCAAACTCTGCACACTGAAGGCAGCAGCATCACTATTAATCTGTAACAACGTTATAAAACAACCCCAGGATGGTAGTCCCCTAAATAACACGGCAGAAGCTAATAATTACTGTAGTGTGGTTTACTGCATGATGCCACCCTAGGGCTAAATTATAACTGGCCATGCATTTGTGCACCATAAAGAAGAGAGGACACAAGCAGTCTGCTTTCCTCTGCATGTCAAGACATGCCATGCAGAAGCAAAGAGGTCTCAAGGCCACAAGAAGAGCTCAAGGATGAATTAGAAGCAGGATGTAGGAGCACAAAGGAAACGTAGGGACAAAGAGAGAAGATTTTTGGTTCCATTCTGTACTGGGTTTTAATTTCCTGTAAGGAGGACTTGGCACTAAATTAACGAAGGTGCTGGGAGAAGAAGTGATAGTGTGAAGAAAGACCAATAAGAACTTTCTGGAGGTGCTTTCATAGAAAAGGGAAATGCCATTGTTGCCTGCAAAGGGCAAATAGCTGGTGAATTTGGTTCACTAGCCAAACTGGGGTGAAAAAAAATAAATCAATGAGACTTAGAATAATTATCATATAAACTGGAACTCAGGAAGTTCCACCTCAACATGAGGAAAATCTTCTTTACTGTGAGGGTGACGGCATACTGGAACAGGATACCCAGAGAGGTTGTGGACTCTCCTCCTCTGGAGAATTTCAAGACCTGTCTGGATGAATTCCTATGTGACTTGCCCTAGAGGATTCTGCTTTGGCAGGGGTGTTGTACTCGATCTCTGGAGGTAACTTCCTACCCCTACCATTCTTTGATTCTGTGATCACGAGGAAGCTCACAACAAAGCCTGTTTTCTCAGTGATACTGAAGGGTAACAGGGATTTTTATTTAGCTGAATTAAAAGTTGTGTTTTCATTTCAAAATCATCATTTATTACTGAATATTGGCAAATGCCTAAGAACAAAAGTTTATTTCAAAGTGAAAAATTAAACCACTGCTTTTTGAAAGTGTTCAGGAAACATTTTGTGGAATGTTTTGAAACTGTCTTCAGAGTTACTTTGTTGTTGTTGTTAAAAGAAAGAATAATGTCTTTAAGGTATAGTCAGCTGCAAGCACCCGTGTGTAACAGGTAGTAGGTAGGTGTTCCAGTGCTTTTGGCTTGGAGCTGTGTTGTCACTATTGAGTTGAGAGGGTTTCATAGTTTCATAGTTTCATTCAGGGTTGGAAGGGACCACAAGGATCATCTAGTTCCAACCCCCCTGCCATGGGCCGGGACACCCTACACTAGATCAGGCTGGCCAGAGCCTCATCCAGCCTGCTCTTAAACACCCCCAGGGATGGGGCCTCGACCACCCTCCTGGACAACCCATTCCAGGGTTTCACCACTCTCATGGTGAAGAACCTCCTCCTCACATCTAGCCTGAATCTCCCCACCTCCAGCTTCATTCCATTCCCCCTAGTCCTATCACTACCTGAGATCCTGAGAAGTCCTTCTCCAGCCTTCCTGTAGGCCCCCTTCAGATACTGGAAGGCCACAATTTGGCCATGGCAGATCCAGAAGAGTAATAAAGATGTGTCTTCTGAAAAATTTACTCCTGGAAGTTGTGTTCTTATCTCAGTCAAACTCTACGTCAGAGGCAGGTATGAGACAAGATTTGGATTAATTCCTGTATCTGCTTTATTTCTAACAAGAATAAGTTCATCCTAGACCAGCAATAATGAAGAAATGGGTGAGATTTTAAGTCAAAAAGTAGGAGAATCTTTTATGGAAAAGAATGAGTGGGCTGAGCTTCCAGAGCTGCTTATTGGATCTGCCCACGTAGCTACAGTTCATACCCTCCCTTTTTGAAGCAGCAGATATCTGGAAAAATGTGATTACCTGACTGGCTCCCTCATCACTAGGGTGCAGACATAATGTTTCTAAATTTGGTCTGGCACAGAGACTCTCTGGGAAGGAGACAAGAGATGGTAAGAGAGATGCCTCTTATTATGGGAGTCTGTGCAGAGAGAAGCGAGGCTCTCTGCATGTGTGCTCAGCCAGTTGCAGACAAAAGCACCCAGTACCAAATCTGGAGCTTGACCTGACTCTGCTTGCACTTTGGAGGCCAAATCAGTATGAGATCAAGGAGAACATCTGTATCAGTTTGGAATAGCCTGAACAATGCAAAACCATTTTAGAACTAAAAAGGGAGAAACATGGGCTACATAGGAGAAAAACAGCTTATCAGGAAGATCATGGAGAGAATGAAGTGACTAACAATGAGGTTTCTGAGACTTAGCCACAACAATTTTATGAAAGGAGGCTACTGAAAGCCTTTCAGATGGCTGTAGAGTGATCTCATTCTCCCAGCAGAGAAACATTATAAACAGTGGTATCTTTTCCAACTTGTTTTCTCATTTATACTTTACAAATCTTATTTAAATTGGACAGAATAATTTAATCTGAGTTAATGTCCAAACATACATCAGTAGAGATTCAAACCAAAGGCCTTAGAAACGAATGCCTTCTATCTTCCTCGGAGCCCATGGCTTCATCTGGTGATACTCCACAGTTGATGCTTGCAAACCTGTTGGGTGAAGGTGAAAGACAAATGGTTATAAAAAAGAGGAAAGAAGCAAAAGAGCAAGAAAGTGAAAGGAAGAAAGAGGGAAATCCCTCTTTCCCCAGTGCACACAGCATGCATGGCTATTGCTTCCCACTTCTGTCAAAGTTGGAACACTTTTCTTTGCATCCCAAATGCAGAATTATTTTGGTTCACATGTTTGTATGTGCGTATACACATAAATGTCTAGGTATATAGAGACACATTTTGTGCCTATATACGTATCAAAAAATATATACACACATCCACATGTGAAGAACAGCAATCAGTTTTATTCCTTCACTTTGCAGTCCTCAGTAAATTTAGTGTATTCATGTAAATAGTTTAAAGAATATGTCCTGTGAGCTAAGCAAAACGGAAAATATATCCACAAGATGATCGAGATCTGTAAAAATAATGAGTTTGATTGCTCTTACATACTCTTCTTTTGTGCAAGCCAAGAAAAATGGAGAAAAATTGCCACATTTTATCATGTAGGACAAGGGGGCCCAGGTGACACCCTGATCAGATGTGCATGCATAATAATTCCCAAAATAATCACCCTTTTGAATAATTTCACCCCAAATCTTGCAGCTTCAACTTATTCTCTGCAAGTGACTCATAAATCTTTACTGTGAATGTGAATCAAGTTTCAGAGCCGCAGGCTCAGGAGCTTGTTGGATTTATTCAACTTTAGTCTTTATTTATAGATATAAAAGTGTATTATTGGTTGTAACATCCAAACAAAAGAAAACAGGTTGTAAGCATCCATTAACGTTTTCCCAAAAGGGAAATCTGGAGTTTCTCCTGGGTCTTTCAGTCTCTCCCTTGTAATATTAAGATGATGTCATAAACTCATAATTACTTTGTGATGCTCTTATGTACTCTATAGCTGCTTGTTCAGAGATGATTATTTATTTTCTCAACAGAAAAACTGAACAATACAAACAGGTGGAAGAAAGCGGATCGGTCTTTGGTGGTTTAAGGTTCAAGGGACCCTAGCGTTTTATGTCACACTATTGCAATAATTTTTGCTTGTGTCTGCAGTGACACAGGTGTTTTATGTAGTGAAATTGAAGTAGTTTTCATTAATACTCAGATATGGGATGCAAACATTTATAAACATTCTATAATGACTGGAGCAAAGAGCAATTTGGGGAGTAGTAATCTTCAGAAAGCAGAGTCTTTACTGCCAGATTGGTCCATAACTTGTCCAGATTCCTTCCAAGAAAGTCTCTGTTTGAATTAATGGTGGAATTATACTTTATTATTGTAATAATTATCCTAGGCTGGGGGAAAAGAAAAACCAAACCCAAAAAGAATGTACGTATGTGAAAGGGATGGAAGAAAGAACTGATCTGCAAATTTAGGGATGTCCAGCCCTTGGAAGATGCAAGAGGGCAGTTTTGAGCAGTGCAAAGTGCTGGGTGTGCATTGTGGAGACTTTCCTGAGTGTGGGGCTTCCTAGGTATATCCATAATTGCTCCTTGTTTGAGGGTAGGACAGAAATTTGTTTCAAAGCAATGTTTATCCTGTCACATTTTTGACTTACAAAGGAGTCTGATAGAGTGCTGACTAACTTGAAATGAATGATCTGGCTTTCTTTCTCCTCCTTATGGAATAGCTGTAAGCAGATTGTGATTTCCTCAGATTTATTTGTTATTCAGAAATATCTAATACATTTTTAAGAGTCTTTTTTTCCCACACTCCATTGATTAGATTTCCCAGGTTGGCTGACAGTCTTGGTCTTAAGGTAGCACATCAGGGTAAGAACACAACTCAAGTGTTGGGGGTTGGGCTGCTGAGGGTGGGACAGGACCTTCTGCACATTGTCAGGTAGATCAGATTGGTCTGTCATAGATCATTCATGAGGTTTTACAAAGCTTCCCAGGACTGAAGTTCTGTGAAATGCATTATTTGGTGCAGTCAGTGGGATAAATTCTTACTCTTTTCTTCCCTAGTCCAGAGGAAGATACAAGTGCTTCTCATGCAGAGTTGTGTAAAACCTCTCTCTGGGAGCACATGTGGTTTTTGAACAAACCTTTTCTGCAGGAGGATTTGCTCAGTGGAGGTGCACAGATAAAAGAAAGCCCCATTTGAAGATGATGAGACTATTGAGGAGCATATTTTGTTCCTGATACTCAAAGCTAATTTGATGGAGAAGAGAAAAATCTCTTCCTTCCTCAGCAAGGAGCATAAATATCCATTTCAAACAATTCTTTAAGGATCTAAAGTTTCTTATTACTTATTGCTAAGCATTTTAATTTCTGACCTCTTCTGCTTCACTAGCTGCATGCTCATTCAATGACCCTTAAGGATTCCAATACTGTGATTTATGTCCTAGCCCAAATTCCTGTGAATTATCGGTATGCCGAGTCTCTGGCACGATTTGAAACTGGCCTTTTTGCTTCCCCCTGCAGCTTTCCGTACTTCTCCATTTTTGGTGATTCATTTAGTCTCGATAGACTTAATTTAGCCATTCTCCTCACCTCTGTATAGTTGATTATAATACAGTTCCCCATGTCTTACACATACAACATAGGACTCAGATATTGACAGAGTATAATTTTTCTTGCCTTTGTACTTTGGTATCACAGTATCACAGTATCACAGTATCACTTAGGTTGGAAAGGACCTCGAGGATCATCGAGTCCAACCTGACACCACAGACCCCATGACTAGACCATGGCACCAAGTGCCACGTCCAATCTCCCCTTGAACGCCTCCAGGGTCAATGACTCAACCACCTCCCTGGGCAACCCATTCCAATGCCGAATGACTCGCTCGGTGAAGAACTTCCTCCTCACCTCGAGTCTGAACCTCCCCTGGCGCAGCTTGAGACTGTGTCCCCTTGTTGTGGTGCTGGTTGCCTGGGAGAAGAGGCCAACTCCCTCCTGGCTACAACCACCCTTCAGGTAGTTGTAGAGGGCAATAAGGTCACCCCTGAGCCTCTGAGCCTCATTGCCCTTGGTACTTGAGTTTCCTGCATTTTCCTTACCATGAGTGGTTCATGGCCCTGGCCAGGCTGGAGAGAGTGGACTCCACCTCCAGTTGAGTATGGAGTTTGACTGCTCAGTCTTAGATCATTAAATTGAACGCACATCTCCAAAGAAGAGACCTGACCCTGCACAAATGAATGGGAGGGGATGTGTAAAAGCAACAGGAGTTCATTTGTGTGCTGGTCATTTTCTGGACAGGAAAGCTCTTGTGAAAAGATTTTGCTGAAAAAAGTCTTCTTGTGAAATTCAGCCAGTTGCTCAAGACACTAGTGGTGAAGCAGCTGTGCTTATGCACCTCTCTGGGCTGGTCACAGGCTGTTGCTTCACAAAACCTTTGTTCTGAATCAGAATTCCCTCTTTTCTTTGCGTTCCTTTTCAGCCTGTGGTGTTGTTAACAGGCTCAGAAAGGAGAAGGGGTAGCTTTCTTGCCATCTCTCAGGGCCTCAGGCTCCTTTCATTCCTGGAAAGATGAAGCTAGAGGAAATTTAACAAGTATTGCTGAACTTTAAATAGATTGCCTCATCCAGATTCCTTACTGACATGGACTTATTTAGGGCATGTCTTAAAGCTAGGATTGATTACTTTGAGTTACCTCCGTGTACATATATCTCCCTCTTTTAATGTTACCTCACTTTTTTCCTTCTCTGGATCACTTTGAAAAATGCTATAATTTGATGCCATACTTGCCAAACCTGACAATAAAACTACTACACAGTCATCAAGGACTCTCCCTGAACTTGCTGTTGGGATTTTCTCTGATGTGACTTCAGTTCTGGGAATTCTCTTTGCAAGGACCCAGGTTTGTGTTTGCATTTGTGTGTGAACCTGAGCCCGTTTTTTGTTGCCATTGGGAAGGACAGAAGAGGACTTAGAAAATATTGACTGAGTCCTCTGGTAGAGAGCAGCTTCAGTGACCTGGGAGCCAAGCACTCTGTATTGTACAGGTCAGAAGAGCAGTGCATGTACAAGGAAATCTTTGTCACAATGGTGACGTAGCAACTCGATAGATGTTATTTTCCTGTTACAGTTTAAAAACATCTTCACAGATTCTGAGATGGAATTTTGCTTCTGTGTGTTCATTTAAGATTTAGCCTCAAGTATTAATAGAACATTTAAATTTGTGTCCTCTTCATTGAAATCCAGTGTGGTTACAAGGTTGTAATAAATATTATGTCCTTCTATCATGCAATTAAAAATTTCCACCTCATTTCACAATGCAAAACACTCACATGTTGTCAATCATTTTGAAACATGATTTTTTGACATCATGTAATTTCCCTTCATTTTTCAGACAGACATCACACCAGGAAATTACATAAGAAAGGATCCTATTATATCTTTATTTTTCCACCAAATTTCACCTTCAAATACAGACATTTGTGTGCATTTCAGTAATTCTGACAATAAACTTTCAAGGAGAAACGAATGGCAACCACATAGCTGGAGACCAGCATATGGAGTTTGCTGCTCTTCAGAGACTGCAGCTCGGGCACAGGCACCTGGTTAGGAACTGCTGGTGTAGCCACAGGAAGTTTACAAGTCTTGATGCACAAAGTGAAAAGGTTGCTGCTTGAAACAGATACCACCTGGGAGGCAGGGAGGGAAACATATGCATGGTTTTGAACTTTCCTGTGTTTAACAGTTAGCAGACACTAATGAATTGCCAAACAGCCCTGATTTAAAATGTAGTAGTCAAAAGCAAGGCTACCTGCTGCTTGTCAGGTAGCCCACCTGTTCAGGAAACCAAAGTGCCTCTGCCCTGTGCCAAGAGAAAAGCTGCTGCTGTTTCAAACCTCTGCTCTGGTATGTGTGTGTGTGTGTCTGTCTCATTGTGTTGCTTCATATCATGTGAGTCAGAAATTCAGCATGCGATAGAGTATCTCTGGCTCATTACAGAAGCCTGGTATTAAGCAACAGATTTTTATCATAGTGGCATGTAAATGTGGGGGAAATACAGCCTGCAGAGTGCAATTTGTAACTGTGATGAGATATAGGCTGGTGAAGTAAAAGAAGAGCAAACCAGGCATGTAAAAAGCCAGAATAAAAGTTTTGGTTGTAATAGGGTTAGTTTTCAGATGTCCTCTCCTCATCTATGATGTCCTTGGAAATTTGCACCTGGTCCAAAACCTCCTGACTATCTCTCAGAGGGCTCAGCTGGGCATTGTAGCACATGTCTGAATCATGCCCAAATTTCCTCCATCCTCCCAGGTTTAAATGTTATGATGGGGACATTGCTTCCAGGCAAGCTCATCTGCAGAACAACCAAGCAGCTGAAATTCTGCTAACGGGATGTGCAAACAGAGCTGCTGACCTAATAGTAAACCCATTGAGGCTAGTTCAAACTAATGCTCACTGAAGTCAGTGCTAGAGAGCCAGTGCTCTGTAGTGCAGGTAAACCTGTGTTGTACATAGATTCATAGAATGGTTTAGGTCAGAAGGGACATTAAGGCTCATCTAGTTCCAACTCCCCTGCCATGGGCAGGGACACCTTTCACTAGACCTGGTTGCTCGAGGTCTCATCCAACCTGGTTTTGAACACCTCTGGGGAAGGGGCACCCACAACCTCCCTCAGCAACCTGTTCCAGTGTCTCACCAGCCTCCCTGTAAAGAATTTCTTCCTAAATCTACCCTCCTTAAGTTTAAAGTCATTTCCTCTCATCACAACAAACCCTTGTAAAAAGTCCCTTCCTGGCTTTCTTGTAGGCTTCCTTCAAATATTAGAAGTCCACCACAAGGTTTCCCCGGAGCCTTCTTTTCTCCAGGCTGAACAGCCCCAAATCCCCCAGCCTGTCCCCATAGGGGAGGTCCTTCATCTCTCTGATCATCTTTGTGCAGCTACATGTCTCTCTTATGCTAGGGGCACCAGAACTGGACTCCAGATGGGGTCTCACCAGAATAGAGTAGAGGGGCAGAATCACATCTCTCATCCTGCTCTTTTTGATGCAGCCCAGTTTTTCATCACTGACCTCCCCATGTCCTTCTTCTTGAGAATGCTCTTGAGCCATTTCCTGCCCAGCCTATATTTGTGCTTGTGATTCCCCTGAGCCATGTGTAGGACCTTGCACTTGTCCCTGTTGAACTTCATGATGTTGGCTTGGGCCCACAACTCATACCTGTCCAAGTCCCATTGGATGGAATCCATTCCCTCCAGTATGTCAATAGGATTACACAGCTTGGTGTCATCCACAAACTTGTTGAAGGTGCACTCAATACCCCTGTCCATATTACTGACAAAGATGTTAAACAGCACTGGTTCCAGTACCAACCCCTGAGGGACACCACTTGTCACTGGTCTGTTTGGATATAGTGCTGTTGATCACAACTCTCTGAATGTGGACATCCTGCCAAGTAATTATTCAGTGAGTGGACCACCTCTCAAGTCCATACTTTTCCAATTTGGTGATCAGGATGTCATGTGGGACAGTATCAAATGCTTTACACAAGTCCAGGTGGATGATGTCAGTTGCTCTTCCCTTTTTCACTGATGCTGCAACTCCATCATGGCCACTAAGTTCATCAGGCATAATTTGCCCTTGATGAAGCCATGCTGGTTAACACCAATTGGTGATTGTGTGCCAAGACACTGGATTTGCTCTCCAGAGCCAGCTAAATGTGCTGGGTGCCCAGAAGCTGTTTAGTTTGTCATGTGTTACCTCTTAGTCTGCTGAGTTGACAGTTATTCCTAGGCACTTCATGCAGTCACACAGACTCAGTTACCTAAAAGGTTCTTGTTTTGTTTCTATCACCCCTGCCAACTCCCCCCCTTCCCTGGCAGTAGCTGATACTTCAGTGAAACCAGGGAAAGCAGTGACCAGTCAGCTAATAGGCACAGCTGGTGGAGATAATCACTGAAGTGCATGGACTAATCATGTGGCAAAAATAACCCAGCTGTGGTGGAGAGAAGGAAGGTGGGGTTTAGGCAGCTTTGATTAAAAAGGGGGAAACCCCACAACACAACTCCAGTATGTTAAATTGGTACTGACTGATAGTTGAGAACTGAGGGATGGTGCTCTATTTTCCCTCATTGCTCAAGGTGGCCTTGTGAAAATTGGTAATGATCTGGTGGTAGAAGTGCAGGGAAAGCAAGCAAGCAGAAAATAATGAAGAATGAGAGAAGGTTGTTACCACCACTTTCTTCCTCAAACTGCAGAATAGCTTGGGGCACAGATTCAATAGGAAGTTACTGCAGCATAAAAAGCTCCCACCCATCAGTTGAGCTGTACTCACCAGTCTTGTACATCCTCTTAGCCTGCAATAGTTGTAAAGTAAAATGGCTTAATTTATTTTTTTTCCTATGAGGCTTAGATCAGCTTGTGATATCTTGCCCTAGGCACGAGTCCTGTCAGTATGCACGGCCTGTAGCAGCTATCCTGGCTTGGCTGAAGGGGTGTGCTGAGGGTCAGGGAACTGGATGTGCATTTGCAGCCTTAAAATTAGCTCCATTCTTATATAACATCAACTGGTCAGATCAGTTTTACTGCAGAGATGTAGTGAAGTAACTATTGTAAGTGTGATGCAAATGACTTCTCCTGGCCTGATCCTGGAATTACTGGGGTGTGCTATATGAAAACATGCAAAACAATGTAGCCAGATAGATATTTCAAGGGATTCTTTGAGTTTAGCACAAAATGTGAGTTCCCCTTGAACTGGGGCAAGGGTGATGAGCTCCTGGTGAAGTGATCCTTCCCACCACCTCCATGAGCATGCTCTCAAGGCATGAGCAGCATCTGGGGAGCTGTGTTCTCATGCACAAGCACAGCCCTATGATTTGCAGAGGGGGTGCTAATTCTGTCCTTCACAGCAAGGAAATGATGAGGTAAGAAATCTTTCTGTATTTTGAAAAAAAATAAATATGTACACAAACATAAATATATATGAGATTATTCAAGAGCAGCCTGAATATATTGTGCCTAATCCATACAGAGTTTTACCAATATTTCTTTGTTTATCCTCTTTTATGCCAGCTGCTTTCTTTACATATTTCCATTTTGTACATTTTTCAGAGTGATTGGATCATGTTGCACACACTTCTATTGAAATATTAAGTGTTTGCAATCCCCATTCACAGGCACTAGCTCTGTTATTATGATCCATCATTTTAGAATCCACATATTTGAAAAAAGAGAGCTTAGCTGGCCCCTGAGTAGCAGAGAGCATTAGACCCAAGGAATCTCATTCATCTTGTTAATAATCTATGGATTAACATCACCAAATTATTTGTTTCATTGGCATAACCTCCCTGTAGATTTTTTTAAGGAAGGGAGCATGTGGAAACCCCAGTGAGGTGAGGTCTGATGAAGACTGGATTTATACTGCTGTGAGCAGGGAAACAGAGCACTTCTTATTTATACCCAGCTGCTGGGGATCTTGTGATGGTTACAGTTTGGATATTGCTGGTTTCTGTTTATGGTCAAGATGGGAGAAATGAACACTGTGAAGGGCAGGGCTTCTTGCCTGTAGGCCAGAACAGCTTGTCACTGTTATCTAGGGGCTAGATCCTCCTCTTGTGTTTGGGATTTTTATTGCCAGCCAACCTGCACAAGGACTCATCCTTAGCCATCAGTCAAATACGATGGTTTTTGGTTAAAAGGCTCTGGAATACGTGAAGGTAAAGAGATGGGTGGCAGAGGGATTAGGAGACAGGTTCAGCACCTGTGGCATCCACTCAAGGAGAGCTCCCACTCTGATTTGTGGACATCTAAGATAAGGACAAGCTTGGTGATGGCAAGAGACCCCAGTGCTGTCTGCAGTCCGATGGCTGCAGCTGACTAGGGAGATGGTGCACAAGCACCAGCTTTGTGCCTTCAGCGGGTTCACCTGAACCTCAGTGCTACTGCCAATAGCTTTCTGGATACAGTCTGTTTGCTCCTTGGTAAAGTTTTATCATCGCCGCTGAATCGTGAAAGCACAGTGTACTCTGCTGGTGCCATGCCAGCATCCTCCTACCCAGGCCAATGTGGGACAGAGCAACCTTCTCATTGCTGAAATTGCACTGTGGCCTTTGTGCTGTTTCATGACAAACCCATTGGAGGGCACGAGGATCCTGTGGGGTGGCCATGACACCAGCGTGGAGACTGTCGCCAGCCAGGTTTGACACGCCATTCATCACTGGTGACGGTCCGTGCCGCGGCATTGTCACCTAGCAACGGCTTGGCCACGGCAGGCAGAACTTTATATATTTTTTAATATAAAAGTAAGGCAATAATTTAGAAATTTGCATTTTTATTTAAAAAAATGAGACTATTTTGATGGCAGGGTTGGAATTCAAAGCCGGAGACTTTTGCTTTGCATGGTTGTGACTCCAAGCACTGGAGCGGTGGCTGCTTGATGAGATGGGAGCTATACATTTCATGCGTACTAGCGTTTAAAGTTGAGCCTGACATTGTGCAATTGCTTTACCCTGTTTTTCCTTTTCTTTTTGTTTGGTTCTTTCCTCCCCATCCCCTCACATATAGGCTATAAAAAAGAATCTAGTTAAAACACAGGGTGGGCTGTTGTAATGTAGCTTCTATTTATGAGGTTGAACTTTCCCATGTATTTTTTATTTGTTAGTCAGAGGGAAGAAAAAGCAGATAAGTATATAAGCTCAAATGATTCCTTTCACACTCATTGTAACACACCTTTAAGACTACAGAAGTCTTCTGAACTCTATGTTGGCAATTCATGGTGCTGTAACTCATTGCAAAATATGCTTGTTCATTTTCACTGATTGAATTTACTGATTGCTAACGTGTGTAAGAGTGTTATGTACCTTTGAAGTAATCTGCTGAAGGATTTATAGGAAAGACTATTTAAATGTCAAAATGTTTTCTCAGTTAGGATGATAGTATTATTGAGTAAATAGTTTAATTTCAATTCCCTAGTTAAAAAAATCTATAATGACCACCATGTAAATCATTTGCCTTTTTTTTTTCATTTCTATGTTTAATTCCTTCCACAGAGACTGGAGTTGAAAATAGGCTAGTACCTAAGACATGAATTCTGTTAAATATTAAAGAGATCTCATCAATGATTTTATTAGTCTCAGTACTCAGTGAAGGCTACACTGACATCTGAAGTCCAATGATTTTTTTTTTAATATATTTAAAGCCTCACACTGCACCTTTAAATATTGAATGATATTGAAAAATATAGAAGTACTTTTTTGTATATTAGCTTTAGGCAGAACTGTTGTATGATTTCCACTCCTTTCATGACATTGTAATGATGTTACCACATACAACTTTATCTTGCATGAAAAGGTGAAGTCATGAGTGATTTCTCCAATTTAAAAGCACTCAACCCTCACAGTGCTAGAAATGAATATTTTGCATATATTCATGCAACAATGATTCAATTTAAGATTTCTATTTTCAAACATTGCTTGAAACCCCCAGTATGTTAGTAGTAAAATTGCCAAAATGTGTAATAAGATTTATTATAGATGAGTAGCATTTTATTTAGTGTTTCATGTTAACATGCTTTTAGGGTTACCCTGGTTTAGCAGAAGAATTCATCTTTCTTTTCTAATCAGAGCTAACACTTTATCGTATTGTTAAGATACATGTACTGTTCAATTGTATATCACTGTAGGAGCAGAGTTTTCTCTGCATGGCAAGCTTGTGCCTGGTTGATGCATGGTGCCTGCCTCCTTCACCTCAGTCCTGCTGCTCTGTACTGTACCACTCCCCATCCCTTTAATGCTCTCCTGATGTTTAGTTTTCCTTATAAAAGACCATCCTGAGCTACACACTGACAACTAGTCCAGGTCTCAAACAGAGTGAACAGGAGCTCTGTTTGGGGATGGCTCTGCCCTTGGACCACTGACAGCAGCATGTGGCAAACTGGCAGCTACTAGTCTGGTGACTGAACTGCAAACCACTGTGGTGGCTGAGTTTGTTATAAAGCATCTGTTTGTTGCTTCACCTGCATCATCCGCCCATCTCACTGTTCATTGTGGAGCTAATAGGTAGGAGCTACTGTTTCTCTGAACATCTATGTCCAGGGCACATATGTTGATGCAGTTTTGCCAATGCCCTTTGCACGGAGACCACACTGGACTGGTTTCACAGCTTTGCCTATGGAGGTGTATTGTGGCATTGAGGCTATATGAGCTCCATGTATGTCCGTGGGACATAAAGCAGTAGAGTAGATGTTTAATCTAAAGCAACTTGCATTTTGTTTCTGTTCCCTTGTTGCATTTTTTGGTGGTCTGGGGCAGGTTAACATCCCTGCTGAAGTAGCATCATTGTGCACACACAAACCCGATATTTTCATGATTTTGGTGATTAAGCAACAGTAAGACCAGGCCTGAAAAATCCCTGGCATTTTGACCTGTTGACCAAGGTCCAAATCCTGGTGCCTTTTTTGCCTCCAGTAATTCCATTCAGCCACTTGCAGAATGAAATGGCATGTCCTGCAGGTAAGGTGGTGATGAGCTGCCGTGCCGAAGTGACAAATATGTTTACATCTTTTAAAAGTTGTACCTCGGCACGGATGAGCTGGCATCTCTCCTTTCACATTCCTGTCTGATTTGCCAACAGAAAGAGATGATCTGCTATTAGGAAAGATTTCTCTTTGACTGGGGAGCTGGAGATGGTAGTGATAGTGGCTTTCGTAGATGAAAATAATTATACACTTTTTGTGTTATTATTTTTGGCAAAGAGCTTGCATTTCAGCTTTCCAGTGTATTACATCATTACATTGTATAATGCATCATAATGATAGAGTGAATGGAAATGAAGAAATGCCAGCTTCTGTTGCAAGTTTAAAGACAGACACACATTTTCAGCTGGGAAAGCTGCTGTTCAGCTAAGTGTTTTCCTAGATGAAACAAAGCTGCAATCCCACTTGGCATTCACATTAATTGTGGACTTGCCAACAGGCCAGTTTCACTGGTGTATAAATTAATGGAGAATTATTCAACTCATCTCAATAACTAAGAGAATACACTCATAAAGCTTGCTGAGCTGTAAGACATTTCCCCTCCCCCCAGCTTTCCAGGGTGTTTTGCACCCTATACTTAGAAAAATCATAGAATTTGCATGCCATTCCAAGAGGGGGGAAAAAAAAGGGGGGTGGGGGGGTGGGCAAAAAGCCCCATACAAAGAAAGGCATCAAAACCACTGCTACCCCAGCAGAGCAGTGTGGAGACTACCTGCATAAAATAGCAAGTTTGTATTAATCAGAAACTGTCCAAATTACGAGGCAATTTTCTGGTTTGTTGTTGAGTTTTGAGTTTCGGTGGTTTTTTTTGGTTTGGTTTTTCCTTCTTCCCTCCCTCCCTGCCTTCCTGCCTTCCTTCTGAAAATCCAGCTAAAAACACAAAGTGAAAGTGCCTGTGGAACATGCCTTATTGCCAGCATCAGACATTCGACATTTCATGTCTCTCCCATGAGACACCAGCCCAGGAAGTGCAAACTTCTCCAAAACTGTCCTGCCCACAGGCCTTCCTGACCAAAAGAGGGTGGGGGGATCACCTTTATGGTGACAGGATAATTTGATCTTTGTGCCATCTAATCCTTCTTTTCTTTATGGAGGCTGCCAGCAAGGGTGCCAATTAGTGCCAATTGTGCTGGTGGCTTTTGTGATGCAGACACCTGCCCACTAGGAATTGGACTGGTACCACCAACACACATATGCCACTAAACAGCTGTCAGATGGTAATGACTTGTTGGAGTAGAAGAAAAGGGCAGAATTTCATTCTGAGGCAATTTTCTGAGAAAATTTTACAATTTTTCTCTTCTCTCTCCACCTCCCCCCCCCCCCCCCCCCCCCCTTTCCCACCCCCCAGTATTTGGATTCCAGGCTTCTAATGATGAAGCAAAGTGTGAATTTTTAAATATATCTTGTAGCACCAACTTCATACCAAAAGCCATGTGGCCCAGATGAGCAAACACAGAGTGAGAAACAATGCTAACAGTGTTCTTCTTATTCTAAATCATATTTTAAACTTGTGTTCTGAGGTTCATTTCTTATTTGGGTTACTTATTCCAGCAACAGACAAATGAAATGCTGTGTTTCCTTTTATTACTCTTCTGAGACGTGGCCTCTGTTTTCCTGGCTAAACTGAAAGAATGAATTAAATGTAAACATCAAACAATTTTAACATATTTTTTTTTCAATGTCAGCAAGGTGTTTTGCAGCACTTTTTTAGCTCACACCATCACAGACAGCATAGTTCAGGATCTCTCTTATGCTTTTATTAAACTCTCTTCTAATTTTCAGCCAAATTGACAGTCCCTTCTTTGATGCCTAAACAGGGGAAGTTTACAAGCCTGCTTTATCCATAAATGGTTATATGTGCATGTGTATACTTCTATAAGTATGTAGAAAACTGACTGTATAGTCACATACACCTTTGTAACTTTTTGAGTAATTCTGGTAATAGGATCACATGGAGAGCTGGAAGCACTTCCATGGACTTTTTAATGACAAGTAGCAATTTCTGCTGTGTGTTGTTGAGGTTGCATGAACCTTGTAGCTTGTGTAATGGATCCTTTGGTGAGGTGTAGAGCACTGCTTGGTGCTAGGGATATGGATGGGAAGTGCAGGGAGTGTCTCACAGGAGATATTTGGCTGTGTGTAAGAGAAAGGGACCTTCAGCACTGTGAGAGGATTCTTGTATCCTTTCCAAGCCTTGTGAATTGCTGCCGAAAGCTCCTGACGCCTGATAGTCCTGCCAAAGGCCAGACGCTGGCAATTAGCGTGATCTTTCAGTGCTCAGCCAACACATACTGCTGGTTCAGCCTTTGCTCTGACAGGTGTCACACCTTGATTAGTGCAATTGCTTATTGGCATCACCCACTACACATGGCTCCTGCTAAATGTAAAAGGAAGCAACCCCAAAGAAACTCAGCCAAGACTTGTATACAGTGATAGAAAATGGTCTAATGTTTTAAGGAAAGTGATGGCATTGGGATTCTATTGATCTTTAGTAAACACAGTCACATTTCAAGAAGGACACCTGTGACATATATATATACACACATATAAGATGCATATAAAAAGTTCATGTGAAAGTTTTCACGTGAATCAGAACTAGAGCTAATGCACCAGGGTCGTTGCTTTTCATCAGTATTTGTTGCTGAGATCTGGGCCATCATTTCATGTTACTGTTTCCAAGGAATGTAAAGCTCTATTGCAACTTGGACCAGCTCTCTTATTGCCTTCCTATCTGTTTCTCTTCCAATTATTCATTCCTCAGATACTAACCATTTTAATGTACCTGTAACTGGCTGTTAGAGAAAGGAGAGGGTTTGCAGATTGACATGCAGCACTTTCTGGGCTTGGACCACTTTCCCCATCTGCCTGGGAGATCTATGACCCATGAGGGTAACATTTCTGAACTGTCACCAGAACATACTCTTAAATGCTGTGGCTACTGGGACAACCAGCACTCACAGGTTTCGGAAAGGCAACAGCAAGCCTACAGAGATTCAATCAACTGTTTTACTTTGCTGGTAGCTTTGGACCACACCCTTTTTCTCCACCAGTTAGCTTGTGAAGGGCTTTCAAAACATTTTTTCTACATGTGGGGGTTGCTGCAAGGCTTCTCAGTTAGAGGGGACCCCAACAGGGCTCAGATTTTGAAACCTCAGTCCCTGTTCTGGGACTTGAGCTAACAGTCACCTTTACAAAGTCAACAAATCCCAGTGGTACCTTTCATGACACTAATGGTCAGACTTTAGAAGAGCTCATCAGTTAATTTTCCTTAATGCACTAGCCATATTATTCTTGAGTATGAAGATACTCTGCACTAGATTGTACTATTGCTTTTTGTGGGTGAATAATCATATGCCCAGGTGAGCAGTGGGTACAAAGTCCAACCCATTGTTCTATACGTTATCCTCAAATGCAAGTCAAGGAATTCATTGGACTCAGCAGACCTCATTACTGGGCCTGAAGTGAGAACCTGTGCCACTAAGAACAAGTATTATTTATCAATCTTAATTTCTTTTCAATGATGCAAACATGCTTTAAAAAGTATTATGGTATATCTCTTGCACATGTCAACATACACACCTCTTCGTGAACATGAAACATGGTATTGAATGCACACTAATCCTCAAAACATATGTAATATTAAAGGAAAATGTGGTAATTCCTTAAACACTCTATCATTATGAAGTCATACTGTACTCATTGTAATAGCATTGATCAAAATGAATTCACTTGGTATTCATGTAGATGTCACATGTACTTCCATAGGTGTTTCACTGTAAATTAGCATTTCTCAGAGGACACTTAAAGTGTTACTGAAAGTTCTCATTACATATATTGCTGAGATTAGTACATTAAGGATCATGTACTTACATAGTACTAATGCATTCCTGCCACTTAAAATGCTGCATTACCCATTTCTGATATCCAGCAAATATCTACAGCAATTTTGAGAGTTACTGACATCCTGAAGGAAGTGGCACTTTTGTGATTAAATTGGTTTTGTGTATTTCACTTTGATTCACAAAAAAACACCCTTTGCCAGATATGCTCAAATGATTTCTTGATTTAAAAGGCATCACCATTGAGGGAAACAAACAAACAAACAAAAAAAGAGAAAACAAGAGAGCCACATCTAATTAGAAAACAAAAGAAATTATAAATGCTTTTGGGTCTTAAAATTTGTCTGACAAGGCCAAATTAGCTCACTCTTTCGTATACTGTGGCACAGGCTTTCTGCTGTATTTGCTTTCAGATTATTACTTCCAAAGAGAAAGACAAAAAGTTTTGTGGTCACAGGCAGATGCATTTCTGATGTCTTCAATTATCCATTGCAGCTTGTTTAGTCAGAAGTTATTTTTGAAAACATGAAGTTTAGAGAAGAAAACAGAGTGCCTTCTAAATAGCTGTCAATTGGTGCATTACTGTAACTATAAAAGAGAGTGCATAATTTCAGTTCTGAAACACTCTAAACCTGTCTGTAAGCATCGTGGAAATCTTCTGAAAAGGGCCAATGTAATTATTTTCAGGGATTCTTTCTACCACTACTAAACTCTGAAGTTTAACAGTGGGCCTGATTCTAGCAGAGACCTTTGGAAAAGTGTGGGGAAATGGCAACATTTTGGTGTTTGTGTTGGAAGAGTCAGATTTGGCCATGAGATGTTACAAAACCTATGCCACTTCTGACAATCTCTTAGCAAATATTTGTTTACTCTTCTGGCTTCATCCATGTGTGTTGTGTTGTGCAGCACCAGCTTGCATCAGGCACCGGTAGGCTGTTCAGGAGGCAACATTCCTGAGGCTGAAAGCACAAAGGAAAGATGATGTCTTTTCCAACTGAAATGATTCTGTGATTCTATATTATGGCTAATACACAGGTCTGGGCTGTGAGAGATTTGAGTCTAGTGCTGGTGTTGTGCCAGTGTGCAAAAATGTTGAGTGGGGAGAGTAAGATTCTTCCCTCTTGTCACTTGATGTGGTATAGGGGACCTGGTGTTTTGGGATGAGCCTCCTGGAGAGGAGAGAGGATAGCTGAGGTCTCATGCTCCTTAAGATTGCTCTGTTATCTTGCGCAACTTTACAGCTGTTTTGACCTGATGTGACCCTCCTCACCCTTGAAGATGATTTCCGGCTTTGGTTGTTTCTGATCTCTGTAGTGAGTTGGGCCACATTCCCAGAAACAGTCTGTCAAATCTGGGAGAAAACATATAACACCTGATCATCAGCCGTACAACAGCACTCGGCTTTGTCTCTTGCCTCTCTTATCTTTCCAGAAGTTTCAGGTCTGAATGTATCTGACTAGTTTACAGCATTAGTTTGGTATAAGAGCATGCAGTGTTGAAAATCACAGTATAAGGCATGTAATCCAGAAATCCGTTTCAGTTTGGAGCCATAATTAGCTAATGTAAGATAATAAATAGCTACTGAAATCACATGAAAAATATGATAGTGCTATAAAATGTGTTCTTATAATCCTGCTCCTCCCTTTTTCTGCCTCCTCCTCCTCCTCTTCAGCATAACAAGGACCCTAATAGGTTTCACGTGTAAGTGCCTATTTTTATTAAAGACAAGTGTAATCTTTTGTAGCCCAAATGTCCCTATCATAAATGCTAACCCAGGAAAATATTAGGACTCATTTATTTATGAACCTGTTAATAATGAGGTGTAGTTATGAAAAAGGCTTTCTCAGCACAAAGCCTACTGAACAAACAATGCACACTGGGGAGAAAGAGCTAGTTAGCCTTCCTGACTTAGATAAAGCTATGGAGAAATGACAAGTGCCAGTAATTAGCAAAGCCTCTTCAACAAGATAACCCTATACATCTTTGTCTATTTCAATCACCAAAGATTCTGATTCAGTGTAAAATTAAAGCTGGGATGCTATCAATTTCTGTTAACCTCTTTATATTGTTTTGTGTTCATGCATATGTGATAGATAGTTTTTGTCATTTTATTAAATGGTGACATCTCAGTATGCATGTGACTATAACTGTTTTCTCCTTAGCAAAGTACTTTTAATCATCTCTCCATTGCTTTTATTAACTGAGTTCTGAGTCCTAATTGCTTTGTTCTGCAGTATTGGCAGCTGTTCTAAGGGGTGCAAATATTTGTGCCCACTCATTTTACAAGCAGTGTATCTGTGATGAACAAGTGTGTGCCCTTCCTAGTATTCACATGAGCAGGTACAGTAGCTCTGCATATGTCTGCTGACCACCTGCAGAATATCCTGCCTCATTTTTTCTGAAACAAGGCAAAACTTGTCTACTACAGTGATCAGCACTTGCACACAGACGTCTGGTTTCCAGATGAGTCACCTTCCCTCTCCACGAATGCCCAAATGGACAGTCCTTGTTTGGTTTTTGTGGTGTAGCTGCTGTTCACCTGCTTGGAGTGTTGAGAACTCAGCTGAAAAACTCCTGTCAACTTTGTGGTCTATGAATGCAGCCTGCATGCAAACTGCTTTTTTCCACCTTAAATGATGAGCCCTTTTTTGTTTCCCTTGCAGACTTCCAATATTTGTGAGATGATATTCCTGTCATTTCCTTGTGATTTTCAGGTAAGTTAGAAAACATGTTCACCTGAAGCTTCTCCAGGGAAAAAAAGATTCTCAATCGACCTTGTTTCCATGACATGGGGGTAGATGGGCTGGAAGTGCTCTCAGAGTTAGTACTGGGTGACCTGAATAGTTGGATGTGTCATGTGGTGTCATAACAAAAGTTCCTTCTGGCTCAATTCTCTTGCTCTGTAATGTCTTTTTACTTGTTTTAAGTACTCTAGGCCCTGACTTCTGGGGTTATTAATTTTAATCTGTGCTCTTTTTAAACTTTACTACTAGCACTTTTTTTGCCTCAGATATGCTTTTATTCATTCTTTTCAGCAGCAATAACCTCTCATATTGGCCAAATTAGCAAATAATTGCAAATAATAGAGAATCCTTTTCCAGCACTACAATAAAGGATTATATATATACTGTGTGTGAGGGATGGCACAGAGTGTAAATACCAAAATAGGGGCAGATAGGCAGGGAAGGAAAGCATGTTGTTTGGCTCTTGCTTTGCATTTCTTCCTGGTTCAAAGGTCTTTGTGTGCAGAGATGAGTTTGTCAGCAGAGGTGTGTCATATGTGGTGGTTTGTGAAGGGGAAGGGAGAAGTAAGAGCCGATGTTGGCAGGTCAGCCCATGCTGGTCTCTGCAGGACTGCAAATCCTTTAGGAAAACCTGTGCAAGGTCCTTTAGTCCTCTGTGGTAGGAACAGGGTCACATGAATCAAATTTTTGCTTGGAAGCATCTGATCTGTCTTGCTTTTATTTACGTGACCATGGTAGCTATGGCATGTCTCTGTTCAGTGAGTAGGGAGAAACTTTGCCAATTCTATGAATTCCAGCCCACTTTTCTTGTATGTTGTTGCAGTTTTAGATCTCTGAAAGTCTCAGCTGTCCAGTCAAGGATCTGAAACCACAAGTTTCTGTTTGACTTGGATCACAAATGGCCAAGCGTCTTATCTAGTTATCTAGCAAGCCAGCAAAACTAATTTAGTATCATATTAACAATTGCTTTTCAATAATGAGTATATCTGTAGGACTTTGGGATATGCTTGCACTATATAAAACCCCTAATCTCAGGTGTCTTGCTGCTCTCATACATAGGCATTTTCATGATCAAAGCTCCTGTGAATGTTATTCACAACAAATAATTCTATCAGCTCTTGGGAAGAAAATGTGGAGAACATTCATGTAACACTGCCATCTCAGCTGGGGAGCAAGGAAATATGTTGACTATAGGAGAGAGCAAAGCTCTCTTGGCACTCTCATCACATTAATGCTTACCTTCCTTCCTTCAAGTCAAAGTTCTCTGAGCTGCTGCTTTCCATTGTTTTTTATTATTCATTTGAATCAGAAAATAATATTTTTGTCTCTCTAATTCAGGAAAAATTGTCATTGCCTACCTCCTGCTGAGGGAAAAAAGTGCCAGAGCCCATCTCCTATGAGTTTCTTCTCACTTCAAATTCAGGCTGCAATGGCTCCTTTGGAAATGTAACAGGCTATTATAGGAATACGTATTTACACAGAATTTTAAGATGCACATTATCTACCTGATAGACCATAACAGCTCACCATTACAGCCTATTGAATAAAACCTCTTTGCACAATTTTTTTTTTTCAAAGCAGATACTTTTTACATGATAAATTGTAAATCTATTGAGTAAAAGTGCAAGTTCATCTTGTGGGACAGTCAGCAAGACACCATTTATCTGAAATCCACTGCAATAGGAACTTTCTGCTCTGGCCCCGTCCTGTAGGATGAATGAATCTTATCAGAGAGATGGGGAAAAGAAATTAAAAGGCTTTGTGAACATGAAAGGAAAAGTTGCAATGCTTGTTTAGTAACAATTTAATAAAAAAGATCACACTGCTTGTGAGCACAGGCACATGAGTACCATGGTTCATGTGGATATCTTCAGCCAGACCATTCGTGTCCTTCTCTGATACACCTTGCAGTACCTGTCTATGAGCTTTCAGCTACTGGCAGTCTGAGCAATGTGCGCTCTCTCTGTCACCACCTTTCAGGACTTGTATTGACCTCCTGAATCCCCAGGGATCTGTAAGCATCCCAGCTATTTAAGGAGTTCTCTTATACTGCTTTTGTCTCCCAGTCTTATGTCCTAGGTCTCCCTTCCTGCACAGTAATTTTCCCTCTTCCTTAGCTGATCCTAGTAATAAAAGAGACCTCCCTATCTCTGCTTGGCTTTCCTGACCAAATTTCCTGTGCTTGTTTGACTCACTCCAGCCAATCCATACTTGAACAGTTTATCTCTCCTAGGAATTCACATTAGAAACGGTGCTGCCCTAGGTCCCATCTCTCTCTTTGTCCGAGGATGCTCGTTTTGAATAGATAATAATCAAAATTTAACAAGCTTCATTTATTAGCCTGGAGCTAGGCAAAAGGATTCATTCTGTCATGTCCTTTGAGTTTTAGCTTAACAAGAAACAAAAGAACACAGAGAAGGCCACAAGACCCCAACTTCAAAGTGAAGCTTGTAGCTGAAGACATGGTGTCCCTAGTATCAAATAGATTGAAGAAGCTGCAAATAGACAAGATTTCCAACTTGTTATAAGATGAAATAGAGCCTAGCCCCTGTTGTGAAACAATTTTACATGCAGACATTCATGAACACATGGAAAATGTGGTGACTTCAAGTCTCTTTTCATTCCCTATCTTCAGGATGTCAAAACTGATTTTTTTGAAGAAACTCTATAATAGTTACAGTTAACTCCTGAGAAGAGTCTTGCATGTCTGGAACAAAAAGAGACTTCCAGCCAGCTAAACAGCATTGTCTTCTTCCCTCCCACCATTCACATTAAGCATACACAACAGAAATACCAAGCATGAGTTTTACATATCATGCCAATTCAGCTTATTAATACAAATCACCTCCAAAAAAGGGAAAGATTTTAAAGAGAAGTGAATATCTGCCAAAACGACTTACACACAGAGCCAGTGTCTAACACTAAACCTAGTGGAAATTGTGTATTTCCACTCTTCATGAATCAAAGCAGTGGGGAGCCAATGCTTTGAACCATGAATGGGACACTTGCTGTGAGTCTCCACTAGAAAGCATATGGTTTGAGAGGAAACAGAAACAACATCGAGAAAAGCACTGCTGTATAACCAACAGATCTGCAAACAGTCTAAACCCATCCCTCACTTTCACTGCAAGAGCCCCCAACACAAGAAGGACATGGAACTGTTAGAGCAGATCCAGAGGAGGGCTACAAAGATGATCTGAGGGTAGGAGTATCTCTCCTGTGAAGACAGGCTGGGAGAGTTGCAGTTATTTGGGGTGGAGAAGAGCAGGCTTATGGGACACATATCAGCCTTCAGGTATTTGAAGGGTATGGGGTAGTATTTCATGATACTGGGTAGCTGGAGAGGGACATTTTACAAAGGCAGGTAGTGATAGGATGAAGGGTAATGGCTTAAACTGAAAGAAGATTTTGATTAGGCATTAGGAAGAAATTCTTCACCATGGAACAGGTTGCTCTTGTGGAGAACTTGCAGAGGCTCTAACCCTCCACAGGGTTCAAAGATGGGCTAGATTAAGCCTTGAGAAACCTGGTCTAGTAGGAGGTGTCCTTGCCCATAGCAAGTGAATTGGAACTAGATGATCTTCAAGGTCCCTTCCAACCCAAACCATTCTATGAATCTTTAATTCCATGATGAGGGGACTGAAGGACCTTGTCTAGTCTTTGCAATGCCTCTCCCCCTACCAAGATGTCAGAACAAGTATCAACCCTGTAGAGATGACTCCTCTGAACTTTTCAACTCAGAAGGGAATGGTTTGGAGGGGCAAATGTCACCTGCTGGGTTCAGGAGTGCTTATGGGTCGTATCTTTTTGTGGCAGATGGGTGTCACGAGAGTCCCTGCAGTGTGAGTACCTACCCAACATGCTTTGCTCCAACCCACCTTTCTCTGGCACTTCTGGAAGTACTTTTATGGTGTCTAGCCCACAGATTATGGCTGACCTTAGATCTATGGTTTCTTCTTGGGCATCTCCTCCTTTTTTTGCTCTTGACATTGTAATCCCAGAGTTGGTGTAGTGGGCAAAACGGCTGGACTTCACAATCTGGGAGGTCCTTTCCAGCCTGGATAATTCTATGATTCTATGATTCTATGACTCTTTGCCAAAGAAGGACCAAGAAATCATATCCTGTGGCTTTTAGGGTTTTCCAGGAATGTTTGGGAAAATTGTTCTCCCTTTTTAAGTAGTGTACTTGGTTTAATTTTCATTATTTTTAGATGTTAAATTTTAGATCAGTACAGTATGTCTTAAACTACTGTATTAGAATGCTGCTTGACTCACTTCCAAATTGAAGACCTTTTAAAAAAATTTAAGCAGTCCAATAATTTTAAATCACTCTGCACTGTGCATTGCAATTTAAAATTATTGGAGTGCTTCAAATTTTTATAAGCCCTTGAATTTGGAAGTGATCGAGGTTCTGGGCATACTCAGTGTAGAGCAATTTAAAATTATAAGAGCTGTCAAATTTTTATATAAGCACTTCAGTTGGAAAAGGGATTTGGGTTCTGGGCATGTGCAAAAGGGAGCAATTTAAATTATTAAAGTGCTGCTTTCTCTTTTTTTTGCCTTTTTTTTTTTTCCTAAGCACCTGATTTTGGAAGGTTTTAGGTTTGTGCAGCCTAAAATGACAACTTCCTTTGAGAGTTTCTTCTTAAAAAGAATTTCAATCTTGCAAACTAAAGTAGTCTTTAAAATGTGAATTCACAGAGACTTTAAAAGCTGATTTGCGCAGAGGCTGGTGCCCAAGGCATTTTTTTCCCCCTCATTTTATCATTTTACTCACTCAGGGGCAAATTGATGCTATAAAAATAGCTGCATCTTTGGATTTTAATTTTTCCCCCCCCCCCCTAACCGTTGCACTCACAGTGCAGAAGAGAGTGGGAAAAATGAAAGATTCTATGAGAAGAAATTGTGGTGTGGGGTTTTTTGGTTGGTTTGTTTGTTTGTTTTTTCTTTCTATAGACTACCCTGCCTGGCCAACAGAACATACAGGGAATGTGAAATTGAAACAATTTGTTATTAAATCTCATTATAATGTCTTTCAACACTCAAAATGAAAGCCATGTGATAGCTGACTCGATCTGCAGGAAGGCAGTTGGAAAGCAGCTTTATTTGTACACTCATGCTCCACATCGAAGGGATTCCTGCCAGGAACCAGCTTTGCCAACTTTGCCCCAAATCTACCCTGTCCTTTTGCTTTCTAGTGTTGGGCAGGACAGCAGAAAGAGCAGCCAAGGGGTGTGGAGCAGACAGCTCCTTTTGCTGTGGGTGCATGTACCAGTTGAAAATTAAGGCTTGGTGGACACATGCAATTTTGTATTCTGCTAAGAGGATATGATCTGCACGCCAAAACACACTCTCTGTTGCAGCAGGACAAATACAGAGGGAATTTGAGGTAGCTGAACTGGAGATCACTGTGTCCAGACACAGTATTTGGCCCGCAGGCAAGATGTGAAAGCGGGATGCCCTTATGGATCTGACAGAGGAAAAAGACAGGAGGTTAGTATACTGGGTTCTCAGCTTATGCTTCCTTCTTCTTTCTCATCTTAAAAATAGGGATCCCCTCCATAGGGTAAGCAGTTAATGTAGAGAGGGCATGATGCACCTTAAGCCTCATGTATCGGGAGTACATGTGGAGGGAAATAGTGCATTTCATCAAACGTCAATTTAGTATTTTCCTCCCTTTGAATGCTCCTTTCACTTGTTACCATGGAGGTGATAGGTGACCATTTGTAGGTTTCTTTTTTTTTTCCTTGGAAAATGAAGTTTTTGAATAAAAGCCAGTGATCAAATTAAATAGGGGCAAAGATATGGTAGAGGTGAAATTCAAAAGACAATACATAATAATTGGTTTTAAAGCAGGAGCCAGATTAATCATATAGCCAGGAACAAAGGGAAAAAAATCCTAAAAGCCTGTTGCTTTTTCCCTTGGAGCTCTTTTTTTATTTATTATTTTTTTTTCCCCCAGAAAGGTAAAAATACAAAAATGTTTTTTACTTTCCATGCTGTTAACTATGTTGCTCTCTTGGGATGTGAAAACCTTCTGTGCTGGAAGGACAAGGAATGGAAGACCAAATGCATTTTCACTTGGTATAAATTTATTTGGATTGAGCTTTCATGGAATCCTTCTGGAAATTTGTCACAGGCACTGCATAAGCTCTGCTCAGCCATACTTGAAGAGACAGGATGTGCTGGTGGGCTTGGTGTGAGTTTGTGGCCAGGGCTTGTTCATGTGGCTGTGTTAGTGGCAAGAAGAGGGCATATGTAAGCTCTGACTATCCCTTATTTTCTGTATGGTGTGTGGGCATAGCTATGAATTTGATAAGAAATTGACAAAAGAGCAACAGGGGCAGGTCTGGGCTGTCCAAGGGGTGGCAGCTGGCAGGTCCAAGCCACCTTGATTGTGTTGTCTGCTAGGCACACATGAGCAGCTGAAGGTGTGCGCAAAGGCAGAGTGGTATCAACTGGATGTCAAAGGCAGAGAAAGACCTTGGTCCTGCCTGTATGAATCCTGATTCTGGCACAAAATAAAGAACAAATGAGCTCTGAGCTGTTGCATTGCACAGGAACACGTACAAGCACGAAGGCTGCCTTAAAGTTCCCATCTTGCTGATTCACTTCAGATGCTGCATGCTTGAACTCTGCTTTTGGGCTGTATTCATGCTAATGTTGACAGTTTTTTCCTCCTTTGTTACATTGTGCAAAGCAAATAGAAAGTGAGGTGAGCCTGTCTGAGCAGATGAAAGATGGCAAGAAATTGGCGCTTGGGGACCAGTGTCTTGGTGACATCGACTCTGCAGTCCTTTTTTTCTCTCTCTCCCTGGCTTCCCCTCTCCTTCTCATTCTCTCTGAAATGGTCTGTGCCTCCAGTAATTTACATAATACTCTTCTGACACCTTTACTTTAGTCATCAATCACGGTACCTTCTCTCAGTCTATCTTTTGTCTGAGCATGTCTCTTCTTTATCAGGCCATGCACAAAAGATTAATTTCACAGTTTTTCTCCTTTCTTTCTTTCCTTCCAAGATACAAAGCTCATGAAATGACAGAAGCAAGATAATGAAAACAACAATGCAAGCAATTTTTTTTTTTTGTTCTTGCTGGTTGGATCTCAAGATACTTTTTTTTAACCTCATTGTGTGCCATCTGTCTTAGAAAAGGTCTGCTCTGTATTTTTTTAATACAATTCTGATGCTGTTCTGAAGACTACCTGGGGAAAAAAGAAAATACGTATTTTAATCAGGCCATAGGCACTGATTGAAAAAAAAAAAAACCCAAGAATTTGCTGAACAATTAAAGTGAGGGGTCCATTTCTAATGGTGGCATGGGCTACTGCACAGTGCCCATGCCCCAATTAATATTAATGATCTCTTGTGCATAACAAATTTATGGCATTTGATTGACTCACACAACTACACTTCAAGCTGTCATGTAAAGTGAAATATATGGATGCTGCAGACTAATTTGCATATGCATATGTTCTTAGTATTAATTAGTGTAATGGATCTAAGGACCTGGAGATAATTTGAGTACCAGGAGAAGAGAAGCAAACAAACAAAATAAAACTCGCTGCAAAGTGCCCTGGTACAAGCTGGTCCAATAGCCAAATGACTCTCCCAAAATGCAAACTAATTGCCACGGATTCCTCCTCCTGCCCCATGTCTCTCCCAAGACCAGCTGAATTAAAATCTTACCCCACATAATGCATTGTTTTGGCTCTGACCCTGACACTTTTTAATTTGAAGTATTTAACACACAGAACAGATTACAGAATTATATATGGATGAGCTTGAGTGCAGGCTTGTGGGTATAGGTCAGGACTGTGAGATCTGCAGCCCTTTGAGGGGGTTATTTCATGATACACCTGTGTAATTCCCAACTGAGTGAATTTATTGGGTGAAACTTGGTCTTAACTTTGTGCTTGAATTGCCTGAGAACGATGGTTCATATTTCCAGAGGAACAGCCATTTTTAACCATCAGGAACTGGTCTTCCAAAGTTAGTGAAAATTCACTTTTTTTTGGTTTTTTTTTTTGGATTCTTTAGGGAGCAAGAAATGCCAGAGCCTGAAAGCAAAGCGGCATCAGGGTAATCCTTTCTGTCTGACTTTTGTCATGTGTGGGATTGGCTTCTGGGAAGGCTGATGTCCTAATCCTGAACACACATCCATTAAGCTCCTCTCTGTGCTAAACAACCTTAAATTTCCCCCCAGGCCTTAGCATAAGCAAGTAGACAGGACAGGGCAGGCTTCCCATCAGTGTCCACAGTCACTGACTTCCTACTCCTGCATTCATTATTAGCATTGGTCATGCAACATGCATGGCAATGAGCCTGTAACAAATCATCTCTTGTAAACTGGGCCCAGTTCACTCTTTCATATTTGGCGAGAGGAATTAGCAGAGCCCACCCTTGTGGATATTGAAGCCATCCTACAAAGTGACATGTGGCCTCCACCTATCAAACTCGCCCTCCAGAAATAATTGAACCATTTCACTAATTCCACAGATTTAGTACATTGGTTGTACACTTGGTGGTACCCACTACCCTGCAGTGCAAGCTGCCTTCAGTACACTTGCACTGAACATGATGCTGTTGACTTCAGGACAGATGGACAGGAACCTTCTGTGGGTACAGTAAGACCTGCACAGATATACTAGTGTTACTAGCTTTGTGAAAGCTAAGGAGTATGTTTGGCTAATGGTAAAAAGGACATTGAATAAACCTTTATTAGAATAAAACCTTTATTAGAATAAACCAAACCAGGTTGGAAGAGACCTTCAAGATCATCGTGTCCAACCCATCAACCAATCCAACCCACCCAAACAGCTAACCCATGGCACCAAGCACCCCATCAAGTCTCCTTCTGAACACCTTCAATGACGGCGACTCCACCACCTCCCTGGGCAGCCCATTCCAATGGGCAATCACTCTTTCTGTATAGAACTTCTTCCTAACATCCAACCTGAACCTCCCCTGGCACAGCCTGAGACTGTGTCCTCTTTTTCTGGTACTGGCTGCCTGGGAGAAGAGACCATCATCAGCCTGTCTACAACCTCCCTTCAGGTAGTTGTAGAGAGTGATAAGGTCACCCCTGAGTCTCCTCTTCTCCAGGCTGAGCAGCCCCAGCTCCCTCAGCCTCTCCTCATAGGGCTTGTGTTCCAAACCCCTCACCAACTTTGTTGCTCTTCTCTGGACTCGTTCCAGCAAGTCAACATCCTTCCTAAACTGGTCAGTGGGTTTGATGCACTAAGTCATTCTAGGACCACAAGGTGCTGGAGGGAATTAGGAGTTAGTGAGGGCAGGGAGGGATGCTCTGATGCTCCTGTAAATGGTCAGAATAAGCAGGATGAGGTGACTATCACTCTGTGCAGTTCCGTAAGTGCTTTGTGATGATCCCAGTGGAAAAGATAAGTAGGCTCAGCCCTCTGGTGCTCCTCAGCCTGTTGAGAGCCTTCTAGGAGAAATGGTGGCTTAGGACATGCCCATATGGTGTTCTGCATGAAGGGTAATGGGAAGGATGTGTCAGATGTTTCTGTGAATCTGGTCATGGCTCTATTACAGCCTGGGCTGGTGGCTGCAAGAATATTTCTGTGCTGATGGAGAGGTGGTAAAGCATTGCCACACACACAGCATCACTACCATTAGGAGAGTTTCTTCATGGGCATTTTCAGTGAACCTTGGGCAGCCAGCCATGGAGCTTGGGGCTGCAGCTACAGCGCAGCCCATTGATAGGCAGTCTGTGAAGAGCAAATCTCTACTTACAGCAGGGAGGGATGGAAATCCCAAAGGCTGGGACATAACAGAGGGTTCCCCAAGACAAGGGTGTTTTAGAGCTGGAAAACTGGTTAATGCCATTCCCAAACTCAGAGCCTCAGCCCTGGACCCCATGTAACAAATGGTCTTCAGCCCATGTCCAACTTGCAAAACTGTGATGAATATGCAAGTTGCTGGTCGCCTTCATGAAGGGATCAGCATTGATGGCTGCTTGATATAGCAGGGAGGAGAATGCCAATTCTTGGCCAGATCAGGTCTACAGTGAGTTGTTCTATAGAAAATAATGACCTTCCTGTATGAAGGCATCACTTATATACTGAATATATATATAACAAAACCTGGAAAGCCTCTAGTCACTCATTTTAGCTGCTAAAATGCCTTTAGGCCAGCATTCCTGCTGTGAAAGGGGTTATGGACATGTCATATGGGGGTCATCAGTGAAAAATATACCCAACTTTTGTTATTCTTAAGTCTAAATCAAAAACCTCTTTTCACAATCCACCAAGGGACGATTTACTAGAGGGTAGAATGTGGTATCAATTATTTCTGTGGGCATCCTTTTTGTTATAAGAAGCAAAGAGGATTGCTTGAGAGTCAATAGCATGACTCCATCTCAGATTACTAAATAATGAAATGCTAAACTTGGCCTAGAGTAAGGACTGTTGCTGTCTCAAAGGGACCAGAGGCTTCAATTAAATCAGAGGACAGTGTTCAATGAATGAGAAAAGGATGCTTAAGGTACGATGACATATTACCGGATTTTACATTTAATTGCAGTGCTTTGTTCTTTTAATAAAAGCACAAGAGCAGTGGATCTCCATTATGGTCATCTGGTGGCATTGTTCACTGTGGACAGTTTATTGTAATTTATTGGCTGTGTTTAATCCCTCTATTTTTCATATAAATGAATTCTGTCTGCTTTGCTTTATGAATTTTCTTTGCTTTAAAAAACCCCAACCACCTAACAGTTATTTACACACAAAAGAGCTTTTTCACTGAAATACTCAACAGTGCAAGGAAGAAACAACCCAGCCTAATATGAAGCTGGAATGAAGGTGAGTGCTTCTGCTTGGAGATGTGTAACTCTGCATCACCCAAGCAGGTATTTCCACTTGCAGAGCAATGTGGGTGCACAGCGCAGTATCTCACATGGGCTGTGTAACCTTGGGAGTTTTGAAAGGGTGCATGTTCCCAGAATCTCTGATCCTGACCTGCTTTCCCCAACCCTGTGGTCCTCACCTGCTCATCTTGTGGGGCTCTGTACCACTGAGCTTTCCTGTGGTTGTGCCATGCTAGGGTTCACCATGCACACAGGTACCTGTGTGTGGAGTGGCTTTCTGAATTTTTGGTCTAGGAAGGACCTGATTTAAAAATCTCCTGCCCCCAGAGGTGGCTTTCATCCTTTCTGCTTGGTGCCCTGAGATAACGTACAACATATGGCTGTAGTTTAGCTGGGAAACCACAGGAGCATGTGTATGTGATTATACATACGTGTGCACACATGCAAGCGTAGAGATATGTTTATTGTTCCATGTTAGTAGATCTAGTTATACATATTTATTTTTAAATGTAAATCAATAATTGTTTTTAAATGGTTGTCAGGCAGTACCTCCTTGTAGACGTTTTTGCTGTGGCATGTCATTGCTATGACTTGTCTCACCTGACCATGGCAATAGTATTCCATTATACAAATGATATCATCGGTGATCTAACTAACATGACCTGATGCATCATGACAACACTGCAGTTACTGTCAGGAGAAGTTGAGAGATCTGAAAAAGTCAGATTCTTGTCTGTATTTTTTGGGGGGTGGGGGGATGGGTTGTTTATGGGGTTTTTTCCTCACTTCTTTTATTTTCATTGAAAAAGTCCTTGTGCAGGGAGGGAGCTGTTAAATGCAGTTGAAATACAGCACACATGAAACACAGGCAGTGGAGGCAGACTCCCTTCAACCCTGAACAGTGAGTGTCTGTTTTTTTGGTGAAGATCCTCTCCGAAACAGGGTCACAGTGAACAGTTCACTTTCCTGTTTAAACAGGTTGGGTCTCTTTCTTTTGTTTCTGCCTTGTTTCAGCTCACCTTGTGTCAGTGCCTGTCTCTGGGAATGTGGCAGTTCAGTGAGGAGGGTGAGTTGACTCTCAGAAGTAATGACACAAAACAAATGGCAGCCAGCTCTGTTGAAACTGCTGCCTGAGGTTTCTAACCAGGATGGTTTCTGTGAGCTGCATTGACTCCTGGGCAGAAATTTCTCGATGGTTTTATCTGGAGGTTTGGTTGTGGTCGGTGTGGTGGGTTTTGGTTTTGGGTTTTGTCGGTTTGTTGGTTTTTTAGTTGCTTTTTTTTGGTGTGTGTGTGGATTTCTTTTCAATGAGTGTGCCATGCTTTTAACAGCCTACAGTATCTAATTTTTACAACATCATTTAGCCATGTGACAGCATCAGAATAATGAATTCAGGAAGTGTGTGGTGAGGATTGTCTGTGCAAGAGGGTACAGGCAGTACTTAACTCCCTATTGATTGCAGCAAACAACTGATAAAAAATGACTGCCTCCAGACCAACTCAAAAAAGTGCTGCAGGTCCCAGCCAGGTGATTGCTTAAGGGTGGGATTGGGACTATAACCTGCAAGTGCAGCCTTTCAGTGCCTGGAAACTGCTTCTTCTTCCACCTTTTGCTTCCACAGGAGCAGTCCAGTTCAAAGACAATGGTGGCAGAGAAAAATCTCCTGGGTGGCTGGACACCCAGGGCTGGGCAGTATCCAAGTGTAGGCACAAGCAGCAGTATGCCCAAGCACTAGTTGTGCACACAGCTAATGGCATGTTCTCTGTGCCAGCCCCCTTTGTGTGAAGTACTGTGCTGCATGGGGGAGAATTATAGCTGTGAACTAGGCAGGCAGTTCACCAGACACTGTGTTTGTCATAGTTTCTTCTTCCAGGGGCTAATGAAATGTGATTCTGCTGTATGCATATTTGTAAATTACCATATGATGAATATAGGGCTGTACCACAGCAAACTCTTCCTCTTGACAAAGTGCTGTGCCTATTCCCAGTTCTCCTCTGCCTCTGTTTTTGTTAATTTTACACTGAAGGATCAACATGCCTGGGATGCACGTGTGCATCCATTTCTCTCCCTCTCAAAGGAAATCAGTGCTTTCCTGTCACCACAGGTGATATGAGAAGGGGAGGAAGTACACAAACTGATTTATCTGGAGCTGTCGGCTGTTTTGAGGATGTTGACTACTAAGGGTGTCAGCTCCTCCTCAGTAGTTGGCTGACTCTGAAGAAGACCCCATTCCTCATTAAAAGAGCACTGAGCTGCACTTGAAAGTGACTTTCCCACTTGTTCTTCTCTCACAAACATCACAATAACAGATTTGCTATTTAAAGTGGCATGATCTTCATGCCTGGCCCAGGGAGCTCTGTAAAATACACTTCTGCAGCATTTGCTAGCATCGGTACCATCCATGCAAAATTCATTTCAGGTATAAACTAGAGACTATCATTGCAGATGACAGTTATAGCAAGTCAGTGCACTGTGTACAGTTTCATCCTTTATTCACATTATGTATCACAATAAACGTCGTCCTGGCAACACAGTTTGTTGAGAGTCAAACAATATCCCACCATGCCTTGCCACAGATGGATGTGAGAAATCACAACTGTAAGAGCCTGGTGCAACCTGAAAAGGAATCAACACTTCCTACCATTGTTTAAGACTTACTACTCCCAACTACTCCCACTGCAGCCTCTGGAGCAACACGGGAAGGGAGTCTGGTGAACTGGGTGTCCTGCTGCATGAGGATCTGAGCTGGAGTGAAATGGAGTGTTTAGCAGCACTGGGAACAGGATCAAAATGTGTCGAGACTCGAAATGGGAAGGCTTGAAGAAGAGGAGGGACTATTGCATGGCTCAATTGATTGGATTGTTTAGCCTGGAGAAGAGGAGGCTCGGGGTGACCTCATTGCCCTCTACAACTACCTGAAAGTTCTTCACCGGGAGAGTCATTAGTCATTGGAATGGGCTGCCCGGGGAGGTGGTGGAGTCACCATCCCTGGAGGTGTTCAAGAGGGGATTGGATGTGGCACTTGGTGCCATGGTCTAGTCATGAGGTCTGCGGTGACAGGTTGGACTCGATGATCCTCGAGGTCCCTTCCAACCTTGGCGATACTGTATAATATTGGGGAAGGGATATTACACACATGCACTACTGTATCTTCTTTTTAATAACTGCTTAGTGAAAAAGCACTACTAAGGCATTGTAAGTCTAAAGAAAAAGAGGTCTTAATTTTAAAATCTATGTCTTTGGTATAGAATTCCACTTAGACTTGAGGAAGATGTTTCCTGAGTGGAATTGCCTGTGATTCATATAACATTTTGCCAGCCCATAGAGAATGTCAGCTTCTTTTGATGTCTTCATTTACAGGAAAGGTTTTGTTGCAGGTACAGCCACAAAGGGGTCCAGGAGGGCTGGACCTACTTCAAGGAAGAAATCTTGAAGGCACAGGAACAGGCTGTCCCGATGTGCTGAAAGATGAGCCGCTGGGGTAGATGGCCAGCCAGGATGGGCAATGACCTTCTGAATGAATTAAGTGAAAAAAAGAGGGTGTATCATCTTTGGAAGAAAGGAGAGGTAACCCATGGAATGTCTAAGGATTGTTAGGTCATGTAGGAAAAAAATTAGAGGGGCAAAAGCCCATTTAGAGCTTAGACTGGCCACTGCTGTGAAGTACAACAGAGCCAGTGATATGTAAATGCCAGAGGAGACAAAGTCAACCCTTTCCTGCACAAATCCCTCAACAGAGAAGTAAACGCAGCTAGTGTAGGAGTTCAACCTACATGAAGCATGTTTTGCCATGAAGCATAGCATAACACCAAGCAATGGCCTGAAACTTTGAAGTCTCTACATCCACACTGTGGAGAGGTTTTGCCTGGAGATGCCATATAGCAGGACCATCTATCATCCTCAAAGTTTGTATCCGGACCTGCAAACAAAACACATAGAGATGGGGGTTGGGCTCAACTCTGCATAATTTGTTCAGGACACCTATAAACCACAATGATTTATTTCACTTTTTAAAGTATGTCCAGGTTTTTGTTGCTACAGCTAAAAGGCCATTTGGGGTCCTGGGGGGTGGGCACTCAGAGAAACACTAAAAAAAGCACCGTTGTGGTTATTAATTGTGATTTTGTGTACTTTTCAGTTTAATTCTCCCAGACTGATTCCACTGCACAATAATTAAAAAGAAACCCATGCTGACTGCAGTGCCCCCCCAAACCATGGAGTGGTGCCTGGCTGATCCCATTGTCCGCACCATGAATGCCGAGCCTACAGTTAATAATTAGTTAGCAGCGGTTAAATGAAATTGCACAACTGATTCTCTGGTACACTGGCAGAGGCAGTGGCTGAGCCAGCCAGGACTTTGTCATTTTGGCAGGGAGAAGGAGTTCTTGCTGCCATCCTGCAGCCAATGTGCCATGCAGGGGAGCTGGCACAGCCGGGGCGGTGTGGCTGGCAGCATGCTGAGCCCGGCAAAGCGGTGTGGGCAGGAGGGGAGGAGGAATGTTTTTGCCATCTGGAGGGAAAAAAAAGGAAAAAGGACTCTTTTTTGGTAAGGAGGTTTCTTGGAGATGTCTCTCAGGTTCATATTTATTGTTTATTGCCCGTAAAACTGTGTTTCTATGCTTCACAAAGCCATCATTTTGATGTAGCCTGCCTAGCCTGAAATGATAAATGGAAGCAATGAAGGGGGAGGAAGGGTGTTCTGGTGATTAAAACTCCAGATTTCACTTGAGAAACTAAGTTTCAGCTCCATCTCTGCCACCAACTTTGGGGTGACTTTTGACCAATTGTTTAATCTCTTTAGATTTATGTGTGAGCTAGAGAAAACAGTGATTTCTCCCTTTTTGTGTGAGGGGCTTTTTGCCTGTCTGGTAAGACCATCCAAGTCTTCCCAGTGAGGATACTTTTTACTATGTAAAATATGACCACAATGGGATGCCACTGTAATTTAATCTCCTATTGCCAGCATTTTAACAATGTGGATATGCAGAGGGAAAATAGTATTGTGATCAGAAAGGATGTGAACAATGAGAGTGTGAGCAGTGGCAAACGGTGAACCTCAGAAAAATCCCTTTTTGACTGGAGAGGTTTATTTCCTTCAGCAGTGACTGAAATTAATATGGACTGTTATTTTATGGAGGTACTTCTAAACTGAGGAAGTGCAATGGCCTCTAGATGTAAAAGGTCAGAACAGATGATCTAATAATTGTTCTTAGCCTTAAAACTAAGACAGAAAATGAAGACTTTAAAAAATTATTCTTTTACCACAGTTAGGAAATTGAAAGAGAGGATAGTAAAGCTGAACCCCAAATTCAGATATTTCCTATCCCTGACCCTTTGCTCATTCCTGTGCCAGGAGGTTTCCAGCTGGGCAACACGTCCCAGAGGGTCTCTGAGCCACCTCTGTAAAGGGTGTATGAAAGGCAACTGAAAAAAGCCTATTGTCAGAAGACTTTAATTCACTATTACAGGTGATCACCTCTCCATTGGAAGTGTAGGGCTTATAAATAAAGAAATGCTTGAAAACTTCTGCTCTGGTCCTTGCCAGCAGTTAAAGCCATCTCACCTCATCCAAATTTATGTGCCTATCTTGATTTCCCACTCCAGCTGAATAGGGCACTTCCTGGCACCATTGTCAAACCATCCAGTGGCCCTCTTTTAATTTGCTTTTATTCTACTTATCCTACAATGAAACATTCATAAAGTGAAAAATACATAAAGACCTCAATGTATAGCACTGTTGCATGCCAGATACACAAGTGCACTGAGATGAATACTTCACAAAAAACATAGTCACTAATCAGTGCCATTGTTTTTGCTGCATGTGTGGTCTGGATCAAGGGCACAGCATGCACTTGGCAGTGGAGTGATTCCCTTATGGGTCTGGAGGTACTGTTCTGACCAGGAGCTCTCCTTGGCCACTTCACTTAGCATCTCCAACCAGACCCGGCCAGGGAAGAAGACCCCATGAGAAACACACAACTATCTGTGACGTTGTGTCATGGACATCCTCCCTTTGCAAAGTTGATATTAGAGTCCCAGCATCACCACAGTGTTGTCAGGATGGATGTGCAGGGAGAGGGACCTCTCCCCTCCCCAGCCCTGGCTAAATAATATGTTAGGGATTTCCCAAATGAGAGGCTGCACCAGGTCATGGTGCTTGGCAGTCTTCTGTGGACCTCTGCTGCAAATTTATTTAATCATGTTTCAAATCCATTTATACTCCTGGCCTCTGCAACAAGCTGTGCACTAAGTTGCATAATTTAGTTACTCTTTGTAAAAGAGTTTCTTATGGATTATTTTAAACCCACTGCCTCATAATTTGGTGCACCCTGGTTATCATGCTGGGAGAAATAAGGACTAATTCTTTCTGTTTGCTCTCCCTATACTGTTGATAATTTCATTGACTTTATTGTGTGTTCTCTGATTTTTCCTCTATCATTTCGTAGCTCGAAGGGCTACAGTTTTTACAGAAGTCAGCACAAGGGGAGATAAGTAGATGATTTGGTGGGTTATTGCAGATCCTGAAGTGTTGAAGAAAAATTGATCATCAGCTGTACCAAAAATAAAATTTTAGACCTTTTCTGATTAAAAAGAAAAAAAAAAAAAGGTAAGCCCAACCACCTTTAAAAGGCCAGTTTGACATTCAACATTGTTTCACAGTTTCATTTCAATGCTGAACCCTTTTAGTTTTTTGGTAACTAACAGCTAAAAATATCAAAGTCCAAGAGATTTAATGCAAAACGCTGGAGATTATTTTTGGCTTGAGAGTTGCAAAGTGTTTGCATTCCTCTCCAAAATCTTCCTTCTTAACCTGTCCACCTCGTCACATCAAAATCTAAGATATCAGCAGATTTTTCACCCAAAAGGCTTGTTTTTACCCAGCTATAAAGAGAAACTGGTATAATGAGTTTAAACCACACATTTTGACCACATATAAAAACTCTTCCAACACTGATTTGTCAAAGATCTTGTGCCAGACAGTTTTCCATGGGTTTTATTTTATGTATGCTCAGCACTCCAGAAAATAAAGCCCATCCAGAATTGTGAATCCAAGGGCTGTTGAACACTGTAGATTTCCTCCTTGTATAAAATTATGTCAATGTGCATGCTAATTGACATCAGATGTGATACTGTGAGTATGTGAATGGTGTTCGATAGCCATCATAACTCCTCTTTCTACTCCTTTTGGTCATGAAGGCTAGTAGTCACATGGAGTAAGAGAGAATATAAAAGACATGGAGTACTAGAACCAAGCTACCCTAAGATTATTGATTTTCCCTGCTGACAAAGTGTGTCTGGAGTTTTTAAACTTTTTGAGATCATGATTTATTTTTTTTTTACATGTTACTAATTCATCTCTTTCCCATAGAAATGCAGGAGTGTGCTTGCTCCCACCTGACTATTGCTGAGGGTGAATTCCTCACCATCGTGGTTTTGAGTCCTTGGAAGTGAATGGAAACAGTTCTGTCTTCTCCTGAGAGTTTTCTCTTTCCTGAGGTCCTCTTGTGAACTTTTGTTACTGGTGGATAGTTTGCAACTTGTGTGCCAGAAGCCCCGCAGATGCCAAGATTTCTTCCCTGCAGTGCAGGTATTGTCTAAGGTAGTTTTGTGATTGACTGTGATGGCACATGATAGATGCCCAGATTTTAGTGTTTGGTTCAGTCTTAGTCTCAGTATTACATGTCTACCTAAAACCTGATTTTTAGTTGTAAAAGTAAGAGTTTATTTTAAAGCTGATTCAAAATAAATGTTCAGACTTTGCTGAAATATGCTATATCCAGGCAGAAGTGCTCTATACTGTATAATGGATTTAATTAGTGTAAACTTTGTAAGATCAAGAGATATTTTAATATACAAATTGTATTTGTTTTTAAGGTACAGTATTCTATCTTGATTCAACCATTAATCTTGCATTTTGCTTCTAATCCCTTCTTTGTACAATAAGCTTCCACTATGTGAGCGTGTGGGGAGGGAAAGCCCTATTAGATTATAACATTTTATGAGTTGTCAACAATATAATGACACTAAGCCACCTGACTGAGAAGTAAAAACCTTTGTGGTGTCACATAACAGGTTAGAACAGGCTGGGAAGCCCTTGTGAAACAAACAAGGTAAAAAAGAAAAATCCTCCAAAATGCATATTGAAATGGGTGGCTCCAACCTCTCCCTGCTTATTAGACCAGCGAGGGTACATTAAATATTTTATATGTGTCTATCTTTATGTCTCCATAAAATAAATAGAGACAAGTGCACTCACACGCTTACGTGAATATACACACAGGCAAGAAGAGGCACCCGAGTCTTTCAAAATCAGAAAGGTCTCAAATTTAATTGGAATGGAAAATGCTAACTAATTGGCATCCAAATTTGATTTGCTGCAGAAACCTCATATTTGTTTGAAACACAACACTGTGCCTTGGAACACAAACCCAGTCCTTCAAAAATCATACACGAGAACTGTGGAAGAATCAATTAAAGTTGATTTGGCAGATCTGCTTTTGACAAATATAAAGAAATCTCTGATTAGGCTGAGAAGAAAAGAATTTCTCTTTCGTGCTCTCTCTATTCTCTCCCTCTTTAAAGGCAGTAGATGTCAGAAGGGGGTGGGTAGTGATATGCAAAACATGGCCTCCATAACCAAAGTAGCCTGCAAAATTAGGTGTCAGCATGCAAAGCTTATTGATGTATGAATGCGGAAAATGAAAGCCGGCAGTAGACAGACGGGGCTAAAGGTGAGACAGCCACAGTGAAAGCAGCTGTACATCTACGTCAAGGTGTTGCTATATGAGCCTGCTTTTTTCTGGAGGGCCACAGCCTAACAAGCTGTGCCTGGCCATAAAATGATGAAACAATACAATGTAGGCACACACTGTGTGAATACCAAATAAATTGACTTGGACCCCCACCCCCCACCCCTTCAGAGTAGGCCTGTGTATTCATTAATAAATTCATATTCTGAGTTTTCAATAAAGGAAGAAAATGCAGTGTAAACTGGAGTTACTTAGTGACACCCAGCTCATTGCTTTTTATTGTTGCTTGCAGCTACGGAGCCTTCGCTGTGCACTAGTAGAATTTATTACTGTCTGTCTTTGTGGCAAGTTGGCGAAGTGAGCCTTTTGAAGAAAATTGACCCACACTTCATGAATATGATGAAAAATGCCAATAACACTACAAAGACAAAGCTCTTGACATTAGTGTGCAAAGAACTAAGAGACGGTAATGAAGATATTGCAATTACAAATCATAGCTCTCCTCCCTGGCTGAAGGGCACAAGTGTTCAGGGGAGGCTGGGGATCTCCAAGAACCTGCTGAAGAATGTGAGTGGGATAGGCAATGTTTCACCATCTGGCCCCCTCCTCATCCTCCATGCTTTGAAGGAGGAAAGGGGTGAGAAGGGGAAAGAAAGCAAAGTGCTTAATCCAACAAGGATTTCTGTCCTAGAAGGTTGACCCTTCTTCTGTCTGAGCCTGCGCACAGATGCAGAGTGGTCTTGTTGCTAAGGTACAAGATTAGGAGCCATGGGGTCTGGCTTGTGCTTGCCCTTCTGCCATGTTCTTCTTATAAGCTCCTGGGAGAAAAAAAAATCACTCTAAGACTCTCTGCCTCAGTTTCCCTTTATGCAAAATATTTTTTTCCTTTTTTTGCTGTATGAATGTAGCCTACTTTGATTGACATCTCTGAGCCACCTCATTCTGCGTGCGTGTGTGAGCCCCTTCTCTCTTTTGGTAATAGTGATAGGTTACAAATGAGCATTTTACAAGCAGGAATGACTGTCTCACAGGCTCTGTCCCAGCAAAGTGAAAGAGAAAACAAGAAGCGACGTGACATGCAAAAATTCTATTTTAATTCTGTCTTGGTGTTAAGCAATTCCATGAGTGAAAATATATAAGAACAAATAGGGCAGTGCTTTTTTCTCCTCCCAGCAGCTGATGGAGCACTAGAACAAAGCAACTTCAAGACAACAAATGTGAAGGCTAAGAGAAACTGGGGGGAGGGTGGAATTAAAGCCAGCGACAAAAGGTTATTTAGCCCTGCGTTGAACAGTTGCCTCTTTCTGAACTTATTATTCATCAATCAAGTTTTCTGTCACCAAGATAAACTGTAAGTGCCAGGTGCTTTGTTTATGCATTCTGCTCTTATATTTATTGTGGAGAGACCTGCTAAAAATCAAATAAAAAGCAAGCCTGCTATCTACTAAATTTGAATGTGACAGTCATAGGTATATCTTGCCACATTGGATTACTGGTGCCAGAACAAATCAGTTCAGCTTTGCTGTTCTCATGCTTCTCTTCCCACTTGTAGAAGATGACTCTTTTAAATGAAGGAAAACTGTGACTGTTTTCCTCTGGCATGTGACCACTTGAAGAGATAATCATGAAGTCAACCAGAGCAGTTCTGCAGGTCTGCATGAACTGGTGGGCATCCAAATACAGCCTACCTTGGAACTGCAATTTATCTCCATCAGACCTGTGTCACCTGTGGATCTAGGCTGCCTAGGGAGGAGCACTGGGGCTTCAGATTCACAGATATTCCATTGGTCTTTATGCAAGGTCCTTCTGCTTTGGCTATTGAACATTTCAACATGCACAAGTTGTCTGATACATTTGCCAGTGTCCTTGCATCACTCATTTTGAGACACACAAAGGCCTCTTGGGGTTGCTCTTTAGTGTCTGCAGAGCATGACAGTGGAGTGAGGACTAAGCTCTTACCCTCAAAAATAGCTGTTTCGTTGCCAGCCTGTCAGATGTGATTTCCCCAGGTTGTTCAGATGTCATCAATGAGGGCATGACAAGATCCAAAAGGCTGTGTTTCCAGCCATGGACCTTTAACGCTCGTGACTTGAAGCTGGCACTTGAATGGAGTGGAAAACAACTGATGAAACCATCTTATAATTGCTTTAGAAGAAGAAGATGAATCAAAAGTGATTCCCTTTTGCCGAGTCTGCTCTTCCTATGTGTATTCCTCCTACTTAATCTGAGTAGTCAAAGTGGCTGTACCAGTGTTCCCAAGCAGTCAAATCTTTCCATGGAGCATCCTTACTAGAGGTACCGTGAACCCAATAGGAGGAAAGGGCTCTGTACTTTAGGAGAAGTAAGCTGGACATGATTCTGTTTTCCATGCTTTATAAATCACTTAGAGTTTTACAGTAAATTATGATGAGAAAAGAGATGAAAAAGGAAAGCAAAGAAGCATACAAGCAGCAGAAGCAGCTACTGTGTAACAGCTGAAAAAGTAGAAAACAGGACTGGCTGTGTCTCAATGTCCATCCTTCCAAAGGCACTGCAGATTAGAAATCGTTACTTGTGTTATTTGGCTTTGAAAACAAGGTGAATACAGAAATCTCCAGAGGAAAGTGTGAGACCACCTGATAGATCACAATGATAACAGGTAAAGAACTGTGGGGGTTTGAGGACAAAAATAAAAAAGGGATGGAGCCAGGGCAAGCAAGCAGATTTCCCAGCTATAAAAAGCAGCATTGAAATCCAGAGTGAAGTTTCATCAAAGGCTGGCTTAAGTGCAAAGGTTCAGACCTAACTAAGGAGAAGCTCATTTTTTTGTTGCTCTAGAGCAAGACCTGTCTCCTAAGATCTGAGTGAGTGAATGAATGTTGTTCTCTTGCTCAGCTGAATGAAGCAGCGGTGCAGTTTGACCACAGATGGGGAATCTCACGAGTGAAGATGAAGCCATTAGGTAACATAGTGAAGCAACTCTACTGAGTTTAAAAAAAAAAAGAGGAAAAGAAAACACTGTGTAATCCTCACATCAAAAACTTGTCTCTGTAGCTTGCAAAAACTGCAAACAGATAACAGGACAATTTATTTGGCGTAATTGATTATGGCCGATGATGACTGGAAATCCAACTGTGACACTGCTGGACTTACCTGCGCTTCAGATACAAGGGCATTTATTTTTCAGATCTTGGCATGTTTAGCATTTTCAGATGAACAATTTATCTTTCTGGATTCATTCTGCTGCTCCCAGAACTGATTGTATATTAGCATGTCTCATGAAAATCATGTGTGACATTACTCTTGCATTTATATATTGAAAGGAAACGCAACTGGGGTCAGAAAAAACCCCTTTGAAATCAGTGGAAATGTCTCTCATCAACTTCAATGTGAACAGATAAACATAGAAATATAGGATTGGAAAGGACTTGCTGGGTCACTGAGTCAGTCCTCTGCTGTCCCCTGCCCTCTCTATATGGTTGTTTCTCTATACCCTGACAGTGGGCTGATGATGTGCTCAGCATACTGCTGAAAATATTATCAATACTGAGATTTTTCATATCACAGGTAGCTGGTGGTTACCACATTCTTAACAGACATGAACAATTCCCAGTGTGTCATCTTAGAAATGTGGTAAGTAATAGATGGGACTCTTCAGTGATCCTTGCAGCTGAAAGAGGGGACTAATCACAAAAAAATGAAAGGGGCCCAGGTATGTGGCCACATCTCTGTTTTTTAAAAGTGATAGGTAAAGGAGGTCCAAGTTCTTTGGATTATTTTTTCCCCCCTGTACATAATGTAAATGCTGAAAGTGAAAGTAGTTTATTGAAAGGTATGAGTAGGAAGATTTCATACAGTTTTATTCAATGCTAATTATTTAAAAATAATGTAGTAGAGAATGCTGGAAAGAGTTAAAATTAGAAGCTGTTTCTAAGGCCAGCAATAACAATACAATAAACTGGTGGTAGCCAAGGGCAGAATTTACTGTCCTTGGTCTAGTGAACCAGTATTAACCCTTCAAGTGTCCTGGATGGCTCTGTGCAGAGTGTCACTTTCTGCTCCACTGTATGGATGTATGCTTTCTGTCAGATTGCTCAATTAATTATAATTGTCCTACCTTTAAAGGGATGGCCCTGGGCATACTAGGGGGTGTGGCCCTCATGGGGTTTTATTTCAAGCTATGTCCTACTGTTTCCAACTCAGTCAATGAATCTTACTTATCAATATTTAATGACACGTGTACTCTTTTTTTTCCCTTAAATTATTCTTCTACATGGCTAGACAGGTGTGTTGTCTTTGTGTTAGGTTTTGGTAACAGAGAGGATGCTGCCGAGCTCTGTGTTAGCATCTAAGAAAGGTAGATAGACCCACCAAAAAACGTCAATAGTTGCTACTTGTGTGCTTGAGAAATGGGCATTACAGACCTCTTGTTCTGCCTCTGAGATGTGACAATAGGTGTCTCACTACAGGTTCATGATCAAACAGGTACTCCTCAGCTTTAAAGCAGCCTTTACCAACTGTGTAGTACAGGAAGAAATTGGTTTTGAGGAACTGTGCAGAAAATACATCTCAAAGATTCTGCTTATTCTTTTAGAGCAACCTCTGCTGCTCTAACAGCTGCCAGTGACCTTAGTACAGTCTTGGACAAGAACCACATCCTCTGCATTCTTGGTATTTTGTGACAAAGTAAAGCAATTTTAAAGCATTGGGCTGCCCATCTGCTCTGAACCACTTTTTATGATATTCAAAATAGATATGTTTTGCTTTCCTGTTTTCATAGGAGTGAAATGCAGACAACAGTTAGGTTATGAGACTAGGGCCCAGGAATTTTTCTACTTTTAATCCTGTCTCTGACATTGATTCCTTCATTAGCCTTGGGCAAGTCATTTCACTTGGATATATTTGAATCACCCCATCTATAAAATGGAGATGCAGTGAGGTGTCATGGAGATTTATTAGGCTATGTCTCTAGCATACTTTGAAGAAGTCAAACCATATACACCTGTTAATGAATGGAATTTTAAAATATGAATGAAAACATTTTCTCATTTCAGAAGCCCAAATTCTGACTAAGCGTCCTGCGGACCTGTGACTACCGCTGCAGCCAGCAGGTATGAGTTTCCACTCACTGTTAAACTCATCAGAGAAAAATTAACTGAGCATTAACATTATGGGCAGCCAAATGCCAGACAGTTTCTTGGTCAAAAATGTTGTATTGCTGGGCATCATATTGTCCCTTTAAAATGAAAAGAAATACAGCCTTTTTGGTGGTTAAGACATGTTCAGGAGTAATTTAGGACTGGTGGGTATACACAAAACTTGCACTTTGGAATAATGTGATGACTGTGGAGTGAAGCCACGGACCTGTGTGAGTGTGTTTTCTGACAGACTCGATGAAGCCAAGATCTCATCCAACTTCCTAGTAAGCTTTGATAAGAGACTTGGAGGGTTACAGCCTTTTGTTCACCTGTGGCTTGGTGTGATGAAGGTTAATAACCAGTGGAACTATCTTTAGCATCTAGCCTGTAGAGATTATAAGATGAGTTGGTCCCTTTCTATACTGCCTGCATTGGTTGTGCTTTGGTCTTGGCAGAAAGAATCTGCAGCCCTGTCTAACTCATCAACCTAAGATGCACACCTGGGTATGAGACATAACTCACCTTTGGCACTGGCCAGAACTGAAACAAGCTGGTGCCAAACATGCATTGTCCTTACTCATGCCAAACTTTCTGTGGACAAGAATAAATCTTCTCCATGACTAATCTGCGCATGACTCACAAACCACGTCATAATGCAAACCTCGAAGAGCTGTGGGAAATAATGGTGCACCGAGGCATGTTTTAAATGAACACTGACCTCACTCAGCAGACAGTGAGGTTCACAGAGAGACTCAGATGGTTTCTGTAGAGATGGGGCAGTGTGAGCACAGTGTGGTCCCCAGCCCTCCTGCTGCCCTTCTGCTCCAGCCACTTCCCAGCCAGCCCCTGAGGCTGCCGGTTACCAAACAATGGTTGTTGCTGGTTTCCCAATATCTCTGCCCAAAGATTATAAATGCTTTTTCTCCTGTCAGTAGTAATGCAAGATTTTTTTAAAGTGACTTCATGAAGCAAAGTGGTGGTGGTATAGCTGGGAATAGGAGCAGATGATACTGCACAGTCTAAAGGGAGGAAGACACTTTCGCTGGGGAACAGATTGGACTTGGGGTGTAGTGGGCTTACAAGGACATAGAAAACACTATAGGAAGGGTGAGTGTTCTGAGGAGATAAAGGAATCCTAAAAACGTTATGGTGCAATAATATCAGGTTCATTTTATTCATCAAAAGCAGTTTAAATTCAGCTCTAGCTTGTTCAGATACAGTTTTAATCACATATGAGTCAGAGTGCACACAGATGATGAAGATAACTGCAAGCTCATGCTGGTTCAGAGCATAGTGGAAAATGTGACCAAAAGTATGGCCTAATGCTGCAGGTTGTGGCATTGTGCCTGGACTTGAACAAAAGCAACAAGAAAAGGTAAATGCACTGAGATACAGCCCTCTTGTGATCAGCAACAGTGATGGGCATTTTGTCTGGGGCAATTAACAAAGAACATAATGCTCCCAGACACACTGTGGAAGGACATTGAAAAGGGTCCCTTTCTCCTTTTTGGAGGAAGTTTCATCACAGGTGTCTTGCTAACCAAGGGAAACAAGGAGCAAGAGCCTGGTCCTGCTTCTCCAGCCACACACACTAAAGCGTTATACTGGAAGGCTCCTCAGCCATACCTGATTTACCTCAGCCATATCTGATTTACCTTGCAGTACATGATGGAGAAATTAGCCTTCAGTAGCTGAGGAAAGGGCCTGCCCATGTTGGAAACATGCAACTTCCAGGAGCAGTCTCTGACCTCCAAGGTCTGGCTTACAGGGCTTAGAGGGGTTACAGGACTCACAGGGGTTACAAGACTAAGCCGTGGCTGTTTCCTATGTGGGCTGACAGCTTGTTTCTCCTGTTAACTCGGTAGTCATAACTGAACCCATAATTTCTCCTAGTATGTAATATTAGAAAAAGGATATTTAAAAAGTCAAGAATTTTGCTGTGTGGTCAAGTCATATTACATTTTTCAAAGCCTACGTTCAGGCCTTGCTACTCTCTGTGCACAAAGTGTTGCAGAGGGAGCTTACTTGGCCCTGGGGGAATGGGTAAAGAGGGTGTTTTGTGTGACATGTTTGCAAACGCCTGTGGCTATTTTGAGGGGAGGCTCCTGGGATTTTACACAGTCATATATATCTCTTCTGACTTGGAAAGATGGATTTTGTCCAGAGTCTGGCTGAAAAATAAGGAAGCAGGGGCCATGCTGTTTAAGAAATTAAATACAGCTATTGAAATCACCATTTACCACTTCCTTGCAATGTTTTCTTGCCCATACCTTCATTAAATAAGAAAGCCACAGAATGAATGCAAATGTATTTAAGTTTATTGTGGGCTAAGGCAGTAGGTGTGGATCTGTGGTAATATGAGAGCATGAGGCTTCAAAGGCACCTGGAAGTGCAGATAAGATCAGAGCAGGTCAAAGAAGCAGCCTTGGCAGCCATGGTCCTGCCCTGTGGAGCATGATGAGCCCCATCAGCTTGCCAGCAGCAGCTGCAACTGCTTGAGTCCCATGGCACTGGTCTTTGATTCTTCACTCTGCCTGTAAGGTGTCAGGTCCTTTCTCTGGGAGACCATGGGCTATAAAGGAGGGAAATCACACAAATAAGAGTGGCTATTTCCACTTTCCTTAGTATCCTGCTCTCCCCCAAGTTGCTGCCTGCTTGCTAGACTTCAAGGTAGTTTGTTGGGTGTTTTTTTGTTGTATGAATTTGGTGGTCTTTTTACACTGGAAGCCTGCTTCACCAGGTTTCTGGCAAACCCTGTTGGTTAGACTTGTTTTACTACATCATGATTATTATTTTTTTATAGCCTATATCTGTCAGGAAAACTTTGTCATTCATCATCTTCCTTTCTACTGCATTCCTTTTCATCTAGGCACAAAATGTCCTTGTGTTTCTAAAGTAATTCAAAGCCTCCTGGCTCAGTGATCAGAGTGGAAAGGATAGACGGTGTACAGTCCCTATGCCATGGCATGCAAATAGTTTTCAAAGGCAAGGAAGTGGAGGAAAAAGATTCTCAACATCCACAAACTAGGCTGTGAGATTTCCACTCTCCTTCTTAGTGGCATCCTTTCAAGACCCTGCTGCCTCCGGCAGCTTGAAGTCAGTCTGTATCTACTGCTGGCTCATTCTGGTGGGGAGGAAGCAGTCCTATGTTTGCACCTTTCAGGGCTGCATTCTTTCTCCCTTTTCCTATTATTCATCTTGTTATGGATGAGAATGATGTTGGTGCTAATAACTGTGTTTAAAGATGGGTCAAAACTGAAGTGCAGGTGTCTTTTGGTCATTAGGTTTCTATACCTGCATTGGAAGTGTTCCGGAAATACATAGTAACACATATAAAGTTGTTCAGCTTCTGTTCTTCTAACAAGGTGGCATTATCCATGATAGAATTCATAGATGCTTTACACAAGACCAAGAGAAGGAAAAAAAATTCTGTGACAGTGGTTTTGTTACAGTTTCTTCATTGTACCATGTTGGACAAAAATCTGTTTGATGCTCTTTGAAGACACTTCAAGTGTTTTTTCAGTAACCTTGTTTGGGATGAATTTGGGATGGCTAGCAAACATCTACCCAAAGTTACACTGCCCTTCACACACAACCCAGAGGACTGATGGCCACAGTTGCTCCTTGCCCAATGAGCTGAAGCCACTTCTAGGCACAGAGCATTGTGACCATCTTCGTTTTCCAGAAACTTGGGCACAGATGGACCATGGTCAGAATTTAATGTGAGTAACAGGTGCATTCCAGTTGTTCACTGCAGAAGGATTTGGATTCCCACCAAAGGACCCACTTTTGGCATCTCAAGGCATCACAGCCTTTGAAGCCATGAGCAAATTCCCTTTGGCCTTCCTAGGCTCTGAAGGAGAAACCCCACTGATTTAGTGGAAAGGCAGGTGTGAAAATCAGCACTCTGCTCTTTGGCTCTGGAGTCCATCTCCCTCCTTAGTATCTCGCTTGTACAGAGAGACACAAAAATTCGGAGAGTTTTGCCTCGCTTTCTTCATAACGCACGTACAAATATTTGCATGCAGTAGTGGTTCAAAGGAGCCTGAAGATCCTGTCTTAACTGTGGCGCTTTCCCAGGCCGTTGCTGTGCTTTGCGTTTGTGACTAAAGGCAGCAGTGTCTGCAGTCAGGAGATCTCTCATATAGAGTTAATTGGGCTGTTTTCCTCCCTAGGGAGCAGAGTTGAGGATAGCGAAGTTCAAGGTAGTGTGTGTTTAAGTTTTGTAAGCAGAATCCTCATGGAAATTTGAAGCCTAAATTGTACATTCCAGTCTTCTTATTGAAATGATGAGCAAGGAGAAAGTGGAGCCTTTCTTAGGGAACATGTGCCAGGGTTTAAATACTGATACAGAATCAGAGAGTTTATTTATAAACACTGCATGTGTAGATGTGCACAAGCACCCTCACGCTTATACATATACATGCCGATGTGTAATGTTTATCAGCAGCGCATTGCCTGTCTCTCCCCTTACAGATTCTATTGATGATTGCTTTATTCATCTTGTGGCAGACCCATTTAAATGAAAGTATCCTCCCCATTTACTTGCCACCATAAATTCTGTGCCATGGGAAAGTAGCTAAGTGCACCAGCTATACATCCAAGGGGAACTGCCCTGTTGAGAAGAGGAGTATTATACAGGGAACAACTGACAGCTCTTCACTTCAGTGGGTACATTTCTCTGTACAGCTGCATCACCACTAATGATAAATGAGTAATGTTTGATAGCTGGCTCCATTGCCTGACAGCTACAGTTTTGGCCAGAGGGCCACGACAGGCTTTAGACTTCTGTTCAAAATGAGTTAAACATATTAGGTATTACAAAACCACAGAAGCCTTGAGAATGAGTGCTGAAATGAGTTATCAAGGTATGCTCCTGGGTACACAACTTGCAAAGCAGATGTCATTCTAATAATGTGTGATATAGAACATGTCTGGCCTAAACCCTGCTGGATGAAATATGAAGCCCCGTTGGTGATATTTAATACCATTTTATGAGGTGCCATCTTATAAAGACAATGCCCGCCTTATGTGGAATGCTTAAGGTATTTTGCCAAAGGCACTGGGAGGTATCTGAACTAAGTAGAATTTTTATTATTTTATAAGCCTTTACTTTGTAATATTTCTGTTTCTACATTATTGTCGTACTAGCTGCTCTAACCCTTTGTCTAGCGAGCTACATGAATGGTTTACTGATAGATTGACTGATAGCCAGGGTTGCCTGTGGATGTAAAGGCCAGTTGCTACCTAAATATATTCCTAACAGAAAACCAGAAAGCATACTCCAAAAGGAAATAAAGCTTTACAGGAGGCACTCTTGGAAAAGAGGGCCTTGGAGCTATGAGATCCAGAGGCTTTGGTGTTTTTTAAAGGAGTGAGGCCTGGGAAGGTTGTGAGTTTGTGTATTACAGCTGCAGCATTCGTTTTCTCTTGAATTCCTGTTGTAAACTTTGACTTCCCATTGAGATTTCTGGATCCTTTTACTGATATCTCAAGGACATGCCCCAAATTCTTAGTTTAAGGGAGATGATGAGTGCTTTCACTCTCCAGTTCTCTCTTTATTTCAGTATTTTCATTTAACGTTTCTTTTGTGGAACAAAAATTGCTTCCTTGTTCAGGTTTTCTGGAAAGTGAAGACAGAGGGGATGCTAGAGATCATTCTGAGACAATTAGGTATCTCTTTCTGGGATCCAAAGACTGAGCTGACAGTATCACTGAATAAAAGACCCCAATGGGGGTCAATACTCACATATCAGTGATGCTGAGTTGGTGCAAATGGGATCAGTGCTGAGATCCCATTGACATTGTTGGAGGATCTTAATACAGAATAGAGAACACAGAATTAACAGGTAGGAAAAGACCTTGGAGATCATTGAGTCCAACCTATCTAATCAACTAAAGTATGGCACTAAGTGCCTCATCCAGTCTCTTCTTAAACACCTCCAGTGATGGTGACACCACCACCTCCCTGGGCAGCCCATTCCAATGGCCAGTCATGGGGGACACCACTAGTGACTGGCTGCCAGCTGGATGTGGCACCATTCACCACCACTCTCTGGGCTCAGCCCTCCAGCCAGTTCCTAACCCAGTGCAGAGTGCTGCTGTCCAAGCCATGGGGTGACAGCTTCACCAGGAGTTTGCTATGGGGGACAGTGTCAAAAGCCTTGCTAAAGTCCAGGTAGACTACATCCACAGCCTTCCCCACATGCACCAGGCAGGTCATAGATCATAGAAGGAGATCAGGTTGGTGAGGCAGGACCTGCCCTTCCTAAATCTGGCTGGGCCTGATCCCTTAGCCATCCTGTAAATGCTGTGTGATTGCCCCCAAGATGATCTGCTCCATAATTTTTCCTGATACTGAGGTCAGGCTGATAGGCTTATAGTTTCCAGATTCCTCCACCCAGCCCTTCTTGGGGATGGCCATCACATTGGCCAGCTTCCAGTCATCTGGGACCTCTCCAGTGAGCCAGGACTGGTAAAAAATGATGGAGAGTGGCTTGACAAGCTCATCTGCCAGCTCTCTCATTACCCTAGGATGGATCCCATCCGTTCCTACGGACTTGTGGGGATCCAATCAGCTAGGGAGGTCTCTAACTCCTTCCTCCTGGATTACAGGGGAACTATACTGCTCCCTGCCTCCATCTGCCAGCTTAGGAGGCCAGCTGTCTGGAAGACAACCTATCCTGCTATTAAAAATTGAAGCAAAGAGGGCATTAAGTAGGTTTGCCTTTTCCTATTCCTTTAGTATAATATTCCCCTCCATGTCCATGAAGGAGTGGAGGTTGTCCTTGACCCTTCTTTTACCATTAATGTATTTATAAAAACATTTTTGTTGTCCTTCACAGCAGTGGCTGGCCTAAGCTCTAAATGGGCTTTTGCCTCTCTATTTTTTTTCCTACATGACCTAGCAACATCCTTAAACATTCCATGGGTTACCTCTCCTTTCTTCCAAAGATGATACACCCTCTTTTTTTCTCTTAATTCATTCAGAAGGTCATTGCCCATCCTGGCTGGCCATCTACCCCAGCGGCTCATCTTCCAGCAAATTGGGAGAGCCTGTTCCTGTGCCTTCAAGATTTCTTTCTTGAAGTAGGTCCAGCCCTCCTGGACCCCTTTGTTTTTAAGGGCTGTTTCCCAAGGTACCTTCTGAGTTAGTTCCTTAAGTAATCTGAAGTCTGCCCTTCAGAAGTCCAGAGCAGAGGTTTTGTTGATGCCCCTCTTAGCTTGACTGTGTATGGAAAACTCAATTATTTCATAGTCACTGGACCCCAGACCAGCACAGCAAAGGAGTAGTTTTCCTGACTTCATACTACATCCTCCTCTTTCTCATGGTCCTTCTAGTGTTCCATGCTCTGTTTTGCCTTTCCTGAGCAAATAATGCCCAAGCCCTATCAAGCAGCCACTCTCCAAAGTGCTCGCCAGGGAAGCCTACTGTGCCCCAGGAGCAGCTTTTGCTCAGTGAGATGATTTAGTGGAATGTCTCTGGAAGAGCAGGCTGGGACCCCTGGTTCTTGTGCTTAGCCTTGATCTGACTTTATGAACACCACAGGACCAGATCCCTGAGACTACTTCTGCCAATCTGCTTGTCTGAATAAACATCAGCACTAAAGAAATTACTCATCTTGGTGTACCAGTGATTGCTGTGTACAATTTTCAGCTTGAAAGATGTCTGTGCTAAAATATGTGGTGGTTCTTACTCTTAATCCTACGCTCTCCTTCTGTCTCCCCAGCTAAGTGAACTCACAATGTGTGGTAGTGCAGCCTGATACAAGGAGATGTTAGGTTAATTCCCTTTGATAAAACCATACCAGTCTTTTTTCTGTTCACTTTTCTTCCCCTTGAAAAGCTTCCTTTCCCCTCCAAATGCATCATCTGGTGAGCCCAAGGTGTCCAGATATTCAGATTCATCTTCCTTTATATTATAAACATGCCAGAGATATATAATCCACTTGGGCACTGGCAAGTGAAGACTATCAGAGGCAGAATAGGTACTGAGGGGCCTGTAGTTACACAGTAACATTGGCTTGGCAGCAGCTCATTCATTGTGCTAGATATCTGTCCATCTCCTTGTATTTGGCTTGTAGCACATAAAAAACAGGCGAGAAGTTGGACCAAATATTCTGTGTTGCAATGCTCTTTGCATCTCATCCTGGCTTTTCTAGCCTCAGATTTAAAGGTACTCATGCTCCAGCTGTCTGGTTGAGGCACTGCTTTTTGAAAGAAACATGTCTTGGAAATTCCTGAAAGTCATTGCTCAGTGTGTGACACATCAAATTACATCTCCTGTGTCACAAAAAATCAGTGTGTTGCAATGGACTGTAATGAAAGGTGACAAGATATGCTGCAAACAGTCTCTGTTGATGTTTTTGTTTATCCCAGAATGAATTTTGTGCATTGTCGTGATCGCAGGGAAAGTGTGGCTTCTTTTTCATCACTCAGCAAAATTTTTGCCCGTGGTGATCAGCTGAATGACCCTAAATGTTTTGGGTGTGAAGGTAGATTAGCCTCCATGCCAAAATTTGCAAAATGCCCCCGGAGTGCTGTCCCTGCCTCAGCACACATGGCAATGGGTTTCTACTTGGGCAGACCCCAGGGCACTCATGATGGGTAGGGAGCACTGGGTGTCATTTCCCCTTCCAGCCCCAGCTGGCTCTCATCACCCACACAGGTGTCATATGGGGAATTTCCCCCTCAGCCCCTGCACGCATGTGCCCAGGCGTGGGGCTCCCCGAAAGGACCTATGGGGTAGAAGTCAGGGTTCTCATGACATGCTGGGGAGCTTCATGGGGCTTTCTTCACTTCTCAGAGAAAGATCACAAACTCATTTGCAAATCCTTTGTTTGAGCTGTACAGGTGGTTCATGTTTATCAAAGTTTTCTACTTGAAGCTCATTTCCCTAAAATCTGTCATTATGTTTGCTAAAACCCACACAGTCCTTGTTCCAAGCTGCGTGAGGCTTTAGCTCCTTTTTCCTCTCAGCCTTTCCTTCCCTCTCCCTCCTATATTGTTGCAGGAGTCAAATGGGGAAATGCACAGAGCTGGGAGATTAAAGATGTAAATTTCATAAACAGATATCAAAGGTTCTAAATCCTGAGCAAAGAAAAGCCAACATAAGTACGAACATTAAAAAACATACATAAATAGTACTTCAAGGTTGAATGTGTTAAATTATTCAAGAGTTAAGTTATAAGTGTTCTTAAACTTAAGTATAAAAATGCCCTTGACAATATTTCATAGCTGTGCATTTCTTTAAAATATTTAGCATTCTCATTAAAGAGAATGACTTTATTTTATATATTAGTTACACTCCTACTTGTTAATATGAAGGAATTTAATAGCCAAGAACATTCTTACATATATAAGCTGAGAACAATTTACATATATAGTTGGACAACTATTCACTTTTTATTTATTCCTGGATCATCTGCAACCACACATAGCTATAGAATATTTAAACAAATTTGTTCCTTAATGTGTAGTATTAATATCTCCTTCCCCAAAATATCATTTGCTAATGCCATCATGAAGACAAGTTCATTCAAACTAAATGGAAGTTCTTACTTTTGAAAGACTTAATGAACCTTACATTTTTGGTATACTGCACAGTGTAATGCCTATTACATATTCATGGCCAGAATGGAAGATTTCCTTTAACTCTGAGCTTCCTGGTCTAGTTCACTGTAAAACATTGTCAAAAGTCACAAGAGACTTTCACTGAAAATTGTGACTCTTGATAGCAGGATGTAATGGGAAGGTTTAGAATAGAAGAACCAGTGGTATATGGGCCTAGGGGGAATCGTTCTGACAGACAAATGGATGAATAATACAGTTTTTGACATAATGGGATGAAAAAGTTTATGCCAGAAAGAACTGAATTAAAGTTATTACTTTAAGGAAATTCTGAAGTTCTCAAGTATTACCTGAGTGCCTTTTGTTTGACTGCATATCAGCATAACAGGTTTTTAAACAGGGTTGGCTTTGAATTGATTTGTAAGATTACTAACAAATCTGCAATAAAAATTGTAGTCGCTTTCTTGGACATAACCCCACTAACATGATTTTACAGGGTGTTTTGTTTTGGGGAGCAGGAGTTTTTGATCTGTCTGATTTTTAAAGTCCTGCATAATCAGGACTCAACTCCCTTTTGTGAGGACAGCAAAACAAAAAAATACTAGTATTCTGACATTTCCTCTGGAATAGCAGGAGATTGCAGAGAGCTCTATTAATTTGTGTACTTCTGAACTTTTGGAATCAGAAGCTCTGACATCCTAGAGCCCTGGTTAGACACAGAAATCAGCTAATGTCAAAAATCATCGCAAGACCAAGGTCTTCGTTAATCAAGGCCATCCAAAAAGGACTGTATGATTTTTCTACTTGCTGTTTTTAAGGTGCTTGCAGGGCTGAGCTGTCAGAGAAACACATTTTTAGGAGTGTTGCATGTGCCTGTGTGCACGTGCATGTGTGCACCCAAGGGTTTGACCGCATGTCTCTGGGGAAGGGGCAGTGCAATAACAGCTTCTCCACCCTGAAGCCTGTTTTTGAGCTATGTTTCATCTGAGCTGGCAATGACTAAGCTAATGGCTAAAATGCAGAAATAAGTATAGTGGAGAGAGGCCCTCTTAATGGCAACAATGAAAAATGTGTTAGCATGGAAAAATAAAGTGATGGTAAATCTAAAATGTAGGTACCAGTCACCACTTGGTACCATGCTGTTGTTAGAAGTGTTTTGAGATATCTGAGAGAGCAGGCTGAGAAAGGGAAGCTAATTATATTGCAGTGTTTGCTTCTGCTCATTAGGTATAGTACAAAGGCCCTGCTTTTCATGTACATATTAAAGTGCCGAGGACTACAGGAATCGAGAACTTAATGTTTCTTTTGTCTCACTAGTGGATCAGTTTAGACAGAAAAGTCATTTTTTCATAGACCTGCAACCTTCCACCCCCTAGAATTAGGTATTTTACTACTGTGCCACCCTAAGCAAACACAAAAAGGCAACTCACTCCTCTTTGACACCCAGCAAAGACAAACAAAACTAAAGCAAAGCTTCTGTGCCCCTTGGTGATTCCTCACCCAGTGCCTGCATGAGGATGTGCAAGATGGCTTCTGCCTTCTCCTCTCTGCTCAGCACAGGCATCAGTGTTGAGGGATTCTACGTAATCCCTCTTCCCCACATAACCTCAACAGCTCCAGGGGCAATTTGACAGCCAAAACCTATGCCCCTGCTGACATCTGTATTTGGGTCACATTGCCCCCTCATACTGCCACTTGTCCCTCCATCATCCTGAATCCACAGATAACTGCCTGCTCTCCATCTGAGTGTCAATGAAATGCATTCAGCTGTTTAATAAACTTTGGATGGTATGTCTAATGCATTTGCTTTTAGCAGTTTTACCTGCCTCACTATCCTTGTATTGCATTTGAATCTGTAAATGAACCATTAGGAAAAGATGAACGGGAAGGCAGAGGATTGGTTTATTGAAATTATTTATATATGAGAAATACCTGACTTTCCAAATTCATGGCTCCTTAATGCTCAAATCACAGAGAACATAGTAAATCTAAGAAGAGAGGAACAGGTATTGCAGTTCCACACTAAGGTGAATGAAATCAAATTTGGGCATTGAAATCTTTCCCTCTTCATAATGAAAATTGCCTTGCTCTTCTAAGTATCACAGAAGTCACTGCTTCAGTGAAATACCCTTCAGCTACACAAAAGGATAGACTGGAGAAGCACACATCTACCAATAAGTGGCACTGAGCATCTACTCCATTTCTCACACAGGTTGGCATATCTCTCAGTGGTCCATCTGGTAGAATTGGATGGCATTTATCAGGAAATAATCCAATTGTGGCATGCCAAAACCTGAACATGAAAAGTACTTGTGCCTAGTGTCAATCATTCACCCTCTGACAGTTCAATAAACATCCTTTCTGTGATGGTTTTCAGGAACACTGACACCCAAAGTGCTGGAAACAATGCCAGAGATGGAAATGACAATGCTTCTGTGAAACATCAAAAAGGACCGACACAACCTGGCATGGATTTTGCCAAGTGTTGCTTAGCAATACAGCGTGCTTGTGGGCCGCTGGTGTGTCAGGATTAGCGGCAAAAGGAGCGATATTCACACCTTTGCTGAAAACCCATCCTTCCCAAATAGAGGAGTGTGAAGTAAGTAACTGCAGCATCAGCAGGAGCAGGGGATGCTGCAGCCACAATATACAATTTTAGGTTTCCTTAGAGCCATCTTCCTCAGGCTTGGAGAATGCCACTTCCTAGCACCATGAGGACACAGCTCCGTACTGCCCAGCTCATGGTCTCCGAGGTTACATGGCCATTTCCTTTCAAGGCTGGGATCAAAATGGGCTACATTTTGCTACCAGCAGCTCTTGAAGGAGGTACGTGCAGGCAGAATGTGATCCAGACTGGTCTAGCCACTGGCAATCATGGGATGGTGACAAGACACAGGAAGAAAGCTTGAACCTGAATTTGGGAGGTGAATAACTGATATCACTCCTAATGAAGTGTGAAATAGGGACAGTCATTTCAGCAGCACAACTAGTGGCTGTAGTAAGAGGATGCAAGGAGCTCTTGATAATAAAATACTTGTTAACTGGCCAAATTTCCCAAGTGAGCCCCTCTCACCAGGTGCCTGGCTACTGCCTGTATCTCTGCAGTGGCCCCTACCCCGTACTGCTAGGAGTCCTGAAGGGTGAAAGCAGCATTCCCAGAAAAATCAAGAGGACTTGCTGGCTGTAGGAAAAACATCTTATTTATGTTGCAAGCACCACTTTGCCACTAAGGAGGAAATTGAATTGGGGGAAGTAAAATAACTTGCCTGAAGCCACCAACAGATCTGGGAACTAAACTCTGGTCTCTTTAATGTGCCAAATCCTGGAGCAGAGGCTCACAAGGTCTAACCAAATTGCCTTTTATCTGTGTGCCTGGTAAATGGGAGTGGGAGGAATTTCTGCATATCAAATAAGGGGGTTTTGTCCTTCTCGAAATTCAGGGTTTTCAAATGCAGGAATCAGCTGATGCCTGGAGTGTATGAACTGCCTTGGTGTGGTGAGGACAGACCCGCAGGTCCAAACACAGATGTGCCAGCCAAGCCCTTCCAAAGAGAGGAGCTGAGATCTGCTGTTAGTCCAGAGCTTGAAGGGAGGCAACTGTCTGGGAAGGTACCTGTATGGGAGTACAGATTTGCCGCTAGCTCTTTTGGTTCAGGACTGTCTGGTCTGTAGGCACTGTGGTGGTAGCAAGGTTGCACGTATCATGGAAAATATGTTCGTAAATAGAGTGCTCCAAACAGAAATCCTGAGGTGTGTAGATTCTTATATGTACTTATGACAGTTTTCCAGGGAGAAGTAGAAGCTAACTCCATCAGTGCCTTTGAGCCTTGACTTGTTAATTGGCATTACTTTTAATTCCCAGCTATATTTTCAGGTATGAACCTAAGGAATTTTAAAGTCATTATGTGGGTGAGGGACTGATAAAAATAAATCCTTCAGGTTTGAAAGTGGCAGAGAGGGAATAAAAGGTGTTAAGAAATCCAGGGGTTTTCAGCCAATTGGTTCAAGAAAGCATCCGGGTGGACTGCAGCTCCTGGAGAAAGGTCACTGATACTACTCTGGGTACCTTTTTTATGAACTTTATGCATCACATAAAATAAATTTAAAGCAGTTTAATTTAACAGTCTAATTAGTAATGGCTTTTTCATCTTGTCAATTTAACTATATGCAGAACAAAGAGAAAGACATAGGCCAAATGCAGAGCTGACACAAATCAGCTCTGCAAGTATAGAAAGACGTTCCTGCTTATCCAGGGCTGAACAGAGATTGTGGTGGCCAAATTTGTCCCCGAGGATAACATCCATAATGTATGGAGACATGCACTGCAAATAAATTTGGCTGACAAGAATTAACTCTCTGCAGAGCAGATCACTGGGTCTTCCTGTTCGGAGCTTGAGCCATGGGTAGCATGAGCTGAAACATGGGTAAAACACTTAGGAGAAATGGTTTAAAGAGTTGAGATAGTGTGGAAAAAAAATCCTCTATGTGTTGGCTTCACAAAGACTCATATGAGTGCTTCCCTTTTCTTTGGTGCTGTTAATTTATACCCCCTTTTGCTTTAAATTTCATTGTTCATAATCTCACAATCTCGGGCAAAGAGCAGTCACATGTATGTACCCTCCACTGGAAATGAATATCTCTCTACTGCCTTTGATGTGGTTATACCGGTTATACCATTATACTAAATTGAGCCTTGCTCTCCAGCTCATGTACACGAACCCACAACATTAAACAGTTTAGAAAGGTGATGTTTCTGAGTAGATTTCCAGATTATAACGTCTTAGGATGGCTAAAACCTAGACCTCTAGATCCAAAGCTGGAGGCATTTGGGAAAGTTGTTATCCCACTGCCAGCTTTCATTAACAAAACAAATAATTTTTCAAAATGTTGTAGATTGTAGCAGAAATCTATTTCCCATCAAAAGAAGGAACACTGACACTTGTTCAGGCACATGTCCCATATATTTTGTGATGTCCTTTTTCAAGAGCATATACCAGAGGCAGGTTGCCACCTGATGCTTGCAGGTACTGTAAGGAATTGGAGGGGAGGTAGCTTAACCATGTGTCACCCCAACCCCAAGTAACACAAGAGTCCTTTCCAAATGGCTTTTCCCAAAGTTCCTGCAAGTTACCATCTCCCCAGCTGAAAATAAACAACATGAGCACAATAAAGAAATTCAAATGTATCTTAAATCATCTAATAATTAACTGCATTCAATTACTCTCCAGGGTGCTCTGTACTGCTGTGTGGTCTCCCTGGAGGCACCGCCAGCACCACAGTGGTGAGTTAATGAGTTCTGGTTGTGTCTTGTCCATGAACTTGGCTGCCTCTCTGTGCTCCTCCTCTGGCCTGAGGTTCCTAGGAAGAACACCCACTTCTGAGAACTTTCTCCCTTTTCATGCTGGAAGCCAATGAAATGCTCACTCCTCCCATGTAATGCATTTTCAAGGAGCTTCCTATGTGGAACTCAGCGGGGTTCTCCCCTGTGTCCCTTCCCTAGGCACCCTGCCTGAGCTTGTCTTATCGGTTGCAAGATGCAGGTCCCTGTTTTGACAATACAGTTTGAAGAGTCTGACTTAATCTTCTCTTTGAGATGGTCCACAGACATCAGTGCTTCCTGTCAGGTCTAGTTCAAGATACTACTCCTGTTTCTTCTGAAGCTTGCTATTGCCATGCTGTTGGGTCCTTTTGCACACCTTCCCCCTTATTTTTTAACTCCTGTTTCATTTAGCTTTTGCAGCTATACAGCAATACATCTTTTCAAAGTTTCTTGATGTTCTAGTTATACATTTATCCTTCTTCAGGTTCACCCAACACTTGTGCAGACCATGAACCTCTACACCATCAAGAAATCGTGTTTTCCCATGAAATGCTGTATAACCCAAATGACAGTTCAGGAGTGAGTGTCCAAATGGAGTTGAGGCCCATACCCCAGCCATAATGCATTCACTCTAACCTGACTCAGACCTGAGTATTGGAAAACTGGAACTGCAACCTCATATTACTGATGGGCTCTTTTATGGTTTGATCTCCAGTATGTACCATGTTATTGTTCTCTATTGAAAATAAGATATTGATGAATTTCCTCTCTGAAGAGTGGGAGGCCCAGAGAGTGAGTGTGGGAGAGTAGGCATTGAATAGCCAGGAGAGCAGAGACCCAGTCATGGGAGGCCAAGCAGTTGGTTAAGAGGGCAAGACAGTGGAGGCTCAGAGTTTGGGGCCTAAATAGTGGAGGCTGAATGAGAATGTGGTTGCAGAGAACAAGAGGATCTGAATGTGGGAGGTCTAGAGAATGGAGGCCATGAGTGTGGGAAGCCCAGTGAGTGGGAAATGGAGATGGTGGAATGCCAGTAGTAAAGGCTCAGTGAGTGGTATTGCGCTAGTGGGAGGCTGAGAGAGCAGATGTCCAGCGAGTGGGGTGACCAGAGAATAGAAACCCAGAGAATAGGGAGGGGAACCTGAGAGAGTGAGAGTCTTTATAGTATGAGTGAAGGCCCAGAGACTGTGAGGATCAAAGAAGAGAGAAAGTCTGGTCAACGTGACACCCACAGAGCGGGAGCCAAACAGGTGGCTGCAGATTGCAGACCAGGGCGATGAGGGAGTCCCAGGGAGAGGGCAGTGGGAGCAGCAGGAGGTCAATGAGTGCAGGCCCAGATAGCACAGGCTCTGTGGGTGCTTCAGTGAGCTGCTGTAGTGAGGGTGTGTTTTCCTAGAGGGTTATGCCACAACGTCTCTTGAGGGCACCGTAATCTGCTCCTCAGCTATGCTCTTGCTGTTTTTGCCCCTAAACACTCAGTTTCCTTCTCCGCGTCCACTAGCACACGCATTTGTGACACCTCTTACGCCTGAGGTGGGGGCAGGGCCTGTCTCAGCCTGGTTGCTGCAGCTCCAGCATTGGAGCAGGCTTGCTCTGCTCTGAAAGGCTCATAACCCCTGAGTTGTGCTTAATCAGGCAGCATCTGAGATTAATTGCAAGGGTTTTTCTCTACCCACCCACAGAGATAAATGCAGAGGAGCCAATTTGGTAATTGCTCTGAGTCCTAGTGTGTTTCTGAGTTGTTCCCAGGCCAGAATAAGGCTGGGTGAAGGAATATTTGCTGAGGCGTGGACTGAGCTTTTACTTGTGCCCTGGCTGATAAAGATACCAGGTTGTCTTTAACAGGGCAGAGCCAATGGTAGGGGCATTAGGAAGGGACCTGAGGAGAGGTAGGCTGGGAAGAGGTCAGAAAGGTTATCAGAGGCAAGCACAATGGTGTTATAAATAAGAGAGGGGAAATGTCTGCTTTGGCCTCCTTCCTGCTTAAAAACAGCTTTAAAACCTGCTGGGGTTTTCTGTGTGCTCTCTCACACCAGCAGGAAAGGGGCAGCCACCTTGATTGTCAGCCTTGAACTGCACCTCATATGTGATGTGACCTACCTGATGATCCCATTATTTAAGGAGGAGGTGCTCTGTTTTGGCAACCTACAACATTCTCAGGTTGGTGCTGGCTATATGTTACTGTGTCATAGAAGATGTTGGGGTGTAAACAAATAAAGGAGAGGCAGGAGCAGAGAATCCATTTCGATTGATGCTTTACTGGTAGGTAGAGAGGGAAAAACAGCCTTGGCACCTGTTAGTGGCCATTAAAAACTCCCATGTTCTGATAATCTGTGCTCGTAAAAGGGCCATCTACTAATGCTCAAAGGTCATTAAGTCACCAACCCTGTTTATTTCTCTCGTGCTGTTGGGCCAAGCCTTTTGAGAAAAGCAGGCTTAAATGTTTATTGTGGTGGCATCTGCTCACACTGCTGGATGGGTAAGGGTCTGTCAGTATTTTAATTAGAAACCCAGACTTTCAGGGAGTTTTAAACTTCGCCATTGAAGTGCCTGCTTTGCACTGCCTGTGCAGGCTCTGGCATAGTTTGGCAGGTTTGAGGGACAGCAGGAGTTCCTGTAGGTGCTTTTTAAAAAAAAATGTTTTAAGCAATCAACTTAGCTTGTTTTAATTTGAGGAACTGAGAAGTTCAGAAAGCATTTGTCTGGGGTGCTCTGTCAGCACTGCGTTACCTTGTCCGTGGCTGTGCTTTGGAGAGGGAAGTTTTGTGTTGGATTAGTTTACAATGAAACTGCTCATTACTTTTCTGTTTTCATTACAAGAAACAAAGGGGGGGGGGGGTGGGGGTGGGAGAAAGGAAGAGAAAACAGACAGCAGAAGAGCATTTTTTTGGTGCCACTCTAAGGGCTGCTTTTTTTCCTAGAGATGTGGGGTTACAAGCCAGAGGTATATTCTAAGTGTATAAATGGCACTGTCCTAAGGCAGGTAGTGTTTGCACCTGCAACAGGGTCTGGGTGTTATGGGTGGGAAAAAGGGAAAAAGGTGAGGCCTGAAGTCTGAATTGCTTTGATTTTATAGGTTTTAGTCAAACTTTTAAGGTTACATTAAGATCATTCTCTTGTTAAACAGAAGTATTAAAAGCTTCGATAATTCATTTTTTCCTTCTGAAACTTCCCAGTGATAAAATAAGAAGTAGCTACTCAAGTTTTTACCCTTCATTTCTTATAATGATGGTGTCTATCTCATAAAAATCTTCCTTTTATCTTCCTCAATTAGCTGAGCTGCTGCACCCTTGTGCTGTGAAGTTCCGAGTGTGCTGAAATCACTTTCCAAGAACAGTCAGAGTGCCCTCTCCCCAGTTCTGTGGGGTCAGCCTGTCCAAAGCACCAATCTCCACTCCCATTGGCATTGGTTTAATCTTTTGCTTTGTATGTAACATAAAGAAGAAACCTGAGTCGATGAATAATGAAAGCTCATTCAAAATGTAGACTCTTACATTTTGGTTTCTGATGCATTTTGTTTAAATGGAGTTGTGGGGGTTTTGTTTTGGTTTTGTCTGGGGTTTTGTGTGTGTGTGTGTTCGGTGGTGGTTTTCTTGTTTGGTATGGTTTGGTTTTTAAATTTTGTTGCTGCATTCAGACTTTCCCTTGTGGATCTCATGGAATTTTTCATCTGGGACTTAGGGGACATTCACACTGATGTCTGTGATTCACTTTTTCATCAGATTGTTCTTATTTCTGCTCTTACTGAACTCTGAGGCCAGCTGGGTACAGGATGCTGTTGCTATTGTGTAAATAACAGTATGGACTACTAGTGTAGAGCTAAGAGTCATAAAAGGGTGTGCAAAGCAATAGAAGGAAGGACTATCTGTCTGCTTTCCAAAAGATCCTTTTCAAGTCTTGATTTTGAGCTAAAAATTAAATAATTACAAAGGTCTCCCTAACTCAACAGAGATGGGTTTTGCCAGAACCCTCTTCTCACCAGCCAGTCCTTCTTAAATCTGTAACAACCCAACAGGTAGTTAAAATAGTTCTGATTAATCGTAATCAGGACTGTTGGATTCTTCTGAGCTACTGTTCTGATTATGCATCACAGACAAAATCTTCTAGAGATATGTAGACAAAGTAGTTAGTGCAAGAACTCAAAAGAACAAGACATACAAGCTTATTTATGTTATTTTTATGTTAAACTGCTGTAAAAGCAGACCTTGGGCCTCTGCTGCAGATGTGTCACAGTCACCTGCTCCAGTGCTTCCCCTCTGACTATTTTTAACCTAGTGGTTAAACATTTTTAATAGTGGACAGAGCCTCTGGCTGTGGTGGTGGAGCTCACATGACCCTCATAATAAACTTTTTGTTTTTTATCTATCACTCAAGTGTAAGTCTGCAGCATAGTAGACTTCAGATTAATGTAATCCTTGCATATTGTAGCAGTTGATTACTTTAAAGGACACTGAGGATGATGGCAGATCTCGCAGTGCAGGAGAGGGGAAGATGTTGTTCCCGCCTTAGCTCTCCCATGTTCCTCAAATTTCAGTTGCATCTTCCAAAATTATTAATTTGCTGAAATTGAAATTTACCAAAATTGAAATTTGCTTTTATCAGTGGGTCATGGAAACAGCCCTCCTTTTGACTGATCTTTAGTCTTGAATTCTGGCATCGTTTGGGACAGCCCACTGCCAAGGTGCTGTTTGCCAGCGGTTTCCTCACAAAGGGTTTGTCTCACTTGGTACACACAGCACAGTTTGACATGACATTTAGTATTAACTAAATTATTACAAAGTGCACAATAATTAGGAAGGATCAGTGGAGGATAGTGACTGTTGGATCTCCCTGAATCCACAGCTTGGTGTATGGCTGTAGTGTAGTGATGTAGTGATGTGTTTGGATAGAAACAGCTCTGAGATGGCTGCAGATGAGACAGAAGCAGTTGCCTAAAGCGGCTTGGCTTGGAGCTGGCTTGGGTGGCTTTCATTGAGCAGGCAGACCAGGTGAGCAATGGGGCAAGATGATGTCCTCTTCTGGATTTTCCTCCCATGGACCAGATTATCAATTGGTATAACTCAGGGACTTAATGAGACTGAATCGCAGCATGTGCTAAAAACTGAGGTTTTAATTCAGTTCCTCTCAGAACACGTAAATGTGATAAAATTTGTACAACCTCACATCACTGTTCTGACATCAGCTGCTTCAGAAAAGGTCTTTTAAAAAAATAACATAATCCCAGTCCTTAAATTTCAATTATTTTGTTTTGGTTTTGTTTGTTTGCTTTTAAAATTATTTGTCAAAGGCTGTGCAGGCCTTGTGAATGTAACAAAGCATCTGTCAACAGAGAAATGGTACAGCAGCTGAAAATGGGAGAGCAGAGGGAGTGTGGCACAGAGCACAGCCATCCTTCCCCAGCCTTACAAGTTATGATGTGATGGTCAGTAACTTCTGAGATTGACTTAGCCTTCACACTGACATGATTTGTTACAAGAGTGGTAGGAAATGTCCTTTTCCTTCCTCCTTTATCCCTCTGTTTGAACCATGTACTGAAAATGACATTTTGTGGTTTTTTTTCAGTAGTCGGTACTTAAAATATTTTGCTTCCATATAGGTACTGACACAGTCTGCTTTGGTAGCACACATGAAAGCAAACAAGGAAAGAAACAGAAAGCACAGACAATTTCTCAGATGTCATGTTTCACCAAGGCTATGGAGGGGAGGAAGCAGCAATTTGTTTGGATTCCTGCTCAGCACACACAGCCAAATTGTTGGTGAGTTTTGGAGGGGAAAATTATTATGCCTGGGGAAGGGCAAGGGATTTTACTTTGCAGATATGCTCCTGTTTTACTGCATATATTTATTTGTTTATCTCTTGCTTTGGAGTGTTGGGTAGGTCTGCTCCCTAGGATTAAATCATATCCCAAACCTTCTTGGCTTTGTGACAGTACAAACATTATTTGATTTAGTTCCCTTCTGCTTATCCACCTCCCGTCTTCCAAGATCCCCATTATCTTCATTATAATATCCACAAAACTCCTGCTCTGAGATCAGAGGGGTTTTTCAAGTGCCAAAGCAATCAACAAAACATACCTGGTCCTTTTAATCTCTTCTAATCCCATCACGTGGGACTATCCCAATGAAAGATCACATATCCAAAAATTCTTTCTCGGTAATGACACTTGATTTGTAGCTCACATTTTTCATGAAACTGTCTCAGATATGAAAGAAGATGTACTGGGACCTTCTTATGCCATCAATAAAATAAAAGTTTGGTTTGAAAAATTATCTTATAGAATAAAATAGAATAACAAAAATCCATCATTATCTATGTTTCAGAAAAGGATTTTTGTTGTGTTTAGCATTTTAGTTAGAAATGATGTATGACTACATCATAAAACACTTATATTAAAAAGATCTTCTCACCCTGAATTCAAAATATATATTGTACTCTCTTATCATCCAGTCATTTTAGAGTGAAAGTTAAAAATGCCTATCCTGTGGTAGTAGTTGCCAGTATTATATCTTATAGCTGATATATTCTTCTAATACTTTTACTTAAAAGACCTATTACTCAGGGCTCATGAGTGTAGACATTTCTTTTCGTATTGAAAATGGTAATACCATGGATAGTGGGTTTATATTTAGATTGGCATTTATAATATTCCCCTGGCCTACTGAAGGTCAGCCTCACTTGGTTTCTAGAAATTTGGGTCACGTCTGTGTACCTTGTTGAAGAGGTGAAAATCTTTCTATGGGGTAAATAGCAGTGGAGAACAGAGGCTTCCATTATTTAGCCAAGGCACAGTCTATGCTTTCTGTTGGCTTTTTGTGCGTATGTGGAATCCTACTCCATTTTAAAGAAAATCAAGTGTTAGCAGAATAAAAAGTAGCCCATGCCATGGTTCAAAGTCTTGAGGGCTTGAGGTGTTCAGGAGTTTCACAAAAATCCCTGTATCAGGCAATATGACAAAAAGCAGGACTCTGCAACATCCTGGTTTGATGTTTTAGAGATGAAAAGTTTCTCCTGCCTGAGGCATAAATTTGGGCTTGAATAAGAGAGCCTAACCCTAAGGCAAAGATGCTAGGACCTAGATTCCTGTTACTGGTTTGAACCATGCAGGGCAGAGACTTGAAACTGACTTTATCGTGTCCTAAGTGAATGCCCTTACCACTAAAAAGTGACTATTGTAAGGGGAAAAAAGGAAAGGTGAATTTTGTTTTTTTTTGTGGTGGCAGGCTTTTAATTTTGTTTATTTCCCCTCCTCCCCCATCCTAAAGAACCTGGATCCATGCAGAGCCTCAGCATCTCTCAAAAATCAAACTTTCACAAGGATGGAAAAAACCATCCTTTCCCACATGTTTTATGAGAATTTTTGACTCAAGCTGTAGGAGAGTGTAAGGCAGAATTGTATAAATCAGACCAGTCACTTTTGTGGGAAAGAAAATGTGGTCAGTGGAGGGAAGTTTGTAAAGTAACTAACCTGAACGCTCCTCTCTGGCCGGCAGAACAATTTACTGAAGGGGCCATTAAATGTCACAGATTAAGCTCATTAATGGTTCAGATATTTGCTTGGTTTATACAACGCTGTCCACCAAATTATATTGATGCCTGACAGAATTATTGTCATTATTTATTTTGCTATAAGCCAGATTTATAGATATTTGTAGCTTTTGTAAGGCTAAACATAAGAAACATTAATAGCTTTACTAATTATATCATTGCTTTAGAGATATCAATAGTGATAAAAGTGCCAAGTAAAGTGAGCTAGTAAAACATTTTAAAGAGAATTTTAGAGTGAGTTGCTGATTGATGATCCCTTGGGTGAGTCTTAACTTTTAGAGGTGAAAGCACTGCTTCCCACCAGGGTGTGAATGCTTTTTACCTCCATCAGCTCTTTGGGGAGAGACAAGGAAGAACAATAGTGGTATTGAATGACTGATTATTAAATCAGATTGCATAATCTGAAAAATATTGAAATCCTATAACAGCGTAAACTGAAGCTGAACTTATTACAGCACAACAGGATTTTTTTTTGTTCACCTTTACCTTGTCCTCAACCCCTCCTAGATGGTTTATCTGCCCTTCTTTGTCTCTTACAGCATGCTAAAATTGCAACCTCTTCAGAGCAGGTGCTGCCTTCTCCTTTTGTCTTGTTACAGATACGTACAGGTTCTAGCACAGTTCTGACAGAGGATTCAGGTCCTAGCAACAGTATGAGTAACAATTTCATGGATATTAAAAAGAAAAAAAGAATTTAAAAATCTTTAAGTAGCAAACACTGCCTATACAGGGCTAGGTACAAATTAAAGGTGTGGGGTTTTTTACACATCTATCAGATGAAAACAATCTGTTCTCCAACTATTGTTACAGGGTTTTATTTTGTGAGCACTCTTTTAAGGGTAATTGAGAAAAAGAGTTAATAAATGTTCAGCTGTTTTTGCAAGCATGAATGCAAATCCATCATTGGTTTCAGTGCTGGATGGGCTCTAGATGATAATACAAGCCTGTCTGACCATGATCAGTGCCACTGTGAAGAAACACACAGGGCCCTGTGAGCTGCACAGGGGGCCCTGCTTTCCTTCTGTATACAACATTGCAAAGCCCTGAGTTTTATTTTGCCCTGAGTCTAATAATGACCTGATTAAAACTCCCTTGGAACTAGCAGAGAGACCTATAATCTCTAAGGGCCTTTGGATCAGGAGTGTTGCAGGGCTTTCTTGGAGTGGACCACCAGTGGGCACTTCTCACAGATGAGGGTCAAAAACCCAGTTCTTCTGTTTTTAAAATATTTCTTTGCAATTTCTGATCAATTGGTCTTCCTAATACAGTTGTGAATGGTGTATTGTGGAGGTGGATGCTCCTAGGAGGAGAAAGTTGGGGCCCGCCTCATGCATGGTGACCTCTCATTACTGTTTGATGGAATGAGCACAGAGGCAGTGGAATACAAGCAAAGCTTTAGAGCATGCCAAACTTGTAGTGAAGATGGGGGACTTGATCTTGAATCCACATAAATCCTCTACATTTGGGTTGCCTCCTTGCAGTATGACAACAAGCCAAGGAAGTGACAGTGTGACTTGTAGTCTTCATTGGGAAACTGGGATGATGCTTCTCCACTGAGGCTTGGACAGCTGCGAAAGCTTGATGTTGGCACGCAGGCATCCGAGCACCCAAATGCTCATCCATGTCATGTGAGCATCTTCGCTGTGCAGAGCAACTGGGAAGATTTCTGATAGAAGATTTCTGGAGTTTCCTTCTAGTCACGCTGTAAATATCACAGGAGCTGTTCTTCTGTTTGATCCCAAACTAGAGATGAAAGGGACAAATCACATATAATTTTTTTTTAACCATAAAAGGCTTGTGGCTTGACATTGGTTCCAGAAACAAGGCAAGATGTAGGATAATCTGATCACTTTTTTTTCTGAAGTATTTGTACTGTCTCTTCTCACCATGCCATGAAGCTGTGCTGTAGCTTTAGAAAGTAAATGGAGTATGCTGTGGGACTTAATTCTCAAAATGTGGGCAAAAGGAAAACTCTTTCTGACTTAGGTTAGTGCAGTTTTGTACTTGATACTAGAAGTCAAATCACTGCATGGCTTGTTTATTTCCATCTTCTTTAACATACTCTGAAGCAGGGTTTAAATTTAGGATCTTTAGAGAGGAGGCTATTTGGCTTTTGTGGTTTGTGAGTATGGAGGAAAGGCTTCATGTATGATTCTAGCCTAGGGAGCAACAAGATGACCAATGATTTTAATGACTAGTCCTACTGCAGATAAGAGTTTCAAGATGAAACTTACTCAATCTGAAAACTAAAGATGTGGAGTTTTTTCGTGCTGTTTTCATACAAGTATAAACACACTTGTGAGGACTGCACTGGCTTCTTCTTCCTCTTAGTGCTGGGGAATTGTAGTGTTAGTCAACAGTGTGCAGTGGGAGGAATAGGTTGTATTAACCCACTCACCAAGAGGGCTTCTTCAGTTGACTTCTAAATCCTCCTCCAGTATCTCTAGGTACAAGCTTACCTCATAGCAAAATTAACTGATCAGTGTCAGTCTGAGGCAGCTGGAAATCAGATAAGATCATGTTCCATCCACTTCATCATTTGCTCTGTTAAAATAGTGTTTCTGGCTTTCACAAATGTTTGAGACTGTTGCTGTCCACCTGCACTCCTGTTCATGGTCTTCCTTTGCCTTTGCTCTTCTTCTCAAGATGCCTCTTTGATTTGCGGGTATTTTATTTTTGTTTTACTGTTTGGAGACCCCAGAAACTGATCAGCTGTTCTCAAAAATGGCATCTGCCAGTCTGTTTACAGGTAAAACCAGACATTCAGAAATCATACTGGAATAACCTTTATTAGAATAAACCAAACCAGGTTAGAAGAGACCTTCAAGATCATCGTGTCCAACCCATCAACCAATCCAGCCCACCCAAACAGCTAACCCATGGCACCAAGCACCCCATCAAGTCTCCTGCTGAACACCTTCAATGACGGCGACTCCACCACCTCCCTGGGCAGCCCATTCCATAGCGCAATCACTCTTTCTGTATAGAACTTCTTCCTAACATCCAACTTGAACCTCCCCTGGTGCAGCCTGAGACTGTGTCCTTTTGTTCTGGTACTGGGTGCCTGGGAGAAGAGACCATCATCTGCCTGTCTACAACCTCCCTTCAGGTAGTTGTAGAGAGTGATAAGGTCACTCCTGAGTCTCCTCTTCTCCAGGCTGAGCAACCCCAGCTCCCTCAGCCTCTCCTCTTAGGGCTTGTGTTCCAAACCCCTCACCAACTTTGTTGCCCTTCTCTGGACTTGTTCCAGCAAGTCAACCTCCTTCCTAAACTGAGGGGCCCAGAACTGGACACAGTACTCGAGGTGTGGCCTAACCAGTGCAGTATACAGGGGCAGAATGACCTCCCTGCTCCTGCTGGCTACACTGTTCCTGATGCAGGCCAGGATGCCATTGGCCCTCTTGGCTGCCTGGGCACACTGCAGGCTCATGTTCAGCCTGCCATCGACCAGCACCCCCAGGTCCCTCTCTGCCTGGCTGCTCTCCAGCCACTCTGACCCCAGCCTGTAGCTCTGCATGGGGTTGTTGTGGCCAATGTGCAGAACCCGGCACTTGGATGTGTTAAATCTCATGCCGTTGGCCTCTGCCCATCTGTCCAGCCTGTCGAGGTCTCTCTGCAGAGCCTCTCTACCCTCCAGCAGATCAACTCTTGCCCCCAGCTTGGTGTCATCAGCAAATTTACTGATGATGGACTCAATGCCCTCATCCAGATCATCAATAAAGATGTCAAAGAGCACAGGGCCCAGCACTGATCCTTGGGGCACACCACTAGTGACTGGCTGCCAGCTGGATGTGGCACCATTCACCGCCACTGGCCACTGGCCTTCTGTCGACCTTCAAAAGAAATTTTGAAAACATTATGGAGGTTGCAGGGTTTTTATTGCTGCCAAGAAGTCCCAGCCTTGAAGTTTCAGAAGGTTGACTGTATTGAGAAAGAATATAGCCCCATTTACATATCTTGCACCAATAAGGGTAAAGGTCTGGCAACTGAGTGAGATTGTCAGGATTGTTAATATTTTTTACCTCCACTCATTTTTTTCCAAAAAAGGGGATGTTGCCTCTTTAATTAAGTGTTATATGAATACATTTCAGATAGACCCAAACACAGGGCAACTGAGTCTCAGAAATGCTGTTGCTACATTTAAAAATGTATTTGAAATGTAATTTAAGAAAAAAGATAATGGGAAAAAAAAACCCTTAAAATAACTTGAAACAAGCCAGAATATAGTAGCTCATCATTACACTAATATATCAAACAATATGAGCTTAGCTTAATTATCCCCTTTGAGAGTTGAGAAAACTAAGCACAACCTTCAATTTACAGCTGTTTGGTGCCGAGAACCTGAATTATTATTTAAGGAGAAGGGGGGGTGGGGGGGGGGGGAAGAAAAGTTTATTTATTGTGACCTACACTCGGTTTTTATTCATCATGGAAAATCTGTATATTCACAAATGAGGGCTATTCATCTGCAGACGGCAGCATTCTTCAGCTGTCCGGGTCTGCATCAGCCGCACTTCTTCAGCTTTTGTGTTCATCTCGAAGCCTCTTCATCCAAATTGTTCATCATCTTGATGGCGGAGCTTTATCTTGCTCTAGTGCAGCTGCATTCCCCTTATCCAAAGTGCTGAGAGATACAAGGGAGAGGGAGAGAGGGAGAGAGAGAGGCAGAATAGAAAAGAGAAAAAGGAATGGCCAGTGCTCATATGAGGATAATTTGTAGTTTCTCAATAATAATAAAAAAAAGGAGGACAGGCTAATTACTGGCTTAACTAGGGCAGCCTGTGGATCCTCATGTCAAAAGGACTAGCGTAATTATTTGCCATCAAAGCACATTCATATTGTGGTACAAAAGAAGGGCCTTTTGCAAATGGATCTCACTAATAAACAGGGCTGAGAAGAGCATTATGTGTCTCCCTGGATGCAAGCACATTAACACAGTGACATGGAGCATAACTCTCAGCCTGGAGAAGGCGGGGGTGGAGGGAGGGGTGGGAGGTGGAGAGGAAGAATGATAATTATCCCCCTCCCCATCTTTCCTCTCCTTTTCCTTTGTGTTGGGCTAGCAAGCCGAACGCGACCCACTGGAAGGCCCAAGGCAGGCTATTAGTGACCTCTGAGCATTGACAAGGTGGCTACACTCTTAAAAGCCCAGCTCTCTATGTCAGAAGGGTCACCAGAGCCCACGAGAGGAGCTTTAAATGGTCCAGCAAATACTTCAACCTTAAAGACACCTGGAAGGTTGCAACCAATTTAATGTAGACGAATCTGGCATAAAGAGGGCTCTTTGAATCCACAGACAAAAGTTTGGGTTTGGTTGTTTTTTTTCCCCCCAATGCTCTTTTGTTTTGCTGCAGCTTCTTATTAGGAAAATTAACCAGGTTTGTAAAGACAGGGGGGTATGCACCTTCCAAGGATGTCTGTATGTGTTGACACACTAACATGTTTCAAACTTGGAAATACTGCAAAATATGTGTGTGTATTTTTTTTTTTCCCTCTATGTAAAGAGAACTGTTTGGGGTTTGGAATTCTAAATATTCCAGCTACCTAAGGATATTTACCACAGGTGCCCACTCACAAACATGCCTTGCTTGCCAGCCATGGAGCTTACCTATTTGTCTGGCACTGGCTGCTGCCACTGCAAACCATCACTAGTGAGTCCATTGCTCATGAAGGATTAAAAGGCTTGGCAGTCAGCTTGGGATAGCTGCTGGAAGATGTTAGGTATGGTGGTTTGGTTTTCACACCCTCCTCACTTGCTGCTGTGCAATCTCACCAAGAGATTTCCCAAGGAAATCACTTTTGCCTGTCCTCATCCTCTCACTGAGAGATGTTATAGGTTACAATGGGGGCAGTTTGTGCATAAAGGAAATCATCCATCCACCCACCCCCAGTGTTTCTCTGCTCCAGGGAAACAGTTTTCAATGTTGGGTTTTTTTTTGGTAATGCTTTTTAGGTGTTTTTTTGGGTAACCCTCCTTTCAGGTCAGTGTTCATGTCATAGCTTAATTTTTAAAGTAACTGGGAGTCTACACAGATTATGTACTATACCACAGCTCTGCTGGTAATTGAAAGAGTAAACTGGGATAGTCCTTTCTCATGGCAGTGTTGCCTGGGTCTGCAAAACAGGCAGTGCATAGTTGTAAAGAAGAAAAGTGTTGATATGAATCAGGACAACATGACACATGGTGATGTGAATCTGTACATGCAACCACATGAATGCAGCTCATCTGGGTGACAAAGGGCTGAAAGCAAAAGTTGTTTCCTTCTCAGCACTCTTTAAGGTCACATCTAGGTTACACTGCAGAGAGGAACCCCTTTCCTTGTCACAGCACTCAGGGGCATTGCTGTCTGTGTTGCATTGACAAGCTGTAAGCCCCCAGGTCTACACGTCTGTTAGTGTTGCTTGCCCTAAGAATAGTTCACCAAGCCACTAGATTTAGGATGAGAGTTGCCAAATTGTCAACCTTACACACTCAGTTGTGAGTCAGTTTTGAAAAAATGATGAGATTTGTATAAAATGTGTGGAGTTTGACCAGTCGCAGATCTTTTCTTGTTTCATGGGCTTAAGGGAGGGGGAAATACCTGAGGAGGAGGCTCTTTAGTACAGAGTAAAAAAACCTGATGCAACTCATGGTAAAGTAGCAAACACTGGCAATGCAGAAGCACAGATGAGCTGTGTGCTACTACCCAGGCTGAGTTTGGGGACTGGCCAGTGTTTCTAGGACATGACCACTTTCTGTGACCTAAAACCCCCCTGAATATTCACCCATCCAGGAGCTGTGAAGCCCCTTGCCACCAATATGTAGAGCTGGAGAGATAGGGACTTGCTGGAACAGTTGTTATCAGCAGTCCGTTGCAAAGGAGACCCAGAGTTCCTTGTGGTCCCTTCCTAGATGTTTCTGTGTCTCTTTAGCCCCATGTACTAATTTTTTCCTTTTGCCCTTATTTTCCTGGATTTTAGAAAACCCTGCATATAGCAAATTTTGCTTTTAATTTATAGGAAGGATTAACCAGGGACTTAATGGCAGAATTGGATCCTCCAAGGTATAGATATACTGGAGTATAAAGAATATGATTAATTTCACCTTAAAATAAATCTCTCTAGGAATGGGAGTAGAGAAGTCATCTTTACAAACTTGAGGAGTTGGTAGGGTTTTGTGATTTTTTAAATGAATCCAGGCAAATTTTCCTGGCTTAGTTGTGTTCACCAGTGCCAAGGACCAAGGGCTGATACTAGCAATAAAGACAACATTATTAATATCATTACATCAACATAAAGAAAGTTATAGAATAAAACCTCAAACAAACCCAAACCCCCCTGTTAATGGTGACTTTTTGCTGTTAACTTGCTCTTTTGCAGTGTTTTATACACTTAGAGAGTGTTTATGAACCTGGGTTTGTATTTCTAGTGTTGCCAAGAATAATGTGAGACAAATACAACAGTTGCAGGGTTTCTTTCCTGATAAAATTGTATTGCAGTTTCTAAACCCAGAGCTGGCCTCAAGCAAGGGACTTCTGGTCTTCTTAAAGCAGAAGTGTGCTGCTTGAACTTTGCTATCACATAATGCTTTCAAGGTTGTTTGTCTAAAGTGACTTAATTTGTACTGCAGAACCAGCCTTGTACCCACAAACACGCCAAAAGCTGCAGCAAGCCAGGGCAGCAGGGCTATTACTAATTTTTTATTAAAATCCCTTAGGCACACACAGAAGGCCCAAAAGCAGCTTTAATAATAGACAACATACAGCACATTTTTCTTGTATTGCCATGTAATCAAATCTAAAGCTTCTGTTCACTTTCTTTGTTTTACCTAGAGGACCAGCTTCCAATTTAGTTGTGGCCTGCACTAAACTGATTTTTCATTGTAATTAATGCCTACTTTGGCCTCAGCCACATACACAACTTTCCATTAGAGGTTTACAGCCATCCACAGAGTATTTCACCAAGTTTCTTCTGGTCCTGCTACAGTTGCAGTTTTTGATAAACTGTTGTTGTTTTTCTATTTCTCTCTTTATTATTATTTTACAAAGAATGCTTAAATTGCTCAGCCAAATAGATTTCTTTTTCCCTGTATTTTTCTCTCCTGTCCCCTTCCTCCCTGCTGTAGGCACCCCCACCCCCCACTGCCTGCTGCACCTATTAAAGTGGTTGGGCAGGAGTCCAACTGGAAGGAAAGCCTTTAAGTGATTTCAGAAAGGGCTAGTGCAACTTATTTAGGCCTGGGGTCTGCTGTGGTTAATTTTCAGTCTGTGTTTTGTGCTGTCCATTTCCTCTGAAATACTACCTGGGGTTTAAGGTTCCTCAGCACAGGATGTTAATAGGCCTCTGCAAACATTCAAAAGGCAGCTTTCCCACCACTAACCTTAAAAAGACTGTGGCACTGGGCCCAGGGTCAGATTGAATAGATGAAAAAGTATATGCTGTGCTTTTGCTCACTTCTTGGACCTTTCCCTGTTGGCATGCCTGACATTTTCGGTGACTTTTCTCAGTACCTTATTTTCAGAGTGCTTCCTTAGAAAATTCTGCTTATTACCTTCTCCTATCCCCCCCAACAGCATTACTATATTGGGAAGCACAACAATTTGTAATTGTACTTTCATTTCTTCTTGGACTTTTCTCCTGCAGCCACAAACTTCTTATGTCCCCGAGGAACCAGTCAAGCCCCACAGTGCGTAATCCATGTCCCATTGCTGCTACCCAGTGGACTTGCTGATGCTGTATATGGTGCATACTCTGCAGATCTCCTGCATGCCTCTTACAAAGGACAGCATGTCTGCAATGAGGTTAAGGTAAGGAGCTAATGACCAGTTATGGGTATCTCTGCTACATTGGCTCTTCTGCCTGGTGCAAGAAATGCAGTTGCAGGTGTTCCAGTGCAGGCATGAGGGTGTCTGGGCACTTGTATCCCATCTTTTGTAATTCATGCACACATGTTCTCACCTTGCTGTGGAATTACTCAAAAGGAACCAAAGGTTCTGGCTCCATTTGCACCTTCCTACATAGTTAAGGCAGTTACAGACTCACAGAATCTCGTTGAAGAGACCACAAAGATCATCAAGTCCAGCCTGTCACCACAGACCTCATGACTAAACCATGGCACCATCCACCATGACTCCACCACCTCCCTGGGCAGCCCATTCCAATGGCTAATGGCTCTCTCAGTGAAGAACTTTCTCCTCACCTCCAGCCTAAACTTCCCCTGGTGCATCTCTTGTTCTGGTGCTGGTTGCCTGGTAGAAGAGACTAACCTCCTCCTGGCTACAACCACCCTTCAAGTAGTTGTAGACAGCAATAAGGACTTCCCTCAGCTGCTTTCTAACTGTACCTGAAAAAATAAGTAAAACTATTGCCAAAGGGTGTCCTCCAGTCTGTGATGGCAAATTATTGATTGCAGTGTTTGAATGTACTGGCCTGATGGGCTGTGTGCTAAGGGACCAGTTGTGTTGGTCTCTTTTGTGTAGGTTCAGCTTCCCTTAGGAAATGAGGTGGATGCATTTAGCTTGATTTAATTTAAGAGATTGCTTGGGTGCAATACATGATTTTTTTTTAAATGGGTTAGGGTTAGGGTAGAGTTCCCAGGACTGAGGAGGAGAGGTGGATGTGCTACGTGGAATCACACAAGTCTGTTCTATATTGTTAGTGCATCAGACATCCCTATCTCAATGTGGGAAGAGTAAGAAGCATCTTTTTCTTACCCACCCCCAGAATGCTGGTAGCTTTTCCTTTATTGATAAGGGAACCAAAGAAGCATTTGAGAAGACTTTGTGCAGACACCCAGATGTTCCAGATAAGTGATGGGCCACAAGCTATGCCTAGAATCCCAAGCAGGGGATTTACATCCCTTCTATAAGTCTGCTGCCCTTCTGGCTTTTCACTCTGGTCCACAGCTTGACTCATCTCCCTCTAATCCATTTGCAAGCTCAGTCCTTTCTTATACCCCTGGAAACCAGAAGTATTTCAGGTGAAGCAGACAGAGGAGGAAGACTAGACCAGCAGAAATGCAGCGCAGTATCTGGTCTGTGTGAGCTGGTGTTGTGAGGTGCCCCTGCAGGCACACAGAAACTGGGATATGTGTGGTCCATATTCTGTTGTAAGGATCTGCCAACTTCTGGCTAACATTATGATCCAGGGGGTTTTCTCCAAGGGTGACCTGCAACATCATGTCTCCTTTCTGTACCTGTGCCTGTATGAACACCCCTTGTAGAGAAGCAATTGATATTGGTCTAAACACATTTGCGTTTCTCTCCCTGACATTTGCTCTGTTAAAAGGTCAGGCTTCTGTGGTGAAGACAAGAGCCTCATTATCATGTATTACTGCAAATTTCCAGCTCCAAAGTTCCTGGTGATTTCTGTGGCTGGGGCAATCTAGCACAAAGTGCCTTCTGCCAGCCTGCAAGCTCTGCCCTGAACCATGCTAATGATGCTCAGGGAGAGAAGCAATGACCAACGGTCATTGGGGAATATTTGGGAAAACGGTGAATTTCTTGCTGCAGTAAATTCCTTGCTTTCAGTGACAAGTTGGAAAAAAGTGACAAATTTAACTTAGAAATGCAAGTCTGCAGAAAGAAAGGGCCATTATGCAAGGAGTCATTCATGTTTTTCAGTCTTCCCACAGAAACATTGCACTCAGTTTCTGTATAATCTCTAGTACTTCAAAATATCAGGGTGCAGTGCTGGCAGAGGCAAAACCTGAGGCTAAACTTCAGTCTCTATTCTTGCTCAGAGGAGCTGGATTCTGGGATCTCTTTGGCTTTTGAACATCAAGAGGTCAGATTTAGAAGCAAAAGAGGGGGTCAGAAATAGGACATATCCTGTTAAACTAAGATCTTGCTAATGGGAAGATGCAAATACCAAAATAAAGGTATATGTGACACTGGAGTTGGGCAGGTTCTTTAGTTTACAGGGTTGTCTCCTTTCTGTGTTTCATAGCACCTCCTCCATTCAACTTCAGAGGCAATTATATGTATCCTTACCTATCAAAGGAACTGTGAATATTATTGTACAGTGAGTGGGTATTGTTCTTGCTTTTTTCAATTCTTTGGTTATGTACCAACAAACAGGCACAGGAAAAGATTTTGTTTTGTCATGACCTGGCTGGGAGATGGATGAAGTTTTGCTGGTCCTCTGAGTCCCACATACAGTGTGGATAGCCACTGGCTGACTTCCCTAACTTTTCTGCTGACTTGAAACTTGCTGTAAGGTGGCCACTCAGTGGTGGCCCTGCTGATTTAGTAACGGAAGAGTTAGGGGAAAGGAAGGACCTTACTTGCTTTGGCCTCAGATGTGGGTGAGTCCTGGAGAGCCCTTCAAAAACAGAGTCAAAAGAACAAATACACACAAAATAGTTTTAATGTAGATTTCCCCCCCAATAACAGCCACGAAGAACATATACTTTAGAAGCAAAATATTCTTTTCACATTCTTTGCCATAGTTTTCAACTTTAATGTGGTGGTGGCTGACTGCAAAGCTTCAGTCAAGGAAGGTAAAGTCCATGCTGGTATCTGCCTTTTAGATAAACACATACTGCAGGTTACAGTATAGTAATCTCTCTGCAGTGCAATTGGGTGCCTACAGGAGAAGAGATTCTCTGCAGGATGGACTGCCACCAAAGCACTGTGAATCTGCAGGATGCTTTGACCATGTTCCTACCCTAATAACCCCTTATTTGTCCTTCTCTGCCACATCTGGAGCAACAGAAACACTCAACCAGGAAAAGGTATTTCACATAACTTCCTTGCTCTTGCATTTTTGTCTTCTAGAAAGCATTATTTGGCCTAATGTTTTCAATTACTGGGCAAGTCCCTGTTCCTGGAGCATTTGTAGGCACCTTGGAAACAATGTGTTGTGCCAGGTTTTTACATTAATTCAGTAAAGCAATATTGATGCATTTGAATTCATTGCCATCTAAGTTGTGGCTGAAGACAGTTGTAATGCAGTAAGATGAGGATGACCTCTTTTTATCTACGCTCCTGTCTCATCACTCTCTAAGGTAGTGTTAGTTTTAACCCTGGTTGTCATTAATGAAAAATTCTACTGTTCTTATTAAATTTCAGAATCACCTCAGCTAGCTTGAAAAACAATGATATTTGATTTCTTTTTAAAATTAGCAATGTAGGTACCACAGTAAAAAAGCCTGACATTTACTTAGTACCTGGAAACAAAGAGACTGTGAGGTGGAGGGCAAGCTGCTGTGCTTCTCCACTTCATCCTGCAGCCTGCATATGTGGTTAGGAGACATGGGGTGAGGTGGCTCAGGCTGGATTGCACAGTTAGTTAGGATAAAAGCCAGGAACACCAGCACTATTGCTACCTTTTGCCTGTAGGAGAACATGAGGGATCATGGAGGGAAGAAAAGACTTATTTTAGCAGCTGACTTGGATGTCAGCCAAAACTAGAGGGAGCTCAGAAGTGAAGCCAGAGATCTTGGTTCAAGGATGGTGGAGTTGTGAGCTGGGGCTGGACAGTCACTAGGTTAAATCTGCACCATGGTTAGGCTGGGGAGGAACCTTAAACTCTCTTCAGATGTCAAAGGGCATTCGCCATCCAGCCAATGTAAGAAATGGGTATGGTGTGGGGGGGTCACAGGGCAAGGAGTCAGCCAGTGGGATGAGAAGGAAATTGATAAGAGACATTAATCTAATCTTTTTAAGGTAAGTTTGTTTATGGTATAAAATAATTTTATTTTAATTTTAAAATTCTCTCTCTTCAGGAAGTTTGTGCTGCAATCAGCAGGATCCCTTATAACAGTGAAAGCAGGGAGCTGCTCCATACCTGTTTGCAGGCATTGGAGAGGCTGCAGTGTCTGGTAGATAACAGACTATCTTAGGGTGGTAGTATTATTTGATTAAGAGTCTGGGGCAACTTGGAAATCAGCTTGCTCTTGAGAAGAGTCCACAGATCACCAGGAACATATTCTTGTACGCAAGGGTTTTCATTGTCTTCCTAATTAATTCCTCCTTTCTTGATCCAACATTCATTGCTACTGGATTATTGACTATGTGATTTCTTTTCTTGATGTGAACTACAATAGAAAAATCATTACTGAACAAGACAGGAAATAAAGCAGTGGTGTGTGTGTTAGGCTTGTGGTAATATTTGGTGCAGCTGGTACATGGCAGATTCATTCTCATTTAAGGCTTAGTCCCCACTCCTCTCAGTTACTTAGAGAGTGTTTTAGATGTGTAGAGCAAATGTGGGACCAGAAATGTGTGCCAAGATTCTACTTCATCCTTTTAGCCCTTTGCTGTAGGAGACTCTTGAGGTACCTGGGGGACCCATACAGGGCAGAAACTGCTTGTGTCTGATGAAGGCAGGCAGGACAACACCTCATACCCTGGGTTATAAACTCATTTGCCTAGAGCTGGGAGAAGGGTTCCTGCCTGCAAACACAACAGGACACTGAATGCCTGAGGGATTCCAAGCAGGATACTTGTGCTAAGGTCTGTGCATCATTAAAACATCAGTGGCACAAACCTGCTCTTGGCACTGGGGTGACTGTAAACAGACATGCTCCCCTTTCACCCCAGTTCCCCAGATACTGATCAGGAGCAGGGTTTTGCTGCACGGTGTCAGGTTTAAATTCCTTCCTTCCAAGGAGTGCTTGTGAGAGGGTGCTGCAGATACCACCTGTTACCCACCTCAACTTTTTTCCAGTCTTGGTTTGCTTTTCTCCCAGCTTTTAATTCCTGCATGTGCTGAGCACAATGCAAAGATGTCTCAGTAAAAACTGAGTTACCTGGGTAAAGGGGGCTCTGTGAATATATACTATTGGCTGATCAGGTCTAAACAGCAGTTTGAAATTAGAAATAGCCTAAAGAAAGCTAACCATTGTCCATACTACTAAATAAGAAGTACACATTTTTGAAAGGCTTTTACTCTTAGAAGAGAAAAAGATATAATAGCATTTTTTTAATGTCACATAATTTATGCTGACAAACAAATGTATTTTGTTATTGCCATTTGCATTTGATGAAATACTTTAAAGCTGGTCCAAGGTGGTGCATTTTCAGATATAATGTATACACAGTACATCTAGCAGTTAACAAAATTTGGATGTGCAGCATAGAATGGTCATTATTTTTACTGAAAAAAAAAAAAATAAAGGCACTAATTACTTACAGACAAGATACTTAGCACAAACAGATAAGCTTCAAAATGAAAAATTCTCGGTTTATGATAATTATGTTCTCTGCTTTGTTTTCAGAGACTGATAATTTGAGGCTTTAAAATCACCAGGAAGCCATTAATTGGAATTCTTCAATAAAAAATAAATTACATAGAAGTTCATGATGAGTTGTAAAAACACAGAGACTGTATTATGCTGTGAGCAACACTGCTCTGCTATTTATAGACAGGCACAGCTATATAACAGCAAAACTGTAAAGAATTTGAGATGTGCAGATAGCAATTATTCATGGATCCCAATGATCTGCAGATATTTCAAATAACTGCTTTTAGCAGATCAGCTATCCAGTAAAAGTGGGGCTTTATTTCCATGTGGCACTGTTCTAACATGTTGCTGCTTGTTTTTGACACCTTCTATGCCATTATTCTCCTAGAGCTGCGTATGAGAAGAAGACATAGAAATCGTGTGTCAGAGCAGATGCTCCGCTCCATGAGTGTGTTTTTTGATAGGAGCTGAGGCATTTCTCTTATGAGGGGTCAGCATGGTCCTTCCTCCTATAGCAGGCTCAGATCCTGAAATCCGTATCAACTGACCTAAAGAATGCATTTGGTTTCCCTTTCTTGACACACTTTTCTGCTCTCCTGTAGTTCTCTGCTTTCACCTGGGACCAAATCCTCAGTGGCTGAACCTGTGACAGCTCGTAGAGCAGATTCAAGGACTGAGGATCTGTCCAATAGCACCAATCACAAAATATCTTCTAACTTATGAAGGAGCTGGGATGGACCCTCTTTGAGGCTTCCTGAGTAATTTGGGCTGATTTAGGAGACCTGTTCCTGAGAGCTAACACCAGCGCAGACCCCTTAAAGTATCCACTGCTGTCCTGCTAAACACATGGCACAACAGTATGGCAGAGCCACCAGACTTCAGCAGCTTTCCAATCAGACTGAGTCTCAAGAGTGGTAAACACAGCAAAGCATATTGATTTATTCAACTTTTCTTCTGCTTTTCTCCAGCATGTGGATGAGTCCCAAAAGGAGACTGATTTCCTGAAGGAAATCAGACACTTCTTTGCTATTGCTCGCTTTTCAGGCCTGAGGCTTGAGACAGAGTTGCTAATGGGCCTCAGTTAATTGCCTGACCCAGAGGGTGAAAAATACTGTTATATTCCAGCTATGCTCTTTTCATGACCACTGACACCCTGGGCTCCTGCAAGGAGCTCTTTAGATAAAAGCAAGTAAAAGTGATCATAGGGATCCTTGACACATGCACCTAGTAAAGGAAGCAGAGCAGGTTTCAGTTCATTCACCATTGAGCTCAAGGGGATACACAAAAGAGTGAAGTGGCCTGGTCTAAAGTTACACTTCAGGAAGATGGAGGAGGACCTGATCAAAAACTCTCCCTCTTCAATGCCAGTATAGTGCCTTCTGGCTGCCACTGTATGCAGGTAGCATTCAAGGGCTTTATGTGACTCTTGGGCAAGTGCAGAATACACATAACCAATCTAGGTGTATTAATTCTCACAGTATCAGCAAGCACAGAGTTGCAGATCATCCTGTTTAGTTTTTGTGGCTGAAATGGATCAAGTATATCAGCTGGTTTATTCTCTGACACCCACCCACCCCCTTTTGTTCAAGTTAGTGTTGTCACAGGGAAGGCAAGACAATGCAAGTCTAGGAAAATGAAGATAATGTGAGACAGTAGCAGTGAGTCTTCAGGGAGACAGCTATAGTGTCAAGACAAAATGACATAGTGTTAGGAGACAAAGCCATACCAACCCCCATATTGGGTCTCTGCTGGCACTCAAAGAGTATCGTAATTCTTGTAGAATAAAATCTACTCTACATTCTCTGAAATCAATTGATAAGAGATCACAGAGAGATTAAGAACCATTCTCTCCCATTCATTAGTAAAGGTGGCTTCTGTCCAGTGTTGGTGTGGGCCAACTATGATAAATGCTCTCTTAGGCATCAAAAAGCAACACTTAATGAAATATCATCTTGTGTACATTTTAATATCCAAATTGCTACAGAGGGTATACAGAGTTCCCCTGAAGCGACAGTGCTGCTTAGAGCCAGGCTACCCTAAGTAATGTTTTCTGTAGACTCAATAGACATTTTTGATGCCAAACCAATCCCACAACCTGATGTCTGCATATTGTTGACATTGCAATAACAAACTGTTGACTTTTGTTTGCATGTATTGTAGTACTCCTTACAATAAAAGTATTTACATGTGGTTAGTGTGAGGCACCTAAGCATTTCTGGCGTGTAATTGCAGTGACTGGGCACCTGCAGTTCCTATTTGCTCACCAGGCAATTACTGATGCTCATCACCTTTGAGTATCAGGACATTTCTTTGTAGGAAGCTACCTCCCAATAGGATGATTCTGCCTGTGCTACATGGCTGCATTGTGCCCTCTTTTTCCATGTGTGGCCTGGCCTGGCCTACGACACAGTCTGTGTACTCTTTTGAGAGAACAGAGACCAGGATATCCCATGCAGAGCCCCCAGAGGAGTTGGCAAGGACACAGGGAGCCTGCTTTTGCTTTCCTCCTGCATCCCTGAATTTCACAGCTCAGTACTGAGACAGTTCTCAGTCCTAGAAATGCTATGAATGTCCAATCCTGTCTTAAGTCCCACACCTCTTTAAGAGCATCAGTGACATATATCCTATGTCCTAAATTATTCTCAGTAGACCGATGCTCGGGCCAGTGATGGTGATGCTTGCAAAAGGTCACTCGATGGACCTTGGTGCTCAGTTTTATTTACTTTATTTGGCTTGCAATGAAGGCAGGACATGGTTAAATATGTTAGCCATGTCACAGGCAGCCAAGCTCTGGTCCTCATCACCTCCTCAGATTAGGACATTTATAGAAGGTGTTAGAAAAAAAGGAGTTCAGCAGTTTGTTTTTTTGGTATGTCATAATTTCAAAGGATTTCTGAAATTTAATGAACTCATTTAATAGGCATAATTGTCTTGAGTACATGTGAGAAAACTTCTGAAACAGCAGAATTAGGCATGCTCCATTTTGTAGCCTTTCAATGACCTCCAGCAAATGTGTGACCCAGATATGAGATCCTCCTGTCCACTTGCATAAACATGATGTTTTAAAAAGGCGGGGGAGTAGGGGGGTGCGGGGTGTGCAGGCAGGCAGGCTGTGTTGGGGGGCGAATAAAAGAATTGAGCACTTAATGGCACATAGACAGAGACACACTGCAACTGAAAGACAAATTCAGAAGCAGATAGAGAATTGCCTCAAGACTCTGCAAGCTCGCCTCCTGCGAGACAAAGGTTTGATGGCAGTGGACCTTTGGTCAAAACCACTCTGGATTTTTCTGCGCAGAGGCTGAAATGCTAGTAAGGTGCAGATATCTGCTTTAGGCCCATGAAAGTCTGCTTTAATGCCTAAATGATGTTCAAGCATCCTGTATTCAGGACGCAGTGTAACATCCAAGACTATTTCCTGGTCTTGATGGAAGATGTGTAGGGGTTGCAAAGGTAGAAGCAATGGCCGCTCCAGGTGGTGATGAAGTGGTAGCTGCGTGCTCCACCTATGACCAACCTTCTTATCACTTATACACTTGTTATGGCAAAAGAAGCAGCTATAATTGAAAAAAAATTAAAATCTCCTTGATTAACATGTGTTTTTAACACATTGGTAACTTCTCATCACATGCCTTTCCTCCTGCCTTGATCCAGAGGATCTCTGTGGCCAGATTCTGACCACGAGCCTCTTCATCCATATGCACAGAGAGGGATGGGAGGCTCTTGATTAGTTTTGTCCCACTATTACCATAGTAACAAGCCCTAATTGACAGGACTCTGAATTAATATGCATACTTAGGAGAAGAGGATGGGGGGTCCTGCCAGGCATGCCCATGCCAGCACACATGGAATAATGCTGCTGCTGCTGGCCCCACTCAGCACAAGCTGCAGCTCCAGCAGTACGCCTATCAAATCTGCAGTTCCTGCATTGTTACAAGTCAGCTTTAATTAAAAGCAGAAGCTAGCAAAGTGTTGCTGGGACTTGAAATTATATGCTGTTAGTTATTAACCACTACAAATTAGGTAGACATTGTCTCAAGGAGAGCAATTTCCACAGACAGTACTGGTAAAGCAAGCTGGCATGGGGTATTGCAGCACTTTCCAAAATGGGCATCACCAGCCTGCACAGAAAAGCACTTTTTTGGCTGCTTCTTGGCTTTTAGGCATGACTGAGGTTTAGCATTGTTCATTCTTGCTTGCAGCAATGGTACTTTTCTGTCTGTGAAAACTCATTTTCATTTTAATAATAATTCGCAGGCAGGAAAAAACATGTCCTGGTTTGGTGGTTTTTTTTTTTCACTGAGCCAAAAGCTGAAAGAAAATATTGGGCTAAATTATGCTCTGATTTTTAAACTTTAAAATCTACCTTTGAAAGTTAGTGCTGAATTTCGTTCATGCCCCTCAGGTGTTTTCCATGCAATAAAAAGTGTGCCTCTTCCCCCCCACCTTTTCTTTTTTTGTCTCCCCTCCCCTCTCCCTCACCCCCCCCTTTCTTTCTTTTTTCTTTTGGTCTCCTGACATTTCAGGAAAATGAAAACTCAACCAAGAGAATGAAGTAAAGTTTTAGATTAAAATTTTGTATACCCTTAGTATTAGGGGGAAAAAAAATAACTAACTAAAGAAGGCTCACTCTAAGTATCTTTCCTGGAAATCTTGCATTATCACTGTGGTGAAAGCTGCTGATACATATGAGGCATTTTATTGCAGTAGGCAGTGATAAAACCATTACCAAAAAAAACCCAAACCAAGAAAAATAAAACTTTAAGACCTTAATACTTCTGTTCAGCAGCTTGAAGGGAGAAAGTGATGAGCTGGTCTGAAGATTTTCCTTCTCTGCTACTTCTGCTATTTCCACAACCGTGCAGAGAACAGGCAAAAAGTCTTTGAGCTATAATAGATAAAAAATGATGCAAATTAAACAAATTTTTAGTGAGTGATAAAGTGGTAGCTTCTTGCTCCACCTATGACCAACCTTCTTCTTACTTGCTCAGATATGAAGGCTGGGCAGTGTGATACAGAGACAGATTGCTCTGCGCTGGAGAACAGGGAATTGAAGGTACTGTGGATGCCTCTACTTTTATTGATCTAACAAATTCAGAGTGAAAATCATAGTCTTTGGTACAAAAAGTGGAAGAAAAAGCTCTTCAGCACCAAATTTTTATGTTAATTAAGTAAAAGCTATTACAATATCACTGCTAGCTTTCAAAAAGCCAGTAAGGCTGAAGGCCACAACCTGCACATATCTTCAGAGCAGAGATATCCAATATTTTCCAGAAGTTAACTGATAAACTGTGTGTCTGTGTGTCTATATATATGTATGGCTGTATATATACTTTCCTGTGACTGTGAGACATAGAATAGATAGCAAGGAAATGTAAAAGCTCGTTATTGTTTATCATCAAGTGTGGCAGAGGAACAGAAATTATAAGAGGCTGGGGGGGGGGGGGTTGGGGGGAGGCAGGGAAAAGAGAGCAGCTGTACTGTCACCAATAACTTTTCATGGGGGAAAGTCAAAGTGTCAGGATGTCAGACCCTCATTCCTGCCCTTTTGAACCTATAGATCACAACAAAACAGAGAACTGAGAGAAGATACTCCTCTCCCCAGTGGGGCTGAGAGGAAACCAGTCACTCATGCAAATATTTCAGATGAGAATTTGAATACATACACACACTGCTCTTATCACCCTAAGCAATACTATATATTTTGGAGGTAGCAACAGGTATAAATAATAATGGGAGAGAAAAGGGGCTTCTTCATATCAAGTCTAAGACAGTAATTTAGCTGTGATAGAGTCTTGCAAATATGCTAAGTGCAGCAATGAAGCCTGCAAATATGGGCAATCTGAGGCATGGGAGGCAGGACCTGTGCTGAGGATCAGCTGTCCCAAGGCACAGACAGAAGCTCGGCAGATCATGCTCCCACCCATGGCATGTGGCTGGTGGCTCTGCCTGCAAGAAGCAATGAGTTACATCCCCTGTTTCATACCTGCTGCTGCCAGCTGTGGGGCAGTTCATGCTGCATGGGCACAAGTTGCTGTATGGGACCTATGCAAGGAGATGTTTATGCTCAGAGTGTTTTGTCCCTGAGAGGCTGGCCCTGAACATCATCTCCATGCTGGAGATGAGCAGGAACAAAATACAACAGCAGTTCTGCTCCTGGGACTGCTGGCCATGCTTTTGAACTGGCCACGGGGCTTTCACCAGGCCCTGTGTTGCAGGTGTGAGATGTGGAACAGCCACTGCATGCCCCAGTAGCTCTTTGGATTTTTTTGGTGTCTGTCTGCTGCTCAAATGGCAGTGCTGGGCTCAGGAGACCCTATGTCACTAACATTGTGTGGTCTATGGTTTGTTTTTGAAACACAAAATGAGAAGTGAGAGGCAGCTGGCCTGTACATGGACCTTTCGGGAAAAGATGCCCCAAAACTTGCTCTGTTGGATGAAAAAAATTAAGTATTCTACAAAACCCAAATTCCCCACTGTGGTAGCACAGGCTGCCTTTCCACTCATCTTAAGAAATGGAGATGGCAAGGGATGCTCAAACATGGATGATATCCAAGCATATTTTGTACTCTTGGATTAAAACAAGCAACCTCTGGAATCAAAACATTTTGGCTGAGATTAAGAGGTGCTGCTTCTCACCTGCCAACTATTTTTGCTTGACATCTTACTGCAGTACCTCAAAAATAGTCAGAATAGTCAGAATTAACCAGGTTGGAAAAGACCTTTGAGACCACTGAGTCCAACCCATCACCCAACACCATGTAATCAACTAAACCATGGCACTAAGTGACTCATCCAGTCGCTTTACACATCTCCAGTGATGGTGACTCCACCACCTCCCTGGGCAGCCCATTCCAATGGCTAATCACTCTTTCTGTGAAGAATTTCTTCCTAACATCCGGCCTAAACCTCCCCTGGTGCAGCTTGAGACTGTGTCCTCTTGTTCTGTCACTGGTTGCCTGGGAGAAAAAACCTGGCTACTGCCTCCCTTCAGGTAGTTGTAGACAGTGACAAGGTCTCCCTGAGCCTCGTCTTCTCCAAGCTAAGCAACCCCAGCTCTCTCAGCCTCTCCTCATAGGGCTTGTGCTCGAGACCTCCCACCAGCCTTGTTGCCCTTCTCTGGACACATTCAAGTGTCTCAATGTCCTTCTTAAATTGAGGGGCCCAGAACTGAACACAGTACTCAAGGTGTGGCCTAACCAGTGCTGCATCTACATCTGTTTTCAAAGTATCTCCAATGGTATTTAGACAGTTAGGTCACTTGTATAACAATGACAGGTTGTTGCCTTTTTATGCACTTTGAATTTTCATCCACACAGCTGCTGACATTGGGGTTTATTCTTGACTGTGAATAGTTCAAATGGAAGGGATGGTCTGAGCTTCCCTGATGGTAAATATTGCATAGCCATAGCTACCATCACCATTAGAAGCATAGACTGTCTTCTGCAGTATTTTGTTTTATATTCAGCAATACTTTTTTTTCCTTTCTTTCTTTTTTTCCTTTCCAGCAGCTGTTAGGCAATTTGGGTCCCTAGCCTCACCTTTAATATATTTTAACACTACTAGATTGCATAACCTTCCTGAAGTAAGAAGCAGGGAGTATGTTGCTTCCATCTATTTAGTTTATTACAGAAAAACTCCACAATCCTAATGGCTGCCCAGATCTTTTGGGAAAATCCCTGCTTGTGCAGCCCTCAAACTGCAGGTGTACATGTTTTGGTGATACTCAATCACGTCTAAACCCTCTGCTGCTGCTGCTGCTGGGGACCCTGGAAAACAAAGTGAAACGCTGAGAGGTGGTAACGTCCTTTTTGAAGGAAATATTCAAAGGACATGCACAAGCACCCTGAAAAGTGTAACGGGGCAGAAGCCAGGGAGCAGCAGCCTGTCCCTTGCAAGAGAAAGCATCAAATAATGAGTTGGTTATAGAAGAGATAAAAGAAAAGCTGACCTCTGCGATAAGCATGGAGGTGGTGGGAACGATGAAGCAAGGAGGCAATTATTGCAGCTCTCTGGGATAAAGTGGGTACAAGAGCTACTGTTGCTGAGCACTGAATTTCAGCAGCAAGAAAAAAAAAAAGAAGGATCATGCACAGCTGCAGAAGTTATGGCTGGAGACTGTATCAGAAAGAAGAAAAATGGATATTGCCTGCAGAGGGATTCAGCACTTTATTGGGCTTCCAGGAGAAGTCAGCTCTGGCATATACAGGAATTTCTAAGAAGATGATTTTCCAGCTACTTTAGATTCACTGCAAACAGGTTTCAAGTGATAAAATTCTTTGGGGGATATGGGTTATAATGAATGATCCGTTTGAGAAGAGGAAACAAATAATGGGATGTTGCAATGTTTTAGCAGCAAAAAAAGCCATTGTTTCCAGATTTGTATTAATGATATGGAATAGGAGGAGAATGGTGAGATGACAGCATTTGTAAATGAGGGAAGTGATCAAAGATCAGCAGCACTCCCAAGAGGAAGGGTAAGAGCAGTTGGAAAATACTAAATTTCAGCTCTGGTTCTCATGTCCCTTAGGATGTTTTATAAATTTATTCTTTCCTGAAGAGTTTTCTGGGCACCTCAACTCAAGTCAGTGCATTAAGCCTGCATACCTCAGTTATTTGGCCAGCAGATAAATCCAGCTTCAGCTGCTAATAGCGATGAGCCTTGAGTCAGGAGAGACTGCAGCACTTGAACCTTGTGAACGATGGCCAGCTGACATTATTTCAAGACTCCTGTCATGAGCACAGTTCTCACCATATGAACAATTCTAGGTATTATTCACAACTTGTAAGAACAAAGTGAAGAGTGATATTTGAACTGCATTTTCTAAATACAGCCACATGAACAATACTTTGAAAGGAAAAATTTCCCATCAAGAGACATTTATATGCCATACCAGGAAAGAGATAATTATCTGTTCTGGAGATCTAGATCTGTAGGCAAAAAGATGTAGAGTAGGAAATCCCAAAACACAAAAAGAATTAAGTTGCTCAACTAACATTATATTTCTTGCATGATAATTATAAACAGATGCACCATTTGATGGTTTACAGATTTATTTCTCTTCTTGACTTACTACAGCTAAATTTGTAAAGTATTTCCCTTCATTCAGAGAATAATTGACTTTTTCTTATGACATCCCCAGGCTTATGATCCAAAGCTGAGCGAAATCTTTCAGTCAAAGCTGGATGTCTCTGTGAAACAAACACTTTGATTTCATCACATTTTTCTGGGTGAGGTACAAAAATTACTGTTGAGATGTAATCACCTGAGCACTGCAGAAAAAGACACCAGAGGAGTGAAGGGGTTGCTTTCAGCCTTTACATTTGCTGAAGCAACAAACCCAGTGACTCTCTCCTTTACACAATATGTAGGGATGCCAAACCTAAATGTTTTGGAGTTACAAACTCTGCTTAGTTTCTCTCCTTCAGTTACAAGGTGTTTACATTCTTTCTGGAGTCAAAGACAAAACATACCTTTCTCTAACTCAAGCAAAGGCAAATCTTCCCTATAGTCTTCCAAAGTTATCTGAAAACAGCCTCTTCCTATAAGCTGTTAAATGTGCACACCGTTAAAAGAGAACATACTAACAGCATAATCCTTTTCGTGATATTCTGTACAGATCTTAGGTCCAAATATTTCCAGCGTTAAACAAGTGCTGTCTTAAATAATTCAGTCACTTCATACAGGCTGCAGCTCACACAACAGCAAAACTTGGGCCTGTTTTCAGCCTCTCCTGAACAGACAACATAGGATTGCTCCATAATATTCACTGTTTTCTCTAGTGCTGTAGTTTTTCACCTTTCTTGGCTAGGCTCTTTTGCCACAGGAGGACAACTGGTAAGCAACATCACTTTGATTATTGGTTTGATTCACATAGCCTTTGCCTGTACTTAGGTGCAAATCTAACCATTAGTAGAGAATCAAGAGGTTTTTTATATAGGTGACATACCTTGCCTCATTATGGATGGCTGTGGCCAGGTTCTCATGGGCATCTTGTCTGGTTCTGTCAGAAAAATCACAACAGGGAAAGGTTTGGCACATGCTGTAAAAACTAAACCTTGCCCCAGCCATGAGAAAATGTAAGACTTGGTAATGATGTCAGATGAAGCCATTTCAATATTGACTGAAATAATTCTATCAGCATTGGTTACTATGAATGTATTTTCTTCTCAGTTACAAGCAATGAAAATTGCCCAGCTCAGAGGACTATGTGGACTCTTCATCCTTATCTCTTTTCTGATGACAAGACTGGGAAAAAGGGCAATCCTTCACATGGGTCATCATCCCCATGGCCTTGCACCTCTGCCCTTGCACATAGGAGAAAAATGAATGCAGATGCAAGTGGTTGGTGATTTGGTTTTCAGCCCAGTAGTTCTGACCAGAGGACATTTGACTTGCCATGGCCAGAAGCCAATTAGCTGCCAGAAAAGTATTTATGTGAAGACTCACTTAACATCTGGCTGACAAACCACATTATATGGCTGTCTCCACACCCAGGAGTAAGCAATGTGGTTCTTTGGCTCAATAAGCTGCATTACATACAGCCAAAACTGTAAACTTCTGCATCCAAGACAGAGCCTATGTCAGAGACCCTGAGATGAGGAAGTGGCTCCATCTCAGCCACTGCTGCTTGAGTGACTTGCTGACACCAGAGTCCTGAAAAAAAATTGGCTTAGCAGCAGGCAGTATCCCAGCCAAGAAATGGCAGATCAGCAGCTGCTGGAAGCAGAAACTCCTTCGCAAGTTCTGGTCCTGTCTGGTATCACCCAAGCTGCTTTCCTGACTTTTAGCAATGGCTTTTTGTTAATTAGGTCATGCGTGGCCGTTGCGCATGAAGTGCTACACGATCCAGAAGGAACAGTATTTTGTGCCAGTGTGTCTTTTCACTTCCAAAGGCTTGAATTTTCTTTGCTCTCCAGGTTATGCTGAAACAGAAGGAGAAACTCAAACAGGGAAGGTTAACCATTTGCTGGCCACAATTCGTTCCCTCTTATGGAGGATTCAGCGACGCAACCCCCTCCCATCCAGCCTGTCTGTCTGAATTGCTGAAAGCATAATGCTCCCATATGAGAGATAAGTAAGTGAGCTCTCTTTCTTTTCCATAGGGATGAACTATAGTGTATGCAGATTATTAGGAGAAGAAAATAATATCAGAGAAAGGTGGCTTTCTTAAAAGGCATCAGTAGCATTAGTGTCATGTGTGAAGCACCCATTTGTGACAACTGTACAGACCTTTCAGTAGAAAATTGTGCTGTGCTACCTTTCAAAGTATGAAATGCTAATTTTGGATTTGCAGTTTTTGAACTGGCTGCATTTTGCATGGAATTTTGTTTAATTTCCCAGTGAAAAAAAGGCATTTGAAACACAACTGCCTACAGCCAACTGTCAACAAAAATCAACTGTAATAACATGCAGCCTGTCACTGATTTATGTGGTGATGTGGTAATCTTCTCAATTTAGCTGGATATTTCTTCTTCATACCGAATAGCTGGAAGTTTTGCTAGACATTTATGAATATCAGGAGGTACTATTAGGTTGATAATGGGTCAAAATTAAAGAGGTGCTCACTAGTTTAAAGTGCCAGTTAAAGAGACAGGGAATTGAGAGGTATGTGTATATATATGTGTGTGTGTATATATGGCCCATTGGTATAAGTGAACTTGATATTTTCAGAGTTGCTTAAGATTTGGGAGACGGCATATTGAGATCCATCTGCCACGAGAACATCTTTCTAAAGGGAGACTGTGAAGAGCAGCTCTCCATAGTTTTTTCCCCTAAAAAAATCTGCTTTTGTTTAGCAGGGGGTAAGTTGAACTTCTTAAGTACTGAAAAAGGAGCAAATGAGCATGGATGATGTTATGGCAAACAGGGTGCTGGGACTACTCACGCTTGTCTGTGAAGGTCTGAGCCTCAGACGTGGTCATTCTGAACCAGGTTGCAGGACTGTTGAGTACAATATCACATTCTGTGTGCTACAACTAAGGAAAGTAATTGGCCTCTTGTAAAGAGCTAGAACTAATGCAGATACTGCAAGACTGGAGCTACAAATAAAGACATAAGTTTGTGTGTTACAAAAAAAATGTTTAATTTACCAGGCATTTCATTATGCTGTAGAAAAAGGCAGGAATGATAATTGAAAATAAACACGTCTGCCTAGATACAGTGTATGCTGCCAGTGTTACTGGAAATAGAAGTGCTTTCTTGGTGAAGACAGTTAAAATTTTGATACAACTTCTGTCTGCAGATTTGTGCAATGTATCTTCTGAAATTTGTTTCAGTTTGGGTATTTGTAACAGAGAAACAGGCAAAACGTGAGACCTTGTCTGTGTATTTATATATCTTGGGGTTTATATAGTTGCATTAATTATTAATAGTGTGTTCAGCAGATGCACGTATCTGCAGAGCCTGAGTGAGGGTGCATACTGCTGAGCTTGTTTCAGAGCTGATAAAGTACATCAGTTACCTTCAAGGTTGCTGAAGATATTCCATTGCAAACTCCTGTCTTCCAGAGAACATGGTTACAAATATAAATATACCAAAGTAATGCTGTTGGGTTATTTCCCCTGAAGCAAAGGGAATTCTGGGCTGCCATTTTTTCTTCAGCAGCATACAAAGATGGGGCTGCTTGGGGCTGCTGAGACTTACTGGAGGAGGAGAAAATAAGTCCATGAATTGTCACTACTTTTGCTGTGAAAGCTTCTTTCAGGCTCCCTTCATCCTCTTTTGAGATAAAGTTGCCACAGACACAACATCTACCTGTATCCTAATGTATGAGTTTACCTTCAGCAGTCTTGGTGCTCTCCACACTCAAAATGGGAAAGTCTCTCCTGAGGAAGTTTTTTGTTTTGTTTTGTTTGGTTTTTTTTTGGGGTAGGGGGGAATCTGCTGAATGGAGATTTTTCCTCCCAGGCCTTCTATTTCTCAGCAGAGAGTGCTGCAAACGGCTGTATGTGTCCAGTTCTGGAGCCTCTATTACAGGAAGGATCTGGATATGCTGGAAGGTGTCCAGAGAAGGGCCATGAGGATGACATCTCCTATGAGGACAGACTGAGAGAGTTGGGATATTCAGTCTGGAGAAGAGAAGGTTCCAAGGAGACCTTATTGTAGCCTTCCAGTATCTTAAGGGGGCCTACAAGAAAGCTGGTGAGGGACTTTTTAGGGTGTCAGGTAGTGATAGGACTAGGGGGAATGAAACAAAATTAGCAATGGGTAGATTCAGATTGGATGGTAGGAAGAAGTTCTTCCCCATGAGGTTGGTGAGACACTGGAACAAGTTGCCCAGGGAGGTGGTAGAAGCCCTATACCTGGAGGTTTTTAAGGCCAGGCTGGATGTGGCTCTGAGCAACCCGATATAGTGTGCGGTGTCCCTGGCCATGGCAGGGGGGTTGGAACTAGATCCTTGAGGTCCCTTCCAACCCTAACAATTCTATGATTTTATGATTCTTCATGCTATCTGTTCATACCCTGCATCAGCAAAAGGGTATGAATGTTTCTGAGCTACTGAGTTTCCATTAGATCTGGAATTAAGACTAAAAAAGAAAGGTAAGAGTCCTTCCCTTGACTGAAAAAGATTTGACACCACCAAGTTGGCTTTGGAGGCCAGAGTGATAGGGTCATAGAGCCAGCAAACAAAATAAGCTGCTTGTTGGAACTCCATTACTGCAGATCCCCTCACCAGGATGGGTGGGATTGGAGCACAGTAGACTGAGTATGGGGAAATGAACTGATCAGAAAGGGAGTTGTACTTTCATGTGTGTGCTTAGATCCACTGTTTTAAAAGATTATTTTTTTCTCTTCCCAGTTGGACCCTTTTACATCTACAGACTCAGCTAGGATGCATTATTCACAGTCAGGATGGGTCAAGCCTTATGAATTCACTTGCCCTTAAAGTAAAAAAACTCATCATGAATAATGAAAGAAAAGAAAAATAATGCCTGAGCCAGAATGACTTTAAAAATTATTAGCATCTATTATTTCCTTCATAATTTGCCTCCAGACTGTTCCCTTTTCAAAGTAACTTGCCATTAGCAGTTGAACTTTCAGTAGTCTGTACTTTGATGGAACTGGAGCTCTGAAGCCAAATAAAACACTATTATTGTTGTTGTTGTTGTTACTATTGTTATTATTTTATGAAATAAATGTTCATTTTGTAGGTTGAAAGCTCTACACTAATGCAGAAGTACCAGGTTCTGCCATCGGGCACATCTAGTTTGCTCAAACTGGCATCTTGAAATAGCAGCCACCTTTACCAGAGAGAGACTGAAATTCTTGAGATCATAGAGGTGTAAGCACCACTGTTGTGTTCCCATCCAAAAACCATTCACAGAGGAGCGGGTCCTGTGGAAAAGATTTGCAATTATGAAGGAACTGGATACAGCAGGGATGCACCTGACTGCCACTAAGTAGCTCAGCAACTCTCAGGGGCCTCCACTCAGTTTCCCAATGCCTCGTCTCAGACAGGAGATTTTCTTTCTTCAAAGGCTTTTATTAAAAAACAGTTCAGGTAAATGCTGGCAATAAGCAAGTAAACCTGTTGAGCCCCGAGTCCACAACTTGTCAGGCAACAGGATGCTTCTCTGTGACATTTAAGAGGGCTAACAGCTGAAGAAAATATTGCATGTTTTACCCTTTCTACTTAAAATAGCTCAAAATCTACTTGTCTTGCAATTGCTTTCAGGTTCATTTTCAGCAGACTGTCCTCACCTCCCATACCCAAGGTCTCAAGGCTCTCAGCTGTCTCCTGTTAAAAGAGATCCTTCTCCCGTGTTGTCCTGGCCAGTACCTACTCCAGCTCCCTAGCTAGGACTTTGAAATAACCCAGAGCTGCTTTATGTGCTCCTGAAGCAGATCCACCCAGGGATTTAGGGTAGGCTGAGTCAGGGATTGAGGAGTTCAAGCTGGTAGGATAAGGTTGTAGAGCAATTGCCACCACTGAGTTAAGGCAGTTAATTTGTGTGCCCAAACACTTGTGGAACATTAGCTGCCATGTTTTGAGCTTCTGGCTGCTACTCATGCACACAGCTTTAGTGAATCTTCCCTCTGAAATACCTCCATCCAGCCATGTGGGTCTCTTTGTCTTGGGCAACCCCAAGCTTCAGGTAAGTCTTCTGTTCTTCCTAAAGTCTTACAGCTTTGTAAGATGGCAGTGTTTCTAGCCTAGCATATTATTTTTTTTTAAGATGGTGAGCAGAGAAAGTTTGATGGGTAAGGACCTGTAGCTGCTGCTTTTCATGGCAGTTGCAAGGTGGAGCAGTTGTTTGGCATGGAAGATAATATTGTGTCTGGTGACAATTTTATAGTTTTTTACTTCCCCACTTATAGTTAGCCCTCATTATATGATTGCACTTTGTTGTTATGTTTAACCTTTAGAACACATCTCTGGCTCTGGCCAGCCTGGTCTAGTGTGGGGTGTCCCTGCCCATGGCAGGGGGGTTGGAACTAGATGATCCTTGTGGTCCCTTCCAACCCTGAATGATACTATGATCTCTGTGTGCATTGCCTCTCTTGTGAGGCTTCACCTAACTGATCATCTGCATGTAGTGGCAAGATTTTTATGGGAGTTGGTGCTAAAAATCAGACTTCTTTGATTTCTTGCCAAAATCGTGGATAATTATTGTGTTTGCCATGGCCAGGTGTGCCAGTTCTGTGAGCTTTATGGTCTTTGTACTACATTAAACCAAAATTGTAATGGTCTTTAGTCAGGCAACGCTCCTATTGAATATGTGGGGTTTACTCCTGATTAAAACAGGGGTTGGCCCAAGTTTGCACTTTATCCTTTTCCTGGTGTGCCTTGGAAGGAGGGTTGGAAGAGCAAAAGGTGTGTCTTTTCCTCCACTGTTCCAGTTTCAGGGAAGCTCTGCAGCATTATTACAGGTTTCAGGTGTTCTGGCTAAACTAATGCCTGAGCTTGTGGTCACATCTGAATTTTATTACAACACTTGGGGGTAAAGGAAGCTGCAAAAGGCTGAGAAGCAACCATAATCAGATTATGAATTACCTCTGCCTGTGCTAAGAGGTGGAAGAAGGCCTGTTAAAGCATGCCAGGGGATTAAGCTACATTTGTTGCCCACTGAAAACATTGGCAACCTCAGTTTGGGTGTCTGAGCTTGTGTCAGGTGCTGCCATTATGGAGATTTTAATGGCTCAGAGGAGGAAGGCTTATATGGCAAACCCCCCTTCCCCACTGAAAATCCACCTGATTTCAGGAGTTTTACTGGCTGCACAGAGCAGTTTGGGTTTTAAGACAGAAAAATGCACATGTGTATTATCTGCAGCTATAATTGAATGTATATACAAACCCACACTAAGTATATCTGTGCTGCCTCCCTGACAAGAATAAGTATTCCCTGCATGCCTGTGTATTCTCTGCAAGCTGCACTACACATTAACAAGACAATCCATAGATTGCATTAGGACATACTATATGCAGACAATGCTCCAGGTACTGAGGTTTTTATTATTTTGTGTGTGTGTGTGTAAACCCTGAAATATGGCTGATATGGTCCACTGCAAAATGAACCTATATTGGAAATGGCAAAATTGTAATGTAAGATACACCAGGGTCAGTGGGGTGTGATGTTTTTTGCATACATTTTTTCTCCCTTGACCCATGCCATTCTCCTGCATACACGGGGAAAAAAGGCTTCATCTCCCACAGAAATGTGATGTCCTTTACTGCCAGAGGCTGTTGCTGTTTTAAATGAGGAAAAAGCACAATGCATGAAGAAGGAAAATTAAAGCATATTCATTTTGAAAATTAGATACAGTGTTGGGAGACTTTCTGGAAATAGCAGGGTTTGAATGGAGCACCAGACTACGAGACAGTTCACTGAACTTTTGACCACTATTTATACTATGGGAGCTTTATAAATGGGAAGACAGCGAAGTATTTTATGGCTGTTTAATAGTGGATTGTGGTTTTTCCTAGCCATTTATCTTCTCTATGAGCGTATATAAGATAAGTAAACATTATGTAGTGTAATTGCATTATGTTGGAAGTGCTTTAATTTAGGGTTGGTTTATTTTCCCTGTTTGTGGTACATCTCATCTCAGGCAGTAAAACCACCTACCTCTGCAAGCAGGTGTTGTTGCCACCTGAATGCCTAACCCTATCCCAAGATCTAATGTGCAATTGGGGTCACTCCTGGGATTTAAAGGATGCTTTTGCTGGTTGTCGTATTTGGCATAAATTTAAGTCTAAAGCAGGGGTGCTTGTGGTCCTGCACCATCTGGGAAGCTCAAGTAACTTAAGTCTCCAGGCCTGACTTAACGTCTATCTCATTTCTATATAGTGAAACTAATTTTAACATCATATAATGATGTCAGTCCCTCTTTAGCATTCCAGGTACACAGAGCAATGTACTCTTCCAGGGTTGGCAGCTATCTTGTTACAATTGTAATGATGCAACACCAGGCATCAATGAATGAAACAGGCATGAATGAAACACTGTTTGCAAAAGCAGAGGTGTGTTTAGGTCCTATTAACTTGAGCATATTAACATGGAAGTAAAATGGAAAAATCAGAATCCAATAAAATGTAGTCTTGGTGCAATTCTAGTCCATACTCGAGACACTTCTTTCCCTTCTCCCTTTTCTTTTCACTACGTAAATTTAGCTTGAATTGACATGGGGACAGTTGCATCATGGCACAGAGTGTCTGAAAGGCAGGTGCTCTGGAGAAGGACCTGCTGCCATCAGACAAGCCATCTCCTGTAGCTGAAGGTTCAGAGTCGTGCTGTACTGCAGTACGTGTGCATGGTGCTATTTTCCCTTTTTAAAAATCCTCTTTTGTAGCTGATCACAAAATAGATCTACTATTAATACTGTCAAGTGTTAAAATAAAGCTTTTTATTTTTCTAAAGTGATATTAGGAAGAGTTTAAGCTGATGGACATCCATTGTGTAGTCCCTTTGTCTTCCATTGGTTAGCCTTCCATATAGTATAGCTTATGTGGGAAGGAAAAAAAAAAGTTTCTCCTTCTGCCATGGAAGATGCTTTTCTTCCTTGGACCAGAAGCTCCTCTCCTATTACTAGCCAGTAACAAACCTTCTGTTCATCCTTATGTCAAAGCCACACTACTGAGCTAATAGAGATCGCTGACAATTAGAGATGAGCTGAAATGATTTGGCAAACTCTGGGTGCTTGTGAACCTGAGGGTGTTCTCGGATCCCTTCAAGCTTGTCGAGTGTATTGCCAGCAGTGCACTTCCCACGTCCCTTGTCCTAATGGGGAAAGCAGTTGGGACGTTGAGTTCAGCTGGGCCTGAAGGTTTGGAGAAGAATGAGAGAGAATGTCTATCAAGATGTATCTCTTCCCTGCTGAGAGATGCTTCTCGTCTCTGCTTGCCTTCCTGCCTGCTCTTTGTTGCTTCTTCTTGCCAAGAAATCCTAGGCACTATCAAGTTCCTTCTCTTTGTGCAAGATGGACATGACAGGGTCCCAGGAAGGCTCTCTGTCTTTTGCTTTGGAGTAGCTAGATGGGCCATAGCTGGAGAGACAATGTCGCTTGGGCAGACAAGATGGATAAGGCATAAGATAATGTTTCAAAAGAAGTACAAATGCCCTACTAACAAATAGCTTGTAAGGTTTTCTGTTTGGTTTGCTCTCTCCTTTAGGCAATGGCTATTTTTAATTACTTTTTTCCCCCTAGACTTAGGTATTTTGCCTTTCTTGATCTTCCCAGTTCTCCAAAACAGTATCATGAAATATTTTGAGTTGCCAAAACTTTACAGGGCAAGTGGCAATTTTGGACTGTTTTCCTTACTGTTTATTCATTTGAGGCTGCTTGAAGACAACTGCTTGAAACAATATTCAGGTAACCATTATTGGAAAAGCAACCTACTACAGCTTACCCCAAGCAAATGCTTCAAGTGTAAGAGTATGCAACGGGATGAATAAGTGGTTAGCTGATGATGAAGCTGTGGCCAGCAGCTCGTCATCAGTAGCATCATTGCCTGGAAAGCTCAAGTTTATTTTCTCTGCTTTTTGTAGACCTGCACCAGCCAAGCAAGCTTTTTCTCAGTCCCGACCAGCTATTTGTGGTAGTGTGGAGAGAAGCTGGTTCCCTAGCCTCATTAGGGAGCTATGCTGCAGGAAAATTGCTTGGGGAATTTTTGTAAATCTTTGACTCCCGTGAAACTGAAATGAAGAGGGAGATTTTCATGATTTTATTTATTATTTTTTTAAGGCTCCAGGGTCTCTTTCTTTTTCATCATGGTGTGGAAATCTGTACTTCAACGTTCCCATCTGCCAGCATGTCTGATATTTGTGGAGGACTTTGGAAGTAGCTTAGCCTTAAGTCCGGTAAAACTTTTCAGCTGCACCATGTGCAGACTCATGTCTATTAAATAGTGATAAAGAGCAACAGATGGCCCAGACCTAGAAATTAACAAATTTCAATTTGCATATTGCAGGCGTATGAAATGTATCTGTTGAGCCTCTAAAAATGCAGAGGGACAATGCTGACAGATCTTTATCCTACATGACTACACATGATTTGCTGTAGCAAAACATACATAGTCAGATCAGAGCAAAAGCATAGAGGTCATCAAATAGAAAAATGAATGGCTTGGCCCCATAGTTTGCGTCATAGACCTTGTGAATGCGTTGGACACAAATTCTTTGTTTTAGTGAAGAGATAACAGATCCACATTAATTCTGGAGCTGATTGCCATTCTTTATTAATAGAAATGTAAGGTAGTGCCAATGCCAAGTCCTGCCAGCCTTTCCTTTTTATCTTCTCCTTCAAAGATAGACAGCATTGAAGGTCTGATCATATTATCCCCCAATCCCTATTTATTTAAGAGCTGCATGTTAAGCCGGGGGACAGTGATAGCACTTTACCACGGCTGAGGTGCTGCTGTCTTGTCAGAAAACACTGTAAATATCACTTGGGAATTTTCTGAGGCTGAAAATAGTTTCCATGGAATAATGCTAATTTAATCTGGTTTCATAAATTGAAAAAAAAAAAAAAAAAATGAATGAATGACAGTAGATTTGTGAATAATTTGCAAATGGAAGCAGTGATAGAATTTGTCAAATAATGTGTTCTCTATTAATAGTTTGCTCTGTCTGGCTGCCTAGCAGTCTTGGTTCTCTGGTTGATTTTTTTTTTTTAGGGAAAGATGGATTCTTTTTACTCTTTTTAAGCACTATCCTTTTTAATATATTCCAAGGGCCATTGTTTACTTTTGAGGTGGATGACAGATGAATCCAGGTTATATTCTGACATTACAACAAAATTGTCAATAGAAATCAATGACTTGTCACATGATAAGTTAGGGTCTATAAGCAGCTTAACAGTGTCCTTACCTCTTCAGCCTCGTTCATTGTGCTCCCCTCTTTGGAAGCCAAGCAACTGTGCTGTTATAGAAAGGTGTTGTCATTGTTAAGGGGATTATAATGGAGTTTAATAAACATGGAAGCTGAGACACGGAACCCTAATATCAGTGCCAACGTTATAAAGTGGTGTATTGTCTCTAGAGCCTGATATTTGTATCAGCACTATTGACCCTAGAGAGGTAATATAAACAGAAGAGATAGAGGTCAAAGAGCTCATCTTCAGCTACTACAGATGGCCATTGAGCAGAGCAGGTTTGCATGCGCTGCACTGATATACCACTGTGTCAACTCTGTCCTCCCAAAGACCTCTGCTTACTTGGCCATGGGAGTTGAAACTGGATTATTTAGCCTTGCAGAATGTCAGTGTTAGAAACATGGTGTCATGCTTGATGAAGGCACTGGTGTCACAGAACCATAGAATCACAGAAACCTACAGGTTGATAAAGACCATCAGGATGACCAAGTCCAACCGATAACCCTACTCTACAAGGTTCACTCCTAAACCACATCCCCAAGCACCAGATGGTGATGTTTGTGTTGGGGTGGGTGACATGCAGACTGGGTGCTAATGGGTTGCTGAGTGCTCCCACTACACTCCTTCCTGATAGAGCAAGAATGTAACTGCAGATCTTGCCTCTTAGACTGTGACTCTATGATTCTCTTTATCATTTTTACAACCCCTTATCTTGGGGCAGCTAGTTGTTCAATCTGTCTGTCTGAGCTCTAGACTTGCCACTACAACAGAGAGGACCTAATGGCCTGGCCAGTCATTTCCCTCACCCAGAGGGATGGTGCAGCTGGTTTGCTCCCCTAAATTCAACCAGATTGTACATTATGCAGTCAGCCTCAGAGGTTTTCCTTAACAGAAGTGCCTTCAGCTTAAACTAGTTCAGCACTGGAAAGAGATAACAAAACATTGTTGCAGTTGTTGCTGGTTTATTTTTTTAATTTAATAATAACAACAAAACAACCCCCCCAAATGAACAAAACAAACAACACCGAAGAACAGGACTTCTAACGAGATACGGGAACAATTTATTCTTTCCATGGATTAGAGAGGTGGTACTTGGAGCAGCTTGTTAAACAGAAGTGCTTGGCCCCTGGCCTTGCACTGCTGTTTAATGATCCACTCTTCATGTGCCACCTCTCTAATCCATGGAGAGATAGGTACAAATTGTATCTATAATGTTATATTACTTAACAGTATAATGTATTATAAATCATAGAATTGCATCCCTGCCTTGTAATTGGTGAGATGTGTTGCATGAGAAATCCCCTAATTCAATATAAAGTGGTTGCTCTTATGCATAACTGCCTCTCTGGATCAAACCAATTCAGCCTAGAAGTGGTGAGGGGAAAGTTAAAGCTATTTTAATTAAAGAAAAAGCAAAAATATGACTTGGCATGGCTTTATGGACCCCTCAGTGGCTTTATAGGCTCCTTCCCTCAAACGACTGTTTAATAGTTCTCTGCTCGCAGGGAGCTTCTCTCTGCAGCAGGAACTGGTCTTCAGCAAGCCCTGCCTCTTCCCAAAGCATGCATCCCTCAACACCATTCAGTTTGCACCAGGACTTTCCCTCACACATGCTGGTATATATTTCCCTATGCCAAAAGGAAGGACAAATGCCTGCAATGGGGGCTTCCGCAGCCTGTCCCATGCTGTGCACCCAGTACCATTAAATGGTGCCCATTGGTGGTAGTATTGGAGGACTTTTGCTGGTAAGGTCCAAAGTAAGACCCTTGATTTATTTTCACCCTCTTAAACCCAAAGTCACATCCTTGAAGAGAGCCAAGAAAGATCCATGGTATCAAGGGAGATGTAAAACTACCAAAACCGTCCTCATGATGTAACATTTTATCAATAAAAGATTTCCCCCCTGACCTCAAAATAATCTGCTGATGTCTTAAAGCAAGTTGTGCAATGGGCTGTGTGATTTATTCTGTGAAGCTGTAACTAAAGATGTCTCCCCCTCCCCAGTAAATAACTAACCTTTCTTTAATAAGTAATAAATAAACAAACGCTGAAGCTATTCTAGACAAACTATGCTTAATTAAAGCCTATGACACTAAACCAAGGTACCTCTATTTTCAATTAGAGAGTGCACTTGTAGTAGAAAGAAAATTTAGGAAGAAGACTTTGTCTAAACTTGCGATGGGACTTGGTGTTTAGCAAAGCTTGGCTCTGGGATTGAGGGCTTGTGCAGGTACAACAGGAGCGTTTGCTCCCCTGCTATGGGCACTGATAAGGCTTCTGGCATTGACAGGATCCTGCTGAATTCATATGGTTTCCAAAAGTGCTAGAGATCAGCAATCAGGTATCTGAACTCTTCAAACCTCCCGAGGGCAAGAGGTCCAGGCATCTCACACAACCAGTCATTTTGATAATTATTTTTCCCCCTCTGCTTAGTTTGGGCTAAGAAGTAAATGTTTAGGAAATCTATTCTCTCATCACACACCTCTTACAGTATTTTGTCTGCAAGAAGAGACCTGGTAGGCATAAGATGATGAAGGAAAAGAAATAAAACCTTTGGATCTCCTTATAACTTAACCTAGTATGAATTTGCTTTGAAGTTGGGGTGGCACAAGTCACTTTCACTTTAGGAGGAGGAATTGTGGGCTATGTTAACAGGGCAAAGCAGCCATTTGTCTATCTCCATCTCCTGCAGTCACCAAGCAACCTGAGTTATTGACTCAGAAAAGTTACTTCATCTCTTGTGCCACTCTTATCTGAAATGGGAAGGACAAAATTTTCCTTTGTCTGTGACAGGACAGTGGGGAGGTGGAGGCTTGTGTCTCTCCATTTGTGTTTTCATTTTAATTTGAAACTGGCATGAAGGTGGGAGATGGCCAAACCTGATGCAAGAGGCCTAAAATGTTGATGTACTCTTGAATTCAGTTCTCAAAGGTGCAAAGATGGCACCCAAAGTCATCATGAAATTTTTCAATATATTTTAGCAAATAAACCCATCAGCATAACGACAACCCTTTGCAGGGTTTGTTGTTATATTTAGGTCCATGGCACTCAGATTTCCTTCCTGTTCAAATTGTCTTGCTTTCACTGACTGTGAATCCTCTACAGAACAAACATGTGGTGATACATTTCCCTCTTATCTCCTCTTTCTAGTTACTTTCATCTGCTTTTCCAAGTGAAAGGCTGGGGGCTGGGAACAAGAAAAAAACTTAATTTGTTGCCAGTTTCTCTCTGAAAGCCCCAGATAACTATGCTGAGTGGGGTGAAATATTTTTTTCTCTTGCTGTAACCAGTATCAGACCCTCCCCATCACCTCCTCACCCCTTTGCCCCATACCATCTCTCCTTAGCCTCAGAGCACTGGATTTTCCCCCCTGAGGTACATAGGAGGGACTGGGCATGAGCCAATAATGCACACTTGCCGCCCAGCAGTCAATCACATTCTGGGCTGCATCAAAAGAAGCATGTCCAGCTCTGGGGCCCTCAACACAAGAGAGACATGGACCGACTGTAGTGGGTCCAGAGAAGGGCCACAAAGATGACCAGTAGGCTGGAGCACCTCTGCTGTGAAGACAGGCTGAATTAATGTGGTCTGTCTAGCCTGGAGAAGAGAAGGCCCCGGGGAGACCTTATAGCAGCATTTCAGTACTTGAAGGTTACCTACAGGAAGGCTGGGGAAGGACTGTTTAGAAGGGTTTGTAGTGATAGGATGAGGGGCAATGGTTTTAAAATAGATTTAGGTTGGACATAAAGATGAAGTTCTTCACAATTAGAGTGGTGAAATACTGGAACAGGTTGCCCAGGGATGTGGTTGAGGCCCTGTCCCTGGAAGCATTCCAGATCAGACTGATTTAGCTGGAGGTGTCACTGTTCACTGCAGTGGGATTGCACAGGATGACCATTGAGGGTCTCTTCCAACCCAATGAAATCTATGACTAGGGTTTGTGTCCTCCATGCCAGTAATACAGAACAGATGAAGGGCTGCCTGGCAGAGTAGGGTCATGCCATGGTTTATGAAGGGCAGAGTGAACTTTGCTCACATTGTACATTTGTAAAAATGACTGCTGAATGGATAAAAAAATCTTTCACTGTTAGTATGTGTTTACTCTCAAATCAATGTAATGCAATAGGGCTGGGTGTTTCTTGTATGATTTTGCTGTTTATTTTCTTAATATGTCAACAAATTGCCTTTCTTGTACTGAAGCAAGCTGGAAAATGTTTCAGCTCTCTCCTTTCCACACACTGTGGGATTATTGTGAGTAGGGAGTAAATGCAAATTCATTTGAAGGAGTGCTTTATATATGTGTCTGCATAAACATATGATGTAACAATTTTGAGGATGAGGTATGGTCAGAAACTTTCTAATGTGGTATGGAATACTTGCACTGAGCTTTCTGACCCTCCAAGACCTCCATACTGAGCATACAATAGCGATAAATCCTAGAGCAGATTAAGCAATTTCCCCTTAGTAATGTCTGTTTATTGGGGTTTCAAATAACCCAGACTAGCCTGAAACATTTGGATATTCCAGACTGTATCCCTTCTCTATATAGAAAGTTGATGGCAGGGCAGCATCCTGAACTTTGACTCCTTGTAAAAGTTTAAATTGCTGCCCTGCTGGGCTCAGGGAATGCTAATTACTTTGTCTCTTACAATATGTCCAGACTACTTATTTTAAAAAGATACACAGCTTTTGCATGCCAAATATATTGCACTTGACAAACTAGCCATCCTGTTTGCATACAGCTCATGCCACTGCAATTTGCTGTTGAGCAGTCTTGAAGAATAATTCTTGTTTTGCACTGCTCGTGTGAATATTTGCTACAAAGTCAAGCAGCTCTTGCTTGGGTAGCACTCGTGGTGGCAGCTACAACACACAAAAGCTGTGCTTGGTCCTCCTAGGACTGCAGACCATGCCCCCACAGCAAAGATTGTCTCTAGGCTGAATCTATAGATGTCTGAACAGAGCAGAGGTTCTTGCAAGCAATTAGGAGGCTTCTCTGGGCTCTTTCCAGGGCAGGCATTTGTCAGAGGTATGTTCAAAATAAGGGCAAAGCTAGAAACTACAAAATAGCATTCGGGCAGGCTGTGTGTCTTCTGGAGATGCTCAAAATCTTTGATGCCTCCTAGATTGCTGGAGTCTAATAATTTTTAACAATTCTGTAACAACAACATTAATTACCAGTGAAGCCCAAGTTCACTCATGATTATTTGGTTCCTTTCAGCAATCATTAAGCACAATTAGAGGATCAGCACTGATAAGCTCCTGGCAGTGATGCTCTGTAGACAGGCCACTCATTGCTCCAGTGCTGCAGATTGAGCAGCTGTGGACAAGCATGGCTTTTCCTGGAGTTTGTGCTGCAAACACAGCATTCACTTATCCTGAAGAAAAAAAGGGACAAAAAGAAAAGCAATCCCAAAAGATAACAACAGACCTTCTAAGTAGAGATGGACAAACCACTCTGGAAAGCAAGGATCTACACCAATGTTAGCTTGTGCCCCTCTGCTCTGCCCATTAGTTACTTGTAAGCATGCCAGCTTGCTTGAGTGCAGATCCGAAAGCAAACCTAAAAGCTAGTCGTTGGCTATTTGGCCTTTGCACTGAACCAAAACCCCAACAATCTAAAATTTCCTGAGGTTGGGTGGAGAGCACAAGGGTTCTGATCCCATTTAATATCTCAGGGACCTTAAATCAACTAGAAAATGGTGTTACATAGGGTTTCCCCCCACATACAAAGAAAAATCTTGTTTATTTTCAGCTTAAATAAGCTTAGCCTGTGCAACGATGACAACCAGGGTTTAGTTGTCATCCAAGAACAATTGGGATACTAAGCTTTGGGGAGGACCTCTGGAGTTTGGCCCATGATAAAGACTTTAATAGAAGCCCCGTGTCTGGGAGAGCTACCCAGCTCAGTATGAATCTCAATGTTTTAGCCAAGTTATACTCTCTTGCAAAGATAGCCTTGGAAATATGTGCTAATGGCTACCAACAATGAGGAGTTCAGACAACTGTTGGGAACCAGTGTTGTGATGTCCTAGGCCAGAGGATGTTTGTACTCTAAGGAGATGTTGTAGTCCCCTCAAATCCCTTCACAAACCCTCTTCCCTCTGGTTTTGAAGCAGCTGAGTCTTTGTGGTGCCCTGTGGCCCTCCCAAGACTGTGAGAGGGAACGAGCGAGTGCACTGCCTGCCCTGCACAGAGGACCAAGGGAATATTTTTGAAACAGGTTAAATGAAAGACATTCTTAACATGTTACCCACCAAATGTTTTTACGTATGGAATGTCTTTTATGAAGGGAAATAGCTTGCAAATAATTAATTGGGGAAAATGAGGAAGGGGGGGGGGAGGGGTGGAAATTAAAGAATTTCATAATATTTCAGACTCAGAAAAAGTACCACAAACAGAGTATTCATTAGGAAAAATGTACTTAATTTGAGACCAGGGATGTGGAAGTGCCATGAGAGTTGTTCTCAGAGACTTTTTAGCCCAATCAGAAATGAGAGAAGACCACAATTATTATGGGAGTCTGTTCTTCTGAGAACACCAACCCAATTTTGTGGACCCAAGAGGTCTGAACAATCTCAAATCAGGTCTGGCTGAACAACTATTCCTCTTGCCACTGTCTTTGCCAAGTGAGACATGAGGTTTCTTGCTACTGTTCTCAAAATCAGCATAATGTTTAACCTTTGAGACTTTCCTGACATGAAATACAAGGGAGAAACATGTTTATTAGGGCTATCTGTGTTGGTGAGAGGCTTTCATAATCTTACCTGCAAGTAAGGATTGTGACTCCATGAAACTGACTGAATTTGCTGAACTAGTTTCTGCACAGGGCAAGGTGTTGGAATTTGGAAGCATCATGTACCAAGAGCACTCAGTGATGCTTGGGCCATGATTTAACTGATGGCTGAAGTATGAAGTGCATCACACCCAGAGCTGTAACAGAAATCATCATACCGTGGGTCCCAGCTCCTCCCTGGAGGAACTTGCATATGGTCATCCTCCAGTTTTTCCTTGCTCATGGTCCATGCCAAATCCTGAGTTGGCAAACTCTTTGTGGATGCTTTGTCCTCAATAAGCAGATGCCTAAGGATGTGATGGTATCCCACCCTGCAAAGATATTATACAGGTACTGATTGCTTGTCAACCAGGGCTGATTCAGTAATGTACCCGTATCACAGGCTGTGCCATGGTGGTACTGGAATTAACAACTCACTGTTTTAGATTACTCCCTGGATTTATTATCTTCTGGGAAAATAAGTTATTTCTAGACCATCTGCCAACTCTCAATTTCTAGTAAATGAGAATATACTAGTTCTGGGACTTAGAATGCTTTATGAAAGGCGGGGAGGCGGGGTGTGGGGTGGAAATGATGAAGGAAAAATGATTTTGATCTGAGAAAGAAATTCAGACAAAGGATTACCCATGTTGCTTGAACAGACAGTGCATAAACATTACCTTGCATTAGAAGGAACAGAGACTTGCAACATCCAGGAAACTACTTTATTCACAAAATAAAACTGGGCCCATTTCTGCTTATTCAAATACCACCCACAACTTTCTGGGGAAAGATCATATGCAGAGCATATTTGGAAACATTATTAGGGATGCATAAAGTACAGTATTAGTCAATTTTATATGTTCAGTTGCATGAAATCTGTGTGTTTAAAAAATATAATAATTTGCATTTCATGGCTTTTGATAACCTCAGGAGTGCACTTGAAATTCAGCACATGCCCACAGCACCTCCCAGCTCACCCCATTTTTAACTGAAGACCAATGGTTTCTATTAAGGGATCAGGCAGGGACTCTGACAAGCCAGTCAATAACTATGTGAGGTTACTTCATTAATGCTATAATGGCTGATAGAGTGAGAGGCAAAAAACAGGTTCCTGACAGCAGCAAATGAAAATGATAGAGATTCCTGAAGCAATGCGCCTTTCCTTTGTCATTGTCTTTTGCTTGGCTTATTCAAAATGTGGCATTTATGTATTCAGCCTTGATGAATGTTGCAGGCTTTAAGTACTTTTTCCATCTCTAATGCAGTGCCGATTGCACATTGTTCTTTCTTTCTCCTCTCTCTCTTCCCCCCCCCCCCTTTCCACCCCCCCACCCACCCCCTCCTATAACCTCTGCTGTCAAGGCATTGTGGGCTGAAGGGTTGCAGGCACCGGCTAAATAGCTTTTTTGCTGTAAATGGTGAGGGTGATGGGACAATGTATCATGAGTACTGGTGGGGTCACACAGCAAGGGGTGGTGGAGGCTGGAGTCATGATGAGGTTGGTGCAGCAGTCCCTAGCACTAGTGCCAACCAGAGGAGCAGGTCTTCAGGCATAAAAAGGCACTGACCCACCACCTCAGGTATTACTAGGGTGGTTTACAAGACCCCACTGGTGTTTTAGGATACACATTGCAGAGGTGCTCCATAATTTCCTCCTTGCGCAGTTTATCTCTGGAGCAAGCAAGGGCTTGCATCCCAGAGCTACTTCTGGTGTGCCTGCCCCTCAACACCCTCTTGGGGTGTCTCCACCAGTGGCTGTCTTGGGGTAGTCCCCCAAAATAGTGTCATATTTCCACCATTCCCCCAGAGCAAAGTCATGCGTGGAAGTTGAACATTAGGATAATGGGGCTGGATAATTCGGTTTCTTTAAACGTTTTTATGTCTTGTATATAAATACCCACATTACAGTTGGAAATGTGATTCTCTTACAGCTTGCTTTCACTCTTGTTTCATTTAACTATTTACAGGTTGTGTGCCTCATGCTACTTTATTTTTGATTGCAGCTCCTTTCTACAAATCAATTATCTTTAGGCCAAGCAAACCGGAGGATTAAGGCAAGGCTGGCCTAATATTTGCCCCTTGCAGAACTTGAACACCTCATGTTTATGCTATGGAAAAAAGTCACTAATTTATCATTGACCAGTCATTTTAAGAGCAGTGATAAAGGGGAAATGCATCGCCTCAAACTTCTCAAAGTTGCCATGAGTTACAACAAAATGTCTTGTCTATTGCTCCATTCTCGTAAGTATTCCAGCCATTGTTGATATTTTTGTTAAAAATAATCTATTCCTTTCACAGGGTGTTGGTCACACCTGGTAAATGCCTTTCCATACTCTAATTTTCTATTCTAAGGCAATTCTTTACCTGCCTTAAAGCAGTCTGTTTAGAGCCAGCTTCTGAAGATGCTGTTACTGAGGCTTTATTCAGTGTAATGTTTAGGCACGTGCCGATGTTTAAATAGTCCTCCAGCAGTCACATTGTAGAGGCAGCGTTAGACATATGCACGTCTGCTGACTTGAACTTAAACATCCCAACAATTAGATTAATTTGTGGCTTGATAGTGGAATGCTTTTGGCCTAAGAAATCAGAGTGCACAAAGCAGTTGCAGATGTGTATTTCCTAGCTGACTTGAAGAAAGTGAGGCAAAGCGTCGATAATGTTCATACAAACTCCCATGCCCAGTAAAGTGCTTTAAGCTTCTTTAAAGAGTATCTTGAGTATAAACCAAACCTTGCTTTTAAATTGTTTCTGCAGCAGAAGCAGAGAGGCTCAGGGCTTGCATTATTTGGTTTTTTTTTAAGACTCCAGTAATTTCAGGGCTTTCCCCATGTTTATGGTTTAACAAGGAGAGAGCCAAATATGCTGTGGTTAATGACATAAGCATTTTAAAAAAGGATACAGAAGATCTGGGCTCACAAAGCTCTTTGGAGATTCTAGGTCAGCCAAATGAACCCCCTTGGCAAGAGGGGTGGCTGCTGTTTTCTCCAGCTTGTCCTCTATAAGTGCTCTCAGGCAAGCACTCACCACGAGAAGGGCCTCCAGGAGAAAGTTATTGGGCATGACTATAATCTCTATGATAACAACTCAAAATCACCCAAATATAGAGGGGGGTACAAACTGCCCATTTCCAACTACACAGGAAACCTGGGACACAGAGAAGGATATTGTTTGGGCGGGTGTATGTAGTGGAGATGGAGTTCTATGATAACATAAAAAGTTATTGTGTTAACAAAAATATTATTGTATACATGAAGTCAAACATCCTACTCAAACTTCTCTATCTAAGCACTGTAATGTCCAAGGCAGTGTCCAGAATCTTCCCATTTGGATTATAGAAATATATCATCTAGGGAAAGACAATGCTGTTGAGATAGTGTGCAGTACAGATCATGAAAGTTATGTTTCAGGGAGGTTGGAAAGGACCTCTGGAGATCATCTAGTCCAACCCCCTGCTAGTGCAGGTGCATCTAGGTCAGGTGTGGTGTTCTGGCAGGTTTTGAAAGTCTCCAGAGAAGGACACCCCACTTATCTATATGGTGTTTGCTGAATGCACTCTGTGTCTGTACATAAAATTATGTCAGCCACTGTTGAATGTTAGAGTTCCCACCTGGGTGATCTTGCAGAAAGTCCATAATTTGACTTGCTCTTTGGTGTAACATGTTGTTTTAGTATATCCCCACTGACCTGCATGCAACCTATTTCTCATGCAGCCATCAGTCTGTGTTCAGCCCTATATTATTCCAGCTTCTTCCAGGTGCTCAGTGCGTCTCTTCCCCAACCTGTCTTTCAGATAGGAAAGACTGTAATCCCTTCTGGTGCTGCCAGAACAGGTTTGGTATCCCCATCAATGCAATTGCAATTGTGGCAAGTGCCTCTGGCTATGGAGCTCAGGTTAAGGATTGTCCCTTCCAGGTTATCTACCTTCCAGGAGAGGAGTCGTTTAAAGGGTAGACGTGCAAACAATTCACGTCTTCCATTAATATAAACATCCTTGGGGAGGAAGCTCTATGAGGTGCAATTTGCACCTCTTCCAACAGGCAGAGGTGTGAATTGAGTGAGGAAGCTGCCAAGCTTTTGTTCCTTGATGGGAAACCACCGTGAAAGTTTTTCACCAGGAAGTTAGGAGAAAGGGACAGTGCTTTTGGAAACTCCAATATGTGTTTTTGTGTCATAAAACCCTGGGTTTATGGGTGAGACAGCATCTCCTGTCCTTGTCTTGTAGAGCCAGACCATACTGCTGGGCTGTGCATGCTGGTGGGACTAGTGATGGACCTGGGTGACAGACCTCACTTCTCTGCCTTCACATCACTCTTTAAAATGACTGAAAGTCATTTCTGTTGCACTTTTGGTTGGTACTTGAGTTCAAAATGATGATATCATGACAGGTAGCAAAGATCCAAATCAAGTAATACAGCATATTTTTATGTGCAGAACTGGGTGATGGCAGAGGAGTTTTCTTCATTTCTGAAGTTTCAGAACAGCACAGGTGTAACTGGAAAATGCTTTTCTGTAGAACTGACAGGAAATTTTGCATGTATTTATATACATATAAAAACACCTTGAGCATAAAGAAAGGAATTTTAATGAACTTAATGAACCCATCAATTAAAGAAAATTTCATGTGCTTTCCATAATCTGCTTGTTATTTCAAGGCCAAATAGAATTTACCCCAGTCCAGCAGCCCCTAATAGATATAGCATTGAAATATATCAATTGTTGCATGTGATATTAAGTGAAAGACATATATTGCACAAAGAGAGATGTTAAATGCTTCAGAGAGATGATAGAATGCAAGTGTTTTACGAATCTTCTGCAAATCAATCTGCATTTAGTAATTCTCTCTTACGCAAAAGTTGGAGAAATTATTGCTAGCAAACAAAAATCTATTTTAGACAAACACAATATGTCTTGAAGGATCCAGTTTGTCATGCTAATAGTCTCATAGGCTGTGATTTGTATTAAAAAGATTTTAATTGCCCAGGTAAGTGCTTGCACCTGCTAAGACATTGAATATTAGAGCACTTTATTCTAATCTCTTATAATATAGGGCACACTTCACCCATACAATTATTCTCTACACAATTACAGCTCAGTTTTGCTGAGGTAGAAAGTGCAACTTAACAGTTTGGTTTTACTCATTATTATTAAAATCATGCAAATTAGGATCATTAGGTAACAGTTTTGTAGTTAACTACTCAATAGCCTGGTCACTGCTTTTCCTTTCCACTGCAAACAATTCCAGGGATGGAGGTGTGTTACTTTGTGACTTGGTCTGTGCTATGTGGATAGCAGGGTTTGGAAGTGTGAGGAGCAGTCCCAACACAACTCCACACTGGACCTGCCGTTCAAAGGGCACAAGTTTCCTTCAGACATCTAGGACTTAATTAATTGAGGTGTCTTTGACCTCCTCTGCACAGTGAGTAGGACATAGGCAACTGTACAGGTCATCAGTGAACAGTGTAAAGGTAGTGACCTCTTTCTTTGGAGGAATAGGAGTTTTGGAGGTGCCATCTTGTCCCTATGGCACCAGGATGCAGCACAGTTCTCCATTGTGTTTGGTCAAAAACTGCAGTCACAGTCTTGAAGCTTCTTAAGACCTTTGAGCTGTGATTAAGAGCAGGTGAAATAAAAAGCATAAGCTGTGAAGCAAATAATGAAGGAAATTACACAGTATCACAGTATAACTTAGGTTGGAAAGGACCTCGAGGATCATCGAGTCCAACCTATCAACACAGATCCCATGACTAGACCATGGCACCAAGTGCCATGTCCAATCTCCCCTTGAACGCCTCCAGGGTTGATGACTCAACCACCTCCCTGGGCAACCCATTCCAATGGCGAATGACTCGCTTGGTGAAGAACTTCCTCCTCACCTCGAGTCTAAACCTCCCCTGGCACAGCTTGAGACTGTGTAAACCATCCTACTTGTAACAGATTCATGCATAAATCTAACAAGGGGGTCATTTAAGGATGCCCAGGGTTTGTCTTGACCACTGAATTAGGAGCTTTGAGTCCCACTCATTTTCTCTGAGTGTTATACATCTTTACACACATGTTTTCCTGATAATATCTGTCTTAAGGAACAACACTGTATTTCCTATCTGTATTTTGCACCTCTGGTATTGTTGTCTTCCTTCTTGTGCTGCTCAGTGCCCAATTCTGTCTATTCAGATGTCCATAAAACTGCTCAAAGTTGTTGGGAAAAGGGAGTTCTGTGTAATGTTATTACCGGTTTTGTGTAACCCGCTTGGTTTTCTCATCCATCATTTTCCCCCTCAGTTAGGAAATTTGTGATTTCAAAATATGGAGGTTTGTTCTGAATTGGAACAAAAGCACAAAGTTGAAACTGCCTGTGAAAAACACATTTCTAGGACACGCTATTTTGAATTAGTCAAAATGTTCTAGTTCAATAAATCAAAAGGTTTAATTCAAATTATGTATTTCTTTTCTTTTATAATTAGGGATATAATGTAAAGTAGCAGTTCAGAACAACTTTGTCTTTTGCAATGAATAATTGACTCGCTCTGTTCCAATGAAATTTAATTTTAGAGTTTATTCTCACCAAAACCCTGTGGTTCAATTTTGTTCTAAATGAAATTCTGTCAAAAAAGTGCTGGCTTCTGCACCAAGTTCTTATCTGACAAACTGGCATTTCCTGATGGAGAATGTTTTACCCCAGCTCTTTCCTAAGTCCCCAGATCTCTAAACAAAATAGTAGTAGTCATTACTCTCCTCTATTATAAATGTTTTGTTATATATTGAAGGAATCCCATGTAGCTGAATAGGAAAAAGATACTAAGCTCTGGAGCCTAGCATACTGTCTGCTGATCTTAATTGCAGCTCAGAAATACAATGCAACTGGTTTCTGTTACAGATACCAGTTGAAATTAATCTCTGGAGGAACTCTAGTGGAGTTGCTCCAACAGTATATTAAATTCCACTATTTTCATCCAGGTGGTTTGCTTTACATATCACAAGGTAACTGTGTGGCCAAAGGGGTTCACATTCTCATAGACAGCTTCTGCAGGGCATGAAGCATGTTGCTGTGGTTTTCAGGGTGAGTTGTTTTACTTTGTCATATATGAAGGGGGAAATAGTCTTTCTCTTTAGGTATGTGGTCCAGAAATGTTGCTGCTGGATGCATGCGTGTAAGTGCTGGGGAGAGGAATCAGAAGGTGTTGAGTTCAGGGTGAGTTTCAACTCAATGCTGCACTTATGCTAAGTCTCTTTTTCAATTCAAGAGGTTCTTGTAGCAGCCATAAATGTAAAGGACCTGAATTTCTGGGTAAATTAGACAGCTCCTTACCACAGTGGTGAAATCTGTCCTTATAAGATCTGGCTTGCTGATTACTTTAGGAGCAGAATTCAAGATGTCTCCAGTGAGAAGATTGGTTGGACAAGAAAGTTACTAGTGTTTGTATAAGTGGAATTATTTGGGATAGTTTAAGTGGAAAGAGTAATGGGATGGAACTGAAATAAGGAAAACTTAAAGAGAGGCTGTGGAAAAAAAAATGGTCTAGTGCTTTGTGAACTGGTCTCCCAAGAAATCTAGGAAAGCCATGCCATGCTGCCCAGTAAAAATCATGGTGGGAAGAGACTGAAAGGAAATTTTTAGTAGTCAGCAGGATAAACAAGGTGCCCTATGGGATTTTTAGAATGATTCAAGGAGTATTTGTCTTCATGTTTTGTTTTTTAATTGACCAAAACATATACAGCAGAGCCTCACAGGGTGGTGCTGAGCCAAAGGCTCTTGCTGAAGTCAGAATAAGAACTTTTGAGTGGGCCTGTTGGAAAACATCCATGGGTGAAATTGTAGGAGGCAAGAAACACAAGAATTTCTCTCCAAAATGCTCATTTTGCTGTCTATCCTCCCTACAGGGGATTTGTGTGTAATTAACAATTGCTTCCAGTAAATGGCTCTCTGATCATGAAGACAATCACATTTGAAGGAAATTATTGTAAAAACGCAGTTTATGGATGGGCCCTTACTCTAACAAGTGCCTTGCTGGTGGAATGCCTCTGCTTGCAACCAAGCATTTGCCAACCATTGTATGAAGTGTTTGTGGCTCGTCTGCCACAAGCATCTTATAGCATGCTGGGGAAAGAAGTGCCCTCTTGATAGTGGCTGATCTTCTGCACCACAGCATTTCACAGTTGTTGCATATCACAGTTGTGTGCATGGTCTCAACATAAGTTGCCTTTGTAGGGTACAACTCATGAAGGAACATCTTAAAAAGGACTCCTCCATTTTCTTTTAAGATTTTTGTTTTTTAAACATACTTGAAGTAACATTGTCCCTGGATGTACTGCTGATGTAAACCCCTTATTGTTAGATGTCCCACGAGGGAAATACCTTTTCCTTCTCACCAGCCACAGTGTCTGGGCTTGGAGTAACTGAGGAATGTAATCTTCCTCACATCTACTCCATTCTTTCTAAGACTTTACTACCTCTTCAGGCCAACACAGACTCCCTGGTATCCCTGTGCTACAAAGAATGATCCTTGACTGTTACGCTGTTGATCAGACTTTCCTCATGGTTTTTTGTCTCTCGTGTAACAAAGGGTGCCTGTGTCCTTTCCAGGGCTCTTGGTGCTTGCACACACACATATGTGCAGTGCATGCAGAAGCAGCTTAATGCTCTGCTGAAGAGGAATTTTGACTACCTTGGCACTGAAATTTAGCCCCCTCAGGGCTAAAACTGCCTTGTCACTGAGAGCCCAAAGGGAGGAAAATACATTGAAATTTTATACTACTTTACTGTTACTCATTTTCAACAAGATCATTATTCTGTGACCACATCCATAACTTGTTAATCAAATCTGCAGGCAAAACAGGTCCTTGCCATACAGGACACTTCCCCCTTGCTTCATTGTCTAAATCATAAATATTGCAAATTCTACAAACAAGCAGGTTCACACCCAAATTCATCAGGACAATGCTATGTTTAGATAAACTGCTCCTTGTGATGATGGGGTATATGGCATGTTTTTTTTTATTGCAAGCAAAGGGCATATTATTCAGATAAATGTAGGGAAAATAAAATGAACTCAATAAAATTGGGATGCCCCTAGCAATCAGAGTTTCACTTTAAAATAACAATAGTAATTGAAGCACCATCCTGCTTGCCTGAGCCACAATCAGCAGCACCAAACTCCATTTGCTTCCACTGGCCCCATAGGGGCACTTCCCAGCCCAAGCAGAAGAAGGGGAGTCTGACCTTTGTGCACTTGGCTTTGGAGTCTTGGCAACTACTGTTTACAAATGTGCACAGGAACTATGGCAGCTTTGCTTCCTCATCAGGACCTAGTGCGAGAGGCACATTGGCAAAACTGGTGCATGCAGGAGTAGGGCAACACCCAGGCAATTTGGGTTGGATGTTGCAAGCAAATCACACATGTCACAAATCTCTTTTTTTTTTTTTTTTTGAGAAGTTATAGCAGCATGAAATGAGCATCTCAGGAATGGCTTGAAGTGAGCTGGAGCATCTCACTCAACTGAGGGACAGGCTGCCTTGTACTAGGATCTGGCTCTGCGGGGCTGTCTCCTCCCAGCTTCACCTGCTGACCTTGGGTGCTTTTATCCTGAGTAACCACACATGCATTTATCACATAACTTTATGAACAGTGAAGGTTTATTACATTGCACTTAAACCTCATTTAACCTTTTCTCTGGAAGCAATGCTTTAAAGTGGGATTGCGGAAGTTTGCAAAAGCCTGGTAGGCTGCTTCCTAAGTGGGGTGTGCACAAGCTGCCCCCAAGACAAAATGCAGGTGTGAACCTCACTTCTGCTGCCTTCATTTTTCTGCCATGAGTCAATATATTGCAGCCTAGCAAGGATTCATCAGAATACATAACTTTAGGCATGGGTTTATTTATTTATTTATAAACTAATCACTGGTTCAAAATTCTCCCTCTTCCATAGTAGTACCTACAGGCCAGACAATCTTTCTGTGTAGGTGGCCTTGGGGTAATCCTCAGGCCCAGAGACTTCCTGTGAGCTGCCACACTGCTCAAAAACTTTTCTAGAGGGAAAAGTGTGAGACAGAAAACTAGAGTTGAATAGTAGAGAAATCTTCTGGGTAGAAGCAGTCCCACGAGGAAGCTAATGCTAATCCTATCACTTCGGATGGTAAAAACTTGAGTGAAGTTCCAACCTAATGATAGCGGGAGAGCATCCTTCATGGGTGAGAAAAGGACTTGGGAGACTCCAAAGCTGGAGAGCGTGTTTCCTTGTGTATTTTCAGTAATTTCAGTTCATGTCCATTTAGTGTGCAAAATGGTTGTGCCACTTGGGAATGGAAAAATGTGAGAGAAAGATGTGAGATATGATCAAGAGTGTTTAGCAAAACTAAGGAAATATTAATTTGGGTAGAGAAGAAAGCCTCACCTTTGGTTTCTGCAGAGCCAAAAAAATTAATAAAAATAGCCCTGTCCATAACTTCTCACCACCCCAAGGCCGGGTTGTAAAATGTGAATGCCTTTGTGTACGCCCATACATTATCCTGCTGGGTCAGACTATTGTCAGTACAGAACTGGTGCCATCACAGTAAGCCAGGTAAATAACATGTATTTACATTTTCTATTTTATAGTTCTGCTTGGGTTAAAGGGTCACTTTGCTGATGTGATATCTTAAGCTGATCCGTTTTGCTTTGTTTTAAAGCACTGCAAGTGCTTTGCAGTAAATAGTGCAAGTGGAGGCCACCGAAATGAGAAAGAAAAGATTAGCAGTGTTTGTGCCCACCAGTCCAATTTCCCATGAATTCAGGGATTTCCCTGTCAGGAAATACACTAGTATCCAACTTTTACTGAGCTCTGAGCATCTCACACCTGATATTGCCTCTGTTTCTTGAAAATCTTCTTGCATAGAAGATCATAAGGTAAAAGTTCCTCAACATTATCAATGAAGACATTTCTTCTTAGAAAATCTGAGTCTGTGCTAGGTGCTGCCAAAAATAAATAGTCTTCCTAGTTGGTGGCACATGTTACCAGAGGTTGATGACCATGTGTCCTGGTTTAAGGCCAGGCAGATCCTCTCTTGCCCCCGAGAAGGGCAGAAGAATGACACTCACACAAATGGATTGCAAAAGTGATGGAAAGTTTAAATGGAAAAGCAATTAGAGTTTTACAGAAACTGCAAGCACAGTGACAAAGATACCCCAAAGAGTAGAGTCCCTTCCAGCACACCCAAAGGTCCCCAACATTTCCCATCTCCCCACCTGAAGGTACATCCAAAACTCCCAGGGCTCTTTCTTCCCCCCACCCTCACTGCTAGGCTAGTCTCAGGCTGGCCAGGTCTGAGACTGCCTCTCCCCGCTTCTCCTCCTGGCATTAGAGGCCTTGAGATACTCCATCACCATTACCTGATAGGGAGAACCTCCCACGAGGGCAGAGAGGGAAGAAAGAGGAAGTGAATGGTTTTGCAGATGGATTTATAGGGTGCAGGATATGATGTGTATGAAATATGCTATTTCCTGCGTCCACCTACTGGGTTGGACCCTCAGGACACTGGAGGTGTAACTTACGTGGCGGGAACTGGAGGGACCTAGCCTAAGCTGCCGCACAATGACTTTCTATAGCTTGTGGAATGAGTGGAGGTATATTTAAATGGGTATGTTTAAAGTGGTTGAGCCAGAGAGAGTTACTTGCAAGGCAACCTGACAATTAAATGAATAATTTACCTAGCAGTGTGACTGCAATGGGTTGAGTCTTCCCAAGTCAACTTAGAGGTAAGCAAGAATGTGCCATAACAGCGTGTTTTTGAACCACAGCATAGGGACTTAATTGATTTACTCTTTATTCTTTTCAAAAGACAGCTGGGTGTCAAAGGTCTTTCTTTTGTGAAGTACTGGAAAACCCGTTGTCAAACAACCTCTACTCATTTAATAATTTATCCCATTTTGTAAAAGAAAGGCAGCTGACACGCAGTAAATCTAGTCCATGTTTAAATTACTGCATTGAACAATAATAAGAGGAATGAATAATCTAGTACATCTATTTAAAATTAAACATATATGAAACTGTTTTTCCAAATGATCACCAAGGGCTATAGTTTAAAGGCAGGACAGGAATCGCGAGCAGAATGAAAACGATGAACAGTGCTTTGCAAGTGGCAGCAGAATTATTTATTCTATTTTTTCTATACATAAGGAATAGAGCTAAATGAACAATGTTTAAGCATGTCAGAATTTCATCAATTTTGCATGAGCATTCACAAATATCCTGGTGGGGGTAATTGCTTGCAAATACATTTAAACTAATGATATGTTATATCCTTACTTGATATAAAACTATTAAAAGATACGTTATTGCATTTGACAATGCCATGAAGCTGGGTCAAAGCTTAATGACAGATTTCTGCATTTGTAAATTAAGATACACTCTGCTGGAAGCAAATATTTTGTAAAAATAAAAGCCATCTACTATGAAAGTTTGATCATTGATCTAAGGTTGCATTTTGGTTTCTTCAAGCACTGGGCTTGTAAAATTGGAGAAAAGGGAGATTTCTCTGGAAAGGCAACTCTGAAAGTCCATTGTGGCCATTACCCATGCAACAGGACTAAATAAACTTGTTGAAATTATCATGTGTCTTTAGCAGTCCAGCTGGAGACCTTATGAATGATGCTTATGCATCAGCTGGGAAGATTACTGAGGTTTTCTGAAGGAAGATCTACACAACTTATTTTGTCTAAAGTTGAGGGTGCTGGGGAGGCTTTTCAACCTGGGAAGAAATTCAGAAGCTAGTACTGATAGCATCAAAAGACTGAAGTCAGTTAAATTGAGGTTACTGTGACAAATTCAATAAGACCTGGCCATATCTCCCTTGCTCAGATGCCCATCTGAGGTATCTCTGGTTGGTTTGGCCATGCGCATCAGCTGCTAATTTGTTTTTTTTCCTCATGGAAGTTTGCAATCAATTATTTATTGGTGATTATAACAAATATGAAATATTTAGAAAATAACATGCCCACAGGATGCAGCCAGGCAGCCTTCAAGAGGCAGTAGAAAAGTCTTAGAGCTGTTGCAGGCATCTAGGAAATATTGTATTGTCCCAGGAGATGCCATAGAGTATCATAACCATGAAAGAGATACTGAGAAACTTTTACTAATGGTTTTTGGGTAATTTGGATTCTGTGATGGTGTGGTTACAAGAACTTTGTATTATGTCCATTATCACAAAGAAAAGGTTTCCCTTATGAAGGATGATGCATCCTGTAGAGATACTGCCACACGCCCTTCTCTGCAGCCAGGAGGCAGTAGGGAGGCAGCAATATTAAAAAATAATTCTCCTTTACCACACCCAGGCAGCTGCCACAAACGGCTATGAAGGCAGCATAAGTGAGCCTAGACTGGTTCCAGCTCATCTTCAAGATCTGGCCCTGATGCTGGTGGCATATTTGCTCTGGGACAGTTTATGTTGCCGCTCACAGCTCCTTTGTGGCAGCCTGTGGTTCTCCACTACGTGGCAATGCTGAAATATCCTTTCCCATCACCTATTTCGCTCTCTTTCACTCTTTGAATTGCTCTGATTCCTAACATCATTGAAGATTATTATAACCTCCCTTCGTAGTATACTATAAATTTTATTATAAAGCACAAATTCTTCAGCTCCCAAGCCCCATCTTCGAGGGAGACAGTGTGCTGTAGTAGTGTAGTAATGTGAGCTGAGAGCTAATGAAGGTCTTTATGTAAATTTTCCAGTTATCAGGTAAAATCTTCACATCGAAATCTGTCACATGTTATAAAAATTCTTTATGTTATCAAATGCTAATGATAACTCAGAACACAGCCCATGGAGGAGCTTTGAAATCCTTCATAAAAACTGCATTCGGTCCCAGCAAGCAGAGCCTTGAATTTCTACTCTGACTACTCCAGTTTGTAATTAGCATAGTGCAGGCTTCTCTGCCCTCTGAAACCATAATGTTAATTACAAAAATTACACTGTGTTTAAAAGTGCAATTAAGAGACTGTGCCGCACAAAGGGAGCCGTGGAACCTCTTTGCACACTTTGAAGCCAGGTCACAATGCAGCCCATGAAAGAAAGTCCAAGGCTTGCTCCCTGCCATAGGCTTGGGAAGATCATAGGGAGAGCTCAGCTGAAATGAGCTTTGGTGGGCTCTGCTGAACCCTTAATGAATAATAGTTATCCTTGGGAGGGAAAGTGGTAAAAGACATGAGAGTAGGGGAATATTGAACTAATTAAGGACCTGATCCTGTGGTTGTTAGTGCATCTGCTTGGGCTGACTGTTGCAGTGGTGAGCAAATGCTGTATCAGACCCTTGGAGGTCATGGTGCAATTGCAGCCACGAGCAGCCAATGATCGCTACAGCCTTTTTGCATGACACCTGAAAACAAGCGAAAAGTTGTGTTGTGGTTTTGCTGTATTGAGTGACTTGAAAAAATTGGAATAATTCTGTTCCAGTCCTTGGCTGAGGGTTTGTGTTGTGGTACCCCTGTTATGTGGGTGGTGTTGGGGGTGAGCACAGTGGTTGCCAGTCAAGGGAGCCCTTGGCCCTGCTTGTAGGTCTTCTTCCCTTCAGTGCACAAAGGGAGGAAAAAGCAGTTCCAAAATTCTTGTGGAGAGGCAAGAGAGAGGTGGAAATTTGACCCACATGGTGTCAAGTGTTGCACAAAAGACTTGGAAAAACAATCTCAAAAAGAAAACAGATTTTTTTTTTCTTTCTTAAAACCATTTGATACTCTGGGATTTGGTAGTCTCTCTGCCAAAGGCCTTCCCAATTCCTTACACAAGACATTAATTATTAATTAAGGCTCAGAGCACCCCTCTGTGGTCGGTATGTGTACACCAGCTTATCAATAGAGAAACTGAGGCATGAGAGGTGGTGTGAGCAGCTTAGGCCAGGGCAGCTGGAGTGTGCAAAGCTCCCAGCCCAGGTCTGATACATACCATGAGCTGTGACCTTCATGTGGTCTTTCCTTGAATTTTCCAATAACTTTGCCATACAGCCTCATGTAAAAAAGCTTCAATAAGTCTTCAATAAATCACCAACCTGACCTCTTCCAGTGAAAATGAGCACTGCCATGGGTGATGCCAAAGTGTGTGTGTGGTGGGGGCATAGGGGGAAGACAAAGGGGAGCCCATATTTGCTGAGAAACTTCAGTGCAGCCAGCAGCCTCAGGTTTATTTTGCTTTGGTGCCTGAAAAAAAACCCCACCACTTTTCTTCTTTTTGCCTTCTACCTGCCCAACTGGTTATAGACCCAGACAGTTTACATATGTGATCCTTCCTATTTAGAAAATTAATGGTGTTTTCTGGCTCCAAATCACAGCTTGTGGTGCTCTGCGGGCAATGAAAAACTTGGCCAGCTTCAGCAGCAAAGCAGCCATTAGAAAATTAACCCTTGGTGGCAAAAGAGCAAAGGTACCCCAGCAAGGTCCACGAGAAGTGGCAGGCTGTAGCTTTCAGGTGTACCTACATATGTTAGCAATGTAAAACCAGCGCAGGCAGTCCCCCCAGAGAGTGCCCATCAAGCGTGTTTGTAGCTGGATACTGTGGAGAGGGCATGGCCATATCACTTGGCAGCGAGAGCGACCAATATGCCACTATTTTCATTAGGGCACATGAGAAGCACGGAGTGGAGATTATGAATCAGAGATGTCTCTCTTAGCTCTACCTGACTGCAGAGCATTTGGGCATTTGCTCCTTGGTGCTACTCCAGTACCCCAGTGGTCCATCATGCCTCTCGCTGTCATTTATCAATGGCAGTGCTGTGCAGGAGTGAAAGTGCAGAAAATGTAAAATAAGTTGTAAAAAAAGGGCTTGTGTATCACTGCAGATTTCTTTTTAGCTCTGATGTGAGAACATTTCTGAGGTACAAAGGGCTGCACCCAAAATCCAGGGGTTGTGCAAGCACTGTGTGTCACCCCTGTGGTGGGGATTCATGATCTGCTGGTGGATTTTGCAAAGATCTTGCATTTTGTCAGTATCAAAGTTGTCATTGTGCCAGGGGATTCAGTGGAGCTTCCCAAACTGCCTCAAAGCAGAGAAATAGGACACAAAATGGTGCAGAGGAGTAATGGCACTGAGGATCTGGGTACCCCAATTGTGTGCATCTCACAATGGCTCATCTCCTCGATGAGGGAAGCCAGGAGCAAATCCACACCCAACACACTTCTCTGTGCTATGGGGATCCCCAGGGTGCCCCAGAGCCTTATGGGGTGACCATAGTTTAGATTGGGGCTGTGCTGGCTCTAGTTCAGAAGGAAATGAGGCAATGCTATTTTCAGGTGGCCTTGGGGACACAACAAGTAGCAGTGAGCCAAGAGAGGTTTTGCTGGGGTTTTGCAGTAGCATCTCCGAGATAGCCGTTTGTGCTGCATGTGGCTGGGGGCTCATGCTGGCACCATCCTCCTGGGTGAGGCTTTGTGATGCCACTGTACCATGTCAAATGCAGGGCTGCTGTTTGTTTTTTTTTCCTCTTGGACTCCTTCCTGCTTGGTGGGCATCTCTGCTCCCCAGCTGTTGCCTTTCCTACACTCATGCTTGCCCCTTGTCTTACAAGACTTCTTTAGGTGACCTGAGTTTAAATGGAAGAGCATCAGGGCAGGCTGTGGCTCTTGCTGCCTACCTGTAGTAGGCAGGTACTACTACCTGTAGTAGGCAGCAAGGAGACAGGACCAAGGATCCTGCATTGGATGCAACCGAAACCTGATGAGCATTGCCTCTGCTACCCCTGGTTCTGTGCACACTCGTCCTGCAATATTAAAGCTGTGTTTTATCTTTAGCCTCATGGTAGCGGAAACCACAGCTGTTTATTTCACTGCCTCTGAAACTGGGCTGCACAGCACTCCAGGAAAGCAGTCTGTCCTCCTTCCTGCCCCAGCAAAACCCTTCAAACCAGGGGCAAATAACCGCAGGGTGTTGATATCTCCTCTCTAGTTTACTTTGACTAAAATATCCTAAAATGAAGACTAACATGATTATAGATAATGCATTTTTCAATTAGCCCTTGTTAATGCTATTAATAAGGTTAATAGCATATAGTAAAAGTGTCAACAAACTTATCTCAATAATTTTTTGTATCATCTTTTCAGCTAGTAGCAGTGTGCCTTTCCCTGTGCAACCTCACTGGGCTTGGGAGCAAAGTTACTGCAGAGGGATTCGATCTCCTGAGAGCAGATAGGGCACATTCCTGCTCTCCCTTTGACAGCTACTGCTATAACACTTCTACAGACCTGTCTCAAACCCCCAGTAAACATGGCACAGCCCAGGACTTTTGCAAGTTGCTGCACAGCAAAATGTTCTCTGGGAAAAGTTCATTTTGCATTACCTGGGCTGGCATTGGTGATCCCGTTGTGAACTGAACGATAAGTCATAGGAGAAGCTTGCTTTCCTTCTCTCTCTTAAAAATGTGTGACACAGCAGCCACTGGTGTTAATGTATAAAATTAATTGCCCCAGTGAGACATTTCTTCCAAAAAAGTAATAATAGTCAGGATTTAGCCTTGTGAATGTGAAAACCCTCTGGTATACTAATAAAATGAAAAGATTCCACAAAATAATATCCCAAATAATTGGGTTCCCTCTACCAAAGGACCCCATGTTGTTTCTCTTAAGTAACATAAAAAAATAAATGTGATTATTCCTTTGGACTTAAGAAAACATAATTGGGAAAAAAAAAAATCTTTAAAGAAAGTGTAAGGTAATCACTTTCACTTTTCCCAATCAAATTGATGTTGCTCTCCCTCCTCCATCCTCCTTGTAAAGTGAAGGAGTCTTTAATGCATTCAGATCATTCAAGAGTCAAAGAGAAAAAAGAGCAAACCAGTTTTTTTTCCTCTCTCTTATTTACAAAAGGAAGCATGATGTTTAGCTGTGGTGCTAATGCACCCTCTCACATCTCCCTTTGGTTTGAAGGGCTTCCTGGTTTGCTGTTAGGGAGTTTTGGTTTTGGTTGGTTTTTGTTGGGTGTTTGGTTTTTGTTTTGGTGTGGGGTTGTTTGGTGGTTTTGTTGCTGTTGTTAATGACAGTCTGGGGGGATTATTTCTGTTGATTTTTTTTTTCTTCTTCTTTAGACACATTTGACCAAACTTTTGAACAACCCTGGCTTGTAAATCTAGTGCCCATTGCCTCCTCCTCCTGCTCCCCAGAAACTGCATGCTCCTACTGCGCTGCATTCATAATCAAATTAGTGCACTGTGAATAGGTTAAAAAAACTGTTATCCAGCCGCTGCCACGAACGATATTTTAGCCTACTCCCCACAAAGCCCTCCCTTCTCCTCTCCCTTGCCTTTTTCTCCTCTCTGTGTGAGACATAAAGACATCCACGCGGACAGAAAGATCTTTACCTTACTTCTCCTCTGCAATCTTACCCTCTTTATTTATAACCCCCTAACCCAACACAACAAAACAAAAGTAAATTCTCCAGAAATTAGCTGCTCAAGGGAAAAAAAGGGGTGCTGGGGGGGGGGGTGGGGTGGGGTGGGAAGACAGTGGGTTGCTGCACAAGAGATGCTGTGGGGAGACAGCGCTGGAGATAGTTGTCCCAGCTACGAGATAAAAGCTACATTACATGAAATTAATGGAGGCTGTCTGAGACATACATGAATCACTGTTTCAACACTAAGAAACCAGCACAAAAGAATAAAGAAATCTGAGTACTAACTATATCTTCAAAGGTCTCCTATTTACCCAGCTATACTGGGTACTGACACAAGTGGGGGGAAAATATAAGAAAAAAGCACTGCTGTGATCGAATGAATGAGACCATATGAGCTATATTGGTGCCGTATGCATTCTATTTAGCTGATATCAAACACAGTTTAATGAAAGTTAAATAGTTTCTGAGGAGTGCATGAGCTGGAACAGATTAGATTCCACCGAGGGGTCTGTCAGCATATTGTTGCTCACATGTATTCCCTGCTCAGAGCTGCCACAATTCCAGCACTCCATTAGCAATACACAAAAGACTTATGCAGATAGCGGGCATAAGCACGTACCGCCATGTTGGGAAATAAAAAAAAGGAGAGAGGGGAAAAAAGAGAGAGAGAGAGAGAGAGAGAGGAGAGGAAAAAAAAAACCCCAGATGAAGGTTTTGTTCAGCACGTTCATCTGCAAATAAATCTCTGTAATTTGAAAGTGATAAGAATAGCTGGAGAAGAGCAGAAGTGGGGGCTGTGAGAAAAATAACATTTAAAAGAAAAATGTTTGTGTTTTTTTTTTGTTTAAAAATAAAAAGTGGAGAAATGTGGAAACTACCTTTAAAAGAGCAGATATCGCTGCAAGTATGTAATGAGGTTTTGATCTTTCAGGGGACAATGATATGGGTGAATGCTGTGCCCTTTTGATCGGCAAGTTACGTCTGGTCTTAAAGGCACAGGGATTCCCTTGGCTTCTCTCCCCCAGAAGTTGTAGTGGAATGTTTGGGGGAGAAAGGGGGTATGGCGGGGGGGGATATAGTCCTACAAAACAACATCTCTCAGGCTCCTCTGTCGTATTTTAACATGCAGGATTCATCCAAGAAATACCTCTGGACAGCCTGTGTGCCTGGTACAATCGCTGTCACTGAAACTAACATGAATTGAGATTAAATTTTATCACTTCAGAGGATTTTTATTCCTTTCCCTGGGTAAAAAAAAAGAAAAAAAATAGTAAATCCTCCTTCTTGGAGGTATCTGTTTTAAAATTAGTAGTAGGATAAGGCTGGTGGGGGTATTTAGATATCAGATGGCAATTGCTCAGTGATTATTGAATTCTGATTTAATCTGACAGAACCGATTTTGCACCATGAAATCTGTATTTTCACAGGAAAATAGGAGTTGCCATACTGGAACAGACCATTTGTCCACCCAGTCCAGTGTGCTGTACCAGCCTGGACCTGTACACGGGGGTAGCAAATGCCCTCCCCCGTGCTTACACTCTCTGCAAATTATTACTTACCACGAGGTGAGGGGGGACAGGATTTCTCCTTGCTCCTGACTGACAGTCACTTTACACCTCACGGCATCAGGATTTATTTCCTCTGAAACTTTTTTTTTGCCTTTAACCCAGCTGAGTGAAGCCACGAATATTATTATTTCTACCCACAGAAATGCTGTAAACTCTTTTTTGGAAAATGACTGTCAACAGCAATGATTGCCCTGGATATTTCTATCTAGCAGCAAGGATGTTGCTCAGGTGCAGGAAGGCAGATGGTTCTCCCCCCCATCCTTTCCTCTTCCCCTTCCCTCCCCACCCATCTTGCCTCTAATTCAGTCAAAGAAAAGGGGGCATAAGTGAAAACAGGATCATTTGTTCGGGTTTCTTTCTCTGCAGCTGGGAGCCTGCCTTATTAATATTATCCGGACTGGGAGCGTGCAGTGTTTCCTCAGGCATCTCTTCTGAGTCATTTTATCATTATTCATAGGGATAAAAATGGCCCAAACTGAGGATGCTGAGGATCCATTTAGGGTTGCCTGTCAGATCCACTAAGGTAATTGGCTCCATTTCTTCATTCCCATTTTAAATTAAAATAATTTTATTAAGTGGTACAGTAGGTGTTTCACCTGTGTCACCAGCTGCCTATTAGAGCCAGAAAGGGCTTTTCCACATTATTTCTTTCTCTTCTTACAACATTATGTCATTGCATTCAGTGTTACACTGTGTCAGAGGTTGTGTAGTTTTGTGTACTGAAGCCCAGTGGTTACAAAATGTAGGTCCAAGATGCCCTTTTTGGGCAGGGGAAGAAGTCAAATACACTTGACTGGTCTAGCTCTGCTCCTTGTTTCCCTGCCATAATCCCCACTGCAGGAAAAATGACTGTATAACTAGAAGCAGGGTCCATGCCGTAATTGAAAACGTACTACTAATGAAAATGATGAACCAGTGAAAGCAGTGAGGTCCCCAGCAGCAATATTTGGAGGGGAAGAGCTGTTTTTAAAGCTGTGCTGCCTGGATCTGAGAGGGAAACGCTTGAATGGGTCTCTATGGAGGTAAAAATGTGTAATACAACTGGTCCCTGCAGGTAGTATTTACTGTCAGTCCTGATGCTGGTACTAACATGGTGCTAAATTAATAGGAGGCTGGCTCAGCTTGTTTAGGGCTTTTTTTTTCGTCTTCAAAGGAGGGTTGTTCTCCTGGTAAGGATCTGGCTGGGGCCAGTAACTGTACTTCAAAGGAGTGGTAACTGAGGTGAAGCTCAAAAGCCCTGTAGTGAAGGTGTTCAGCATCAAAATATGGAATTTTCAACTCCCAGTTTCACGATTGGAGCACCCAGCTGTGTGAGTCAGAGATGGAGTTCATGCTTCCAACAGCAACATTTGCATCCAGGATTCAAATAAAGTATTAAACACTTCCAGTCAGTGAAAGCACAAGTGGTTGAGTACATATTTCAGCATCCATCTGAACTGGATATCTTGGGGATAGAGATTCAGTGACTGGGATCCTTGCATCCCACTGGGGTAGGGGAATCAGGAGCAGTTACAATAGCAGAGGAAACATCAGAAAAAAGTGCTGATGGTTGTTTTATTTCCCATAAAGCACTAGAAGCCAGGAAGGTGGGAGTTTCCATGAGCAGATCACGTGAGCCATGCAGTGAGAAAAGGTCGCTTTTCCAAGGGACAAATTCATTTCTGTCCAGAAAAAGGTGCAGTTGAACAATAACATCCCTCGTGGTTAGATCTGGGTGGGGGGGAAGCGTGTTTGTTCAGTTTTCAAGGATCTTGCAACTGTTTTTCTTCAACCTGCAGGTGGCATTAGCACTAAAAATGGATTTTTCTTTCTTGAAAAGTGTTTAGCAATGAAATGAAGAAAGCTGCAAGGGGATCTGTAGTAGAGCTGTGTGCTTGGAGTTAGTCATGCTAACTGCAGATGGCATTTTTGCATGTTTTATAAGGCAGAGATATACAAATGTTTTAACGCCCTGGAATATAATATATTAAGTTTCCGGAAGCAGGCGGGCTGGTAGGACCAGAGGAGCCTGAGCTTACGCTAAATCTGTGCAACTGTGAATGAGCTGTGCCGCACTCGGAGCAGAGCTTGCTGCTGGCAATGCTGGGCTGACACCTGTCCATCATGGTGTCACCTCCAGCCAGACAGCATCTCGAGCTGTGAGCTCGTCACTAGCCTTCAGCGAGGGACAATTTTAGATGTTCCAAACTACTGAGGAACGGTTTATTTTGGGGCCCAAGCTGGCTCCTATTAAAATCAATGAGAGAACCCCCTTAGATCTGAGCACAGCAGGACAAGCCCCTGTGCTCAGTGGGGAGTGCTGGAGATTCATTGCAGCTTTTGACTGTTGAGTGTCTTGGACTATTTGGCTGTGAAATGGAGAGTAATGAAATTACCTGCTTGCCTTCTATACCTGGCATATGGGGCTGGAAACTTAATTAATGATGAAACAGGGCTTACAAAATGAAAGATTATTGTCTCCCCCCTCTCCTTTTGTGTATATGTGCATGTGAGAGGAATGGGAACAAGATCACACTTTAAACTGTAAAAATCTGTCCCGGTCCCTGACACTAATACTGCTGAAAAGGAGCCATTTATGGTGACAGTCATATTTGAGTCACAGCCAGGAAAAATTCACTCAGGTAGTACAAGAAGAGTAAGAATACAAGAAGAATGGTCTTGCAAAGGTGTAGTTGGGTCAGTCTTTATCCTGCTGCCCAACTTTTTGCCCCAAAGTCATGAAGGAACTCAAGTAATGGTAAACAAAAGCAAATGTTGAAATCTCTTGTGACCTTATGTTGTTTCAGCTGTAGTTGTTCTGGGATAAACCTCAAGTACTTGAGAGCAAAGCCCATACAGGCTTTTCCTGATAAAGCCCAGTCTTTAGTTGGAAAAGCTGGAGTTGGTTCTTGGCCCTTAAGTTTTCTTTATTATTTTCATAGTTTTCTACTGCTACTGGAGTACTCCATCAACAGCCAGGCCCCTGAGTCTAGCTGGCTGCTGTGATCTGTTCTGAAGCTGGTACTGAAGTACAAAACCCCAGGACAAGGCTGACTTTGCTAGCGTCTCTATCTGTGGCAGTTTAGGTGCAATTGCACAAAATCAGCTTAGGTTGCAAACTTTCTTTCATTCCCCAAATTAAAAAAAAACCAACAAAGAACAAGCAAACAAAGAACCAAACCAACCAACAAAACCAAACCCCAACCAACCAACTCCAACACACTGATTGAGTATCACAAAAAAAGACAGAGGTCACTCACTGGTATTGAAGATCCCAAAGAAAGCCAGGAGTGCTGGCAGGGAGATGCAGTTGCTGCTTAAGAGGGAAACTGTGGCATTGAGGGAGAATTGAAGTCACAGAGCTCTCACCTGAGGCTGTGAGGAGATGTGGTGGTTCCCCCCCCCTCCCCCCCCTTTTTTTATTTTTAAGTGAATCATTTTTTTATTGGGAAGCACTAATTTGTGAAAGCAAAACAACTGCAGGCAAAGGGTATGCTTTGACAAATTTCTTGTATTGAGGTGGGGCAGGGAGAAGCATGAAAAAGAGGAGAAAATAAATGTAGAATGATTGCAATGTCATGGGGGGTAAGTGGTACATTTGAGACAGGGGCTAAATCACTGCTAAATCACTGCAGGCAGAATTGATGTGAGACTGGAACACACTGAGAACTGGGCAGGGGCATAAACCTAATTGAATTGAGGCTGGAGCAGGGAGTTAATTGGGGGCCAGGGTGGAACAGTAACTAACGTAAAGCTCTGATAGCCAAAAGCACATCTCACTCTATGCTAGTTGCATCTGTTGTCCTGCCCATGCAGGGCATGAATGCTGAGAACCAGGGAATCACCCTAGTAGCTAAAACTACAATTTCATTAGTTTGTTTGGAGGCTGCTTTCGTGCATTTGGACATGGGCTTGAGCATGTTTTGAGCACGCAAGTACTCTCTGCTGCAAGTGACCTTGGGAGAGAGATGCCACACAGCATGGTTCAGCAGCGCTTATCATCCCCAGTGTTTTGGCTGAGGAAGGGGGAAGAACAATTGGCTGCCCAAAGAATTATCATGGTAAAATGGGCACTTGCACAGAGAACCTCATTCCTCTCTGAGAAGTAATGCACGTCCCCAAGGAAACCACCTAGACCAAGTCCACAGTTATTCCTTAGAAATGTTCTCTCTCTCTCTTTTTTATTTTTAAAGACTGTTGAGCACTCAAAATTTGAAAATGCAAAGATGAAGGTTGCCTGGGCAACTGCTTTGCACTGAATGAGGAAATGATCTTCTGAAACAAACATTAAGTGATCATGTAATTAAAGACTGAATCAAAATTCCATTGTACGAGTAAGGAACCTAAATTGAAGTTGATCAGGCAACTTTCAGATTGGTGTTTCTGAGATGTTAAGAACTTAAACAATTTTTTTACTGCTCCTCCTATTGTATGAAACTTTATTTTTTTCTGCAAGAAAATGTATGGTACATTAATATTTTGTAGCCAAGCTCACCTCTAAGAACAGACTGTTTCAGTCAAGTGCTGTAGATTCTCAGCACAAACAGAGGAGTCAGTGTGCAACTTTGATCTACTGCCCTTTGAGGAATGACTTCCAGATGAAGGAAAATCATGTCTTTTCACGAAGTTATCATGTATGCTTTGCCACACTGCATTAGATGTGTGGTGAATTAAGCCTACATTAGATGCACCAAGATGCAAGAATGGAAGAATGCAGATGTAGGACAGTCTGTCCACATGAAGACTTAATCCAAGCTACTAGTAGTTAGAGGTTGCTCTAAACCCTGAGGAATTAGTTTTGCATCCCTTCTTGACCCTATTTAGTTTTCGGCAGTGGCTTTGGACTTAGATTTCACCCTTTCACCATTTCCATTGCCTAATGAGTCAGAGGAGTGTAGTGACTCAGTATTCCTGGAGTCTGCTTCAAACTCTGGGGCAAGTCAAAACTCTGGGTCTGGTCCAAAACAGTTCTTAGCACTATCTTTTACCAACAGCACAAGCAAACACCTTGAATCTGCAACATTAAAAACCCTTTGGTTAAGACAACTCTAAAGAGACATCCACTTCTATATCATGTGTGAATCCTTCTAAATAGTACCTTTCCTTCCTTCTGCAAAATCACAGTGGCATCTTCTAGTGCATCACACTCTACTTGCTATTTCAAAGCTGTGTTTAAGACTTTGCATTGGCAAACCCCTCTCTTTAATTCATCTGGAAACATACGCACGTTTTTGGTTTACTCATTTTTTAGCTTACTAAGTGATAGTTACAGAGAGCTCTACCATCCTCTTGATATTTTCAAGGGCGACAAATGTCCATACACACAGCATGTACTAGAGCCTGGCTTTTATTATTATAATTGTTATTGTACTTATCTGTCTATCAATGCAGAGCTTCAATTTGACATAAATTATCTTCACAGTGGTATGTTCCTACTGTGATATGCTCTTGCTGCTCCCAGCTCCAAGCATGAGAGCAAAAGGCTTGTTTTACTCTTCTCCCATTTGCACCCAGTCTCATATTGCTTAACGATCTCACTTTTTTCTTTATTTAGTTTTTAAAGCTTCAAGTTGCATTTCCAGAGCTGACTCTGAGTTTGGGACACTTCAGTTCTCATCTGCCTTTCTGCGGGCACTGGGGCACTCAAGGTGAGCACTTGCCCATGATTTCTTGTTGATTGGGCCAGCTTCCTTTGGTAGTTCTTTCCTCTCCTTAGTCAGGTAGTCTTTGTCAATGCAGACTCATGTTTTTTGTAGCAGAGGTCAGCAATATGATTGTGGGTAAGAAAACCACTCTTATATCTAGGTGCCAATGCATTTTCTCGGTTTGTTTTGAATAATGCTGAATAATGATGCTTATTTAATCTTAAGGACAGCGAATGAGTAGACTGCAGAGTCTATGTCCACCCAGCAAGACCAGCCATAATCTTTCTTTCCTATCCCATGCTTCAGTTTTGCTTGACCTGTTATTCCATTCATTTCTTTCTATCCTCATAGTCTTCCTCACATGTCCTCTTCCACCCTTTTTAAATGAAGTTGTTTCATTTTCTGTGTCACCCAGACCGGGAGATACCCAGGTTAAAAACAATTCCCATTCTTCTCTCTGAGGCCCCTCTTCCAGCAGCTGGAAGCTGAAATTACAGATAAAGTCTGTTTTGAGTTTGGAAAAGTTATAAGCAACTGAAACAGTCTCTTATAATGGGAAGTGTCATGCAACCTTAGTAATAGACAGTGCTCTCAGCCCCACCTATAATATGTATGTACATGTGTATAAAAATGAAACGTGAAAACTGAATGAACATGAAAAGGCCTTGACCTACTTTCAAACTGATAGGCATGCTCCCCATCTCTAATGGAAGCAGACAGGACAGGTCTTGTATGTCTCTGGCTTCATTTTACAGAAGTGTGTTACAACTAGAGAATTATTGTGGAAAGAGCCTTGCAGACAATAAAATCAGGAAAGGAGTTTTTGCAGGATCTCATTTGCACACGAGTAAAATTCACAAGTTCTTTAGAATCCCATCCATGGCAACTCAGACAGATGTTGAAACATGTGGTAACCAAAAGAAGGTCCAAGTCTGGGCCCTGAGGTAGATAGATCTCTCTTCTAACAGGGTCAGGCAGTATAGTTTCAGGGTCTGCTCTCCAGCTGCAGCCAGAGGAAGTTTGGAGGGAGAGAGCCATTCATAGCATCCTCTTTAAGTCCACCATTAGCTTATTAAGAAACTGAGGACTCTTATTCCTGGAAGCAACATTTTGTGAACTGTCATACACATTTTCTTCACACACTGGCACAGATTGGCTGCTTGACCTGAGGGCTGAAGCCATGTACATTTTTGATCTGCTCATCTCTCAGAAACACCAACAGATTAGAAATACCATAAACCATGTTTGTTGTTCTGAGGGCAGAGAAGTCTGTAGTAAGGTCTGGGTGTTGTGTTTGACCATGGCTGAAATACTGATTCAAAATAGATCTTCTTTAAAGAGCCTCAGAGCCTCTAAACTTCAAAGCACTGGTTTATGTCTAGGTGACTGTAGGTAAGGATTTCTTTACAGGAGAGCTCTTCTGCACCAGAACTCTCAAACCAAGCTTCTCCAGTGTCCAGGTGAATAAGATCTCAAAAGTTAATGCAAGCTCCAAAAAAGAGTTTGAGATGAAGCTGCATAATCGCAAGACCTTTTTGTTCTCTGTTAAGATTTCTAGAGATTTTTACAGAAGACTGTCAGTCACTTGGCTGAGAAATGTTGTATGACAGCAAACGCTGAAGACTTGATTTCCTTACTCTATATTTTTCCTCATAATGTCTGTAGTGTTTGCTACGGATGTGCTCTGCACTGTATTTTTTTTGCAATGGGAACATGCCCATCCTTTCTGCTTTCCTTTTTTTCTCAGGCATCTCAGACAGATGTCAGGGTGGCAGAGGTAGCTTTCTGTCTAGCACCTTTGGAGCTGACCCATATGCTGTGGCCTCAAAGCAGGCAGAGTTGAGAGTGAAACCCTAGAAGCAGGCTGGTAACGCTGCAAGATCAAGTGGTCAAAACGTCAGTATTCTTCTGTGTTGAGGCTGTTCATAATTTATGCCCATTCCCTCCTGCTGAAAAATTCCTCTAATTCTTCCCATGTGAACAAAGAGCATGAAAGGAGCACTGAAAGTCTCCCCTCTTGCTTTCCCATTCATTTTCTTGGGCCAAAGCCCTGTGGACAAAGCCCATTCCAGGTGCAGGACAGCTTTTCCTGTTATTTACCCATGACATTCTTATCAAAAGTGTTACCTCTAGAACTGTTTCCTTGAAACATTAATTATCCCTGGAGCCACCTTACTCACAGCACACAAAAGGGGAGAGAGGCTTTGCAGGATACTTCCCCCCCCCCCCCCCCCCCCCCCCCCCATTAAGTACCACATGTGCTTCTTTTTGCATTTATAGAGTGGTTCCCAACCACCTTGAAGACATCACAGCATGCACTCTAGGAACTGAAGCTAACAGGCATAAAATGTGTGGTTATAGTTTGCTTATGTGCTGTAATGATTCCCATATAACCTAGTGATAAAGCTTGTGGTGCTGGATATGTGAGAATTAAATTAAAAGAACTAAAATAATCATTTTAGTAAAAGTGGCATAAGCTTCTGCTAGGATAACATCTTTTTGAGGCTTAGTCTTCTCTGCAAGATTCAGCACACAAATGTGGTCTTGCCCAGCAAAGGAAGATGAGGATGTGATCAGCTCCATGGGTACATAGGTTGCTAGCTGAAGGCAGTTTGACAGGATCTGGGAGGAGAGAGGGGGGTTAATCTCTTGTCCTCTTTGCCCAGAGAAATGTTTATTGCCTAGCAGGGAAGGTCTCCTTTTCTTCGGTGAGTTAAGTCAGGCTCTGCTTTGTTTGATGCTGCCCATTTGAGGAAAGCTTCTCCCTGACCTTCTGCCAAAGAGACTGATGACAAGGACAGTTTGAACTAACCTTGACATTCACCAGGGTAAATGGCTTTTTCCAGAAGTAGTCAGCAAGCAAGAAGAGCCAGTCAAGAGCTAATGAATCTGTACCTGGGGGAAACTGAACAACAATTGTACTTTTAAAGGAAAGTCTTCTCTGGCTCCATCTGTGCTTAAATCCTGGAGGATTAACTCTTCCAGCTTACTTCTGTTGCCTTTTGACTGGTGGCAGGGAGCCACAAGTGGAGGTGTGGGTTGGGAAAACCTCAGTGGTAAGGGAAATGTGCTCAGCTCTCTGATTACTGTGATGCTGGACAAAATTTTTGCAGTCTGTCCCTTCCCTCTCACAGCCCTGCATTGTCCTTAGCGTAGGGTATCAGTTGAAGTGACTTAAGCAAAGCCTGATGGTTGGGCTGCTGCTGCCTATGGGTACTGTACCCCAAAATGCATCTTTACAGGGGGTTTTAAGGCTAAGTTTCAGTCCTAGGCTTTAGCTTTAGGGAGAGAATGGAGTGATTACTGTGACTGCCACCAGATCTGGCTCAGGTCTTGGTGGATGGGGTTATCACACATGGACTGGATTTTTAACACAGGAAAGGACCAGGGTGCACCTCAGCCTGTGGTTTTCACCAGGGTGTTCCTAGGTTATAAAAGCAGAGGCATATAGAGCCTGCTGCGTCCTTTTCCTGCTTGGGGAAAGAGGTTTATTTGGCTGCTCAGCTGATATCAGGAAACAATACAAAAGCATCAGTGACTGCAACATATTTCACTTTTCTCAGTACTGTCCAGATGATGTATTCTTAGTCCTAATTAGGTTGTTCAAAGCCTAGCTTTTGTGAATAAGCCATCACTGTGTGAAGATTGGTCTGACAGTCCTCTGTCCTGTTCATTCACAAATCTTGGCTGTTGCTTCATTTAGTGTTAACTCATTAGGGTATTCTTTCTGTGACTGGAGGGAAGGACCAGAAGTGTTGCCCTGGATGGAGTGTCTCGGATGGGTGGATGGATGGATGGATGGAAGGGAATCAGGGTATGTTGAATTTCAACCCACTTTGGTGAACCTCACTATTTCATGGAGCTTATGCTCATGCAAGAAGTTTGTGAAGGGACTGAGTGGTGCAGTGTGAGCCCATTTTTCTGGGATGCTGGAGAAGTGACTGCAGCCAGCTTTTGTCTGGCAGCACTTGGACTCGAGGCACATGGGCTGCTTTTCTGAGTCTGCTACTAATTCGTGTGTGCATAACTCCTACTGGCTGGACTAAATCAAGCTCTGTAAAATGTATTTATTAATACTTACTTCCTAGGGCTGTTTATTTAAATGTTTGCAAAAGGCTTTGGAAGGCTAAGCAAGGGGAAAGCATGAGCTCCAGCACTGAATCTTAAACACTGGCAATGGAGACGATTGGCAAAAAAATAGCAATACATTTTCCTCAGGATAACAAAAGTAGCGCCGATGCCATCTTTGTGGCGTGATCATCTTCCAAGGGATGAGTTAGAAAAAACCTACAATGATTTAAGGAGGGAATGAAACAACACTGGGAAAATGGGCTAGTAAAACAAATTGGGATGTGAGCTGTATGTATTGGCTTCTGAGACTTCTCCTGGTGGGACTTTGCTCAGGTGTCACCACTGTATATGAGCAGTGGGAACAGAAACAGGCAACACCACAGATAATCTAGGGCTGGAGTTAGTGTATGTGAGGAAATACAAGATTTAGCATCTTTGATCAAACAGATGAGATTGCCTCAGGCAGGAACTGTGGTGCTGGCACAGAGAGAAGGGTCAGAGCTCCAGCAATGGGGCCACTGAGCACCCATGGCTGATGGCTGGCAGAGTGTGCTGTAGCTGGATGGGTACATAACCCTGTGAGAGGCTGGAGACAGAGCCCTGGTGCTGGTGAGACTCCCAGGGAAAAAGTTGTATACAGTGGAGAAGATAATATTTCATCTCCCTGCGGGTCAGTTGGTTCTCGGCAGAGTGTTCTCTGTTTGAGATTTGAGGATTTGCAGACAGACAAACTCCACAACCCAGCAAAGGTCAGTCTAAATATCAGACAGATAAACAGCACCTTCGCTGTAAGTGCAACTCCGATTTATGGTGCTCAGTTTACTCTTTCCTTTACATGATAAAGTGAAACGTGTGCTTCTTCAGAGGGCAGCAGCTGAAAAATTTAAAGTAACAAAACTTCCTGAGGTTTATTTAAAGAAATATGCTTTCCTGTAGCCACAGCCTGCTTCTCTCTATTTTTTTTTTTTCTCACTGTCTATTTTGCTATGGAGAATTTCTCCTCCCTGAACCCCCAGCCCTGCAGAAAAATGTGACGCCTGCCTTGCACTTGGTTTTACAAAACAAGACCTTGGTGAAAGTGAGTCTGCAGGAGGACTGCATTGGATGAGGGCCAGTTAGGAGGTGTGTGACTCTCTTCCTTGACCAAAGTTGTGTTTTGGTGGCTCAGCCTGCCCATGGTCTGCAAGCTGCTGGCAGCAGACATGTCATCCTGCTGTGTTGGCAGCTATCTACAGCCCTGGGGCAAGCTCAGGATTAATCAGGGCAAGTTTCACACATGATAATCAAGAGTCTTATGAAACAGGCATTTTGCGCAATTAACATCCATAGGATCAGATTGAGATAAGGAGGAACAAGACATAAAATATTTTAAAATCTTAATCCCTGCTGCTTCTGCTTAGGTAGAGTAGAAAATGAAGATGTTTAAATTTGTACACTAAACACCAGAGTTGCCCATTTTTTTAGGGGTTTGTCTTTTATCACATATCTGATTCCAGTTACTGACAAAGCTCCATAATTCTAGCCATGTAGCTAGAATTTACTTTTGCAATCAATAATGGAGCCCACATTTCCCCATGAAGTGTCTTTGAAGTGCATAAAGTGCTTAGCCTGGAGAGGAGGAGACTCAGGGGTGACCTTATTGCTCTCTACAACTACCTGAATGGGGGTTGTAAACAGGCAGAGGTTGGTCTCTTCTCCCAGGCAGCCAGCACCAGAACAAGAGGACACAGTCTCAGGCTGCACCAGGAGAGGTTCAGGCTGGAGGTCAGGAGGAAGTTTTACACAGAGAGAGTGATTGCCCATTGGAATGGGCTGCCCGGGGAGGTGGTGGAGTCGCCGTCACTGGAGGTGTTCAGGAGGAGACTTGACAGGGTGCTTGGTTACATGGGTTAGTTGATTAGGTGGTGTTGGGTGATAGGTTGGACGCGATGATCTTGAAGGTCTCTTCCAACCTGGTCTATTCTATTCTATTCTATTCTATTCTATTCTATTCTATTCTATTCTATTCTATTCTATTCTATTCTATTCTATTCTATTCTATTCTATTCTATTCTATATAAATCATGTTGTGATGGAAAACCACCTTCAACAGTACTAGAGTGGAGAAAGGAAGTCACAGTGAATCAGGATCAAAGTCCCTTTAATTTTCTTCTTACTGACCTTGTGGACAAGATCTATGCAATTAAACCATTTCTGTAGATAGTAAAAGTACTGAATGCAAGGGATGTATCAAATACTTTTTTTTTTTAAAGCTAAATTATTTTTCATTAGTCAAGCAATTGAGGAAATATCACATTGCACCATAAAACCAGGGGGACAAAAAAAAAAGTGAAACAAACCTCAGTATTTTCACCCTTAAAAAAATAAGTATGTCTGTGGCTATAGGCTGCTTGTTGCAGCAGCGATCTCATCACAAATGCCAACAAAGCAGACCCTGGATCAGCTGGTCAGTACAACACTTGTCTTGACATTGTGTACATTATCATGATATTAATATAAACCCCCTTTCAATAATTTGTAATGTTTTTATGACACAATGCAATCATTGTAATGTTATGAAAAAAAGCTGACATTGGCTTAATTGCTTTGAAGTTTGTTCCAGGAACTTTTATTTCGCAAGGATGTCCCTACAGGTTTTACAGTCAGTAGGAGACATTTGGGTGCAGAGAAGAATAAAATGGAACTTATCTCTTTCAAGATTTTAGGCTTTGGAGGGCTCAGGGCAAGGGGTGTGTGCTTTTTTTTTTATTTTAAGCCATTCTCCATTAAAGTGGAAAGCAAAGTTTAGTGCCTTAAATTCAAGATTGACATTTTATTTTCTTTTTTTTTCCCTTTTTTCCTTTTTTCCTTTTTTCCTTTTTCCTTTTTCCTTTTTCCTTTTTCCTTTCTTTTTCTTTTCCTTTTTCCTTTTCCCTTTTCCCCTTTCCCTTTTCCCCTTTTCCCCTTTTCCCCTTTTCCCCTTTTCCCCTTTTCCCCCTTTTCCCCCTTTTCCCCTTTTCCCCCTTTTCCCCCTTTTCCCCCTTTTCCCCCTTTTCCCCTTTTCCCCTTTTCCCCTTTTCCCCTTTTCCCCTTTTCCCCTTTTCCCCCTTTCCCCCTTTCCCCCTTTCCCCCTTTCCCCCTTTCCCCCTTTCCCCCTTTCCCCCTTTCCCCCTTTCCCCCTTTCCCCCTTTTCCCCTTTTCCCCTTTTCCCCTTTCCCCCTTTCCCCCTTTCCCCCTTTCCCCCTTTCCCCCTTTCCCCCTTTCCCCCTTTCCCCCTTTCCCCCTTTCCCCCTTTTCCCCCTTTCCCCCTTTCCCCCTTTTCCCCTTTTCCCCCTTTTCCCCCTTTTCCCCCTTTTCCCCCTTTTCCCCCTTTTCCCCCTTTTCCCCCTTTCCCCCTTTCCCCCTTTCCCCCTTTCCCCCTTTTCCTTTTTTTCCCTTTTCCTTTTTTCCCTTTTTTTCCTTTTGTTAGAAAAGCTGTTTTCCTTGAAAGCCATGGCGGATTATTGAAGAGAAGGCAGTCAAGCTAGTGTACAAACTCAGGCAGAGAAGCAAGGACTGGGATATTCATGGTGATGGGCGCCAAGCTGTGTGTGTACAGATCCTGGTACTCAAATCCCTCACAAGGCAGGTAACCTCCTGGGTCCCAGTATGAACAGGTGCCCACACTGCATCTCTTACAGCCCATTGACTCCTACTTTATGAGACAGAAGAGTGACACATTAGTAAAATTGGTTATTCTAGATAGTTCACCTCAAAATACACTGGGGATTTGATATAATTACTGGAATATTCCCCTGCTATCCGTGATCAGGGCTGTGGAGATGCAATGCCATATTGTACTACAAAGAGAACTCAGAATATATAGGGGTTATTTAAGCTGTGGTGGAAATACCCAGAATTTTTTTACTTCTGTAATTTTTAATTTCCTTTTTGATGACTTGAGTGGACACAGCCTGACAATTAGGGCTGAGTGCACATCCAATAAAGCAGTACGTAAATCCATCAGTACATAGGTGCACATGTATTCCAGTGTTAATCCTGCTACCTTTCTTGGTTTAAATGAGCTCTTTCTTTCTCACACAAAACATCATGGGTGAGAGCAGCAGCAATGACAATTAACACTTACTATCCTTTGAAGAAAATTCGTTTTTAAGTTTACATTTTGCACACTCATTCAGGCCTGAGGACTGTGTTTGTCTTGCAAAGTAGCAGCATTGGACTCATGATTTTTGTGAGCTGGAGCCAGCCAGTGCAGCTGGAACAAAGTTTTATGTAACCACTCAGTATTGTCATGAACACCACATTTTATTTTCTCTTCTTGTGGTTGTTTTGGGACGTTTTACCAGGCTTGATGGAACACCATGTTGCACGGAAGAAAGTGTGAAGAGATGTGAGGCATTCCTGAATTGCCACTGTGATGCTTGCTTGGGTTTTGTTTGTTGTCCCGGAGGCAAGGTCATGCTCTCAGCCCTGTGTGGTCAGTGAGGGGCCAGCCCCCTTGCCGCTCCCCTCAGTACCTGAGCATCACCAACCTGAGCACCACTGGGCGTTTCCACGGTGACCAGAGCTGGTCTGGTTTCCATGGTTACAGTAGTACCCTGTCTGTGGGATGGGGAGCTGCTCCTGATGGCTAGAGGGTACCTGACCATCCCAGGACAAGCAGACTGCAGGGCCAGCAGGCTGGGACCAGCACTCATTTGGGCACATGAGGTCATAGGTAACAGCTGGAGAACAGTTTTTTACTGCTGCTAGTCAGGGTGCAGAGCATCTTGTAGATTCCCCTGAGACCTGTAATTTCCCCAAATGGACAGGGACGAAAACCTAGCCCCATTAATCACCTGGCTTCAAACATCTCCCTTTGAGTCACCTTGTGCCATGCAGCGGGAAATGGTGTCCCACCACCATGGGAATGGGAATGGGAATGTCCCTGGGAGGACAGGACAGCTCAGGAGCAAGACCACACACAAGTATTACAGACAGGTACTTTATTTCAGTTTGGCTCATGTGATGTGAACAGACACTTGCTTGGCCTGATCTTCACCAGAGCTGCAGGCCCTTTAGCTCTGGGAAAAGTTGGATCATCATCATGTGATGTGGCTGAAGCTTTGGGTTCTTCTCTTTTACTCAAAATGCTATCAGTGATTCAACTTCAGTCCCTATATGGCTGCTCTCTGTGCCTCCTGGTGTGCTAAAATTGATCATACCAAATCAAAGACAAAGAAAATGATGGAAGTGCTTCGGAGAGGCTGATTTTAGCCCAAGCATTTGTCCACTGAGCAGGAAATCTGTCCACTTTCATATGCTTCTAGTTAAACGTCCTCAAAAATGCAGCACCTAATTTCTTTCTGCCCAGATTAGCCACGTTGATTTTTAAAACGACCTCCTGGTGTTTTGCAAAAGTTTTAGCCCTTCTTGAACTGAATATGCTGGTCCCACTCATGTCAAGGTAAAGCTTCACACTGGCCTTTAATGCAACAGGATTAAGCCCCTGCTACAGCATCCTAGCACATGCGCTTCTCCCGAATCTTTGGGTACCTGCTACCTTAGACTGATGACCAAAGAAACTCCACTGCAGACCATCATCAAAGTTTATTTTTCCTTCTGCATGCTACAGTTCAGATCAAGTCTTGGGGTTTTCCTGGAGATGCTGTGACTGCTGAGCTGCACTGGGCCCATGAGTATGCCCTGGAGCTGGCTGCTCCAGGCATACAACAGAATATGTGAAAAACTATGGAAGTGCCTTGGATTGAAACCTTTTGGATTTCGGCACTTGATGGAGTTTAACTGTGCTTCAAAGTATATAAAAGAGGTTAAGCACGTGTCTAGTTTACTTTCCTCAGTGCTTAGCAACTCCCCAGACCAGTCCTTATGTGCAGAGGTAAAAGTAAAAATCACATGATTCTGTGGTTCTATGGTCCCTGCGGATCCAGTTACCTGCTCTGGAGGGTCAGGAGACAGGGCCTCCCTCACCGTGCATCTGCACCCTCTCTCAAACCTGCTTTCAGAAAATAATTCAGAAAACACTGCCCTTATCTTCTGGCATTCCAGTGAAGCAGCAGTGCTGGCCATGCCAGGGTGTTATCGGAAGCCTGAGTGCCCTGTGGCACCTGGCTGCGGGAAGGTCAGTGCCAGGGCAGGCTGTGCTTTCAGCTTTGTTTTCCTTCCCATCACCTTGCAGCAGCCATAGGGGTCTGTGGGAGTTCAGAAAGGCCTGGAGATTGTTAAGCACTGAATTTTGTTTACTGCCTGTTTTATACAAGCATATTTCATCAAAGAAGCAGAGGGAGAGCGTGTTCATTTGCAAAGTGAGCATCTTCTCTGCATCCATTTTAGAACCGTGCCTCTTACAGACAGTTATTTCAGAGGAAGCAGCCATGGTCTGCTGGAACGAGCTGTGGTGCACAGGGCTGCAGCTGGGGCTCTCGAGCATGGGGCTGTGGAAGCAGTGAAAATATTGCCTTGCCTTCGCCAGAGATTTTTCTTTCCCTTATGAAAACAGAGTGGCCTCTGAATGTCAGCCCAGCCTGCTTGTCAGTTCTCAGCTGCACCATGGGATAAAGCTGCTGATCCCTTTTATCCTCTTCTGGGAGTAGTATTAATAGTATATTCATTTTTGTTCCATTTATAATTCATTACTGCCCAGTTATTTGGATTTACTTGCGTTAAAAGGTATAACGAGACAAAAAACTTAGCTGGTTATGAGTCCAGGGAGGAGGGGAAGTCTCTCTCCCTCCCTCAGTCCCTGTCTTGCCTCCACAGTTAGTGGGAGCTGCTGGCTGGGGCTGAGCTTTCAGGGTGAGCAGGGTAGAATAGACATCACTTGGTCCCCAGGATGTAAAGTTTCAGAGGTCACCACCAGATGGTCACCAAGCCCATAGGAAGAGGCATGTTACTTCTATCCAGACTGCTGTGTTCCTAGTTCAATGCACTCAAATCTCGCTGCAAACCTAGCTCCCACTGGGTGTGAAATACCCCTCCGTACAACAGAAACACATGTTCTAAACAGAGAGGGGCATGCATTAAAAGTAAAATAATTTTAAACTCCCAACTTTATTGTTTCTACCTCCCACTTACTCCCCTTCTTCCCCAGGGTTTTTATCTGTTCATAGTCATGTAAGCTTTGGCGGTCCTGTGGGCATTGCGGGTTCAGGGCCAGAGTGTCTGCTCTGCCCACAGCACATACTCCAGGAGAGGCCAAATGTTCAGATAGGGAAAAAGAACACCAACCCAACAACAAAAGAAAGCTGTGGGTTTTAAACCACCTTTACACTTTCCTGCTTTGCGGGCCAGCCACCTCCACATTATAAAACTGCCTGGTGTCTGCTTTATCTCACCCCCAGCTGCCAAGCATCCCAGCTGGACACAATAGCTCCCCAGCCAGGTGCCTTGTCCTTGGCAAGGGGGGGAAAAGGTGCCCAGGGAGGAGGCTATTGCAGGATTAGCCTTGCCAGGACACTCTGCAGCTGGGGAAGCAGTCTGTTTGCTTTGCTTGAAGCAGCTGGGACCAATGCCTGGCTCTGTAGTGCAAGGTGCTTTTTCATTTTATCTGGTTTTTGGTTTATTTTTCCCTAAGATGTCAGGCTATTTTCCCAGAAAACCATGGCTTTTTGTGCTGGCTCCAGGGGTCCTGTTGACACCAGGAGAGAATCTAGCAGATCCTTTCTGTGGCTTGCTATAAGTACTGTACTGCCCCTGCAGCTCTGTGATTTCTTTGTTTTGTTTTTGCACCAATCTGACCTAAGGGGTAAGTGCCAGTACCAAACTCTTGTCTTGTAGACAAAATGATCACTCAAGATTAGTACTAGTAATAAATGTTAGAAATATGTTTTCAATTTCATTTTAATTCAATATTTCCAGTGAAACTTTCTATGCTCTCAGACAAGGAAAAAGGAGTCCAAATAGTTTCAAAACTTACATAGCACTCTGAACTGAACACTGATCTTTACCAGAAAAGCTGGGATTCACTCCCTTGTTTTCAGAAGAGTTACCTGGACTACATTCAGTATAAATGAGATGAGAGCTTAGCTGTAGCCTGTAAAACTTCTTAGCACCTTCTGCATTTATCTTATCTTCACTGCTAAGTAAGCCATTTCTTTTACTATGAATCAGATGGGAGAAACATGTCATGGTGTAGATACATGGTTCCTTCTACTCTTTGCTTTCTTCCCAAACCCACAGCTTAAACCAAAGAGAAATAAAGCCAGGTCTGAACCTCACACCTCATTAGTGGAGTGCTTTTCTTGCTCTTCAAAAGGGGGCAAAACTAGAGGCCAGGGGCCCATCCCAGGGTGACACGGGTGCATTTGGTCTCACCCAAATGCAGGAGCAGCACCTGCACTCCAATTTTTACTTTGCTTTTGTCCTTTTTTAATGGCACACAGAGCAGGTGGTGCAGAATGGGAGGAGTGCTGGAGAAATTATATAGTCATAGGCACTACTAGCCAGTGCCCTCCCTTTCTGAAACACAGCACCTTATTGACATTGTCCAGCTATTTGGCATGGCTTTGGAGTATGATATATTTTTTAAAGAGGAGCAGAGACCCTTAAAGGAAGGGAGAGAGGGGGCAGGGAAGCTGCTGGCAGCTCCTCTAACAGGAGCATAGTTTTCAACCCCATTCACAGGCATTGTCTGGCATTGTTGTACCAGACACACTCCATTCACAGCCCCTCTCTTGTCCCTTTTCAGTGAGTGCCCGCTGGTCCTGCTCTGTTTGTCGGCAAGAATGAGCTTCTGGCAGGAGGAATGTTTCCCAGACAGGGGGTGAGGAGGTCAGTCTGGACTTCTGGACATCAGCAGCGTGGACTTGCATCCATGGCATGTGAAAGCAGGGTGATCTTTTGAGGGTCTGATGGCAGTTTGTGTGGGTATGTGCGGTGGAGTGCAATTCAGATCATGAGATTAGCTGTCAGGTCATCTGCTGTGAAATCCATGATGAAAAACACTCAGAAACTGATGCTTGACTTGAAATCCTTAGTTTACTAAATTGCAGAAATTATCTTTCAAAGCTTTTGTCAGATGCATATGTAAGTATAATGTATTTATGCACTCACACACGCACTCACACATATATGATAATGTTTGCAGTAATGCCTCATGCAAAATGCTAGTTGAATAAATCTGTCACTGAAACTTCAGTTCCAGATTACTACACTCCAAGATCTGTTATTATGAGTGAAAACACATCTTTAGAAAGTTCACAACAGTCTGAAGTAGATGAGCTATTGAAATGCAATAGAAAATCTACCCCATACAGATTAGTCAAACAATAAATGTAGTCCTGCACGTAAACATTGTCTGCCTGTATTGGCAAGGTAAATGGTTTCTGATTTACAGCTGCAGGAGTAGGTGGCATTTCCTCAGCCTGTGAATGCAAATATAAATTATCTCCAGGAAAAAATACATTTCTAATCTGTAAATGTGGTCAAGCGATACCAATACTGGTAACAAAGCAGTCAATTAGGAAATTATTAAACATTTCCAATATTGTTATTTATCTCTGGTAGGAACAGCATGCAATTTGCCAGAAAACAAACCCTTAGGAGATCTTGAAGTATTTGAAAGGAGTAGTTTTAATCTGTGGACATCCTGAAAAACCACAACCCTGAGTCAGGGAGATCAAAGAGGAATGAAGAGTCTGGTGTTTTGGATTTCACAGATAGCCTTTCATGGTGTTTGTTGTTGTTACCTCTCTTTGTGTTTTCAAACTGCACACTGCCTTGTGTGCTTTATGGATTTATGCAGTAATAGCCATATGTACCTTTGCAACCATTTGAATGTAGCAACAAAGAATGAACTCCTGAACACAGAAAAGATAAAAGAGGGAGGCAGAGTAACACAGGTATTGCTGTCTGCTGATGAAGAACAGCTTCTGCTCTGTGTGTAAAATATTTACTTGTCTCTCCAAAGATCTCCTCAAACTCTGCTCTCAGTCCAGTGTATTTTTGATGGAACTGGGTGAGGTACAAAGGCCTGAAGAAAGGAAGAACTTGGATTTGTGGTAGGTGGAAGGTTTGGATCATTTTGGATCATTCAACTCATTGAAATCTTTGCCAAGTTATTTTGAAAATTTAATTCCCAAAATACCATTGGTACTGAACTCAGCACAGTTATGTGTTCATCTCATAGAATCATAGAATTGTTTTGTTTGGAAAAGACTTCTAAGATCATCAGGTCCAACTGTTGACCTAACACCACCATGGCCATTAAACCACATCCCAAAGTGCCATCCATGTCCACACGCTTCTTGAACACCTCCAGGAGTCCTGACTCCACTACCTCCCTGGGCAGCCTATTCCAATGATGTCTGCCCTCAAGACTTCTTCTCCAGACTAAACAATCCCAGTTCCCTCAACCATTCCCTGTAAGACTTGTTCTCTAGACACATCACCAGCTTAGTTACCCTTCTCTGGACACAAACCAGCAACTCCATGTCTTTCTTGTAGTGAGGGGTGCAAAACTGAGCACAGCATTCAAGACGCGGCCTCACCAGTGCCAAGCACAGAGGCATGACCCCTTCCCCACTCCTGCTGGCCACACTATTCCTGATACAGGCCAGGATGCTGTTGGCCTTCTTGACCACCTGAACACATTGCTGGCTCATGTTCAGATGGCTGTCAACCAATGCTCCCAGGTCCTTTTCTGCCAGGCAACTTTCCACCCACTCTGCCCCAAATCTTTATTGTTGCATGAGGTTGGTGTGACCCAAGTCGAGGACCTAGCACTTGGCTTTGTTAAACCTTATACAACTGACCTTGGCTCATCAATCTAGCCTGTCCAGATCTCTTGGCAGAGCCTTCCTATCCTCAAGTGGATCAACACACCCACACAATTAAGTGTCATCTTCAGACTCATTGAGGGTGCATTCAGTTTCCTTGTCTAGGGCATCGATAAAGGTATCAAAGAGAACTGGCCCAAATATTGAGCCCTGAGGAACACCACTAGTGACCAGTTGCCAACTGGATTTCATTCCATTCACCACCACTCTTTGAGCCTGGCCATGCTATGACAAAAGGAGTGCAAAAAGGAGTTTTCATTCACTCTTCCAAAAATTAGTGACTTTGATGAGGAGAACAATTTTCTTCAGTTCTCTGCAATTGTACACACACACGATGACATGTGCTGACACACGCATGCACACTTGTGCATGCAGAGCAGAGCTTTACAGGGTGGCTTCTCAGAGTATCAGCCTCATCTCAAACTAGCTTCAGGCCTGACCAAAAGAAACTGGCATTTAAAAAGACCATCAAACTAATGAGGCTCTGTCTGGTGGATTCGGCAGGGAATGCTCTTGCCAGGCATGCAATCACAGACTGGATCCAGCCCCAGCACAAATGGATTGCACAAGTCATAGATGAGCATGTCACCATTGTGCATTTTTTACTTGCATAAAACAATTATCTTCTGGACAGTAGCTTTGGAGTTCTCTAGACAACACGCTTTTGATGGTATGGCTGACCTCAAACACACTGGGCTGGCTCTAAATTAGGAATGAGCAGGGCTGGAGGGATGCATTATGGTAGTTATAAACCATAAGAAGGTATTTAAATAGATAAGACACATGCAAATCTTTTCATTGCCATGACAACCATCTTGATATAGGTTTTCCATATGTAGCAAGAAGGGCAGAGAGAAAGGCACTGGAAAAATAGCAAGAACCTGTAATGATAATGACCCTTGACAGTGTATTAGTCTAGATTTTGGTCACTTATTAACTCTTAATAGAATACAAACTTCTATTGTAATGCAGTGTTCAGTGGGTCAGGGAGCAATTGCTTCTAAACCTTTGCTATAAGCATCTCTGCTATATGGCTATACCTAATATACCACTTCTTCACAAATTGATCTGACTGATTAAAAAACACTTCATTATTAGATGTAAATTGCTTAGCTGCTCAATAGCACTTCGCAGGGACGGGTTGCACAAAGTATGAAAATACGTCATTTATGGATGCCTCTATGTATCCCTCCTACTTTTATTGGCCAGGCGAGGAATCTTGTAAATCTGAATTCACAGATGATTGTCACATAATATCTGGGGCTGCCAGGTTCAAAAGGAAAATGGAGAGTAGCCCCTCAGTACAGGTGTGACTCCCCCATACAGAGCAGAGCAGAACTGCGTATTTTTCTCTTGTCCTTCTTTCTTACAGTTCTTAATTTCTTCTAAGTGCAAAACCAGACTTTTAAAGGCCAGCTCGTGCCTCCTGTAGCCAGTGAGAGTCCCCTCCTGCAGCATAATTCTCAGATAGATGCACTGGATGAAAGCAGGTGCTGCAACTTGGAGCTGTGTCCTCTGTGTTTGTCTCCATTCAGGAGATGCTGAGGCATGGATGGCCCGGGTGGGAAGGTCAGAGGCATGCTACCCACTTCAAACAGTTTGCACATCAGATGCAGCAGAAGTGGCTGAGGTCTTTGGAAATTAATTGTGGTTAGACTTGTGTGAGTGTGGGAGGGATTGTGTTAGGGTTTTTCCCCTTGATGGGGATGAAGTCTGTAGTGACCAAGCCTGTGGCAGACTAGTTCCTTGTTACTGCTGCTTGCTGCACCTGTAATGGAGGGTGTTGTTTTGATGTATAATTGTGTTTGGGAGTGGATGGCCCACACTGTGTTTTTTGATTGCTCCATTTGCTTCCACCCCAGCAAGCAGCAGGGTGTCTCCCTCCCCAGCCCAGCTCTGGGTCCACAAGGGACTGAATCTTCCACAGACTCCACACCGTCTCCTGTTACCTTTGTGCTTCCTTCCCATAATATTCCACATAAAATCTTTGTCCTCCTTAACAGACCTCTTGCTAAAACACTGCCCTTTTTTTTTTTTATGCTTTCAGATAATAATTTTAGCCAGCACTGTCAGGCTTTTACTGTGCAGCTCCCCACAATGCTCACACCAAGCTTCCTCCTTCAAACTCCTTTTGGGCAGTGACTCCTTCAAACTCTTGAAGACGGCAAGGCAGGTAGGATGCTACGACAACTGTTCATCATTTGAACTGCAGCCATCTTACCAGAGCTTCTAGTTAGCTTGCTAGTTGCTTTTCTGCCCAACTTGTAAGGTAGGCATGACACAATTTGGGTGAGCATGACATAATTTTGGTGGGCACCATCCTGTAGTCCTGCAATGTGCAGCACTGAGCACAGCAGCTTTGACCCAAACCCTGAGGGTGATAACACAGCACGGAGAATAATTAAAAAGCTGTGCTCATTTCCCAGATGAGTTACACTCCTGTAGTGTGTAAATCAGTCACAGTCCTGGAGGAATAATCCAGGCGGGATAATTGTGCAGGGGAAAGGCCCCAGGCATGATAGGGGTTTGCATTAGCAATGCCTTTTCATCCATCTCTTATTCTGACCAGAGCCAGAGTGGGCCAGAATTGGACTTACAAGGATATTTTGATCAACTGATTATTTAGGTGACAGAACTGCTGAAGTACACACAGAGACAAAATACCTTATTTGTGTACAGGAGCAGCTAAGAGCCAGAGTCTGAAAGGTTTCCGTCTTCAAAGATTAATCTGTTTAGGCTCTACCAGTTTCCTTATAATCCTGGAGAATTCAACCATCAGCTTCACTGGGGAAAATATTTCACCAGGAGTGTTTACCCACTGAGTACAATGGAAGAAGAAACAGCCCCACCAAAAGGATGAGGCTCAGAGCAGGCATTGGATTGTATAGGTTTGGGTATACAGTTGTTATTTATTAAGCAAAAAAAGGAGCTGAAGAACACTGTTCACACTCAGAGCTTGATTGTGCTCTTCAAGTGTGCTGTAAGTCCTGTCTGGCACCTCCAACACATGTTCCACTATACAATGTCATGAGGAGAAGGTTAAAGGTATTGAAGGCAGCTGGTACCAAAAAGTATCCTAAGAAGAACGTGAAATTGATGAAATTGATGAAAGGTAAATACTAGCAACAACTTCAGCATCAAAACATGTATTTGAAAGTTTAGAAAGGGCACTTGGGTGTTATGAAGGAGAAAAGAGTCTGAGACAGACTCCACCTATATATTTTCTTTTAAGATCATCTAAACTTTATTGAACAGAACTGAAAATTGTTGGTATTAACAATCTAGGGCATCCTGTGTACTGAAGTCTCAATTTCTTCTCCTGCATACGTGTTCTGGCTGACAAATTTTGGGGTGTTATTTTGCCTTCTAGATATTCAGATGTTCTTTTGACATCTGGGAATTTAATTAACAGATTTTGCATGTATTTAAAGCAAAGTAAACTTTCCTGGAGCCTCCTGATGGTGAGGAACAATCTTATTTATGAACACTGGCACCTGTCATGTTAATTTGTACAAAGTTTTTGATTTATCCTAAAAGAACACATTACACAGAGGATTTGGAGGAGTTAAAGGGAATCCGCAGGGTGACTTTAATCTTTATGTCTTTATATACTTGAGGGCATTTTACTGCACCTCTGCACCGCTTTCACTACACAATCATTTTCTGCTTTAGAAATGTAGCCATTTGGATCAATAGTTACAGTACAATATATTGTACTTCTGATGGGAGCCTCACAGGACAGTTAAGAAGTACTGTGGTAATTTCACAAAATGCTTGGTTACACTCTGAAATATCTTAAAAGTAAAGTTGGCAAAACATGCACTGCAGAATTTACAAGAGCCCTAATGAAATTGTACTTACTCCACTTACTTTTATTAAAATTAAATTAGGAAAAAATAGGATGTAGAGGCCTGCTCCTTACTTGAAACATGGGTATTTTAATAGGAAGCTGTAAGTATTAAGAACTGGGCTATCTGCCTCTGAATTTGTTGTAGCAGCAGTTTTAAACTCCTGTGGAACGTCGTTGGCTTGTTTGGAGGGATTTTGTAAAGGGAAAGATTTCTGGCTAATGTGCTAAGTGCGTGTTTCCTGGGCTTGACTTAAAAGAAAGCAGCAAAACCCAAAAGATGTTTGGATACATTTGCTCAGTATGTGGAACAAAAAAGTGAAAGAAGATTTAAAATTGTACATCCCTTAAAGCGTTAACAAATGTATCCTGTGCGTCGTGGATTTTACAGTAAATTCTTTATCTATAAACAAACTGGGTTATCACAGCTGTTTATTGTACTGCTAGCCCTGATCCTAACCTTTATGTCTTTATTGCTTACATACCATTCCCTTGTTTATACGTCTGTACCAGCCTGTGCCCTTGAACTTGGCCCCTGAGAGCCCTGACCCGGCACGCTCGCTCGCTCAGGCGGGTCACGTCGCCAATCACTAAATGGGAGACGGGACTGGCGGGCGGCCGAGGGGCAATTAACGCACCGCCAAAGCCTCGATGCCCGCCGGGGCTGCCGGAAGGGCAGACCACCGGCCACGGGCCTTGGCGCTGGAGCTGCTGCACCCCGCATAGGCTGCAGGTTACCGCGAGGGGGAGGGTAGAGAAAAAGCGAACAAGAGGAGGGGAAAGCAGACGGGATGCTCTTTGAAGGGTTGTTTCTGTCTCCTTGTGTTGGATGCCAGCTGGATGGCTTACCCGTGCCCAGCAAAACTGCCTGGAAAGCAGCGCTGGAGGCTACACTGCAGGGCATGATGCTTCATCTCTGAAAAGCTATCAGTTGCCCTCCCCTTTCAGCTGTCCAGCTAAGGGCTGTGGTGAGACCCATAAGAAACAAAAGGAGCCGTGTGCTCTTCTGCTCTTTTCTTGGGTTTTGTTTGTTTGCCTTTATTCTCTCCTTTGGCTGATAAGAAGACAGCCAGGTGTGCCTTGTTCTGATAACTCAGCAAAGTCTGGTTTTCATATGGACAGACAGCCTGTGCCCTCTAGCACCCTTGTTGGCAAGGCTGGAAGTGCAGGACAGAGCAGGACAGACCAGGAATAAGCAGACACAGGGCTAGGGCTGGGGCTGGAAAGATCTGCGTTCAGATCAATTATAAATTTCAACTGTAAGCCAAAAAAGTGCTTTACACAACCCCTGATGACCCACACAGTGGATTTCAGTGCCTGAAGGATTTTGGCTCAGCTCAGTGGGCTGCATCAGTATTTGCCACCTGGGCTAGTTGGGGTGCACTGTGGAATGAGTCCTAGAGATGGGCTCTGCAAAGCCTGGGCAGCACCAAACATATTGAGGCAAAATGGTGTCTGTGTGCTGTGAGCCTTCCTCACCACTCTTCAGAGAATTCATACCAGGTTTTGATTCAGTTTGAACAGGATCTTCACTAAAAAAAAAAATCTCTTGGCAAAAACATCTCCAGATCTGAATCACATCCTTCATTTGCAGCTAAAAATAATGTCAATGAATGGAAGAATTCACAAATTCTCTCAGGAAAAAGAAAAGATGATCCCATTAACCTACATTACAGCCATCACCATTAACAGATACCATTAACCCGCAGTTCCCACACTGTCTTGTTGGAGATACTACAGTCATCCCTATAATTTTGGAGGTACTAGTCATCCCTGTAATTGTGTGGTAACTCCTGGCAAATGCTGACTTTTTAATAGGCAGTGTTGCAGTCAAGTACTTTGTCAAATTATGAGGCCCAATCTGCATAGCCTTTCATAAGCATTTTGGCTGTTGCAGCAAAAGCCTTTCTCAAACCACACTTTGGATCAGACCCCCAGAACAGGATTGGGTCCCCCACCATCCAAAATGATAGGATTTTCCTGCCTTACAAGGTTGTGAGCAGTCATAATCAATCAATACAGAGGATGATATGAGTATCAAGAGTTTTAATGACATAATATCATGTTCTAGAAGTTGTTTCACTTTCTAAAGTAGCACGTACATTTTCAGTGGCTGTTCTTCGCACATTTATTGATACTCAGCCACTGAAGTGAGAGTGCTAACGAGAACCCATATTTGGTGAATAAGTTTAACTGAATCCTACTAGCTGGAGAATTGGAATGCTATTGTTTAATATAAAGTATATATGTATTTACACGTATGTAGGCAGTATTCTATTCTCTTAATATATTCTGTTTACATTACACATTTTGGCACCGATTGCAAGCATTCTGGTAAGTTCAGTAATCAAATTTTCATGTATTCAGAAGCATAAATTTTTCTCAGCTTTTTGCCTTCCATTTTATAGCCCAAGATTTTATTTTCTTTCATTCTTGTGGTGTTTGGTAGTTTTGTTTTTATCCACGTAGGAAGAAACTGCAGAGAAGTCAGTGTGGCTTTGCAGCAAAGGAGCTGAAGTGGTCCTCAGAACTCAGAACTTGACTGACTTCAGTTTCTTAGTGTGACCATAAGCTAATAATTCACTACTTATGCCTCAGTTTCCCAGCTGTAAGAAGTAGTTATATATTACTGCCATGAGTAAAATGAAGATATATTCAGTATTTGCTGTTCTTGGGTTGGAAAAGGTTGGTTTCAGTGAAAGCTCGTGTTGGAAATAGGCTGCTGGGAGCCCAAAAATCTATGGTGCTCTTAATTTTGCTGCCTATTGCTCAGGGGAAGAAACTCTTCCTTTCCTTCCACAACAGTTCAACAAGCAGTTGAAAAGCTTGGGGTAACACCACCAAAGCAAGAGGACTTAGGGATCTTCAGGTCTCAAAACCAACCAGATCACACAAGAGCAAGATCCCACAACTTCAGCCTCTATTGCCACACTTAAAAATGGGTGATAAATACTGTTTCTGACCAGCTCTGCTTTCCACAGTGCATCTAAGTATTTTCCCAGTTGAGTAAGGGTTAACTGAGCCCTAAGACTGTGATATATATCATAGTCCTGATGTAGTAGTTATCAAAGAGTACCAGGCAAAGCCCATGTGCTTAAACATGTGCAGCTTTAATACCCTTCCATGAGAGATTTTTAGTCTTTTTTTACCCCCCTACCCATGCAGCCTGTCTCTTTTTAGAAGTAATTTATATATATATATATATAAGAAAAATCTCACATCTAAAATAAAGAAAATCTCCATATTAAATGCTACAGTAAAGCAGCACCTTTTTCATAGGTTAAAAACCTCTGATGAAATAAGACATGTATTTATGCAACAAAAAGTCAGATTTATGAAAAATGCTGTTGTGGCTTGTAATTTCAAATCAAATGGTCCTGTCTTGGGATAAGCATTGGATGCTGACATGTAGTGATGTGCAAACTCCCCCCTCTGAGCTGACTGTGTTTCTAACTGTGCTCTAATTATCAATCACTTGATTCATGTCAGACCACTCACATTTAAATCAAGTTTTTGTGCTATTTGGACAGGTACTCTGTAAACACAGGGAGAAGAGGTTGTTTCTGGAACAAACAGGAATGGCTGCCTCAGTGGCTGACTGAGTCCATGTTCTGTATGAACAATTAAAACCAAAAGTCTTTCATGATAAATTTGTATGGCCCTCTGCACAAATTGCCCAATTTAAGTATTTTTTGGTAGTGAGATGCTTTGGGACACAGGGGTTGCTAAAATGCATTACATAAAACACTGCAAGTGTAATTTAAGTATAAAATGAAATTCTTTCTGTGTCAGGTTTGATGTACTTAATTTAATCCCTGGTGGACCGTAGTCTGCATTACAAACCCTTCACACATAATTTGGCACAGTTTGGATGATTTGCAATCTCTCCCTCACTCTTTCTGCAGAGGATGCCCTGTGCAGATCCTGCATGGAGGCTCGGTGACCTCTCCTCTCTCTGGAGGGGGGGTCTCTTCAGGTCACTGTTCGGATCATCTCTGCAGCAGAGTGAGGGAGCTTTGACTGTTTCTTTGCTTGTATGGGTAAACAGAGGACTTTAATTTCCAGCACTACCAGTCCCTAACCTTCAGAAACTAAGCAGTCACTGAGGGGATAGGGAAGAGATGCCTAAAGAAAGTACAGAGCAAAGAATGTAAAGAATTTTGCTTATCTGTGACAAGTTTCCAAGCCTGTTTGATTATGGTAATAAGGATACCTCATTAAGAAAGGATTTAAAAGGCATGTACACCATTGATAATCAGCCCTGGCCAAAGTACAGAATACATTTGTAACTGTTTTGTTTTTACAGTGGGATATGTTTGAAATACAGCAGTGCTTTAGTGAGAATGTGAAATCTCACTTACTGTTCAAGGGTGAGGCAATGGCAGCTAAGGAAAGAGCTGCATCTACCAAAGATAAAATCCCTATAGCAGTCAAGAGATGACTGTAAAACATGCACAATTCCCAATCCCTAAAACTCTCCCTAATTGCAAATCTGCTCATTGTTTTAACTTATCTCTGCCAGTGCTGTGATGAGTTAGTCCTTTGGAGTCCCTGAATGGGATCAAGTGAAGAGGAAAGGAAGGATGGGGATGAGAGTGAATGAGCAACAGAAGAATGCAAGATAGCCAGAGAAAAGGAAAAGGAGAGACTGTGTGTTGAGCATAATTGCCCTTTTGCTTCCTATGAAATTGTAAAAGCTTTTGAACACCCTTGCTGAACCAGCCACAAGAACGTTTTCTTAATCCCTACTTCTTGGGAGGTGTCTGGCCTGATGCTGGAGGGAGAAAGAAATGGGTCATCAGGAATTTGCCTCCTCCCTGGATGCTTTCTAGTGTGCATCTTGCCTGGAAACTGCCCCGGTGAATGTTCCCTGCCACCAGCTGCTGTGCTGGTTCCCCGTGTTTGGTCTGTCAGCTACCTTCCTCCTGCTAAGTACCCCACAGGTGGGGTGAAGTATCCACTACCTCTGTTTTCATCCCCTTTTTTTGGCCTGTTTGGCACTGTAGCTGGCAGCTGGTCTTACCAACAAGCAATCCATGGGAATTTACTCCAGCTCCACCTGATACCTGCAGTACTCCTATTTTTGCATCCTTATCTCCTAATGATTTTATAATCTAGAACAGAACGGTACCCCTGCTGTTCTCCAGACTCCTTATCAAATGATTTTGCTGTCAGACACATTCAGATAACAGACAAGCTGCTGCTTCTGGCCCCATGTGGGTTCCTCTGTCTGTGCTTTTTTTGAGTAGAAATTTCATGTTATGTGAAACAGGAGAAAAATGAAAACTGCCTATGCACAGGGCTTCTCAGGCATGTTCCGGGTATAATATTTGGGTGCTGGTTGCCCAACCCTAAAAAGTGGTGGATATAATTCAGTATTTCTTCTTCTAGTGCCCTTGGGTTGAAAAAAAAACCATTTTAATATCCACACACATCTAATTAACTAAAGCTGTAACGAGGCTTTTTCTCTTTGTACTGCTCTTTTGTTGTCTCCTATGCACATTCACTACTGATTTTTGCCAAACTTCCCTCTGCTGTAACTATGCAGTTATGAACTGGTGGTACTGAGGGGAACTGGGAGAACAGATAGCCATAAAATCACTGGTTGCAAACAAACTGTGTCCAGTTCTGGGCTCCTCAGTTTAAGAAGGACATTGAGACACTTGAGCGTGTCCAGAGAAGGGCAACAAGGCTGGTGAGAGGCCTTGAACACAAGCCCTATGAGGAGAGGCTGAGGGAGCTGGGATTGTTTAGCCTGGAGAAGAGGAGGCTCAGGGGTGACCTCATTGCCCTCTACAACTACCTGAAGGGTGGTTGTAGCCAGGAGGGAGTTGGCCTCTTCTCCCAGGCAACCAGCACCAGAACAAGGGGACACAGTCTCAAGCTGCGCCAGGGGAGGTTCAGACTCGAGGTGAGGAGGAAGTTCTTCACCGAGCGAGTCATTCGGCATTGGAATGGGTTGCCCAGGGAGGTGGTTGAGTCATCGACCCTGGAGGCGTTCAAGGGGAGATTGGACGTGGCACTTGGTGCCATGGTCTAGTCATGGGGTCTGCGGTGTCAGGTTGGACTCGATGGTCCTCGAGGTCCTTTCCAACCTAAGTGATACTGTGATACTGTGATACTGTGAAACAATGCAGCTCTCTTTGGGCACTTGTCAGCAACACCTGGAGATTATTGTATGCAACTTTCCTAATCAGTAAATTAGCCAGCCACCATTTTTTATTTCTTTTCCCCTTAGCTGCATAAGAAAAAAAATATAATGGCTGGTTAATTTACTTTTTTCTTACAGTAGGAAACTCATAACCAGGATCACTGATATCTTTATTTTGCAACTTGCTGCCATTAAATTATTTGCTTTCTTTTCTCTCAGTGCTGCTTGCTATAAAAGATGGGAGCATCAGTCTGCATGCATGAGGTGCCTTGATGTCATCTTTCAGGATGGTGCTAGCATGGAAACGCAGGGAGCTCTCTAGAGGTTTCCTAAACAGGTTGGGATATCCTCTCAAATCTGAGTGGGAGGCACTTGTTAATGTGAGCAGGACTGAAGGAAGCACAAGCACAGAGCCAAAGCTTTGCAGGCTCTAGAAAGTCTAAAGCAAATGGCTTTGGTTGGCCTGAGACTGTGCAACAGCCAGCTACAACTGAATGCTTTATTGCCGTCTGGAAGTGTTTATTTTCTGAACATAAATTCAAGGGACAGATTCAAGGCATGTCTAGAAATAAAGCATATCATCATGTGAGCTAAGCTGACAAGGACAATTTACTGTACCCTGCATTCGTTCTGGGCCAATCGGAAGAGAAGAGGCTATTAACGTCCTGAAATTCCCGCTGTTAGGCTCTCCCTGTCCCTTCACTGAACTCAGGAATGGCATGTATTAACCCCTTGAGAGTCGCCTGTGCACGGTACACATTCAAGGAAGGGACATTTGTTTAGGCCTGGCAGACATATGCAGTATGTCCAGCTCTTATTGACAGCAGTAGAAAACTGCTTTAAAAGCCATGACGTGCATGGTGCTGTCTGGAGGCCCAGCACAGGGTTAATATCTTTCCTAGAGGCAGCTTCAGTCCTGTAGATGAGCATTGGCTTATTCTGTTTAAATACGAGAGTTCACTGGTCAGCTTGACCTTGAATTCTCTTGCAAAGCAGAAACAAGTTGACATACTGTTCATGTTTCCAGTGGCTGCAAAGTTCAGGGAATACAATGCAAGTGCAGCTCACATGCTGTGAGCATCACTTAGAGAAGAAAAAGAAAAGTTCATTTCGTACTTTTTAAATCCTGCCAGCCAGAAAAGTAACAAAGCCAGAAGGGAGTCAGAAGGTAAAGCACAAGGTAAAGCACAAAGGGCACAACAGCAGACATTGCAGAGGAATGGTGCCATTCATAGCCAGGAACGTGTTATAATAAAATCCACAAGCAAAAGTCCACAGAGGACTGTTTGCATAGCAGCATTACAATATCCGCATGTGTAAATAGAAGGAGCAGCCTTTAAATCCATGTTACAGCAGTGGCTGTTGGGTCTTTTACCTGCAGCTGTGGTGCTTGTGCTATTCTTCCTGACTTGGTGAATATCCTTTCACAGGACAGCAGAATGTTTGAACACTGCAGCTGAAGGAAACATTCTGGCTCTGAATGAGAGTTTTCTGTATACAGCACTGCAGAAGGGCAGTGCAGTTAACTGGTCTCTAGCTCCTTCTCCTCTTGTCCCTCTCTACATGGTAGTGGGTACAGATTCAGGACAGCAGCTTGTTCCCACTGAAAAGTGCTTCTCTGCACCTTCAGCCCCTATGTCAGAAAAAGTAACTCATGGAAAGCACGGGGAAAGAAAATCCCCAATATGAAATCTCTCTATCAACTTTTCTAGGTTTTCTTTTAAACTGAGGCTGGCTGACTTGCAGCCTGGTAAGGCTTAAGGTACAGCACACCTAGGCACCTCTTTAGCCAGCATAAGCAAACAGCATAAGCAGGAGTAGATACTGCATCCTGGGTCATGGTCAGCTTCTCTGTTTGTTTATCACTGTGCCTGAGAACACAGAGTGAATCCATACATATTAAAAACACACACACTCCCCTTGTGGTTTGGTCTTGTTTATCATCTGGGCCTTAGTCATTCCTCTGTGTTTTGGCAGAGTCATGTAGCAGGATCTCTCTACTATGTTGGCATAATGTTCACAGTTGTAATCAAAACATTTGTTCTTCTATCTTCTCCCAAATCACTTGGGGTCTACTTCTCCCACCAAGGAGCCTGTCTCATTCTTTTGCTGGCTACTACACATGGCTTAAGTATTGTAGCCTTCAGTACTAGACAAGAATAATGCAAGAACTACAAAGAATCATTTGTCTGGCATGGCATATTTCATGGTTGATGAGGACTGGGTTAGGGAACAGTTAAGTAATCTGGACATCCATAAATCCATGTGTCCCGATAGAATGCACCCGTGGGTACTGAGGGTACTGGCAGAGGTCATTGCCAGACCACTCTCCATCATCTTTGGTAGGTCATGGCAGACAGGAGAGGTGCCTGGGGACTGGAGGAAGGCAAATGTCACTCCAATCTTCAAAAAGGGTAAGAGGGAGGACCTGGGTAACTCTAGATGGGTTAGTCTCACATCCATCCCTGGCGAGGTGATGGAGCAGCTTATCCTTGGTGCTGTCCATAGGCATATCAAGGACAAGAAGGTCATTAGGACTTGTCAACATGACTTTACCAAAGGGAAGTCATGTTTGACCAACTTGATAGCCTTTTATGAGGTAGATAGATGATGGTAGAACTGTGGGTGTGGTCTATCTTGGTTTCAGTAAGGCATTTGACACTGTCTCCCACAGCCTCCTTGCAATTACACTGAGGCAGTGTGGTCTCGATGATCAGGTAGTGAGGTGGATTGAGAACTGCTTGAAGGGAAGGAGTCAAAGAGTAATGGTCAATGGGATGGAGTCTAGTTGGAGGGTTTTTTCTAGTGGAGTCCCTCAGGGGTCAGTACTGGAACCAGTACTGTTCAGTATATTCCTCGATGACCTGGATAAGGGAACAGAGTGCATTGTCAGCAAGTTTGTTGACAACACCAAGCTGGGTGGAGTGGCTGACACACCAGAAGGTTGTGCTGCCATTCAGTGAGACTTGGACAGGCTGGAGAGTTAGGCAGGGAGAAATTTGATGAAGTTTAACAAGGGCAAGTGTAAGGTCTTGCACCTGGGAAGGAACAATTCCATACACCAGTGTAGGCTAGGGAGGGACCTGCTGGAGAGCAGTGAATCTGAAAGGGAGTTGGGGCCCTGGTGGATGGAAGGATGACCATGAGCCAACAACATGCTCTTGTGGCCAGGAAGGCCAATGCCATTCTGGGGTGGATTAGAAGGGGTGTGACCGGTAGGTCAAGGGAGGTTCTCCTCCCCCTCTACTCTGCATTGGTGAGGCCACATCTGGAATATTGTGTCCAGTTCTGGGCCCCTCAGTTCAAGAGAGACAGTGAGCTGCTTGAAAGAGTCGAGTGCAGAGCCATGAGGATGATGAAGGGAATGGAACGTCTTCCGTACAACTGAATCAATGTTTATAAATATGGAAAGGGTGAGTTCTGGGAGGATGGAGCCAGGCTCTTCTCGGTACTGCCCAATGACAGGACAAGGGGCAATGGGTTGACATTGAAGCATAGGAAGTTTCATGTAAATATGGGGAAAATTTTTTCACTGTAAGGGTGACAGAGCACTGAACAGGTTGCCCAGGGAGGTTGTGGGCTCTAACTCTCTGGAGATATTCAAAACGTGCCTGGATGTGTTCCTATGTAATCTGGTGTAGGTGACCCTGCTCTGGCAGGGGGGTTGGACTAGATGATCTTTTGAGGTCCCTTACAGCCCCTGAAATTCTGTGATTCTGTGGAATGCTGTGATGCTCCTCTGTAAATTTTTTTCAAGGGACTTGTGAATGTCCTACTGGGTGACTGTAAAGACACCAAGGACTCAAAGTCATGGGTATCATCTTTATTACAAGCTCTAAAACACTCAGCACAGAGAGAAAGCTGACTGAATTTGACTTTTCTGAAATTAAGATACTATATTGTCTCACCAAAGTCCTTCCAAAGACTGCTTTAAGAACAAAGTGTTTTGGGGCTGAAAGGGTCCCAGTACTGAAATTGATCTCAATCTTCTATTATTATAGAACTGTTTCAGTGCTTTAAAAATGCACTCCCTACTTCTTACTTTCAAACTACACCAATCTCAAATTAGCCTTCTGAGCAAAGGTCGGGGGGCAGGAGTGCAGGTCTTATTGGTTCAATTAAAGGAAATAACACAAAATCACCCAGGCTATTGCAGAAGTCTTTGTCAACAGCTTTCTGAATCCTGAGAGGCTGCTTGGACCTTAGCTGTCTACACAGCCAGATAATGATGTTGTTAGAAGCACATTAGTGTGAGAAATTAAAACAAAAACATATATATATATATGGCTAATAGATACATTAATCTCCTAGCTTTCACAATAAAAGTCTTGGACTAATGCTTCTGATTAATTATTAATGATGGTCTTCTTGGTTGTGTGGGGGTTTTTGGTTTGGTTTGGTTTGGTTTTGGTGTTTTTTAAATGTTATTTTTAATTTTTTTTAATGGTGTTTACAACTTAGCATCGCCTCTCTCTTCCCCCACCTCCCCCCCCCCCCCCCCCAAACCACTCACACATAACAAAGCTCAGAGAAGGACACTGGGAGCTGTCACACTATTACTCACCAGTGTCCTTAATAATGCTGAAATGTTAAGTATAATGTACCAATAAATATTTTGGAGTTAGGGAAATGGCAGATAACGTGGGACAGGCACTTTGTGTTAACAGTTGATATACTGTTGTTCCATTGGGGAAAACTGGGGCTAATGCATTTGTGTGAAGATCCTTTTCTAAAAGTGATTTTCCTTTTTTTATTTTCCCCTTTTTTCCCTTTTTTTTAATTTTTTTTTCCCCCCTTTTTTTCATTAGTGTCCTTGTGCCTGAACATTTGACCCCGGGGGAGTAGGATGGAGAGATTGTTTAAACAGCAGAGAACTGTTTATTTCAAATTTCTCCCTCTTTCCCCCACCCCCTGCTCCTTTTCAGTTCTCTTTACAGGTAAATCACTCACAGATATGGGAGAATCTCAGAAAGTTCAGAGGTTTTGGGGCAGGAAATGCCTCCCCTACCCCTGAAGTTTGGATTCAGAGCTAAATTTATCTGAATGCTGTCATTTCTCTGCTTTTCCTTCTCTACCTCCTTTACTCATTCCTCTTTCTCTCTCCCCATTCCCAGCCACCCTGATCTTATCCTTTTCTTGACCTGTAGCTCCCTCTTCCTAGCCTTCTACAGCTCTAAAATGTCCAGAGGCTGTGGCTGAAGGCGATAGTTACTCCTGTTGTTGGTTTTTGGTATTTGTTTGTTTTTTAATTCCTGGGTTTTACTGTAGTGAGAAATGCTCTATAATCCTTTACCCTCAGAGGCTGTCTCCCCCAAAAGTCACTGAAGGCAGGATAGGTGACCCCTAAAATGAAAAGGCAGTAGCGGTGAGAGAAGTCCAGTCTTGCTCATAGCTTGCTGGGTGCAAGCACACACCCACAGTGCAGCAAAGGGACCACATAGGTATGGGCCACTGCAGTTTGCATTAAGGTAAAAGGATTCTGAAATAGGTGTGGAAATTCAGACAAATTTCCTGGCTGCTTGTGCTTTCTCTGATAGATTCTGTGCATTTGCATCACTTGTCACTATTTCGAATGGGCCTGTCTGGGTAGAGAATACACAGAGTTCAACAACATCCCTCTCCCTCTCTCTCTCTCTCTCTCTCTCTCTCTCTCTCTCTCTCTCTTTTTCTTTTTCTTTATTTTTTTCTTTTCTTTCCCCTAAATATTACAGTCTGGTACTGTGGCTATTCTAGATTTTCACAGAAGTGGCAGGCAGCCAAAAACTGGAGTCATTATTTGTGAACTCTAAAAATAGAGTCAAGATTTATAGGAAGAAAACAGATATGTCTTGTTATAAAACCCTGAATAGGGATTGACATGAACATAATGGTTTATTCTTTTTTTTTGATATTGCTTATTGTAAATTGCACTCTATCTTTCTGGGAGATACGTTAGATTGTTACAGTACAGAAACATTTCCTTTACTTGAGAGCGCTGGAGAACTGCGGTTTATTTGTTGTAAAGACTTGATTATTCAAAGGAAGTGATAAGAAAAGAGGTAGCCCCTGGGAATTTTGTGCATTGTTGGGGTGGACACTTTGTTTAAAAAAAAAAAAAGTACTAGTGATCTTCTGCAGGTCACTCCTGACAAAAATTACACTCAGCTTGTCTCTTTTCTTAGCATGAAGGTGCCTTGCAAGTTGCAGTTCTGGTTAATATTGCTTGTTATTATAATCCATGAACGTCCAATCCCTGATCTAACTACTGTTAATAACACTCCACACACTGTCTCCTTCCGGTGGGGCAGCAACAAAGGGGAAAAAAAAACCAAGAAAGCAGGGAGGTGGAGGGAAAGGAGCAAAAAAAAAAGGTGGAGGGAAGCAAGGAGCAAGAGAGGGAGAGACTTTCACAAAGAGTTAAAAAAGTCTGATGAAATCCTTACAATGTACACCATATGGCTTGACATTTACCAGATTAGTTAAACATTTCTACTGGGGATAAATATTCCTGCACATTGATGTAAAGAAATTGCATGAGACAAGGGCACATACAGCATATTTATGCCATGGAGTAATCTTCCCCCCCCCCATCCCTGGCTTTCCTAGCAGAATTCAAGTTACCAAACATGCAAGAACCAAGTGAACTAGATCCAAAGGAAACCCCACTCCCATGCACTCCTGAGCTGTTTGTCAAGGCAGTTGCAGACACAACTCCCCTCTCAGTATTTCCCCAAATGCCCTCAAAACTCTCACCCAAAAAAAGTTTTTAATGAGCAATCTTGCTATTAAAAAACCCTAACCCAACCCTGTGGAGAGGTTAAAACATTAAAGTTTGTCACAATCTATTTCAGGCCTCAGGTTGCCTGTGGAGAGATGGCCGTGATGGCTGCCAAACTGATTTGAGGTGGGTTGATGCAGAGGAGGTGACTGCTGGTGCCTGTGTCTGGTGTACACTACTCTGCTCCTTGGTGAACAGCCCTAAAGCCATAGATTTCATTTGATCTTTGCAAAGGCTAACATCTGTCTGCTGTCATTTTAGTAAGATTGATGACAGGCTGGGATAAGGGAGGAGGAGGGGGAGTGCAGCGGGAAGAAGGCTGGTCCCTGCAGCCCTAACGGCTGTGGCCAAGCTTGCCCAGAGTTGCTGGCCCAGACCCTCTGGTTGTCTGTGGTAGTGGCAGGGAGTTGCTCTTGCACCACTCCAGCAGTAATTGTGCTGGGTTGTTACAGCAGAATACAGGAACTTGGAGATGTAAAGGCATCATTTTGCACCTTATATATCTTTATAGATTATTTGGTCACAGGCAACACAGAGTGCAATGTTATGACAACCATAAGAACGTAGTTTTCTGTGGCTTAGTGTGGCTGGGTAGTGCAGGGTAAATCTAACCTATGCAGACAGCTATTTTTATACAAATCCCTGGGTTTTGGCAAACTCTTTCCAAGCCGTAGCAGAAAATGCTTACTTTTTTTTAATTAGTAGTAGTGTTGCAGTGCCAAAGTAAAAATCAAATGCTTTCTTGCTTGGAAGCTGATGTCTGAACTAATGTAGTAGGGGAATCTTCTACAAAGCACACGTCCCAAACAAGGCAGCCACATATTGCATGCAATACACCTTGGGATAAAAAGAGCTTTCATATTTAGGCAGTATGCAGTCCTTGTAATTTTTTCTTTGAATGAATGAGCAAATGAGTGACTATCAATGCTGAAATTTGATCTTGATGCAAAATCCGAGACATTTGGATTTCACCAGGTACATGTTTGTATGCAAGAGGGACCTTGTTGTTTCTGGGAAAGAAATGTGGTATACTGCAGAAGAATTGCATAGTGCATAGTGATAGGGCTACTGCTCTTGTGGATAGGGAAGTAGAAACGTACCTGCAAATCTTAATCCCAATACTGGATTGGCAACCACTGAGACAAGGGCTGGAAGCAGCCCTGGATCCTCTCAGGGAGCTGCAGGGGAGACAGGTGCATAAACCTGTAACTTTAACAAATTGGAATTAAAAATATGCCTGACCTAAAGCTCCAGACTGGGATGTTAGACTTGGAGGAAAGCTCAGCTCCAGCCTCTCCTGCTGAGTTTTACAGTGCCAAGTACTGATGCCATACGGATTTTAAGCACATGGACCAGTCACAGCAAAATGGCATGAAGTCAGGTTGTGATTTTCACTGTGGCCAGAGAAAAATGTAGTGTAGAGTATGAAAACAAGCTGCACACTTTTTATTCTTGCTGGTCAGAGTAAAGCAGATTCTCCCACCCAAATGGGAGGGCTGGCTTGGGCCTCACATGAACTTTGTTCTTGGGTGATCATGGGTGGTTAAACTGATAAAGAGTAAGCCAGAGAGATAAATACATGTACAGAGGAAAATAAGAACAGATAATGGATTGGCATGAGTTGCAGTGTATTTCCTCCTAGTGATGAGTTATAGATCTTTCCTTGTGATAGGAGCAGATGTTTCTTTCCAAATCATTTATCTATAACATACTGAGATATTATTTAGGTCTGCATCATTATTAATCCGGATCTTTGCATTTCCAGCCCAGTCCTTCAGCAAGTGAAAAGGTGCTGGTAGGGGCCCTACAAGTTTCACCTGCAGCTCCCATAGATAAGGTATTAGTTTCTGTCATAGGGAGCTGAGAAGAAGGAGGGCATGTTTACCCTGGTGTATCAGGTAAAGGCAATATGGCTGTGTATGCATTGCCAGAGTTAAAATCTTTGTTTGTTTGGGTCCCAAGTGTATGAGAAGTAATCTCTGCCTTACCAGATCTGTTTACTGCAGTGGGATATAATTAACTTAAAAAAAACAAAAAGTTGATATGAAGAAAACAAGCCCACCTGACAACTTTGATGTAGGAAGAGCCCTCTCCCTTTGACTGCTTCAGCGATGCTGGCACATTGCGTGGGTGCGCTCAGGCCTTTCATCCCCGCAATCAAGCCTGTGCAGCGTTTACATGTTTCAGAGAGACAACATATGTAGGGGACACATGTGTGAGGGTAGGGAGTTGGGGCTTGAGGAGAGCAGTCAGAAAAACAGCAGCATGTTTTTGTCAGCTGAGAGCAGCTGGAGCCCCTGCTTTTACGGTGAAATGGCTTTCTGTGATTAGAAGACCATTTTTATTGTTTATTGATTGATAATTATTATTAATCACTATTATCAATAATTATTAATTATTATATATAGTGAAAGTCTAGTCCTCAACCCCTTTTCCCTGAGGAGCTGAGGCAGTGCCCTGGGGCTGCTGGAATCTTCCAGAATCATCTGTAACTGGCTGGAACCCTCCATGCCCAGCAGGGGGCAGCTCCTGCCTCCCCTCACAGCCTTGAGCGCCCCACAGAGCTGCCTCCATTTGAGAAGATGGTGGAGACATTAGGAACAGGTACTGGGACCATGAGGCCAACAGAGCACAGGTGAGCTGCGGACAGAGCCTGGGACACAGTCTCAAGTTGCGCCAGGGGAAGTTTAGGCTTTTTCACGGAGAGAGTCGTTCGTCATTGGAATGGGCTGCCCAGGGAGGTGGTGGAGTCACCATCACTGGAGGTGGTCAAGAGGAGATTGGACGTGGCACTTGGTGCCATGGTCTAGTCATGAGGTCTGTGGTGACAGGATGGACACGATGATCTTCGAGGTCTCTTCCAACCTTAGCGATACTGTGATACCATAGCAAGCTAGGAACAGAGTACAGGGTTTGTTGCTGGCTGGCTGGTGCCAGCCAGGACAGTGGAATCGAGGGACAGGGTGGGCCCCATGTCTGTGAGTAACAGCCCTTTGCCTGCAAAGGCACCTGCAGGTCAAGGGGACTCGTGTTTCTGCTAAACTGTCCAGTATATCTTCACCTTCTATAATCTTGGCTGAAGCCTTCGCTGTCATGCCTCCCTGCTGTAAACCCTCTGCTTTTGAATCTTAAGAGAAATCTTTACAGTGGTCAGTAAATCCTAATGTTCACTTGTTCTGTTTTATGAGATTTCCAGTAAGACATGGCTTCAGAGATTTGTCACTTGGTGGATCAAACAGCACTAAGGAGACAGCAGACGTGGGCTGAGGGTGAGAAGAAATCAACTCTTTCCATCTTGTTGAAATGAGCTTCAGGTTCAGTACATTAACAGGCTAATAAGGAAGTCTTGTGTTCCCCCACTGTTCTTAAAGGCATTCTCACACTGCTGACCTGACCTCTTTAATCCTGGCTTTCCTGAAGGAAAAGCTGATCCATCAGGGTCTCCTGTATCTAAAGCAGGATGAAAGGAGGCGATGGACCTATTTCTGCACAGGTGTTTCTCAGGTACCTCAAGCAGTCTTGTTCTTGTATTCCTCTCTCATTTCCTTGGGAGGAGGGGGGAGAAAAAAAAAAAGAAAGGAATAAAAAGGGAGATGTGAGGGCTCAAATCACTGCAGATGAGAAACAGCAAAAGGAAATAAAGAGGTCATACACCTAAGTTAGCTTATGATTAAAAAGAAATTAGTGGGGCTATTTTTAATTTGTTTAAATATATTACTTTCTATTAAAAAGGTCTTTATATTTCACTAAGTATGAGATAAAGTGTGTCACCAGAGGAAGATTTTTCAGTTTCACTCTTCTTTCTCTTAAACAATTAGAAGTCAAAGAAACTTCACCAGAGTCACAATGTGAAGCAGAAATGGTAGCAGAGTGAAATGTTTCCTCTGCAATACAGTGTGGCTGCCTTCCACTTGGGTCAGATTGCAAGAATTCAAGGAAGAAGAACATAAGCTGTGCATAACAGGTGCATTTGGCTGGGTCTGAGGTACCACACAGCCCCTCAAATATTCACCCTCAGAATACTTTGCAGTTCTGGGATCAAAAATGCTTCATCCCTGTGATCAGATCCAGACCAAGGTGTTTGAGCCCCAGCCCAAGGAACTGGTGGGAGCTTTCTTGGGGCTGAAGTGCATCTCATAGCTGAGTTGTGCTGCCAGAGCTTAGAGGTTTTTTTTTGTTAAATCTGATAGGCTATGGATATTTTCAGGCTGCAGCTGACAGAAATTAGAAAGTATAGTTGTAAATGAAGTTTTGTAATGCCAGAAGTCTGTGATGGAGCTCTTTTACTGAATGCATGATCTAAACGGTGTTTTAAAACTTTCTGTGAGATTGCTTGATTTCCCATTTTTCCTCTATATTTTTGCTTCTGGAGTATCTCATTAAATGAAATACATTAAGAGTGAGCATAGCACATGAGTTGATCTCCACAAACCTGTGAGGCTATGAGGGCAATCCACCATAATGTTTTAAAGAAAATAAATAACAGGTTTGTCTAGGAATTTGTCACAAAACTAAGAAACAATGTAAACACCCTCAGTTTCTTGTTTCATTCCCAGCTGGAAAGTCAGGCCGGAATCACTGAACATTTCACCAAGTCTTGCTAACCTTCTGAGCTGAGTTGTGAGAAATTGTTCTTGACATCACATGAGCTGGGCCACAAGGCAGGACTAATGTGATATTTGCTGTCGAAGGTTTCCTAGGAAACATGCTACTTAGAGCACTCAGCCCTTCCCCCCACCTTTCCTGCATCCTCCTGTTTCACCCGTTCCCACAGGTTTTGCAGAGGGCAGCGATGTCCCCTCTGACCTTCGGGCACCCTTGGTGCAGAACTACTGTGATGCTTCCCAGAAGCCCTGCACACTCAGCTGAGTGGAGAGTGGTTTGCAGAGGTTTTGCAGCTCACCCACCTAATTTCCCTTTTTTCTGTGATTGTTCCTTTTCTCTCTCTTCCCCTCCATCCCCGGCATTCTGCATTGGGAGAGGTGAGAGAAATTAGGTTACATCCTGCACGTCTGTGGCTGGAGAGGGGAAAGTTTGAGCCTTCCCAGCAATCTTCCCCTTTCCTGCCAAAAGGGAAGTGGTGGAAAAAGGTTGGGAAAGTGAGCAGATAACTTGCCACAAGACTTCTCATTTCTATGGTCCTACTCTGACAGGGAGGTTGGACTAGATGATCTCCAGAGGTCCCTTCCTGCCCCTAAGATCCCGTGATCCCACTATTTTGACTGCAGTTTGCAATGCAGTAGATGTTACAGTACCTAACCTACAAGGATTTTTCTGTTGAATGGGGTTTCCCAGTTAATTCCTGCTGTTTCATCTGGTGGTCCTTGATGCTGGACCCACAGAAATGATTCCTGGCATTCAGGCCAAACTTTTCAGCTTGGCCATTTGGAGCAGCAGGATAATTCTGATTGAGGATGAGATGAATGCAGTCAGTTCACACATGTTAAATGCAAATCCTTCGATGGAAACTCATGGTCAGCTTTTTCCAGTGCTATTTTCAGAACTTCCACAAAAGACTGTGCTGTGATTATATGTATTCATGATATGTATATCATGTATTCAACTCAAACAATATTTGAATGATGCATTTAGAATTCTTCCTAAAAAAAGGACCATGCTTCTGTAAACTGCATCATATTTGTAAAAGAGGGAAAAAAAGAAATCTAGCTTGCTTTTCCTTTCTTTCTCTCTTTTTAATGCATCATTTCATAAGGCTGTGAGAATTGGTGTTAATGCTACGTTACACACAGACACACTTCTACATAATCATATGCATTTGCATGTATGCCATACACAAACAACCCTATGGAATCCCGACTTTTCATTGTTAAGTTTGCCTCCAGAGTTTTCAAAGCAAAGAAGCTCTGGGTGTCAAACAAGTGATTTTTTTTTCACTCTCTTTCATTGGGCTCTACAGCAAATACAGACAACAAAATAAAGCGTTGTGGGGTTTTGGTATTTATTATTTTGTGGCTTTTTGTTTTTTTCTTCCCTACCTGATCATTTATCACTACCAATTTTCTCTTGTGTCCTCCACTGATAAAACACCTTTTATTTTGTCCTTTTTTTAAAAGTTCCATCATTAAATGTCCTTCATGTTGCCAATATTGATTTCCCCAACCCCTTGAAGGCCAAGACACTCGCCTCCATGATGCTCCCTGCAGCCACTGACTTAGAAAACAGGAAAGCTAAGGTTGCTACAGTCAGACGTTGGTTTCCCACATGGTAGGCAAGAAGACAAGTAGCCTTAAGTCACTGGACTGTCTGATTCATTTATCTCTGTGACGCCATTCATTTCACCTTACTGCATGTTTGTGTCGTGAAGCTGTTTGGCCAACACACCCTGTGGGCCTTGTCTTAGTAATGAAAGTGCAGAGAGTGAAAAAGAAATTCCATTCTCGATTGTTTAGCTCTATCTTTGCTTTCTGATGGCATCTAAAAGATTGGGCTGACTTTTTGGTGTGCTTTCTTATTCAGAAGGGCAGCATCTGCTGGGCCCTGCAAAGGCAGCAGGACTTCACCTGCATAGAGCAGGCAAAAGTTGGGTCTTTGTCACCAGTGAAGGAAAACAAGTAACCCTCTTCTCTTTCTGTTCATATGCAGAAAAGTTCCTTCCAAGGATCATACGACAAATGGTGTCAGTCAGCTTCAGAGAAACAGTATCCGCTTAGCTGAGAATCTGCAAACAAGTCTCAGGTCTGTACCAGTCTGCACTTTTCACTGTCTTGTCACACTTGTCTTGCACAAAAGCAAGAGTGAATTTGCAAATGACCCCCTCTACCTGTGCCATACCATCATGAAACCATGTTGCTCACAGAAGGCAGAACTTCCCTAAACCATGATAGAATACCCAATATGGAAGACTTTGGTGGGTCACCCAGAGAACTCACTCATTTCCAAAGCACTTTAAGAATACCTTGTGGTAACGTGTATAATATATGTCAGGGGATATTGTTATCCCCATTGCCAGCTGAGGAAGGGACGAAAGGAGATTACAAAACCACAACTTGAGTTATTGTTGGAGGCAGGACTGGAACTCAGGATTTCCTGAACATATTACCACCCTTCAATTCTCCCTCTGTTGGTATAATTAGCAGTGCCCTGGATCTCTCTTATTCCCATGCAAGGATGCATTTGAATACCTTTTTCTTTAAAATAAGCTTTTCTAAAGTCAGATCTGTTGTGCACTTCTAGCTGTTAATGATCTGTTTTCTGCAGTGTGATGCTCACTAGTACATTGTAAATCATGTGCAGATGTGACTTTACTCTCTCTGGATTTCTGAAACTGTATACCTGTAAAACTTTGGGAGCCACATCTTGAAGAAAAGCAATCTTCAGGGCTCTAATTTTTTTGTTCTTGGCTGCTAGCCATTCAGATGGATGTCTTACATCCTTGAGATGAACTCAGTGCAGTCCTCATTGACCTAGCAAGCCATTTTTTCCCCTGATGACAAGCTGGGATCACATCTTGTAATGACTGCTGCAAGATTGTCTTGTTAGGGAAAGGGCTAAGGTGGGATGGTCTTTAATGACAATGAAAGCACCTCATAAAACCTGATTCTTCAGTTTTACAGGCATGACTCTAGAATTTTAGCCGATGCAGACTTAGTAAATCAGTCAGTCAAAAATTATATCAGTTGAAGTATAATGTTCATGACAGTCCAAAAACCTGAACATGTAGGTGATTTGGAGGGCATTTTGTTAACTCTTTAATTGGCCGTTTGAGTGCTGGAGGCAGTAGTTAATTGCCTGTAGGTCAGAGTAGTCCTCGAGCTTAGGTAAATGTATATTGTCATATGTCACATTTTCATATGGCTCCTTTGCACAGGTTGGTAAAAATGATTGCTGCATAATTAAAATTAAGACAAGGTGGGAAAAGTGATTCAATTAAACCCCTGAAGCCATTGCACAAATTATCTGAAGTACCAAAAACTAATGAATAGTTAAAACTAGTTTTATCTTTTCACTCTTCATTCTTGAATCCTGAGGGTATTAAAATGGCTGGAGTCTCAGTGCTCCCGGAGGTAAGTTTTTGGGTGGGCAGTGCAACTATGAGTCAGCACAGAGGAATCCAGGCCTTTTAAAATCACAGCACACAGAAACTTTGTTGCCTAGTTGTTTTGAGTTGAAAATAACCAGATCTTAAGCACAAGAGACCTTTTGGTTTCTCCACCAGCCCAGAATTATTTTGAAAACATCTGCAATATTTCACTCTGCATGCAGCAGGCATTATATACCAGGGAGGGTGATGACAGTAAAAATAAATGAGATATGTTGTAACCAAAACATCCCAAGTTTTACATCATACCTTTCACAGCCCTAGCAAGCATCCTGTGCTTTGACTTGAAGGCTAAAGGCATGTGGTAGTTTTACAAATGTCTATTAGCATTAACAAATATGTTCCATTATTAGACAGTATGCCACTGCCCTAGCCTCCTGGTGCAAGGGGTGAGTTAATATGGCTTATAAAATGTAAAGAGTGCTGCAGGCACAAGCTATGGAAATAAGAGCCCTGTCTAAGCAGGAGGTCTTATTACATTTGGTGGGACAACTTACTAGAGGCCTGAACATGAGTATAAAACCTGCCTCCCAGCTAAGGCTTTTTATGGGTCCTGTCCTTTCCCAGAGCAATTCAACTTTAGGAGGTTTAGAGCAACAAGGTCTGCACCTTCAGATATTACCAGTGTGCTAATTTTGCCTGGCTTTAACATGAGAGGTGATAGAAAGACTTAAGATATGTGTGTTTGTGCTACCTTTGTGCTTTTTAACAGATTTCTTTTGTTTTTTAATATGGTTGAAAGTTGTGGGGCACTTCCTGCTTGGGCTCCTGCACAGCTGGGGTTTTAATGCATGACTTTGCTGATAGCTGTAAGCCTCCATTTCTGGGAGGTTTCTTGGCTGGGATTGTGTGTACAGAACCTGATGCACTGAAACTGAACAAACAGCACACCTTAGGAGGAAATAAAAAAAAGTCTTGCTAATCTTCATTAGAGCAGATGTTGTCCTGGAAGAGTTTAAAGATCCAGCCACTAAAGTCTGTCAATGTTGTCCATGCAAGGGTAGTGTAGATGTCGTGTCATGCTTCCAGCTCTTTGAATGTTATCCTCACTCTCCATTTGGAAGTAACAGTTCTAAAACCTATTCTTATCCAAAGCTTAATCAGAAACCTTAAAAAGGAATGAATTTATTGTCACAGGTAGCATATCGATCTAAGAACTAGCTTTATAAAGTCAAGAAAATCCCTGCTGAGGACCAGGATGATTCAGGGAATAGTAGGTTATTATGTCAGCTCACTAGATGAGTCATTCATCAATGGGTAAAACATTTGTAGGTAGGAAAAAACCCAGCAAACTTTCCTGAAGGTATCTATGGATCAAAAAATCCCAATAGAAATGGAGAGTAAAGAGAAAGAAAACTGGAACACAGGAGGTGTCCAAGTCATATGAGGTCTCTGCTTTCCCATGTTTCCTGGTGGAAAAGCAAACAGCCAAACATTGTCAGAAGCATCCTAGAAAATCCGAACAGCAAGTGGGCAGATGTGTCTCTCGGTGTTGCAGTTTCCCCAACAAATCTTCAGTCTTTTTTTGGGGTGAGTGTGTTCAGCCTAAACTGCTAGTAATCAGAGACAGAATTTTCACTGTTTCATACCTGAGATTCAAAACTCCTCTGCTTATGTGATTAAACAGAGTTTTTCTGTAGTCTTCTCCATACACCCTTGGCCTGTGACCACCCAAGTGGCAGATTAAGTATTGCTGGTGATGACCAGACTAGGTTTTCCTTCCACTACAAGGCAGAAGTGATAATCTGCAGTTGCTTTTATAAATGCAGATTGAGAGTTTAGAAAAACTACCAGCAAAAACCAGATGCTGCTGTGAATTGCACTGAGAGCTCTGAAACTCCACATCTCCATACAGGGAGGTGGGAATAATTGAAGGATGTTTGTGTGTGTGTGTGTGTATATATAAAAATATATATAATTACTTTTGTGTAGACACATATGACTGTCAAAGGTCCAACCACTAAAAAAGTGACATATGCTCTCTGCCAGCCCCTCTCCTTTCCCAAAAAGAAGAGAAAGGGAACAAGGGGGAGAAACTTATGAGTAGGAAAACTAAAACTAATGTAAATAATAACAACAAAATGAAATATTTACAGATGTATACAAACCCAATACTGAGCCATGTCCCCCCCAGTGGCAATTGGTCACCATCACCACTAATCCTGTGGCAGAAGTCCCAGACTGGACTCAGTGGCAGATGGGAACCAGATTCAGGAGCTAGATTCTAGAATTGGATTCAGGAACTGATGGATTTGGATCAAAGGTAGAATGGACAGAATCCTCTTTGGGTGCTAGCCATTGAAGACGAGGAAGAAGAAGAAGAAGAAACTGATCCTCGTGATCTCTGTTTTTTACTGAATATGACATATTTGGAATAGAATAACTGCTTGATCAGTTTAGGATGACTTGAACAATCTGCTCCTCCCTGGAATAACATGTCATTAATGTCAGAAAGTGCAGGTTCTTAGAAAAGACTGACTTGAAAAGTAAAACCTCTCAACAGAATTAGGTCTGGTCTAAATCAAACCACAACAATGGCAATACCATACAAAATTAATACAAGACATAAAATTGTTAAAAAATGATTAGTGACAGATTCACAATTTTTCCTCTGTGTATACAGAGCAACAAATTCCTCCAAAATGCCTCATTTAATTGACTATGGAATGCTTGGATCAGTGCCCCATGCTTGCTATAAAAATCATACAATCATAGAACTGTTTTAGCAGAATCTACCAGGAGTGATGATTCAAACATCTCCCTGGGGAGACTATTCCAATGTTTGCTAACCCTTTATGTCAAGAATTTTCTTCTAATGTCCAACCTAAACCTCCCTTGGTGCAACTTGAGGCTATTTACTCTTGTCCTGTTTTTTGTTACTAGGGAGAGGAGACCAATACCCACCTTGTTACAGCCTTCTTTCAGGCAGTAGTAAAGAGCAAGAAGGTCTCTCTCAGCTTCCTTTTCTCCAGATCAAATGACCCTAGTTCCCTCAGCAACTCCTCATAAGTCCTGTTTTCCAAACCCTTCACCAGCTTTGTTGCTCTTCTCTGGACCCGCTCCAGCACTTCAATGTGTCTTGCAGTTAGGGCCCTAAAACTGTACGCAGTACTCAAGGTGTGGCCTCACCAGCGCTGAGTACAGGCCAATCGCATCCCTGGTACTTCTTGTCACACTGTTCCTGATACAAGCAGAGATGCTGTTTGCCTTCTTGGCCGCCTGTGCACGCTGCAGGGTCATATTCAGCTTGCTATTCCTCAACACCCCCAAGTCTTTCTCTGCTGGGAAGCTTTGCAATCACTCTGCCCCATGTCTGTAGTCTTGCATGGGGTTGTTGTGACCCAAGCTCAGGACTGAGCACTTGGTCTTGTTGAAACTCCTACAACTGGCCTTGGCCCATCAATCCAGCCTGTCCAGGTCCCTCTGTAGAGCCTTCCTACCCTCAAGCAGATCAACACTCTCTCCCAGCTTAGTGTCATCTTCAGACTTAGTGATGGTGCACTCAATGCCCTCATTCAGATCATTGATAAAAGTATTAAAGAGAACTGGCCCCAATACTGAGCCATGGGGAGCACCATTTCTAGGCTGCTACCAACTGGATTTAACTCCATTCACCACCACTCTTTGGGCCTTGCCATCCAGCCAGCTTTTTACCTAGTGAAGTATCCACCCATCCGAGCCACAAGCAGCCAGATACTTCAGGAGGATGCTGTAGGAGATAGTGTCAAATGCTTTATTAAGTCCAGTCAAACAACACCCACAGCCTTTCCCTCTTCCACTGAGCAGGTCACCTTGTCATAGAAGATCAATTCACCAAACATGACCTGTCCTTCATGAACCCTTTCTTCCTGGGCCTGGTCACCTTGTCATCCTGCATGTGTTGCACAATGACACTCAAGATGACCTGCTCCATGACTTTTCCTGGCACCAAGGTCAGACTGACAGCTCCCCAGACCCTTCTTCTGGAGCTTTTTGTAAATGGGCATCGCATTTGTCAATCTCCAGTCTGCTGGGACCTCCTCTGTTAGCCAGGACTGCTGGTAAATGGTGGATAGTGTCTGTCTTGATGAACGCTTCCACCAGCTCTCTCAATACTCTTGAGTGTGTACCATCCAGTCCAATAGACTGTGTATGAGTCAGTAGATAAAATGGAAGTAAAAGGACTTACATAAGAATGCAGATGGTGGATCACTTGAATTCATAGTGGCGAATCTGCTTCAGGGAAGAAGCACGAGTAGGAGTCAGAATATTGTAGGTTTTTCTGTACACAGCCCAGTGATCAATGACTAACCCAGCTTTGTGAGCCATAAAGTAAGCATACTGTTTAGACCTTACATAGGTGCTGAAGATAAGCCTACTGATGAAGTGGAAGTGAAAGGTCTCCTATCTTTATCTACAGCAATAACCATTTGTTTGTAAATGCATCTAGAGAGACTTTGCTATACTAAAACAACCTGGTTCAAGTCATCTGAATATTGGGACTGACTGGCCTGGGAATTGTGTGAGTCCCTCTTTAAAGTGGGTGAACAAGCACAAGTGTCCCTGAAGAGCACCCATTTGAGACACCTCTTCTCTGGAAAGCTGTGAGGATCTGCATCTTCAAGATGCATCTCAAGCTAGGGAGGAGATTCTTGTTTCCCAATTAGCTCTTGTCTAAGGAACAGACCTAAAGCAATAAGCCCTCCATTAGGAAAACTACTGCAAATGATAAATTCTTCACTGTTCTTCCCAAAGCAGAGAGATTTTGTTAGGGTCACCCATTCTGCAATAAGAGTTTTCTTGCCATTTCATATGGAGATACTCCTATGTCTCCTTGGGGAATGATTCTCCTTTTTGGTAGGATAAGGGAGGATTAAAAGGTAAAAGCTCTCATGAAGGAAACAGGCTGTCAGCCATCACTGGAAACCAGCTCTGCCTGTCAGGGAGAAACTGTTCTCATACAAACCACACATTGCCCTATGCACTCGCAAGGCAAAGGTTGAGCATAGTACATGAATGCAGAGAAGAAATGTTACGTCCTTTCTTGTTTGCTTTGCAGAAGAGAACAGAGAATTGGCTGTAGATGTGTCTGTTTGCACTACTACCAAGAGCAAAACTTCCATTTTCCAAGTGAACTTAAGGTCCAGCAACCAGCTCAGATTCCTTCAACAATTACTGAATCTTTCTAACATGATCAGTTTTCCTCGTGATGAGCATGAGAAGAAAACCAAGAAGGGCAGCACAGCTGTCCAGAGCAAAACCTTTTGCCTCTTTGTTGAAATTTTCACAAATTTGGGTCAAGATTTCTATTTATTACAAACCTGAATGTGCTTGTGCTCTCAAATGACTACCGATCGCTGGTCTGTTACATCTGCCTGCTCATGAAGCCTGAAAGACTCTGTTCAGAGTGAACCTGGTAGTATCTTGCAAACCCTGCTGCTCTCTTGAATAGGTTATCATAGAATAGTTTAGGTTGGAAAAGACCTTTAAGGTGATCAAGTGCAACAGAAATTCAGTCTTGGTCATGGGAATGGATATCCAGGGTACATGTGTCCAAGTCTGTTTGAAGTGTGGTAAATGGCACCCGAAAAATAATGTACTTCTTCAGCCCATTTTTTTCCTGTCCTTTTTCCATTTCCCAGCACAAAAGCAATTTTTAGCTTCCTTTTCCCCTGCATCTGGCATTTGCCTCCTTCCCCTTTCTTTGCAACCCTCAAATAAGTTTGCCACTGTCTTGGGCCCCAGATGTTGTTTGATAAACAGTGGCCAATCTCAAAGGAGCATGTCTGCTCTGCTGGCATTGCAGAAGGAAGTGGTGGTTTCCCTCCTGAGCACTGTGGTGAGGTCTCTTCTGGCAGCAAAAACCCACTCACTGTCTTCTCTTTACACCTTCCTACTTCATACCCACATCCATGGGGAGGCCTGGGTATGGGAGCAAGAGAGATCCCCTCAGAGCAAAGGTGATTAGAGGAAGCTAACAACGACAATTGTGATAGATCAGCCAGAAGATAGATTATTCTTACTTTTTACTGGAATAACTTGAATTTTTAATATCTTTGTATTGCTTGTAGGGGTTTTTTTGTTTGTTTTTTCCTTTTTTTTTTTTTTTTCCTTAAAGTTCTCCCTCTTAGAAAAAGACTAAACATAGAGTGGTCTATTGTAGGCTGACTGCCCATATGAACTGGATGGGGCTTCTTGGTCAGGACACCTGTCCTGTAGCATGAATGTTTCTATCTGTCAACACAAGTAACCATGTACCTGTGAGCCTGTAGACTTTGCTCCCATCTCCACCAAGCACTACAAGCTGTGCAAAATTTAACTAAGAAATTAAATTATCTGGAATATTCCAGAGGAGTAATGCTGAAATCTCCAGTGATCACTAGCACCATCCTCAACATCATTTATTAATTAGCCTATTAAGTCAATAGCCAGGGATGGGCATAGTGCTGTGATGAGCTATGTGTGGAGCCCCACCACACCCTGGGCAGGTGGTGGGTCATGGGCACCCATGCCAGGATGCTGCCCTCACATCCTTCCTGTTGTCTGCCTACCAGTATGTAGCTAAGTCATGGGAACAGCTCTTTTCAATGAGGAGATGGTGCTGTAAATAGCAAACAGCTCTAAAAGTTTCTGTTACTCAGGAAGCTTGAGCCCTGACTTCATTTTTATGGGAAAGACTCTGAAGAGGGTCCTGAGTGGTAATAATTGGCTATTAAAAACTGAGGCAGTAGGGAAGAGGTGGATAGACAAGGGTAATGGAGGTGCAATAATTCCACATGGATTAAGGAGAAACTGACATCAAACATGGCACAAAAGAGCAGTTACCAGGATTTGCTTTGGCTAGTGCAGGCTTTATAAGCAGGAATACAGCTCACTAGAGACAGGTCTAATAAACACAGTCACAGGAATTTCTTCTTTATGGCTAAATGAAAGGGTTGCACCACATTAGGCAAATGTTGCCTTGCCTTGTCTTTTTCATGCTGTGCTGTACCTTAGCTGTGTCACTATCTCTGGCTAGGATGTCATATACTAGAGGGAGACAGAAAGCACATGCACAGAAGCCCTTGACACTGCCAAGTATTTCCTTGGAGCCATGAATGCAGACTGGATTTGGGTCTGGATTTTCATTTTTATTTTTGCTGTGAAGGATCTTGGAGGGGAAGGGAACTGTAGCTTCCTGAGTGAAAGATCCAGCAGCAGAGTTGGTGCCTCTGTGGCTGTGGAGATGTTGCCACCTGCAAAAGCAGTCATGGGGCAATGGAGGAAGATGTTTATGATGTGAAGAAGAGGGGCAGGAAATCTAAAGAAGCCTACATGTTCAGTGGAGATTGATATTCTGTGAGATGAAATTATGTTTGTTGGGTGTCTCATGGCCCACAAGTTTACTGGTCTCCCACACAGTGATTTGGACTTACGGAGCAGTGTCAGAGGGCACCTTCACTTGCCAGACACTCTGCTTACAAGCAGATGTCCCAGAAGACACAGTCCTGAGTCTTGATTACAACTCAGGAAATGATTGCTTCAATATTCTTTGTCAATGAAGAATAGTAATACCTCCATTTCCTTTGCCTTGCTTCCTTTTTCTTTTTGTTTTTAAATTTTTGTTTATTCATTTGTAATGAGAAAAGATCTCAGTGGAAGAAACTTTTTTTTTTCCAGAGCTCTCACTTCCAAAACTTTTTCCTCAGTGTGGTTCAGCCTGTAATTAAAGAGTTTTTATTTAATTACATTTTTTTAAACTTCCCTCTCTATTTTTTTTTAATTAACACCTAAATATGCTGCTATTTGGAGCACAAACAGATAGAGATTACAATTAACAGAATAATTACACTCTTTTTGTCAGTGTAACCTTACAGTACAGAAAGTATTACAAATCCATTTTAAAACATATTAAATGTTCATATTAATGAGGATAATAGAGAACAAGTAGCAGCAAACTAAATATTGTTAATGATTTTAAGCTATTAAATTCATTACCATTTCCTTTCATAATAAAGTGGTTACTTGCTAATTAGACCTTTTTTAACTCATCATTATTGAATTCATTACGTTGTGTGCAGTTAACTCTTAAAGATCTGCCTGGATATAGAGATTCAATTGAAAAATAATATGCCATTTGCAATCCTGCTTGTATTTTTGACAGTAGCTCCATGTTCTTTTCTGCTGGTGCATTTTCTTGACACATCATGCCTAGCAGCTCCTTAGCTGTCACAGCAGCTCCAGCAACATGCACAATGGAAACATGCTGTATTAATTTCATTTAATAGCATTTAATGTTAAAAATAAAGTAAAACCAACTTGTTTGACCAGGGAAAAAAATATTCATCAGCACACTAAATGGTTGATGTCAATGAGCTGCTCTTCTCCAAGTTAAATCTGCTGGGAGTTGGGATGGTTTATCTTTCTCTCCTATGGAGACAGATAAGTTTTTGCCCATCTGTGTATCTGGTCTTTGCTACCTTGGATGGAAATCCTATCCCTGATGAGAATCATGTAAAAATTCCTCTTGATTTCAAGGTACCCCTGAACTTAGGTCACAGTAGTTCTGAGGGTTTGCTCCCTTCTTGGGGAGGGAGTACATACCGTCTTGCCCCATGTATCCAGTTGCTGGAGAGGGCACTCCCAGGAACTGAATCAAAGTACTTCTTTGCCTCTTCCATCTCCTTCCATTTTGAAGGAAGAAGAGAATGGAGCCTTCATCTCTTAACTTTTTTTTTTCCATGCACCCCTTTTTTGCTCCTCAAACAGCAGTCACACACACACACACTTTCAAGTTATAGATCTCAAATAGCACAAAGATGCTTATTCTGTATATCACCTGATGTGGCACAGCAACATGGAAGGAAAAAGGTAATAAACTATGTCTGAAAAATGCCATTTTGGACCAACTTTGCCATCACATTGTTGGCTGCTTCAGCACTGGCTGCATTAGCAGTTGGGCCCACACTGCTCAGGTTATTCACTATAAGTTGCACCACTGAAGAATAATTTTGCTCAGGTAGGAAAGACTTTGTGACATTTATTGCTACTATGCTTGATGACTGGAAGTGGGGCTGATGGATACCCCACAAATCCAATAGATAACAGATTAGATATGCATGTATTGTATGGCTCTGGAGGAATGTTGCTGCATCATTACTCAGATCAGGCCAACCTCCAACTGCCTATCGCAAGCCGTATCTTTGCATATGTGAGCTATGTGGGCCCACCAGTGGGCCTGTGGCAGCCCAGCACTCTGCATGGCTCAGGCACTACAGCTGCACTGCAATATATAACAACAATAACACTACATATTTGTAACCTCTGCTTTATTTAAAACCAGGTCCCCTTCACCTGTAAGTAGCTAGGGTATAAATGTGCTTCACCAATCACATTGGACTATTGTATTATACAGTCTATTGAATGCTTTCGGCAGGCACAAGCCCCTGTGCTACTGTGTCCTTATTTTATTATTGTTTTGAGGGTAGAGCTGTGTGATTACCCATTCTTGCTTCAGGCATAGCAAGCCATCTGGAATGCTTATTAAACCCACAGGCAGATCAGAAGGATATAACTCTGATGATGTACATGTACATGGTCTGTACTACATCATCAAAGCGTTTCTCCTCTGATGATATAGTACACATTAGTGGGCCTAGATAATGGATTAGAACTAACAGAGTCAAAGTTAGACTTTTTGAAGGATGGATATGGTGGAGTTTTTTCTCCCTCTGGATAACTGCTGGCATAAGATGTGGAAAGGAAAATTTAGAAGTAAGCCAAGGAGGCTTCAAAACTTGTTAAGTGCTCGACTTGTCAATGGGGAGGCACAAGTAGTGATGAAGAGGCTTAAAGAGACAGCTTTGAAACCTGAGTCATTGCAAAGGGTCATATATACTTGTTTGCCTGACTGAAAAGGGACATGGAATGTGTCCAGTAATAATGCCTCTTTCCCAGTTCTCCTCTGGTTGGTAGGACTTTGGCTTTTCATCATACTTCAGTACCACATCAAAACCCCAACACCCTGTATTATGACACATAGAACTAGTTTTTCAGCAGTTTCCAAATTTATGCTCATCACATATTTGCAAGTACTATTTAGAAATAAGCTTTTCAAATGAATGAGGGATATGATCAGCTTTCAAAGTAGCCATGTGTCTTCTCTTCTGACTATGCAAAAAAAAAAATCAACATCAGGAAAAAAGAAAAACAATCTGGGCTCTATGTATGGCGTGTAGCAGAATGAAGGAATAACTATTTGCATGCCTATGGAGCTCTAAATATAATTTCTATTTCTCTTTGTTCATAAACCTTCTTGCAGTGATTTTTAGAGATAGCTGATATTTGTCTAATCATGGAAAGGTGTTTCATGTCTAAACAAAACCTTTTCCTGTGGAAGCTGGAAAGGTTCATAAAAGTTAGGTCATTCACTCAAGGAAACTGAATGTGTGCTATGCAATTTAGATAACAAATTGCACACTTTAAATATCAAACTGTAAATATCAAGTACTCAAAAGAATATTAAAATTTTTGAGCGATTCCAAATAGTAACATAACTTCCAGAGAAGAGCTGTAGATAGTGAACGTATGCTCTGAAATTCATAGCTGGAAAGGCAGGCAAATGCCTGCTTTAACAAGGGCAAATAGCAAGAACATAAAGGTATGGGTCACATTTTATTAATGCTTACTGTTTCTCAGGTTTAGCCACTTTGTCAGCATCCTAAACGTGGGCTGTGTACGTCTGCACATCTGAATTGTGCAGCCTGTGTGGACAGATTGACACTCTTCAAAGCAACAATTAATGGCTGTGGGTGCAGAATAGCAGTACAGCAGTAGTGTAATTGCTTTTGGGGAACCATATGAATTTCCACTTTGATACTGATGAGATTATCTGGAGGTGCAATGAAGAGCAAATAAAAATGCTCAGTTGGAAGTGTGGAGTTCATAATTTATGACTGTGAACTGACTGGTTTTTGGTGTTTGGTGGTTGTTGGTTTGCTTGGTGGTTGGGTTATTTTGTTGTTTGTTTGGGGTTTTTTGTGTTAGACATAGTGAACCCACTTGTGGCTAGGATGTCTTCCTCTTTTACTTGGCTTGATGGTCACTCCAAGAGTTTGCTCTCTGTCTCTTAGCAAGTTTGTGCTTTGTTCCTGTGCCAAATAGAAAGAAATTTGGAAAACTCTTCCTTCTCACTGCAAATTAGCTATCTCCTTTTTGGATAATGCATAACAGCACAGCTCCCAGGTAGCAGTTTTTGCAGGAGGGGAGTGTGTGAAGCTGTGTGTGGCATGGTGTGTGTGTATTTTCAAGATTTGCACTTCTTTTAGTGAAGCATTCAGCTTTTGCCCTTTTTCAAGCCTGCCTTCTTTCTTGTGGTGTCTTAATGTGTTTCCACTCATGAGCACACACTCCCTTCTCTCCCCCATGAACTGCTCTCTGTCTGCTGGAGTTTGTTTTCTTGCAACCCATTGCATGGATGTTGCAGGGATGCCTGCTGTGTCCCCCACTAACCTACCTGTGCCAGTTTACTTCTTTCCCTGCTACCACTTTGTCTGCAGCTCCATTTCACTGGGGAAGGGGATGACAAACTCTCACTTTCTCAAACACCCTCTCCTCCACCAACTACTCTTAAAGAGGCAGTGGGATAAATGAAATTCAGCATTCGAAAGGCTCAACTCCTCCAGAAAATATTCCACCCACAAGTGGGGAGCTTCAAAATCCATTCCTAGCAGTTAATGCTCCATCCTAAATGACATAGCTTTTCAGTAGTGACATGTGCATTGATCTGCATTACAAAAATAAGAGAAACAGCACTTCTTTTCAGCAGCAGATAATTACCAGCATACATCAGGTTCCCTCCTGCTGATACTCACAGGGTGGAGGGGATGGGAGTGGGCATTAGGTGGAGGGGACTTGGCCAGCTTGCATGTTCAGCCAGATAAATAATATTGACTGGGATTTGTGTAGAGCCCCAACAACATCCCTCCTTGCTGGTTTGATTAGCCACAGGAGTATATTCTCTACAGTTAAAAGATTTCACCCCAATCATGTCTTCCACACAAAGGTGCTAGTTAGGCTACAAGCAGAAGCAAGCTGGGAGCTGATAGGTTCTTCAGTACTCATCAGAAAAATAGACAGGTGGTTGTGGCCTAGGTGGAAGAGCTAAATGAATTATGGGACAGATGTGTAAGAAACCTTCCCGTCCTCCATTTTGGGGGGACACAGGCAACCTGACATACATGCAAAACTCTCCCTTCCCTGCCACCCCTCTCTAGCAGTGTGGAGGCTTAGGAGCTGAGGGAGGCAATTTCTCATGGCTAAATGCAGATATTTTGGAGATTGAATAGGGAGAAGGGTGTGCCTGTTTGAGTGGTGCCCCTCTCTGGGGTTTGGTTCTGGTCTCTTATGAGCAGCCACTGCCCTGTGCAGGTGAATATTGAGCTCCTCTGTAATGAACCTCCCTCAGGCAAGAGACACTCAACTTTTTTCAAGGGAAGGGGTGCCACTCACCAGCTACCTGCTGTCACTTTTCTAGGTGAGTCATTGATACACAAAAAATCCTTTGCTTTTATGGGAGTGCTGGAAAAACTTCAGCTGGCAGGGAAAGGGTCTGCTGCTGTCTACGTGGGACTTTCCCATTTCTCACTTCATAATCTGTCATTCTTTAGAGACAAATAAAGCCCATGGCAATGGGGCTGAAAGTGGTCTCTGCATCTAAGCATGCTTCTATGTGTTAGATCGACTGAATTGCCTCTCATCAGTGAATGCAATCTGCTGTGAGAAAGTTTTACTGTTTCTGAGTCCTTACGAAAACACTCTTAGATAATTGAGACATTCCCAAACAATTAAGATAACCAGATGTGTCAGTTATTTGTAATTACCTGAACATGAATTATTTTTCATGAACAGTTCCATGTTTTTGTGCTTTTGAATTACTCTAGATAATGGATAGGGAGATTAATTCGTCTGAACAGAAATCAGTGGTTTGTACGTAGTACATCTTATCACCTCCTCCCAGAATTGAGTACTGGGGCTGAAACAGTATGTTAAATGAACTTTCCAGTTATGCTGTAGTTCTGATCTACAGCCTGTAGTGCCCTTCTGGGTGACACCAAGGGGTGAATACTGAGGATTAAAATCTATGCACAACTCATGGAGAAGATAATAAAAAAACCTTGGCAAGCAGGGGAAACTGTTGAAGGCGTGGGAATGGTTTTGTAAACCACTTTGTTAAGTAGCACAGTTTGAATAAAACGGCTTTTGCACATGATGCTTTTGCACCTAGAGCTTCTGCAACATTTTGTTTTACAAGACACCCAGTGTTCACTGAATTGCAGCAGAGGCAGAGGAAGTCAGGGCATCCTTGACAAAAATTACAATGTAGAAAAGACACCTCTATAATTGCTTACTCTTTATTCTAGTGCTTCAGTATCAAGTGGAATTTAGCCTACATCTCAAAAATGTTATTTTCACAGCAGTAGTCATGACTTCTTGCTACAAAAACATGTGTCTTTGAAACCTCCCCCCTTCCCCCACTTTATCCAATGGAGCTTGAATCAGAACTGGCCTTTAACACACAGCACCAGTGTACTCATCTGACCATCCCTTTCCCAAGAAGCCTTCTTGTCTGTTTGTTGCTCCCATTGGATTTCCCACCTGCAGTGCCTGTGGGCTGTGCTGCAGAAAAGTGTTTCACCTGGACATGTGCTCCACTCTTGTGTACTACAGAGTTATAGTTGGCAGCTCCCTAAATTCACTTTCTTGGTCCTCCAGAGGACAGTAGTTGTTTCTGCACCAGGATGTGTAGTTTGCTCCTCTGTTCTGATTATTCTTGAATTGGTATCATTACACCTTGTAGTCCTTCACTGCGTTTTGCACTCATGACTTCCTCAAGATCTCTTCTTTTGATCCTTCACCTGGCATTGTCTGTAACTCCAGATGAAAGAGAGCTATGTCACAACTCAGGACAGTTAAGTTCACTGCCTCCTTTTTGTCACTGTGTATCCACATGTAGGCACAGCAAATAGGAAGATGGGAAGTATCCAAGTACCATTTTTCTTGCATACTCTTCCTCTCCTGTTTACTCCATTTACATTATATGAGTCAATGGCCTTACCTTTGTCATCTTCCCTGATAACTTCATTACCTCCTACATGTTTACCTGTGCTTATAGTGAATAATGCTAAGACTAGTGGTAATGATGTCACCTTCAGTTGTTTCAAGAAAGAGAAGTAATTCTTGCATGGTACTCAATGAATACTTGGTGACTGCTGAGTTCAGTGTGGAGTTTTTCTTCAAACTTTTTCTCTTTCTCTTGACAGTTTTGCTCTAGGCACTGTTATCTTTGTTGTCCCAAAGGAATATCCTTGAATCTATTAGTTGTGTGCATATCAGCTGGGGTTTCCATAAACAACATTCCACCTGTTGAGGGCTTAAGAGTTTACAGCACTGATGTAGTGCTGAAAATGGTGGTCAGAAGACCAGTGAGAAATGCTTGTTTTCACTCCTGCTAACTAATTAGAAGATCTAAATATAACCTAAGCTTCATAATTTCTACTGCACATATTGACTTCTCACAACTTTGCCCAGGTGTGAAGAGTATGTAGCAGAGTACCTAGTTTTTAAACTGCCACCTCCCTAGTTTTTAAACTGCCACAATGTGGTGGGTTGAAGTTTTCCCCCAGCATTAACTTTTAAGCCAGACCAACTCAGTTAGAAGCAAATGAAGATGTATTTACAAGCAAAAACTACACTCTACAATGGAATGCAATGAATATGTACAAAATAGACAGTATTTTCAATATTATACAGATATTTACAATTAGCAAATAACAAGGAAAACCCCCTGGTCCAAAAGACCAGGGAAGGTGCTCCACTGCCCCTCAAACCTCCCCTACCCTCCCCCTGTACCAGAGAGAATAGAGAGGAGCTGGAAGAAAGCAGTGTTAGTTCTTATCTCAAGGTCATCACGAAGTGTTGTTATCTGCCAGGCAAAGCAGAACAGCCAAGATCAGAGGAGAAGAGAAAAGGAATAGGAATGGAAGTGAAATGAAATGTGAAGAATTTTTATGATACAGCTCCTTTTACCCAGACATTTATCCAATGTATTTATTTAGAATAATCTTTTGGTTTCCTTTTTTACACCCAATAGTGATTTATTTATATTTTTCTACTTTTCTGCTTGAAATCTGCAGCTAAATTCTAAAGGCATAGCCTAAAACTGCCACAATCCACCCCTTCTCCCTCAATAGCGGAAGGTATCATTCAGTTAGTACTTGGGAGACAGCAAAGTTTACAGAAATGTCTGAGCATTTTTCATCCTTGGTAGATATAAAGCAAAATTTCTGGTGCAGGGAGGTGATTCGCTGCTGATATCTTCACTAGGTTCCTTCAGGCCAAATTCTTCTCAAAAAGAAAGGTCCATTCTAGGTCCATGGGAATGCTTGACATCTCCAGAACAGAAAAAACCCACATTGGTACCAGTGGGGACCAGGGAATTAAGTACCCCACTTCCAGTGCCAGGTCTGACTCCTGCCTTTCCAAGCTCCAGCTGTGCTTTAATGGAATGGTCTCCTCTATTGAAACATCTCTCAGAAGTCCCATTTACCAGAAGCTACTTGTGTCATTGACTGCCTGTTAGGTAGCCAGGCCAAAATTTCTCATGGCTGTGTGTACATTGAATGTGTTTTGTGTTACAAGCGAAAAACATGCACCTTTCTTTTATATGGTCATTTTATGGGTAGTTTATAGTTTCATTTGAAGCTGAACTATGTACTGGTGGGATAAGAAGGAGCCTTATCTGAAGCAAACCATGTGCTGAAGTTTTCCTTCAGATGAACTAAGACTCTACAAAGACTGGCTTGGGATTCAGAAATGGCTTAAAGATCTGCAATGAAACAGAGAGTTACACAAAAGGATTTAGTTCTAATAACATTGTATGTGACAGTGAGAGGGAGAAGTCTGGAGTCTAGTCATGCAGAATTGGAAGGGAGGGAGAGAGAAAAGAAAATTGGTCTAGGTCAAAAGGATTGCAAACATTTGTAATAAAAGGGGGGGGGGGAAAGGATGAGACAAAAGAATGAAGCATAAAGTAGGCTAGTAAAAAAGTGTTCAGTTTGCATGTATTGGATTCTGAAGCATGAGTGAGGCAAGAAGAGGAAAGAAAGGAAACTGAGCCTAAAACTATTTATCTAGCTACTGAAGAGTTGCTTTTCTTCCCTTTTCATTCAAATGTGTGAACGCTCTTTTTTCCCCAAGAGTTTCTAAGTGTCTCTTTATAGTAACAGTGAAGCAGACATCATGGTCCTATGGTGAGCAGTGCAGAAGCTGTGACTGGAGATGCCTAGAAAAACAAATAGAAGAAATACACCTCTTTATCTACATCCAAATGTTTTGTTGGATGCAAGCTAGTCTCTGGGAAATGTGTTCCTCCCAAGAATGCCTCTAGAGAAGAACTTCAGGGTTTGGGGGGGGGCATGAAAAGTGCTTCAGGCTTGGGTGTTCCATATCATTTGAGTCCTCCCAACTGCTTGTGCAACTCCTTCTCTGTTTCAGCCCCAAGTCCCCATAGGTATAAGATGGTAGTGTACTGTGCAATTAATTGCCTGTTATTTCCCAACACGTGGACACACAAGGTGAAAAAGTATGACAAGGCCAACCCAAGGATGGCTGACCATTGGGGTTACTGCTGAGACCTTTGCAACAAACAGTGTTCAGACTTGGTTACCCAGCCTATTCTCACCACAAATCTTGTATTTCCAAATGAATATTTTAAGGGAAGGGAATTGTGTAGGTTGTTACTGTAGCTTATTAGGTTTTAAAAATTCATGTTTCTAAATTCCCAATATTATTTTCTCTTTGCTTTAAAGAAAATTAAACAAAAGGGGTGTGTGTAGAAATCTCATTTCAATGAGGGTTTAATTGTCTGTTTTACCTGGAAAGCCCTCTGACTTGAAACTCCCTTCTCCACAGTGCTACCTGAGCACATGGCAACTTTCTTCTCTTGAAGTGTCTATTGTACAGTTTCTCTTACTTTCAGGCTTTTAGCTAAAACTTGGCATATGCAGCCAGACAGGAGAATTTAAGCTAAGCAGCATGTTATGGACTTCTCAGGTTCTGGTATTCATTAGGGGCTGGGCTGGTGCCAAGCACTCCTGACCTACAACATGAACCTAAAGGGGAAGCTGATCTCACACCACTTTAGCCATTAAAAAAACAAAAAAGCTGTTTCTTTAATCACTATGATATTGCCAAAGGGAATCTACCAAAGGTGACATCTATCTATCTATCTATCTATCTATCTATCTATCTATCTATCTATCTATCTATCTATCTATCTATCTATCTATCTATCTAATCTACCTATCTTTCTCTCCATACCCCTCCCTCTGGGTTTGCCCAGCCCACTGGTGTGTTTGGACTGAATGCCTCTCCTTTATACAGCTCAATCCAAGTGAGATGAAGCCCATGACATGGAGCTTCATGTGTTGGTTTGACCAACCGGGTCTCTGATTGATAAGGACAGGTACTGAATGTGGCAGAATTTTGCAACAGGGAACAACAATGAAAATGAGTGCTAAATCAGTTAAATGACAAATAACTCATCAAAAAGTCTAAAAGCTGCTGAGCTGGAGCTGCTGTGAAAGAGTAGGTGTCCTGGAAGAGCCCTACCATGCTGTCAGGCAGGAGTCCCAGCACAACAAGATAATTTAGGACATACAACACCTGTGCTGTTGCTGTCAGTACTCAGGTACATTGCAGGAATGCCCCTTCTAATACTTCTTAGAAACTACCCATGCTAGGCAGCTTATAAAGGGGAGAAAAAAAAAAACATGTGGTAGAGAAAGATGAAGGCTATGCATAAAAATATCTCAAAGATGCTTCTGATACAAATGTGGAATGTGACATTTTTCTCTTTGTGATGCCTCAGAGTGCAGTAGCTGTGCTGGTGGCAGGGCTGTGGAAGGGTTGTTTTTCTATTAATGACAAACAAAATGAGGGTAAAATTTTAAGTTGAGGATTTTTCTGCTACTAGAAGGCAAATTACTACACACACTACTACAAAAGAGCAGGGGTAAACAATACAATATGCTGTGAATTGCAGATGGGTGTGCAGTAATGCCGTGAATACATTAACTTCCCCTGTTGTCAAGGCAAGTGACAGCAGCTGACTGAAATCCAGAAAGGAGCTACTGTCAGTGCAGTGCTCGCTTGGGCAAAGTCACATCACTCCTAATAACAAAGTCTATTCTGTTTACATCTGACATGGTGATCGAGGGGCTCTCGTTTGGGGAATTTTATTTATTTTGACCCAGGGAAGTCCACTGAGCTGCTAGATCAGGCTTCAGCCTCCTGACACGGCAATTAGACAAACTGTTCCATGCTGTTTCATCAGAAGGATTGAATTTTCTGCACCTCTTCTTCCTTCTAGTAACTTTTTCCTTTCTTGCTTTATGGTATAAAGGGGAGAAAGAAAAGCATGGGAGTAAATAAAGCAAGCTCTCTTGGACCTCTGCCTTGAATACTCTCATCATGGGTGAAGAAAGGAGTGCATTGCAGAAGTCTAGTTTTGTGCCTCTAACTGTGCACCTACCTGTGCAGATTAGGGACTGCACAGTCATGTTTCTCTTTCCTTGTGTTGTACACATCCCCAGGAAAATGGTTCAAACACTAGATCAGTAGATCTAGTCCATGTCCCAGTTTGATTAAGGTGTGTCTGTATGTGACTTACCCTGTGCTGAACACATCCAAGGCAGGAAGGTAAATATCCCATTGTGCTGGATTTGATGAAAGAAAATCCTGGAAAATGTTGCACTTGTCTAAGAAAACTGCCAGAGGCAGATTATTAGGGTCTGAATTAAAATGCAGACGAGATTCATTAAATTGTTGACCCTGCCCCCTCCAAAAAAAAAGTCAGGTTGCCATCTTAAATTGACAGCATTAGAGACAAATTATGTGCACTGATTAATAAGTGTGGGCTAAATTATGGCTTAGAGAGCAGGTGGAATGCTGTGGGAATGAGAGTGAGGGAAGCAGCGGAGGAGGCAAAAGCCATCCTGCCTGTGGGGACAGGGTAGTGCCAAGGGATGTGGAGTCCTGTGGCACTAGGCGTGCAGAGGGGTATGAAGGATGATAGATGAGGAGGTCAGGACAAAAGAGATGAGTCTCCTCCAAGGATCCCCTTCCCTCCAGGAGGGAGATGGAGACACGGAACCCACTGTGCAGCAGTTTGCCAACATGTTTCCTTGAGACATCAGTGGTGAGGATGAGTGTTGAGCTCAGGATCTACATTACCCCTTTTCTCTGGGATACATGAAAGTTTACTTAAAAAAAATAAGGAAATAAATGCCCAAACATTGGAAGGGTGGGATTTAAGAAGACAAATAAGAGAAGTAGGGTAAATTAGACTTGAGAAGCCAATTTCCATCACACCGGGGAAAAAACCTCAACTATTTCACCATTTCACACACACAAAAAAAAAGGGGAAAAGCAGACATAACAGTGTGTGTATTATTGGCGAGACATAATTCTCTGAAAATACTCTGACCGGTACATAAATAGCAAAATGAATGTTATTAACATGTTAATTTTACTAACCCTTAACCTATTGATTAACCAAACAGAAGGAAACAGCATCTTTTCATGCTTCCTCCCCCCGCGCCTTTCATGTAATTGAATTCAAATTCACATCTGTAGCTACTAAACCAATGTTTTCAACCTTTCTTCTGCACCTCCCCACCCCCAACTGTTTAACCTCCCATCCCCAGCTCTGGCATAAATGTAAGCCTTTATTTGTGAATATTCCGATAAGCACTTTGCCTCCAACTATATTGTTCAAGTACCAGAATCATTGTTACAGCTGTAATTGTTACTATCAAGACACAGTTCTTTGTAATTAGAAAGTCAAGATGGTATTCAGCAGTATGGCAGCACAGATTCTAATTTGTTAGGCTATTAGAAAAAAAATGTTTACAGGGAAAACAGTGTCATTGTTTAGTGCTCTTAATTGACCATCTGCCTGGTAAAGAAATGTCCAAAGGAGGATAAATAAGACTATAGTACACTTATTTATTTATTTTCTTTGTGCAATAAGTAAATTAGGAAAAGCAACAGCAGATCCAAACTAGACAAGACATTGCTAAATCAGGCTGCAAGTGAAATCATGTCATGAATACATTAACTTTTATTTCTCTCAGTGTCAAGACTCATGTCTGCATCTTTCTCAAAGTTTGTTGGGAAGAAAAAGGAGGCCAGATCTTGGTGGGCACTGTGGAGTTGACAGCATTCATCTTTTAACAAAGTCAAGCATATGCTGCTTTGAGTGCAGCATCTTTGCATGCTCAATGACGTGTTTAATGTCACCTTTCCCACTGTAAATCATCCCTGAGTAAATCCACAAGGGAGAGTGGTACTAGGAATTAAGCAGGAGAGAAATAAAATTCATGACCATGTGGTTCTATCTCAGGGAATTTGGTACGTATTGACAAGAGAGATTCACACCTGACGGGGCCGAGAGCTAATTTGTAGTAGAGCTGTTTATCTTCTGCCTGAAAGGAATGCTTTTTCATATTTAATGTGCATTTTCCTCATCTCTCTCTGTGTATGTGTTTGTGATTTAATGTGACAAAGGGTACATCTGGTTTTGCTGCTGGGCAAAAGTGTAGTTTCAAATTTGGGGCCAATTCCAAATTCTGATTTTTTTCCCTATGAATATGTAAAGGAGGGGCAGGTTGGTCTTCAAAACCCAGATTTGATATTTTCAATGCACAAGGCACTGTCTTTGGTAGGGAGCATTTGATCTGTTCTTACAACATTTGTTTACAGTTTTGAAACGAGAAGTGAAAAAACTCCAGCAGTATTACCATGCTAAGCCAATATGGTAAATGACCACACTGATCTTTTGTACTATTTATCTTCTGACATTCCAGGTGGAAATAATTCAGTATATTTATGTGTTGATTTATTACTGTGTGGAGTAGAAAATAATACAGAGAAGCAAGGGGCGGGGGGGAACAAAAAAGAAGGAAAGAGAGGTATGAAGTAAACCAGTGAGAATTACATTTCAAAAGAATCATAATCTTGCAAAATATTACCTTCCAGTTTCAAAAGGCACCAGGACAGCCACAAAGGAAACTACAGTTCTGTCCCCATGGCCATTGTAGTGTCCATACGGAAATGCAGCCACTGAGATGATGGCAGGGGGCCGCGACCAGCGCCCTCACACAAATAGCAGCAGGATGATGCTGATGACACCAGCAGGTAGAATTTACCAATATTTAAAAAGCTGACAGTGGTTTAGCCATCAAATCCCACAATGATAAATGCGCTGAAGGGTCAAAGTCAAGTTTCTCCCCATAAAACCACTCCCTTGATGCCTTTACCTAATTCCTCAAGTACATTGTCCCTCGTCCATCTGTTCCCTACTGAAACCTTCCTTTTTTCATCTCCCCTGATTCCAGCTCTTAATTCTGACCCTAATAATTTGTGTTTCTTTTTCTTGCCCTGGTACTTACTCTCGTGCACAGATTCTTTTTTGAGTTTTGTAGGAGTATCTCAAAATCTTGCTTTTCTGCCTGATGGCATTTGAGAAGGGCTGATAGCTAATGGAATCTAAATATCTTTAAAATACAAACATTGCTTATAAATTTAAAAGTATTTTTTCCTTCCCATTTCTGGAGATTTGTCATTAGTGCCAAGTGCATTTTTTTCAGAGAGCAATGACCCAACTTTTTGCCCTTTTTTTTTTTCTCCTTCCAGCAGAGAATATAACTTAAATAACAACTTGCATCAGCAGGTGCGTGAAGGTGAGAACTGTGCAGGGCTTTCAGGGTACTGCACCTTTTTCCTGACCTAGTGACACTTAAATTTATGAGGTCCAAAGTCTTTCTTTTCTATCTTCTGAACTGGAACAGAGGGAAGTAGACATGCAGCCCTACTGAGATTGAAAAGCCTGCTCCGACAGCCCCCTGCTCACGCATGCCAACGTCTCCATACACACTGCCAATTCCACTTACCACTATATCGCTTTTGATAGCGGTATAATAATGACTCCTTGAAGGTGCCTTTATAAACTGCTTCTGTACCTATTTCCCCATACGCCTCTCTAGGGTCGGTTCTGCCACATGGAGCCCGTGCCTGTGTTTTGTCTGCATCTGCTTTGCAGTATTGAGCAGAATAAGTGGCTCAGAAAAATCTGATTGACACCAGTAGGTTTAAGCTCATGCATGTCTAGCTACTTGTTCAATTTGTTTAGTCCAGTGGTATCCATTATTAGGAGCCTTAGGGTTTTTCTTTTGATTTGGCAGGATGATTATAATGAGAGCTCCTTAGTTGCTACTACACCAGGGTATCTGCCCACTTGCTCTCAGCCTCTGCTGTATAGCTTGTGATTAATGTAAAACAGTCAGATGCCCTTCAGATCAGTCAAATTTGGGGATTCTAATATAAACACGAAAAGAGTGCTGACCGCCAAAGCCCTTGGTGGTACCAATTAAAGACAGCATCATTCAGAGGTGGCACTTCTCATGACGCTGCTTTTTTCTTTTCCTTCCTTTTTTTTATTTCCACAGCAAATCTTTTCCATGCCAGTGGTGGCCTCTCTACCACCATACACCTTTGCCATGCTCCAGCCTCAAGGCATGAATTCCTTGGGCAGGAGGGAAACACCTTGCTTTCCACTCTTGTTGTACAATTTCTACAACCCTTAGATAGTTCTCCATCTGTCCAGACATAAGCAATGGGATTTGAGAACAATATCTCTTCATGTCATCATGCAGGGACAGGGAGTGTTGCCTGGACTGCCCCCATCAGAAAGCTCTGTGGTGTCCCTTTCCTGCTGGTGCAGTGGCTCCAGGCTGCCACTGCATGTTTTGTGAATTTCATGGTAAGTCCCCAGTTTATCAGCATCATCCTTTTATTCCAGTCAGTATTCCAAGTATTCCTTGAATGTCACAAGTGGAGAGATGGATTATTCACAAAGTGTCCAGTATTAAATCCTATTTACATGCAAAAGTCGTGCCAGCTTACCCTGAGGTTAAATCATTGCAAACCCCTTCTGTGAGGACCCTTTGAAACTAATGAGAATGACCTCCCATAATTTCTTTAATTAAAGAACAACAACCTAAATCAAGATAAAACATGCTTCATATTAAATAAGGTTGGCCAAGCAAATGAGTTTGCGTTGCTTGAAATGCCGACTACACTTTTTACACTGCCTGAATTACACTACCGCTTTGGGTAGAGCAAATGCTGGCTCTATTTCCTGACTTCTGGTCAAGCAGCTGCCTCAGTGAGAGGATGTTACACCTGCCCCCACCAAAGTCAACAGAGATTTTGCCTCTGCCTGTGAGGCAGCCAAGGTCTCTCTCCAACATACACATTTCACGTTAAATCCCATGCACCACTCTGGATATTTCACAAATTCATATGAAGTGTCTGGATCAAGACGAAGCTCTGTGCTTCATGAAAATTGCTTGCCCCACTTTGTGCTTGTCAGAAAGGAATAAAACTATCCCATACAAGACCAGAGAGAAAAATCCTTTATTTTCTGAAATTTCATCTTCCAGAGTCAGACTTTTTCTTGTGTAAGGCTCTCTGCAGATCTGGGTTCTTGTACCTTTGCTCTAGTTGCCCTCTGTCTACAGCACACACTCCAATTGCTCTGCTTACTTAATAGGCCATAAGGAATTGAGAAGCCCTCACTTAAGAAAAAAAACAAAACCAAAACAAACCCCAAAGCAGTACTGGTTTCTTGTTTCTCTGCTCATTTCTTTAAAAAGAATGACCTTTAAAAGCTACTTGGATGACACTTGCAGTTGTGAAGGCAATGGCTATCCTCCTTCCTTTCACTGCTGATTCAGGAAACTGCTGAGTGCAGAAGTAGTATTGTTTCCAATCCAGCAACAACAATCTCATCACAAATCTGGCAACTGTCTAAGACGATCATCTTGTTTATCTCAAGATATCCCCTTCTAATCCAGCTGTTTTCTAAGTCTGTCCTGAGAGATGATTATTCAGCTGCTTTTCACAGACCTAAACCCTACACTTGCTCAAATTAGCCTTTCACATAGGGGTTGCTGTCCCCTCATAGGACTCTCCCCATCCCTACTCAGACCCTCCTGGAAGGGGCTCCGTGCCCCACAAAGCCAAACAGAAAAGTTGCCCTGTGAGGCTACGTGATGTCAGTGTTATTCACTGTTACTGTGTCTTACTGTAACAGGAACCTTATGCACAAAATCACTGTGATCAAAAACCTTGGAGGAAAATATGGGCAAAACCAGAATTCGATTTTCTTCTCAATCAGTATTATGGAGCTCCCACCAATCTTTTAATAATGTTTTATTCATGGATGAAAAGATACTAGGGTCCCAATATATTATAGCAAATCATGTGTAGACCTGTAAATGAACCCCAAAATAATCACAATATTTTGTTGCCTGCTACACTCAGCTTACTGGTATATAAATTAGAGATAAACTGCATTTAATCTCATTAAGCATTAAAATGTAAGCAAACAAATTGACTAACAAAATGTAGCAGGGTGGCAGAAAAAGAAAATAAGCCCAGAAAATAATTGGTTCTCCGGAAGTTAATGAAAGTTTGTAGTGTGCTTTTTATATGAATAGGGTTCAGAAGAGATTATTTTTTTGAAGTGTTACTCACAAATCTCCTGTATCCACAATAGATCTTTTGTTAACTGTACCTGCACATTTATTGTGTGTGACAGCCTAATAAAATGAAGTCGTTTTAATAAACATTGTATCAGAATATCCGATCTTCTATGTGGCAACGTGAATTTCCACCACTGAAGGAAACATTTAACATTCTCACCATTTTAATACTTTTAATAAATATTTGCAATTCCTGTGATAACACATAATGGCAGAAAAATCCATTGCCTCCAGAATTTATGTGGCTGCTGGCAGGTGGCCATTTTCCAATTTTCTGTCTTGTTAATATACATTTATTATGTATTTCTAAGGGCTTCACTCCCCCCCCCCCCCTCCAGTCTTTGGCTTGCCATAGAATTGCTGTTTCTTTTACAAGAGAAAGCACTTGGGACAAAGAAATTCCAATTGTACCTAAAACTGACAAATGGACATCTGCTGGCCAAGCCAGAGAAGAAAAGCACTTGCCTGGCGTAGCCCTCAGTTTGATCCCCCCCCATCAGCCGAAGCCACAATGTTTTTGGATCAGAGACGCATATTCTGAACTGAAAATAAGGATCAGTTCTCTCTTAGTAATATTTTCTGAAGTGTGACATTGCATTGCATCATGTTATGCATGACTTGACATGAAATAACATCATGTTACATGATGGATTATGACATAGGGAAGTAAGATTAAAGTTAATATTAGGCATTACATATTTATGTTTTTCCTAAATTGTTGGATCAGTGTGTACAATGAGCTTTGAGTGGTCGTTTCTGTGCTGGCTTTGTACAACAGCCATCATTATAGTATCTGAGCATCCACCAGCAGATAATTAAGCCTCTATTGACAGCTGAAATCCTTGAATCTTTCAATAAGCACATATCGTTCTCTGTATTTAAGTAGCAGTATTCATCTGAAGAGCAAGGGAGCAGTGACTCTCTAAGTATGAAGCATAAACAGACAGGCAATAAGAAGTGGTGAAACTACAAAAATAATATGCACTTATCCTCTAAATGGAAGGAAACTGATTTTGTACAACTCTATTGCATTCCTAACAAAGCAGGGGATATCCTGTATCACAGTGCACATGCTTCTTGCAGATCCTCTCTGGTAGCAAATAGTGCTCAGAGAGCACAATTTGTTATCAGAGAACTATTTACGATGGCCAAGCTAGAAGGGCACTGAATAAATATCTATAGCTCTCAGGAACTGAAACATGGGGGTGCAGTAGATGGAAAGAAATATCTCAAACAAGCAGAGGAACAAAACCCTCCTACAAAAGGTGACTGCAGATCCAATAGCTTTTTTTTTGTTTTCAATATTCAAAGCTGTGAAGCAACAAGATAATCCAATTAATAATACACTGTAACAGAAAGGAAAAGATTGTGATGTGCCCAAGCAGGAAGTGGCATGTTGGTTGAGTATTTTGTTCTGTGTTTTGGGCTTTTTTTTTTTTCCTTAATGTGCATGAGAGGGATGGTTTTATTAATAAGAACTGTATAAAACCAGACCAACAAGGAGGCCTTTTCAGACTCCCCTGCCAATGAAACCTGGGATAGGTTAGTATTATTACTTTTTTGCCATTTCTCATAGGTAAATCATGGGCATGTAGCCACTAGTAGACTCCAATTCTATTGACATTACAGAGATGTGCAGTACTGTGAAAATGAAACTTGGGCTACTTAGACAAGTTGTCAGTGCTGTGAGCACATTCCCTTGCCCCTGGCTGAATTAGTTCTTTTCTGTCAAAGCCAAAGCCCTGCTTGTGTCTTGGTGCCCTGGAAATCATTTGTGTGATAGGATACAGCTTGGCTTATTGACCACATGGGTGACATGCATAGAAGTTAAAGACAGATGGTTGATCTGTAATGAATTAGGAGTTAAAGGTACAAAGTTTTTTTCTTATGTATAATTTATATTTTTCTGCTGTTAGACTGCATTCCACTTCCTCTAGCCCTGTCCCAGTCATGTGGTAGCATTACTGCAATTAGTGCGAGAAAAAATAGGTTTCTTCAACCTTTATTTCAACAGGACTTTGTAAGGGAACAGACCTCCTTTTGCGTCCATGTAAACAATTCAAATCAGGGGTTGGAAGGGACCTCTAGAGATCATCAAGTCCAACCCCCCTGCCAAAGCAGGATCACCCAAGGGAACACATAGGAACACATCCAGGTGGATTTTGAATGTCTCCAGAGGAGACTCCACAACCTTTCTGGGCTGCCTGCTTCAGGGCTCCAGCACCCTTATCATAAAGAAGTTATCTCCTCATGTTAAGGTGGGACCTCCTGAGTTTTAGCAAGCCAGTTCAAACCTGATTTCTTGTTTTCAGTCACTGTTATTTGCTTTATGTAGATGAGCAAAGTCACCAAATAATTATACCAGATTTGAAAGCTTGCTACCTTAAAGTTTGCAATTAAACTTCAGGACCTCTGCAGCAGGTGACAGGACTTCTTGTCAAGATGCACACATAGATGGGCCACTATTAAGGCTGATTTCTGATGCTGATTAATGTTAAATACAACCTTCCTAGCAAAGGCGAAATAGTCTTGTATTTGCACACACAACACCAGGAGAGGTAGATCTGCCTCATCAGGTATTGTTAACTATGCTCAAAACAAACCTTCTTGGCCGTAAAGAAGTGACAAAAGTACAGTTCATCACTTCCATGCACTTCCTAACACCAGGATGCACAATTTCACCTTGCTGCACCCTGTGCAGTAGCAGAGGTGCAAGCAAGGAACGTGGTGTATGGCTGCAGTAGTGACCACGAAGTGTTTCTGCAAAGACTCACTGCAGCTTTAGTGCCTGGTTTGAAAAAAGGGACAAGTCTCCACCAGTTTGGGCTATTTTTCTCCCTGGTGCATACCTCACAGATAAATATATTGATGTCAGTGGCAGGTATAGACAGGCTGGCATTTGCTGAACTTACATTGGCTCACTGAAGCTTGGCAGGCTCAGTTAGGTGGTGGTATAAAAAAAGAAGAGGACCATTTGCTTTGACGAAAGCTGTGGCTAAACCCTCAGATTTTCCCTGTTAAGTCCGACAGTGTGTATTTGTTCAGGAAAAGTTGCAGTTCATGTTAGATTACTAGTTGGCATTTGACTGTAATTCATAGAGCAATAAAGGCTGTAGAGGGTCTAGTTAGGAGAAATGCAGCTGAGCCATGTGTAATAGCTGCTGGGGCACAGAGGCTGTGCTGGAGTTAATCCACTGCCATCTTTCTTTATCTTGGTCAGATGCTGTGTTTATGTTTCCATGAAAGCAGCAAAGTGGCTTTTCATTATGCAAACTACTGTTGCTTCTTGGTGTGGGAAGCCCCCAGTGAGGGTCAGAGGGTGCCTTCCTCTTTCTGTGCCTAAAAAATGACAGGACTATAAACAGTTAACTGAGGAATAGGACTGGTTACTGTATAAGAGGTTAAATCTCTGATTTGCTGGGGAAAGAGGGGCAAGTTGCTTCACTGTCTGCACTTTTGTTTTTCCCTTTACTTGACCTATGTTGGCCCCAGTTCAGGAAAGAATTGCTATTTGGAAAAGTGCTTACTGGTCTTAATGTGAATGTTTCAGTGCCTTCCTGAGCCAGTCCTGGAGTCACTACAGCACTGGATATAGAGAAAACAAAGGCACATTTTTCACTGATGATCAGGGGCTTATGCCACAATTAAAACTACAGTTTGGAAATGATCAGGTAAAAAATTTCTGTTCGTTTTTGGGTGGCTTTTGTTTGTTTGTTTGGTCTTTGTTTTGTGGGGTTTGTTTGTTTGTTTTTGTATTGGTTTGGGGGGGGGTTGTTTTCTTTTTGTTGGTTTGGTTGATGATGTTTTTTTTCACTGAAAAGTAATGTGTTGTCTAATCATTTTTCATGAGAAGACTCTATCTATCTATTTTGAAGCTAACTCAGCTGAAATCTATGAGAACTGGGTGTTAGCTTTTCAGTTTTCCATCATTTTCTCAGCTGTGAAAAATTATAACTGAATTGAGTATTTGTCCAAAAAGATAATTGTTTTATGTTTTATATATCATCTATTATACAGTGATGATATGTTATTATTTGATAATACAAATGGCATGATGAAATTATTTAGAAAAACACAGTTAGTATTAGGGATTCAGGAGAAAAAAATGTCATGACAATGGACAATATTCAAACATTGTGATGAACAAATGAAGGTCTCTCCTAATGCCTCCTCCACTTAAATGAGCCACATTGTGTAGCTCATGAATTCTCTGTAACTGAATGTAGACTTCTCTACATACTTGGGTTTGGGTGTGATTGATTTCTTCTTCCTGAATTTACAACCATGACGCCTTTTTAAAACTGCTTTGCACACTTGCTCTGATGCAGTATTATGTTGTGATGAATCCATCACACTGGAAAACTGTGTTTTATTTCCATTTATTTTATTAAGTGGAGGATACATCATTAAGTTTTTGTGTTGCTTGTATTCAATGCAAATTGATAACAACCTGATATTTGAAGAAATGAAGCAAAGAAGATTAAAGATTTCCTGCTCCCCTATGACTAATTGACTAAAGGTATTACTAAAGAAGAGTTTGTGAGGAGACACAAGTGTTTCTCTACCAGTAAGCGATCAGTGGGATGAATCTTGCCATCTTCTGATGATGATTTCCTTGTGAGAAAAAAATCACATCTATGTACTCCTGACTCTATTGCATGCATTCTGTTTCCTTAATAATGGCCTGTGGATTATGGTCCATCTCTGCCAGTCCAGTAGTCAAAGTATAATAATTTACTTGTTTGTTTGTTTGTTTGTTTGTTTCCTGGGGAGTGCACTAGTATTTTCAAATCAGGGGGATGCACGGTAAGTTTAGACTTCACAGCACAGGTAGGTGAATGGAAAACAAAGAAACAAACTGCACTCTGCACAAATGATGCATTTGAGAAGAGAACCTGGTTGTCTAGCAGAGATTTAAACTTGTGCTGATGCTGCATCATAGCACCTCGACTGATTTGAACCTCCACCCCCAAACCTGCAGGGGAGCATGTATGTTCTCCCAGTCAGTGAGTGCATGGCAGCAGATTTCATCCATGCCAGCGAGTTGAGTTTAGTTTGTGATAGATTTCTGGGACGTAACTTTTCATTACAAAGGGTGGCCATTAAAAAAAGAACAACAAAACCCCACAAAAGCAGGCAAAGAAGACTCTTTGACAAGAGGGAAAACTGTGGCACATCTCCATGAATCTTCTTAAGCTCATACATTTTATAAGTATTTATTGTGATAACATGTAGGAAGAGGCAGCAGCAGGTGACTGCAATGACTTTAAAGAACATCTTTTATCTGTAATTTCTTTTACAGTGCTGCCCAACAATCTTCCTAACAGAAACCACTTGCAGAATGTCACCATTTCTCTTAGAACTATCAGAATAGGTTGGTAATAATGCACAACACAAAATTAAAAATTAATAGTGAAATCACTGCATTACTGTCTCCTAGTAGAAAAATCCTCCACCTTACAACAAAGGCCTTTAAAGCACTTTGGCTTCTTTCCAAAATACCTAATTAACACTCCACCCAGCGCTACTCTGTGAAGCAGACACGCTAGTGCAAAGCAGGAATTGCTAAGTGTCTGCTGAGGAACTGGGCAGGCAGCAGGGAAGGCTCTGCCCAGAGTACCTCTACATGGCAGTGCCAGCCATACCATGCCAGGAAAAAGATGGCAGCAGAGATGTTAAGTCATTTATATTACTGGAATAAGCCATGACATTCAAAACTGAGAGACAACACACTGGGAAGTCTAGAGAGAGTGGATTTGCTTTCCTCCACGCCAAAACAAAGGCTCTGCAATGTTACATATATTATTCTGATCACAAAAGTATCTCACATTAGGGCTTTCAGTGTGAGATAATTGACCTTGACATTGCTTTCAGCTAAGGGCACATAACTCTTATCATAGTGACTTATCTTCAAGAACCGCATGAAACTGCAAAGAATATTTCCTTGCTATCCTCTCTCTCTCTCTCTTCTTTTAATTTATTCTTGAAAATTGTGCACTGCAAGGACAAGTAGACAGAAGTATAGTGAGGGATGGAAGGTATTTCATGTGGATGAACACATGAAGAGGTGATTATGTATTGCTAAAAGTCTAATCCTTGGATAAACTACAGTTTGCTATTAATTCTCTGGACTTGCTTAGCTGCTACTTAACATTTCCATGACTTAACAATTATATTCTTGAGCTAAGAGTAACTTTTCAACAAAATACATAGGGATTAGAAACATTGATAATTACATTAATTAATATTAATGGGAGTGACAATATTTGTAGTCATATGACAAACATGAGGAAAGCAGGGCTTTAATTTTATCAATTAATTCTGTTTCTAATTGCTTTCACTATTCAATTGTCAGAATGTGTTCCACTTGGAACAAGGAATGTGTTAAGCAGGAAACACAGACCAAAATTGAGGGGAAAGCGGGGTGTGTATTTGTACACGGTATTGTCTGTTATCCAGAAACATATTGAGCCTTGTCTGTGGGCTTTGCATTTTCTCCTATTATAAATGTCAGTCACCTGGAGTAAAGGGTTCAGTCTCAGCTAAGCTGGGTATGTATGTAGAGAGGCAGAAAATGCCACTTATTGAAGAGCTCTCCAAAGTTTCAAACTTCCTTCTTCTCACACCTTCCCAGAGGTGCAGGGTGAGCACATGAAGGCAAGACAAGCAGAGCTTGGAAAAGAGAGCTCAATGTGTAGATCCATACTGACTAGTCAGATTTGTTTAATACATTCAATTGGATCAAAGTTGTCTCTAGAGGAAGGCACAAAGCTGCAGTCCATTGGCCTTAATCCTTCCCCGTGCTCCCGTATCTTTATACTGCTCCACCAGCTCAACACTGCCGTAAAACCAACATAATCCACCCTCAACACTCCCCAGTGTGAGGGAAATCCCACACCAGATCCTTCACTGAGCATCACAGCTGCCTTGGCACCAGGAGGAAGGTAAAATGCTCCTTGCACTGCGTCCAGTGCAGAGTGGAGCCACAAGATGATGCTCCTGCTTGGTGGCCATCCACTGGGAGGCATCCATTGGGGAAAAAAAATCATATCCATAAAGTTTTCTGCATGAAAATCATCATGTCCTGAAACCACTCTCCTCAGAGAGATTTCAGCCCATAAAGAAATCTTAATGCGCTGAAGTTTCCCACCACACAGTGCCTTCACCACATAACAATCCAAGAGGACAATAAAACAAATAATGACTGTCTCCTGGGGTAGCCGCAGTAAAAAAAGTGCTGCCAGCTAGGAATTGTGCTTTTGATGGCTCCGCAGTCAGGATCGCAACACTCTCTACAACTGCTAACCCCCTCGTGTGGTTTTACACTCACTGCCCTGTCAGTCTGTGCCTGGGTATAGCGTGCAACGGTTTGGGGTCTGCTTTTCTTCTCAGCTCATTCTTCTCCTGCTCCTCTTTAGGGTGACACCCCTCTAAGTCTCTGAATAAATACCTCACCAAACTTCACACATACAGATGAAGGGAGATATCACCCAGTAAATGCTGGTTTAGTTGCTTTTTGGCTTTTACCAGCTAAACTGACAAGTTACTGTCTGTGCACCTTGGCTATGTGGATGTTGAGCACCAGTGCAGGAGGGAAAGTGGCCTGGGGGCCATCCAGTGGCCTCATCCATGCCCTGGTAAATCTGGGGGGACTCTGATGAGGAAGAGGGAATAGCCCCAAAGTTCTGCTTCCTGTGGGCTGGATACTCTGCCCAGCCCATCCTCCTTGCTTGTTGACAGCTGATGCTGGTCCCTACTGTATTTGCATCAATACATATTTTTAGAATAAAACTAGGAAGTGTAATTTCATCCTGTTGTGCAGACCACACTGCCAAAAGGCATTCAGGACGGACTCAGCTCTTTTGTGCTGGTATAAATGTTGCTGCTTCTCCACATCCCCATCAGGGGACAGAGCTCAGAATTAGTCCTTTTGTGTTTGTTTCCACTATGCCAGGATGGACCCGCAAGCCTTTGCTTTTCCCCATCAGGAAGCATGGATTTAACGTATCGAATGCACTAGAATTGCTTAATGAGTGCTCAGTGAATATTAATAAAAGTTTGGACGTGACTCAGGCTACAATGGATGAGAAGTTTGAAAGCTTTGATTCAAGATTACAGGAGGCTGTGAGAAAATATGGTATCCAGCAGCTAGCATATAGCGCAGATATTTCACTATCCAGGGATCTCTAATTACTAATAATGTACAGGAACAGTATGATATGTCCTTACAATTGCAGAATCCTTTTCAAAGATAATCTTTAATAGTTTATTTGACAACCTGTAAAATTATAGAAAATTATTAGTCTTGGGAATTACAAAAATCCCCATAGTACAGTCAAACAATAAAATTATAATTACCTGTGGGTAATTGAAATTTAACTGTTTTTTTATTGTATATTACACATCAATAGCAACACAAGTTCAAGAGTGTCCCCCTCCCCTCCCTTTTCTTTTCCTTGCAGAAGTGGAGAAAATGGACAACCCTGCTGGTAGCTTGTGAGCTCTTGTCACAGAACAGAGCTTGAACAATTTCGATTAAAGCAGTACGTTCGAGACTGTCATTAGACCTGCATTAAATTACATATCTGGAATGTTAAAAATAAAGAGTACTGAAGCTTATTCACAGCTGCCTGTGGTAAAGTATGTAGTCAAGGTTTTGATTATCTTTCAAATTCTTATTTTTCTCTTTTCTAAAAGTTATTGTTTCCTCAAACAAATATCTAACACATTTAAGAACAGTATGAGCACATGAGCAGAATTGCTTAAGATGGATAAAGCATTAGCATGTTTCCATTCTGTGCTCAGTAGTATTGTTTAGCACTAACAATGGTAATTTATCAATTATATGAGAGGGAACAAAGCTCTTTGCTGTCTCGTAGCTCCAGAACTACCTATTAAAAGGCCCAAGGCTTGAGACCCCTTCCAGACCTTGGGAGGCACCATTTGCATTGCTGGGCTTTGCCTTGTCCTCTCTTAGTGACCCTGTGGAGGCGGCTCAGTACTCAGCACCACTGTACATCAAGACTTCCATGGCTTCTTGTCTAAACCAGAAAAATTATAACCTATTTTCATTTTTTCCTTCTGAAACAGGGCTCTTGATAATGAGGTGCAACTGTTCATAGCCTTCTTGTCTGCAGCCTGCTCTTGTGTAGTAGGTAAGCCCATCCAGTCCCCTTGTGCTGTATTGCTTTTGATAGCATTAGAGATTTTTAGAACAAGCTTAAGGGCAAAACCCAAGCTTTTTTGGATGTTCTTTGGCCAGCATAAACTGTAAAAGACAGTACACTGCTTTCCTTCCCCAGCCTGTTGGTGTGAAGTGCATCCCTGAACATATGAGCTCTGATGCATGTTTACCCTGCATAGCACCTGGAAAATTCTCATCAAAATGGTATTTCACAAGGGACCTAAGCAGAGAGATTCTGCCTTCTTCACTTGTCCTGCCCATCTGAGATTTTTAAGTGTCTTGGCCTCCTAAAAGCTAAAGTGGGGCATTTGTATAAGACACAAGCCAAAAGGAGACTCCCCAAGAGGGACAGTATCATCAAATCACTTAACGACCTAAACTACAGCAGAGGAGTGACAGGATTGGCTCAAAATCATGGTCCTTATGCAGGAGGAGATGCAGCTGAGAGAGTTTTGTTTTGCCTTGGCTGTTTCTCAGTCCTGACCCTTGACAACACCTGAAGGCAACAGGAAAGTTTTTCTCCATCCTAATCTTGAACCTCATTCCCTGGCTAAGCTCAATCACCCTAAAAAAAAGAATCTGGAGAGCTGTTGTCCACTAGGATTTATACACATGGGATGCCTGAAACCACTCAAACATACCATACTGCAAGATAAAGAGCAGGAGATAAATTTTCCTGCCTTTGAAATTTCTGCTGGTGTCACTCACTGAGGCCAATTTTTACCATTTTGACTCCAGTGAGAAGAGCTCTTCTGATGTGTCTTACTCTGCACTGTGATGCAGGGAAGAAGTCAGAGCTAAGGATGAGCAGTTGTAGCACTGCCAGAATTAAGTCCAGGGCAGATTTTCCATTTTGCTAAAAGCTACTTTTTTATGTAGAAATTGAGAAAATACATTGATGTAACTTGTTGAAAAGGACAAAAAGGTTACTATTTTTCAAACAGAGAGAGCCAACCCTCATGGTAATGGGAAAATATTTTCAAGTGAAAACACAAGCTTTCAGGCAGCCATTAAAAATGAGTACTCATAATAGAATGGTCCCAAAGGAGCTTCATGGAGCTCCTCATGGAAAGCACCATTAGTGGTCTTCATTTTGCTCCCACCTGTAGGGTGTTTGAGCTCATAAATGTTTAGGTGAAGAAGGCTGCAAGCTTCCATATAATAATAAACCCTCCCAACCTTAGGATGTTTTTCTTTCTTGTGGCTGAGGTTAGAAGGTCAATAAAAGAGTTAATCCTGGCTTGCCCTGTAAAAGGGAACAGCTCACACTCGACAGACTTCAAAGGCCTTTAGACTGTGTGCATATGGATGTTGTTATTTCCTGCCTCAGCTGTCTCAAGAAGACAGGGTGGGGAGAGCTGTTCTTTTGAAAGAGGAGTTTTGCCTTTAACTGAATCAGCTGCAGCGATACAAAGGTTAGTGTAAAATGTTTTTGAAAGCAAACACCAATTCAATACACTTCTGGAGATTCTTTCATATTTTTTTTCCCTGTGAAAACTTAAACCTTACTATAAAGCAACAGAGACCAATCACAGCATTTCAACCAAATGGCCAGGAGAAGCTTGTCATTGAGGTTCATCACATTCATAAAGTTGACTTAAACTTTTAAATACATGAACAATTTAAACAAGAAAAATAAATAATCATTGTGGGCAACATTCAGCAAAACTATCTCTCAAAAACAGACAACCAAAACCACCAACAAACAAGAAGAGCATACATAGTGGCGACAAATATCACATAAATTTACTAAATGGGTTGGTGGACCTGAAAATGTAAGAGACCTGAAAAGTGTTCAGTCTGAAAAACAAATGTATGTCACGCTCCAGGTGTTCCCAAATGATGGCCCCACTGAATACTTCTTTGATAACTACTTCTAGCTTGCTGGAGCAAGGGCTTCAGAGAAGCCTCAAGGCAGTGATACAGCCTGGCCACTCCTTAAAGAAACAGAACTTGCTCTTAAGCAGCACCTTGAATTCAAGCAAGGGAAAACGTAGCCAGAGCTCTGCTGCAGTGTCAGTGGACAAACGTGTTACCCAATAATTTCCCTGCACTCAGCAGGGGGTTTTAGAAGTGCAGCTTTTTGGGCTTGTTGTTTTCAGGGGTTTGCTCCTTCTGCTGCATGACAGCTGCACGAATGGCAGTAGGCTGGGCCAAAGCCATCTTACAACAGGTAATTAACTATGGAACAAGCTTTTCTGTGCCTCTTCTCACTTTGCTTTGTTTTCGCTCTCACCATTTTTAACCACATAAGGATTTGAGACCGTAGCTGGAGACGATGCCTTCAATTATGACCCTGTATGTGTGCAGAGAGGGGCTGGACACTCCCCTTTCTTGCCTCCAGGCAGCTCTATGTTACGCTCAGCTGATGACAGCACCAGGCAGTTACTTATAACAAGGAGAACTGGGTGTCCATTTGCTTTCCAGCATTGAGGGGATGCTGATTGCACAGCATAGAAAATTACCTCAGGCCTCGTTAGGCTGGAAAAATACATACTACAGTCTTGGTTACATGCCTCCCTGACTTGGTGTCCCCCTGCAGAGATGAGGGTCCATACTAAGAAACAGTGTAAATGTTATAGTCGATATCCCCTGGCAGAGAAACTGCACTGCAATTTCTTTTTTTTTCTTTTTCTTTTTCTTTTCTTCCCTTTGTGCTAGCTCCTGTGCTACCAGCTAACCATTTCCTATAAGGGAATGGCATTGTGTTAAAGTTATATGGTGTATCATATTAAATTTTATAACAGTGCTTTGTGTTTTGAAAAGACTTGGGGGGGAAACAGCATCAATCAGGGAACCACATTTGATAGACTTGGAAGGGGCCTCCTGGGTCATTTTGGCCAAGACCTCTATGAAACGGGAAAGCTTTGGCAAAATACCTTTCTCATAAATGTATCTAACCTTTCCTTAAAGACACTGAGTGATTGTGCCATAAATACTGCAGGCAGGTAAACTAGTCTGATTGACCTTATGATCAAAAAGTGGCTCCTAATACTGTACATAAGGTACAATTTTCCATTCTTTCAGCTGTAGCTAAGCAAGAAAAAAGGGCAAATATGCAGTAATGGGCAACAAAAGAGACTGTGCAAACAGTTTTGCTTTCACTTTACTGCCATCACCTACCATAAATCTGGATGTACCATTGATACTCGGTTTCCCAATGCAGTGTCTGTGATCCGTGTGGTATCTGTCTTACTTTGTCTCTGACTTTTGGAGAGGCAACATTACGAGTGTAGAAGTAACGAGGACGTACAAGCAGCACTTTCCGATTCAGAAAGCCATTCAAAACCCTATGCCAGAGAGTTAAAGTATTTATTTCTATTTTCTATTTATTAGAATTTGTGAGTTGTTTCTTGCCAGGACTGTGGGAGCTAGGGGAAGCACAGGGCTTTCTGTGTCTCTGTTGGAGTGTCAAAGAATAATTTTCATTCTCCTCCAACAATTGTGCATACTGAGAAATAAATACCTGGTAGTTTAGCTGTTTGTTGCTGCAATAGTAATGCATCGTGTGCTGGTTATGGCCCCATACTGCTCTGCCTTCTTTCTCTCAGTGAATATTAGGAGAAGTGTCATTTTGTATAGATGTGTTATTAAATCACAGACACGTTCACTTCTGAAAGCTTCCTGAGCTGCACATAAACTACCTTTGGCTTGCCTGTTTTTTTCTCTTGTAAGTACTAAAAGGTGGTGAGAGAGCTGAAGGCCAGTTGCTTTCCCACTTATTTCTGTCAGGCATATGGAAATGGGTTGACTCATGGTATCCATCTCAACTGGCTGACCATTACCTCATTCATTCTGGACACCCCTCAGTGTATCCTTGCAGCACTCAGGGAAAAGCATGTCTTTAAAAGCCAAACACACCACTGTGGAGGCAGCGAGGCACTGCTATCAGATGTAAGAATGAACAACCAGCTTATAGTCTTACCTCAAGTTTTATTGTTGTCACCAGCCACTTCCTTAATGTTGAAGAAGACACTGAAGAGATCCAGTGAAATCTTGTGAAAATGGGGGGACAAGTATTTCACCTGATCCTCAGCAGACCCAGGGACAGCCTTTCGTTACTAGACAAGCTCATGCAACGCTACTCACAATCTGTCCCAGACAAGTGTGTTTCAGACCAGCTGAGGAAGACTCTAGGGGAATTTCTTCTTCTGAAGATTTGGAAAAGAAGTTTTAGAAATTTGAGGTATCCTGAGCTTGGCTTTAATGTCCATTCATTGTTCTGGGGTAGATCAGGTCATCCTCACCTGTTTCTGGGGTGCTTTTTGTTCGTTTGTTCCATTGTTGTGTTTCTCATACACAGCAGACTGCTGTCTAATGGTCCAGGGGAACTGGAGTTAAGTCCTAAAAGCAAAATACACAGAAAAGATAAGATAATTTAGAAAGAATATGGAAATCCTGGGTTTGAAAGCATGATGGTGTCTCTGCATGGATCTGCATGGATCTGCATGGATCTGCCCACCTTTTATGCCTCATGCTTTTTTACCAATTCAGACTGACATTCACTTGTCCTCAACTCAGCGTTAATCATTTCACAAACACCTTAAATAAGTCCTGAAAACACAGATTATTTTTTAAAGTGCCTTCTTGTGGTGGGTTGAAATTTTCTCCCCAACATTAACTTTGCCAGACCAGCTCAGCTTCAAGCAAATGGAAGCTGTATTTACAGGCAAAGCTACAATCTGCAATGGAATGCAATGATTATGTACAAAATATACAGCATTTACAATATTTACAGATAGTTACAATTAGCGAACAACATGAGAACCCTCCTGGTCAAGAAGACCAGGGAAGCCTTCTCTGCACACACACACATACCCCTGTCCAAAAGGGAGACAGCAGTAGAGAAAAAGTAGCTGTTAGACTAACCAAAACAATGCAGCCAACGTCAAGTAGAAGCAGGGTTAGTATCTTCTCCAGAGCAATGAAGCGAGAAGAGAAGCCCCCAGAATGTTTTGGCACAACTAGTTTTATGGTAGCTATCTCTTCGATGGAACTCTTTAGAACTACCTTTATTTTCTTTTTCACACCCAATAGTGATATATTTACATTTTTCTACTTTTCTGCCTGAAATCTGTAACAAAATTTCAGAGGCACAGCCTAAAACTACCACACCCCTTCATACAAACAACTAAATGCCATCCCTCATCTTACACGCAGAGTTTGAAAATACTTGTTTGGAATTACAGGCTGCGATACACCTCACCCAGCTGTTTAAGGCTCCATCACAATGGAGTGTAAAACACCTGTGAAAAAGACTACAAATACTAACAGACCTGCTTTGTATTGCTTAGAATATTTCCAGCCATTGTCTTGTTCTCACTGAATCATCAGATCAAACTTCACTCATAACAGAGACAGTCCCAAGCCAGCTCACCCCTCATTCCCTTCCTTGCCTTAAACTCAAGCTGTAACATAAGTTCTTTGACCTGCAAGTGAGTTGCAGCCCACACAGCACTGATTTGCTTACACGGGATCCTGGGGACTCGACCCACATGACAAAATCAAGTCTGCTACCTTGACACTTCACAGTATCACAGTATCACAGTATCACTTAAGTTGGAAAGGACCTCGAGGATCATCGAGTCCAATCTATCAACACAGACCCCATGACTAGACCATGGCACCAAGTGCCATGTCCAATCTCCCCTTGAACGCCTCCAGGGTCGATGACTCAACCACCTCCCTGGGCAACCGGTTCCAATGCCGAATGACTCGCTCGGTGAAGAACTTCCTCCTCACCTCGAGTCTGAACCTCCCCTGGCGCAGCTTGAGACCGTGTCCCCTTGTTCTGGTGCTGGTTGCCTGGGAGAAGAGGCCAACCCCCTCCTGGCTACAACCACCCTTCAGGTAGTTGTAGAGGGCAATGAGGTCACCCCTGAGCCTCCTCTTCTCCAGGCTAAACAATCCCAGCTCCCTCAGCCTCTCCTCATAGGGCTTGTGTTCAAGGCCTCTCACCAGCCTTGTTGCCCTTCTCTGGACACGCTCAAGTGTCTCAATGTCCTTCTTAAACTGAGGGGCCCAGAACTGGACACAGTACTCAAGGTGCAGCCTAACCAGAGCAGAGTACAGGGGCACTATGACCTCCCTGCTCCTGCTGGCCACACTATTCCTAATGCAGGCCAGGATGCCATTGGCCCTCCTGGCCACCTGGGCACACTGCTGGCTCATATTCAGGTGGCTGTCGATCAGCACACCCAGGTCCCTCTCTGTTTGGGAGCTCTCCAGCCACTCTGACCCCACCTGCTTCCGTCCCATATATCCCCCATTTTCCTCTTGGTCCCCCTCCATTCCCTAGACAGTAATTACCTAGGGAGTAGGGAGACATATTTTTGTTCTGTTTTGTTTGGAGGGGAAAATGGAGGCAGAGGGCTTTTAATGCTCTTTTAGTATTATTCTTTTTCTTGAGGAAGGGGTGATTTTTCACCACAGCATTCTGACCTGTGACTGTACTGTTGGTTACTGCTGAAAACAGAACGTACATTCACATCAGGTGCTCCTAAAACAGCAACAAAAAATGAAATATCATCGAGATTTTCTGATCCTGTTCAGTACACAAATGCCAATCAGAAGCAAATATGGGGCTGTATCTTGCAATCCATTTTGATATTTACAACAGGACATGGCATATCATTTAATTTAAATTTGCAGCATGCTCAGTGTAATTAATGCTGTGCAGTGCCTAGAAAATCCTGATTTCTTAATGTGATATAATGCATGCATGCTCAGACCATTTTTTTAAAGTACTGTATCATTTTGGAACATTAATGGGGCGGCACTGCCACTAAACAGGAAAAAGAACCATGCTTGTTTTCCCTTTATGAAACTTCCATGCAACTCCCCCAAATATGATGCAAACTACAGGTTTGTTTTAAAGGGGGGGAGTCAGAGATTTAATTTTCCCTTGACACAGCGTGATGCCTGAATAGCCAGGCAGCTATTCCTAAATTATGTGCATTTCATTCCTAGAAGCTGTGAGCATTTTGAATGGACTGTTGTTAAATAGAGTACACAAGCATAAATACTCAAGGGAACAGCTCACAGAAATTTTGGCATGAGCAGGAACCTGGTATCTATCACAGTAGTATCTGGGCATGTAATAATAATGCATATTGATTTGTTGGGAGTGCAAAGAGAGGGGTTTTGGTATTTTGGGATGAGAAGTGCTAAACTTGGAAACACCTTGTGTGATTATAATGAGTCTTGGTATTTGTGTACTGTGGGTTTGGCAGGGACAAAAACGTTCCCACATTAATCCTTAGACCTGTGAGAGTGGCCTGGGTCTCATTTTTGGACCCAAACTCAGGAGACTGGATGCATGATAAAGACACATATATATTATACACAAAAAAATTAGAAGCATAGCATTTACATCCGCACCCAGAAAATTAAGTAACAAAAAGGCAACATGTTTGGCAAGAAGGTTTGGGACTAAAAGCTGCCTACTTCATCAGGCAGCTTTTGGTTCAAATAGTGCAAAAATATGAGTGAAGAAAGAAAACAAACAAACAAGTCAGCACAACCGCTATCATTTTGCAAGGTATCAGTTTCTACCAGACTGTACTATAAAATGTGCTGTTTATAGATCTGTTGAGAGCAACACAAATTCTTCAGGCCCTCTAAATAAATCTGTTCCTAAATACAATGCTGCAATTTCCATATTCTCATCTGACACCTGATAATTCAACCTTAAGAGTAGTTGGTCCTGCCTTTGAACCTCTGCAAACACAGTGTGAGGAGGGTGGACAATTTATTGATTGAGATTGATTTTTATAAGAAGCATAGGAGACAGATATGGTATCAGGTGTCACACTGTATGTATTACACTCCTTGAAAAGATCCATAGGTGACCAGACATGGTTCAAGACTATGCAAAGGTAACAGCCAGTGAGCACTTGCAGATGATGTCATCCCGCCACAAGATACCTCTCTAATTACCACATCTGAATTTCAGGTAGTGATGAGATGGCTTTACTGCTGGGAAGCCACCCTCTGCCATTTCCACACGTAGGAACCCAAAGAGTTATTCTAGTACAGATTGCCCAGTCCATTGATCTGTTCCAGTTTTTGGTGTGGTGCCTCTCAAGCAGGGGCTGGAGGAGCAAACAGCAATGTGATTGAAATGAACGATTTGGTGTTTCCACACCTGTAACTGTGGGGTTTAGTGCTGTGGTTATTCCAGAATGTTACAAGACAGGACAGTGGATTTGTCAGGAGTGAAAGAATTTGTGAACTGGCTCTTTAGTTTTTAATAAATTGCCATTGATATGAATAGCTCTGAGCCCCTGCAAGGACCTAAAAAACCAGGGACAAACAGATGAGAGAAACAAAATGGCAGCAAGGGTCTCATCACGAGGGATGTTGATTAAAACGTGAGATGGAGGGCTGTCCCACTTGTGAGTGAGTTTGGCTGGGGAAATCACCCTCCTCCCACCGTCTCACTTCCCTCATCTGTAATGAGGGAAGGAATAACTTTGCGGCATACTTTACATTGGCATTGCATGCTAACTTCATTACTGTTTGCAACAGCCTGCACAATCCTCGGAGGAAAGGAATAATAACAAAGGGAAAAAAATATAATTACCAAGCTCATAGTTTTCATCCATAATCTTCATTTCAGGATTCACTATTTCTGATGTCAATATTTTATAATGGAAGAATGAGATATGCTAAGTTTCTGTTTGATGGAAGTAAATTCAGATTTAATATTGACGAGGAGCTGAATTTTTAATACACTAAGGCAGTGTGCAGACATTCCCCTTGTTTCTGCTCCTGCCACTCCTTTGTGCCAGTTCGGCAACACTCCATGACCAGGCAGAAAAATGGAAAGAAGCTGCTTGCAGTTTTCAGTAGGGTGACAGTACTTTGTCATTTAGCTCTGTCACGATAACTGGGAGTGTCGCACAATGAAACAACACAACACACCCCCAGTAAATGAGAAGTTTTCAAAGTGATGTACAGCCCTTGTCAATTGCCAAAGCTTTTGTTTGTTCACAGGGTGAGGCAGCATTTCCAGAAGAAAAACCACACTGAGGAATGGCACTTATAAAGCTGGTTGTGAGTTGATTTCCTCTGTGTTTTTGTAAAACTGGATACATCATACAAACAACAGGAAAATCTCCTCTTTTATCACACGCTCCTGTCTTCCAACCTGCTGAGGACTTTCCACAAACTCTTTAGGAATTTACTTATTTTTTGTTAAATGGGGTTGGATCTCATTAATAAAAGAATGGTATAATGGAAAAGAGTTTCTAAAATTATACTGTAACCTAGAATTGCAGGATTCAGCTTTCTCTGCCTGAAGAAAAAAATTCTGAAGCATTAAACTTACTTTATCAAGCATTGCACCTGACATGCTCTCATAAATTTTACATACATTTTAACTTATTTTAATATTATGCAGGCTTGGTTTAAAATATTCTCGTGAAGTAACTAAAATGAAGCTGCTCAGCCATAAATTAGAGCTAAAATAATACTTATTCTCTCCACCCCATCAATATTTCTTTACTTAAAATCAGGTGTTGGATGTAAGTTAAATTTTCCCTTGCTGGGATATTTTGTATGTCTTAATAGGCCTACCACAGAACCAGTGAGCCACATTTCTGTGGGGCTAAATGTGTTCTCTCTGCTTTTGTAGAGCTATCTTGTCTAAAAGGAGTCCTTTGCACACCACACCTCAGCTAGGCCTGGGGTCCACAATGAATAGAGGCCACATAGATACCTACAGATACATATTTTCACTGGAGCAGCCCTGTTCATCAGAGGGGCAGATGAAAGGACAGGGGCTTTGTGGCTGTTTGCAGCCCAGCACAGCCAGAGCACCCCAAGGACGCCCCCTCAGCCAATATTATCATCCAGCAGGTACAACATCACTGACAATTCATCACAAAGTTCCATTTGTGTCACGATTTCTTCAGCTATTTCAAAGTAGAGCTAAGTTACACAAACATTTGCCTATCTAGACATAACAGGACTGTTATGAAATACTGACAGCTTGTTGCCATTTAGCCTGAACACACACTGCAAGTGTCTGTCAGGCCATACTTGGGCAGCCCTGCAGCATGCGACGTGTCCCAGACACTGGAGTGATTATGTCTGAATGCTCCTTATCTGATTTAAAAGCCGACAACGCTACACATCTGTGCATGCGAGGCTCCGCTGCTACACTGTGACGCCAGTATTTATTTTGCTTCTGCAAGTTAGTTTTCCTTGAGAAGCAGCAGGGGCCTTCTTCAATGAACTGAAAAATGTGTATTGTATGAAGGTCTGTGGAGGGTTTGTGCTGTAGTTCAATGGGCAAATGTGAACCCAGGGGATGACATTTCATTTAAACATTTGGTTTACATCATTACATGCCAAAAATATTAATGTCTTGACTTTAGCAAACTGAATTCAGCAATTCCCCCCCACCCCCCTTTCTTAAATGAAGTAATTATAGCCAAAATACTCTGGATATTTATTCATCCCTCTCAAAAGTGAAGTTTTGCACACAAACATTTGGTTTCAGGGCTGAATTATCAGTATCTGCTCATTTGGCACCTTCCTATTAGTCTGTGTTGGAAAGCACCTATAGTTTCCTTTCTGGTGTTTATTGTAGTACTCTCAGACCTTTGATCAAGGCATCCTGGGTAACAGCAAAGTATTCCTTAATGCTTATTTGCTATTATGAATAAGAGTGAAGAATATGGTTTCTGTCAAGGGATCTGTGAAGACAGTTAATGTAATTGAGAAGCAGAAGGGCATTTACGGAAGTGCATCTGAATGTCCCCTGCACATATAATTGCATCAGGAATTCTATATTAACATGCAAGTCCTGTCCAGAGGAAGAAAAAAAAAACCACCCCAGCTTATTTTTAGGTAGAAGTCCTCAGTGGGCAGTAAATTACCTGTAATATCCCCCAAACTAGCAATTAGCCCTGTTTGCTGACTACCTGAATTGTTTCACAGCAGTTCAGCGAAGTCTTACCTGTTATCACCATACTTATCATCAAAGATTCATTGTAGGATTCCTGCAGCTTCACATACTGTATGCCTAAGGTCAGTCATATAATCACAAATACATTTTGTTTGCTTCATTTGGCCCTTCAAGACGGTTTTCTCAGGCATCGATATGTGAGGATAGCTGATACTGTCATGCTTCCTAAATCGGAAGAGTGTGAAAACAGAAATCAGTTCAGCAGTGCAGGTGTACCTTGGCATTTTTTAATATGAGTGCATTTATTCCTGTATTAGCAGACAGTCCTGAGCATCTGCTTTGACAGCATGAGCTTTCTACCACCTCTCCAGAGTGTTCTAGCAGGTCTAGGGATGTTCTCTTTCCCCTTTACTCTGCCCTGGTGAGACCACACCTAGAATACTGTCTCCAGTTTTGGGCTCCCTAATTCATGAAAGACAGGGATCTGCTGATAATCCAAGCTGGCAGCAACAAGATTGATAAGAAGGGCACTGGGACAATCAAAAAGTAATTCAAGGCCCTCAGGCAATTGAGTGATGGGGCAGGAGTTCAAGGAGTGTTCTGCTCAGTTCCCTCAGTGGCAGGGGTGTACACTGAAAGAAACAGGAGCACTCATGTCACCAACAATTGGATCAAGGGATGGTGCCAGCAGCAGAATTTTGGGTTCTTTGATCAAGGGACAAATTTTACCACACCTGACCTGCTGGACCTAGATGGAGTGAATCTATCTAGAAAGGGCAAGATGGCTCTAGCACTAGAGTTGGCAGGGCTCATTGGGAGGGCTTGTTGATCTGGACAAGGGGATTGAGTCCGCCATTAGTAAGTTTGCAGATGACTCCAAGTTTGGAGCAGGTGTTGATCTGTTACAGGGTAGGAGATCTCTGCAGTGGGACCTTGACAGGCTGGACAGATGGGCAGAGTCCAATATGATGGCATTTAAAAAGTCCAAGTGCTGGGTGCTTCACTTTGGCCACAACAACCCCATGCAGCGCTACAGGCTGGGGGCAGAGTGGCTGGAGAGCAGCCAGGTAGAGAGGGACCTGGGAGTAGTGGTTGACAGCTGTCTGAACATGAGCCAGCAGTGTGCCCAGGTGGCCAAGAAGGCCAATGGCATCCTGGCCTGCATCAGGAATAGTGTGGCCAGCAGGATCAAGGAAGTCATTATGCCCTTGTACTCAGCACTGGTTGGGCCACACCTTGAGTACTGTGTCTGGTTCTGGGCCTCTCAACTTAAGAAGGACATTGAGACACTTGAACGTGTCCAGAGAAGGGCGACGAGGCTGGTGAGAGGTCTTGAGCACAAGCTCTATGAGGAGAGGCTGAGTGAGCTGGGATTGTTTAGCCTGGAGAAGAGGAAGCTCAAGGGAGACCTTATTGCTCTCAACAACTACCTGAAAGGTGGTTGCAGCCAGGAAGGGGTTAGTCTCTTTTCCCAGGCGACCTGTGACAGAACAAGAGGACACAGTCTCAAGCTGTGCCAAGGGAAGCTTAGGCCTGAATTGAGGACAAAGTTCTTCACAGAAAGAGTGATTTGCCATTGGAATGTGTTGCCCAGGGAAGTGGTGGATTCACTGTCCCCAGAGGTGGCACTTGAAGCCATGGTTTAGTTAGCCATGAGGTATTAGGTAATAAGTTGGACTTGATGATCTCTGAGGTCTTTTCCAACCTTATTGATTCTATGATTCTATGAAAGAGTCAGACAGAGAGCTATGAGGATAACTGTGGGACTTCAATATCTCTCCTATGAAGAGAGACTGAGAGAACTGGGGCTGTTTAGTCTTGAGAGGAGAAGGCTGAGAAGGGATTTATCAACGTCTATAAATATCTGCGGGATGGGTGTCAAGATGCAGGTGCCAGTTTCTTTTTGGTGGTGCCCAGTACTAGAACAAACAAAAGCCTATGGAATTTTTTCCCTTAAGGCACATGAGCAGTTCTCATACCCCTAAGTATGACTACTTTTCCCAAACAGTAACTTGGGTTTGTAAACAATAGCTGTCTTGTCTGCTTTAGCAGTAGAAACGATCATAGGCACACAAACACATACACACACATCCTGACAGCATAATTTTCACTGATTTTAAGGAAAGAATATCAAGTGGAAAGGAGATAAATTAAGCATTTTAAATAGAATACAGAAATGTTTGGATCCTGAGCATTAAATTTGTCATTTTAAGCACTGTGCACACCTTTCTGAGTAATGCTTTCTCAGGCAAAGTTTGACTGAATTAACACGCACTATTTACGTCCCACTTTCTGTGCTGGTTCTGCAGCATCTTATAGGGACATGGTCCCATTTTCCTGCCTCTGATCTGATGGACTAGGTCTGAGTCCTTCAGGTAACAAACAAGATGGAACAGGAACTCAAGTTGAAGATGAACATTTGAGGACTGCTTCTTGCTTGCAAATATACCCTGAGAAGCACAAAATGGGAAGACTTCCTTTGTCTCTAAAATGCTTCAACTTCTTGTTTCACAATCAAGAACATCAGCTCTGTGAACAGACAAACTGCTTACTCTATACATCTAAGAGAGGCTCTTCAAAGAGCAAACCATCTGTAAAAGCATAAGCTACCACTCTGAATTTTTTTTCTTCTTTTTTTCTCTTTCTCTCTGTGGGGAGAGATTAACATAAGGCTGGTAACATGCTGGCTGGTAAGAAAACACAGCCCTGAGCTGCCCTGCCATTGCATACCTAGTCATGCTTTTGGAAAATAAAGGCAGATGACACAGAGAAGAATGCAGGTTAAATAATTATTTCTTTCTCAGTTAGGGTTTTAAGCAAGGACACTGAGACATGAGCTATATGATCAACTTTATACTCTGAGAATCACTCTCAATGTCTCCAAACCTCTACTCTTTCAGTGGTACATTCTGTTTTTGGGAGTCTGTAGGTTGTGAGCTCCCAGTTAACAGCTCAGTGAGAGAGTGACCAGTGTGAGCTGAGAGCTGCTTGGCCATCGTCACAAGGCACTCCCAGGAAAAAAAGAAAGACTTGGCAGGGAAAGTGTTCTTTAAAATAAACTTCCTCCCCCCTCCACCTTTGGGTTGAATATTGTTTCCACCCTTACTAAACAAGGTCTTGACTAAGAAAAATACAAATAAACTCATCATAAATTAACATGACCATGAATAGGTGGACTGATTAAACAACAAAGTTCACCTTGTTTTCTGAGTTGAAAGCTCATGCTGTTTCTTGGCAGAACAGGCATGTCAGACCTGTAAATAGCTACTTGCTACCTTGATTCAATCAGTGATAAAAACAGCACAGTATTAACATCTTGGGGAAAATCCATCTGGGAACTGTATTCTGGGGGGAAAAAAATGAAAGGGAGGTAACTGGATACCTCTTCTAGTGTGTGTTTATTTACTGATTTCATACTGACTTTAAGGAACTTCACATTTAGAATAGAATAGAATTAACCAGGTTGGAAAAGACCTTCGAGATCATTGAGTCCAACCTATCACCCAACATTGTCTAATCAACTAAACCATGGCACCAAGCACCCCACCTAGTCTCTTCCTAAACACCTCTAGTGATGGTGAATCCACCACCTCCCTGGGCAGTACATTTCAATGGCAAATCACTCTTTCTGTGAAGAACTTCATCCTGACATCCAGCCTAAACTTCCCCTGGTGCAGCTTGAGACTGTGTCCTCTTGTTCTGGTGCTGGTTGCCTGGGACATGAGACCAACCCCCATCTGGCTGCAACCTCCCTTCAGGTAGTTGTAGACAACAATTAAGGTCGCCCCTGAGCCTCATCTTCTCCAGGCTAAGCAACCCCAGCTCCCTCAGCCTCTCCTCATAGGGCTTGTGCTCAAGACCTCTCAACAGCCTTGTTGGCCCTTCTCTGGACACATTCAAGTATCTCAATGTCCTTCTTAAATTGGGCGGCCCAGAACCTCTTTTCCCTCTCGGGGATAGGCCATTCTCTAGGACTTTTCTCCCCCTCTGGGATGGATGTGCTCCATCTGCTGCTAGCAGACCTGGTGCCATAGAAAGTTCCCCAAGATGGAACAACCCAAAATTCTGTTGGTAGGGAACTGTGTCCATTTCCCACTGCATCTTGGGTCACCTCCCTCTGCTAGGGGAGCCTGCAGAGCCTGGTTCCTCAAATCCAACTCCCTTTCACGTTCCCTTACAGTCCTAAGTCTAGCAACTTCTTCCTTCAGTTCAGCCACTAGGTTAAGCAGATAATCGAGCTGCTCACACCTAATGCAGGTGTTATCTTCACTGCCCTCCATTTCAAGTGCCAGGCTCCAGCACTCTCTGCAGCCAGCTGCCTGGACACCTGCCTGCTTAAGTCCCGTCCTCTCACCTGAAAATCCTGTGTTTCAGACGTTTTCTGTTAAAATGCAGAGCTGATTACTTGTGCAGAAAGAAGTGGCAAAGAACGACAGTTCTTCAGCTGAAGGTAAATGACATGATCTGGCAGAGGCAGAGGTTTGTACTTGCTGTTTGATTTTATAGCAAAGGAGGTTTATGTGGTCACACCTTACCATGAAGTTTCATGCCACAACGGCAGAGCGGCATCACCTGGGACAAAGCCAACCCAACACTAACAATTGAGTGGTCAGAGCAGCCCCAAACTGTGATCTGGAGCAACCACAGACACTTAGATGTGGGAAAGATTTTGCATTTACACCTCAGGGGTTTGAGGTTGGAACATGTGAGCTGAACTTTAAAAAGACTGTGAAGAAACGGTTACCTTTTGCTGACATGGCAGGACTAAAATTGATTTTTCTTCTTGATGTCCTGCTATGAACGGAGCCTTGACATTATTTTGCAGCATCTCTTCTTTCTGTTGAATAAACTAACAGGAGAGCTTCAGGATTTGGAGGCCACGTGTGCTTGGCATGAAAAATTTTATGTAAATCCAGTTGTGAGAAAGTTAATGCAAAGCTAATGGGGTAAATGAGCCAAAGCAAGATTTGCCTTTTAGAGCTTGTTCTGATTTTATTTCCCCCCCCCCCCTTTTTTCTTTCCCCTGAAGCACTGTATTCCAGCACTGATAAAGTTTGAGGACTACACTAAAGGTACAGTGCACATGCTCTAAAATCCAGCTATTCTCTGTGGATGCTGTCCTGTACTGCTGGTTCATCTTGGAAGCTCACTGGGAGTGTTTTGGAGACTTTTAGTATCTTCAAAAGTCTTTTTGGGATGCAAGCAAATGATTCAGGGTCTGGACACTGGACTTTTACCTTGGCAAAATATTTGTTGCTTACTCTGACAAATGCTTTGTCACAAAGAGCTAGACTATAAAGAAGGCATTAGGCTCTGGATTAATTTTAGATGAAGTTTTAGGACCAGGCCAGGCTTTAGGTTTGTGTTGCATCATGCTTAAATGCAGTGCTTTGGCATTCCTTGCATCCTGGCCAGTGACTCTATGGGATCACGCTCTGCCAAATCTCTGTCACCTTGGGCGTCATGAGCATGAGAAAACAGATCCCTTCTGCCTTTGTGTCTCACTGAAAAATAACTTACTGGGGTTGGTTTGCCAGCCATCTCTTCTGGCCAGCTAGGTACAGCTACCCCATGCACTCAACTTTAAAGGAATTTGGACAGGATTTATTTAAGTTCATTATTTTATTACAGCTCTTATGCAGGTATCAGAGTGAAGGTTCCTGTTTAGCATGGTGGCCTCAGGTAACTACTCCTAAAGGACTTAGGAGCATTGTCTGACTAAGTATTCATCAGAATAAGCAAATATTTTATAATTAAGACCTTAATTAAGAATTCTGTATTTAAAAAACAAAATCCTGCAGTTTCCATATGAAACATTACCTCTGTGTTTGTTTAAGAGGGTGAGGGGCAGCATTCACTTTCTCCAGCTATTCTAACAGCTGTTCTGGTAGATGGAGATATGATAAGCACAGTGCTTAAAATGAGGAGGGAACCAGAATATGTAAAAATAGTTGAAGAAAGAAATTCTGAACAAACACTACAGACAACTAACAGGTAATTTTTCTTAAATTCAGAAACATTTGAGTCACATGCATGCAACCAGTGAAAAGGAATACTGCCACTTAAGAGGCGTATGGGTGCAACACACCTTTGTCTACAGCAGGAGCACTATGTTCAACCTCTAAACTGGTTATGTAGAGAGGAAAATGTTATCCACCCCGCACAAATAGTTTTGGGAATAATTCTGCCTAATGGAAAAATATAAAACTCACAGTCTGTTCATGGGCAGCATGAATGGAGGTGAAATTTGTGATGGGGCTAATTCATTACAAATTATTCCCAATTTTGGTTGGCAACAGCCGCGGAGCATAAATACAATTATGTTAAGGACAGTAAGAGTTCAGACTAGATGGAAAAGAGTAAGGCAGTTGAACCTTTGGGAAGGCAGCTAGATAGGTGCAGGTTGTGCCATGAGCCATTCAGCACTGGTGAAAAGAACACCGTCAATGTTTGCTTACATTTTGTACTCCCTGGCTACTTAAATAAAGGGAGCGATACTATTTAAAAGTTATGACGGTGCCGAGCTGTTCCCCTTCTCCCCTCACACTGCTGAAGCTGAATGCCTGTCCCAAGCGCTCTGCATTATTGCCTGGGAGGTGGGGCAGTGCTGCAGCCGGCAAGGGTGGAATGGTGTCACACAATGGGACAGAATGGGAAAACCCTCTGTTGGGCAGGCACCTAATGCCATCCCCACTGAAGCCGGTATGAGTCCTTCCTTTGAATGCCATGGTTATTGTCAAGGCTTTAGAACAGCATCGTTTGAAAAGGCTGAAAGTATCTTATTTTCAGCCCAGACCATGATTAATACATGTATTTTTTAAATTCCTGAACTGCAAGTCATTGAAAAAAATCCATGTTATTATGACTGAGCTCAACCCAGTTTTATATATCCAAAGAAGCATACTCCTTCAGCTAGAATGAGAAGGGTTTCATCTCCTGTGGAATTATGGGGTAGCTGTCCTTGTACAAAATTTGTTCAGGGTCAAGTTTTAGGCAATATTTTGTGCTGCAATAACCATACCATGACAGAAAACCTCGTCATCAGATAAGGAAAAAAAATCCTCTTCTTCAGGTCAGTACAAGGAAGGAACATGACAGAGCTATAAATACAGAGCCCAGAGGTGTGAAATCTTGTGCATTAAACGGAGTCATGGGCCATGTTTAAATTTTTTCCTGAACATTTAGGATGTTCAGACAGAGAAGCAAATATATACATAGAAGAAGCTCAGCAATGAAAGCAGCTTCTCATGTTAAGTGATCCTCTCTTGTAATTGCTATGAAATTTGTCAATTATTTTGAAAGTATATAACTGATTGGAGGGAATTGAATTGGGTAAATCAGTTTTGCGTGCAACCTGCAGTTTAGAGGAAGAAGCAGCTGAAAACTGAGAGGAAAGGCTGTTTGGTCACACCCTCATTTGCCAGGTACAGGCCAAAGAGACTCAGCAGGGCTAAATAAAGATGTTCAGATAAAATCTGAACATTTTAATCTGTGATACTAAATGAGAAATCCTGGTCACCAGGCAACTGAAGTTAGATATTTAAATGATGCTACTCATTTCCAGAGATGTGCAAATACACTACAGTGCCCAATAAAGTCAGAAATGAGCAGTGCTCAAAGCAGGGGAAGTTTGGGGGGAAGTTAAAACATCTCCCATGATGGTCACAGGTGTATAAGGCAAAGTTCAATCATTTCAGTAGTGGTATTATATCTGTCTTACAAAAGTCTTGTGAAGATGGTGGTGGTGAGATCTAGATGTACATGATGGTTGGGTGAAAAGATTTCCAATGACTGTCAGAAATTGCAGACTGTGGTTTTGTAAAGAAATGAGAACACATGTTTTGACATTATAAGGATTTCTTGTGGCCAAAGGTTACCATTGGCTAGAAAGAGGTTTAGAGCCTCTATTTTAAAAGCAGTGTTTAAAGACAGAGATTTTACAGGATGGTGCTGGCTGCTTGTGTGGATGTATGTGGCAAATCTCTCAAGACTCATCCAGCACTGAATCAGATGAAGTCGCGTTCAAGTCAGTGAGGCCAGGAGGATGGTCCCAATAAGGCAAGAATGGAAAGAATGTGAAATGGGAGGTAAGATACTGGTGAATCATTGCTAATGCCAAGAGTGTGCTTACTCACCTTGCCAGGAAAGGAAGGAAGGAGAGCTGGGAATTAAATATGAAATAATCTCAAGGAATGATAGAAAGAAACATGCCAAAACACAGCTAAAGACATTGACCACACTGAAAAAGGAGGTTCTGTAGGTTTGCAATACAGCAGTAGGAGACCAGGGTTTCCCTTGTTCTCCCAAGAGGAACAGGCAAACAGTAAAGGATAACTTGCTGTTATTCCATTAAAAAGGGGAAAGAAACCATCAGACACATGCCTAGGGTGAGTGTGGTCTGTCTTAAGATCAAACCCAACCTGCTTTCCACAGAAAGGGGTTCACTTTTAGCGCATAGTAACTTGCTGTACTAATGCCAGTTGTGGCTGTCATCCTGGCAGCTTGACCACAGGCCACAGAGATAGCCAGGTTCAGGGCCATGCTCTTGCCAAAATCTTTCTAAATTTGGCAGTTGAAACCAGGATTTATGTACATTTAAGCAGCTAACAAAAAGCCCTGTTCAAGATTCCAGGGTTCATCAATGGCCTCATTCATGTGCTTGGAGTAAAGCACGTGCTGCTAGATGCTGCTCACCCAAGGCCCACAGTACCAGGTCTCCAGAAATGCCAAGCTCCTGGGTGCTGCTGGGTAAACAGATAGCTCTTTATTTTAGAAGCCTAAATATAGAACTGGTGCCCAACTTTAGATAATCAGAATTTCATCCCCTCTACAGAGACCTTGCAAAACACAAATTATCACCATGAAACCAGTAGTTACTTCTTATATTTTGCCCCAGGTTGACTGAATCCAGGCTCAAAGATTTCTCAGTATCATTAGTTTAAAATCTTGTGACCCTTTTATAAGGAAAAATACCAGGGATGTAGCTCCCATGCTTTGGACACATGTTTAGCTTGATTCCCTTCTGAAGCCTTTGATCAAATGAGATAAAAAACCACCTGTGTAACTTAAACACACTTTTCAGAACTGCACTGAACTTTGGTGAAAGTAGAGAAAAAAACATTCTTTCATATCTGATTATTTGAGAATCTCAAATGCAACGCCTTGCTTAAAATATTGCCTTCCTCATGTAGAATATTTTAATATTAAGCCAGATATTTTTATATTCCCACAAATTAAATGCACCGTGGCTGAAGGTTTGACAGAAGCTTTAATTTGCACATTAAAAGGCAGAATGATTTCAGTTTTGACAGCACAAGCTTTTGGTTTGTTAATAAAGCAATTCTTTCTCAGTTGTGACCATCTTCCCCAAGTAAGAGAATGCAGTGTGTAACAAAAAACGCACCAAAACCACCACCGCCACCACCAACAAAAAAACAACCCTAAACTTTTGATCTAAAATTATTAAAGAAATTCAGACTATAAAAACAGAAGAATGAAACTTTTACATTCAAGCTTTAGTAGTAACAGAACAAGAAACAGAGGAAGATACATGTTCCTGCCATATTTGCTGTACCTATTGTTACTAATGTAACCTAACTTCAGAATGTTTGGATGAAGTTCATTGCTAGAAGGTACCTGATAAAATTGAAGTCACTTTGGGGGCTGGGGGTGAGAAAGTTGTCTGTCCAGAAATGGTTTTGGTGAAAAGCAACACAGATTTTCCTTGTGATATTCTAATCAAACTGCAATCTAAGAACAAAGATTTCACGCTTGTGATGAAGCCCAAGGGCCACCAAGTTTGTAACTCAAGATATAACTGAGGGAACAGGAGGGCGATCTTTCAGGCTGACCCTGCCGGTGTTCTCCTTTTCCTGTAAGAGCTCACAGAGCAGAAGAGATTGTGGAACTACAGAGCAGTTTGAGCACAGCCAGCTTAAACACGGGTAAAAGCCCATAAAATTTGGATTTCTGATCTCAGATCAAGCAAATTATTCAAAGTTTTCCCCATATGACAGCCAAAAGCTGCAGCATGGAAACAAACCTGAAAATGGCCAGGATGTGTTTCAGTATACAAAAGCGTTAAAAAGCCGCTAGCCATGGACCTGTCAAATTCTCAGATTTTACAGCTCAGCAAATGCTCAGCACTGGCATTGAGAGTTGACCAAACAGTCTGAGACACAAACTAGCCCATGCTGTTATTACAAGTCCACCACTTTTAACTCTGAGAACAGACACTAATCCAGACCACCACCAGTACACGGGCTCCTTGATATCACTTGTGTGGGCAGGGGGAAAGCAGTGAGCAAACTATGTGAATGTGCCTGATACAAAACACAACACATCTCTTGCACATTACTAGAAAACTCCTCCTGGATGTCTGCAGCCGTGGCATGGAGCTGACTGTGTCACTGGAGAGAGTGGTTACTTACAGATGATTGGCAGCAGCATATCCTGCAATAATGCTAACTAAGCCTGTGACACAGCCTGCTATCAATATTTTACTCTATTGCACATGGCATTTTGCAGCAACACCAGATACAGTGTTCTGCAGCTTACTGGTTCAGTCCTTCCATTTCATTACGAAGTCTCTTGATTTTTATAAACTTCTAAGCTTTTGCTGGAGGAAGTTAAGCAGTCCATTACTGAAAGCTATTTTTGTTTTCCAAACAGTATCCCTTTATGCTTTTCTTAGCTTGCATCTCACCATAGTTGCCTCCTAATGCAGTGTTGGTGAAACAAGGCTGAAGGTATTTTGATCATGTTTTCACACTTCTGATGTACAGTTGCCTTGTCTCCTTCCACTTCCCTTCTGACTATGCTCTGCTTCACAAATACAGCCATCTGGCACAACATTTCTTTTTTTTTTCATCAACACCTGAGTAATCACAGCCCTTTTTTCTCCTTTTTTTTTTTTGGTTTTGTTTTGTTTTCAGCTCTAGTACATAGGCTTATAATAGGCAAGCCACTACTTGTTAACAAAAACCAGCAGAAGTGAGAGGTCACTGGTATTAATGCTATAAAACATTAAAGGTGAGACAAGAGAAAAAAAACCAAACAGCATTTTCAATGGGACTATCACAAGCCTTCTCCAGCACATTTTCCCCCCTTCCCCTTGATTTACACCCTCAGAAATGGTTATTTTAAAACTTAACCTTCTTCAGGTTTGCATGGCAGAGTCTAGGCTCTGGCAGAAGGACCTATGGGGCACCAGGGACAGCTCATGGGACACCACAAGGATCACACAGGAGCAAATACAGTCTGGTGTGCTGGGAGCACTGTTTATGGAGCACTCATTCCATCTCTGGATTCTGGTTTTGGAAAATGAAAATCATTTGTGTCATGGACAGGTTGGTGGTGCAGCCACCTTTGGGAGTGGGAATGAACTCGATAGTTTAATTCTCTGTCTTTTTGATAATTGGCTGTAATTTCACTAACTCAGATGGGCTCATGCTGGGAAGGGATTTCCCTTTCAGAGGGTTCAGTGCATTGGTCACATCTGAACAGAGTTCCTTAGGATCACAGCTCACAGTATTGTCAAGCACCAATCAAGTCCTGTCTATTTTTTATTAACTGGGAAATCAAGTAATGTAGTAGGTTGCACTTGATGATCTCAAGGGTCTTTTCCAAGGTCCTTCCCAACCTGGTTAGTTCTGTATTCTGTATTCCACATATTGTGTGTCTGAAATATATTTATAAAAACACTGATGGCAAAGTTGTGGCTGCAGAAATTCAGAAGAGCCTTACCCCACATCCCTATATGGTCAAAGTTGTACCACAAGGGTTTTTTCCTGCCTATGTCTCAAAGGAAATCTTTCAGGCTTACTCTCTGTTGCTAGCACTCACCTTTCCCAGGCTAGAACTAGATTTGACAATGCTAACTTCATCTCCACCTGGCAGCCATCTCCTCCACACATCTGATCCTACCCCTGAACTCTACCCCTCTTGAAATAAAAGATGGCCACCACCCTGTGGACTGAGTGACGTGGAAACACTGCATGGAGATATATGAGCAATGGAGCAGCCATGCCAAAGGAAACTCAGACATCACATCCTCTGGACAGTGGGACAATTGGCAGGAAGACAAAAAAAAATTACTGTCTCTCTACCTTTCAGACTTCCTCAGCCAACACCACTACATTCTGCTGCTGAAGCACATTTGTAACAGCTAAACCTGCTGTTGCTCTACCAAACCTCTTGCTGAAGTCTTTCGAAGGGGGATGAACTGGGGTAGGCAAAGCCTACACTGCAAGCCAGGAGAACAGTTTCCTAATAGCTCAACAAACACCCAATGGGACAGGAGAAAAAGCTGGTATAGAGGTTAAGGGACAGATTTCAAGTAGCTTCTCTGTATGTAACTACCTGGGCAGCCCCTTTGAGTAGTTAGGATAGGAAGCAATCACTGCAGCACCTGAAGGAAAGACACAAATTCTCAGGCACAACAGTTGATGTCCCATCATTCATGTTATCACAAGCCACAGATGTCAACAATATGATTTTTCCTGTCAACACCAATTTGGAAAGTGCCACTGATAATGTGCCGGTACAGTTCAGTGATGTTTGACTCCACAAACAGCACTGAGATCCTTACTTTTTGTTCACCCATATTTGTTTAAAAAGGACTTTTCCAACAGACTCTGGAGATCTAGATGCAAGCTAGGCAAGCACACTGGGAATCTACACCACATCAGCTCAGTGTCTCTTTGCTTCGGTGTGTTAGTAAAGAATGTTTCTGGATGCTACAAGCAGTTTTCGTACCGTGTGAGTGGTCAGCAGGGACCACAGCATTCTTTTTGAATGTATTTACATCTCATGAAAATGCCAAAGGGGAGGAGTGACTTTTATATTAAAAAGAAAAAAAACGCTCCAAGAGGAGCTGAATGCAGAGTCAGAACTAAGCTAGGACAATCTGGACTTGCTTTTGTAAGGAATACCTGGTTTTCAAGGTGCGTCCGCCTGGAAGATTCCCTTCTTCACGTTCAACCTGGAAAGAAAGGTGAAGCAGGTAATGAGCAAAGAGGAAGCCCATGAAAATGACAAGCTCTGTGAAAAGTTTCTTAGCAAGTAACAGTCTAACGCAAAGAAGTTAGGTTAAAATAGTTTCAAAGTCTAAAATTAGTTACATTTTAAACTCTCAGCATATGCTTTTATTGTCTCTGATCTAAAATATAATCCCAGGAGGCTGTAAAAAGCATGCAAATTACGGAAAGCTAATTTGCTCCAACAGCGACACCTCCCACGTAGTTGGGAGGTCTATTAGACCTAGTGTACTCTGCTTTATTTGCATATTAATAGCACCTGCTGAAATACTTTGGGATTTACTTTTCCTGCCAGCAGAGGGACAAAACAAACAAACAAAATATGTAAAATTCCTTTCATACAGGTTTGATGAACAATAAACTATTTAGACATTGCTAACAATGCCAAATTAGTGAGAGGCCACGGGGTGGGATTGCAGATGCCATCTGTGATTTTCAGCAAAACTGGACTGCAAGTTCACTTCAAAAAGAAAAATAGAATCCCAAACAAAACAAGAAAAAAATCTTTCTCTGAAAACTGCTGGTTAATTTGAAATTACTCACTTGGCTCAAGAGTGAAGAATGGAAAAGTTTAACTAAAGAAATCCAGACACTGCAGCATGAAAAAAAACACACACCAACAAACCTAAAGCACAACCAAAAACCCTACACGTCCACAACCACTGAAAGCAGAACCCCCCCAAAGTGGACCTTGATTAAAAATCTACAAACCTCCAAGCTTTGATATTAGCCAGGCCTGCAAGGCCTAGTCTCCTGCACATAAAAAATAAATTAAAACCAGCTACAGCCTGAGATTTACTTAACAAGCCAACTTCCAATCTCGGCTTGTGACCACTGTTTCCCCTCCTGGCCCCTAACTATAAAAAAGAGCCCCTTGTACATTGCTGCAGCTCATCTTCTTCAGGGTAAGGGTGAAAGCAGCTTCATTTCCATGGTAGCAAATGGAAAATGCTCACCTTTCAGTGCAAAGCTGAGTCAGATCCACAGGCTGGATGTACAGCATGTGCCTCTCTCTGCAGAATGGCTTTAAGAAGCTGACCATGAGGCCAGGGCATTCCCCTGTACCTCTTTTTGCAAACAGGCAATTGGAAATCCTAAGGAAGCTGCACTCATATTCCCTGTAAGAGTTACCAGGGCCCTATATTTCTCTGTGCTTTTTAAACCCACCACATTAATTCTGATTATTCACCCTTTTTGAAATAGGTGCTGAAAGCCCCACTAAAGTTATTTACTGCTGGTGCACTGAATTTCTGTAGCATTTTAACTACCTTCATAGTCACAAATGAAGAAGGCAATTGACTTTAAGATAAAATGGCTAAATTGCTCTCCACATACTCAAAAAGCAGGGAAAGAGTGCTTCCTGTAGGACAGCGAAGCATGAAAAAGTGATGTTTTGAGCAGCCTGGCCAAGGCGCTGCTGGGAGGGTGAATCCAGCATCTGTCCTTCAGCTGCCATCCTGCAGCCACCTTCTCATGTGGCAGTGGAACCCCCAGTTCTGTCCCCTTGCATTGTGTCACCCATGTGTGGGATGTGGAGAAAAGAAGGGACTGTTATTGGGAAATATATTATTACTGGCCTCTTTTCACCACAGACAGAATATGTCTTTTGGCTCTGCAAATGAGACCTATGAAAACCCTGCTCAATGTCAGTTATAATTACCAAAGGAGGTAATAGAATGTTATAGCAATGGGGACCCTTGAAATGCTGCAGACAGGGAACTCCCACCATGGCTGTCAACAAGTGCTCATTCTCATTAATCTGTATGGAACCCTTCAATGTTGCAACACTAGTAGCTACTAGTATTAGCTGGTGGCTAATTAGTAATAAATAGTGGAACTAAGGTCACGGGATGGCAAGCAGATGCAGATTGGTGGACTCAGCTCTGAACTTATGATCACTGCTGGTGATAATTTTCATCATATTTGTGCACAGTCAAGAGTCTCTACCTCACTGGTTTCTTGGAGGCTTCAGTTGTTCAGGGCATTGAGAAGCAAAACTATCTGTTTAAGCTACTAGCCCAAAACTGTTAAGAACTGAATGTTGTCATCATTCAGACAGATTCAGTGCACTATAAAAATAAGTTTCCATTCCATTTCTAGGAGAAGAGGGCAATATCCATCTCCTCTAACTTTTCTGTCAGGCAATGAGTTACCTACTGTGGGTTCGTCATGGATGCTGTGCTGCATGAATTGCAAGAGCAGACGCAGCACATCAATAGGGAAGTGTAGCCACTAGCACTTTGCAGCCTCAACAAGCAGGACTTGGTAACCCAAAACATCTGCTTCGGCACAGTCTTTCCTGCTGGCACAGTGTGTTTCAGAGAGATGAAGGCATGAAGTCTTCAGAGGGATCTGTCCTCTTACAGTCAGGAGCACAGTGAAGCAGACAGATATGAACTGGTACTGCCTGCCACGTACATGGCTAAAAACGTCCTGTGCTGCCACACAGCACTGCACCAGCCTTTCCATAGTGTCCTTCCAACTGTGAAGAGCCAGGCATTTGTAATGACAGCAGTAAAAATAATAATTAAAAAAATCACTCTGAAAAGTCAAACCCAGGACATTACCTATTACAACAAATTGGATTGCATGCTCCTTACCTGAAACTTCATGAGCAATTAGAAAACAGTTATCCACAATAGGACAGGCATGCCCTATTATCTTCTTGGCGATGTCAGCAGCCATCATGTTACAAGCTTGCAGGAGCTGCTCTAGCAGCCTCCAAACCACAACTTTTTCTTCTTTCCATTTTTAAACACGAAGTTCATGGCAGCCAGTGTTTTACCATCTGCACACTGGGGGAGAAAGAAAGCAAGAGGGAGAGGATCAATACATACAGTATATTTATATTCAGCAACAGCATATTGCAGGGTGGGGAGCTGTGATGTGTGTGTTTGCATTGTCTGTGAAAGGATCCTCAGTGGCACTGCAGCTGGAAAAATAATGGAAGATCAGGGGACTGTCTTCAGTGACAAACTTTCATCTGCTAAGTTACAATTATATCATAGGAAACGATACCTTAGACCGCAACTAATTTGTGAATCCCAGCAAAGGCAGATCACTGATTCTTCATCACGGCTGCAGAATCTGATCTATAAAAATTTGGGCCCCAGCAGGAGGTTGGGTGTAAATGTGATTTGCATCTCAATGCTCAGTACACTACAACCTTTAAATCTTCCTGCAGCACTATCACAATGGAAAGTGTTGTTCTCAGTGTGCTGAAAATACATATTAAACATAAAAAATCCTGGTACAACGGAAGTCAGTTAACGGGAAAGAATGTGGCATTTATGCTCAAATTGTTTCACAAAACACCACTACATTAGAGTCTTCAGTCTTTTTTTGGGGGGATGGAGTCCTCTTTGGGGACTTCATGTGGTACTTGTCACTATCATTCCACTTGCACAAACACCACAGCCCTTTCAGTTTTTATCTGTCCAGAACCTGGAATACATTACATTATTTAGTTTTTGTAAGAAGCTTTTCTGTATGAAGAATTCATAACAAATAAAAGCCATTTCCCTGAAAAAAAAAAAAGAGTTTGTGAATAATGGTTAAGGGAAGTTTGAGCAACTACTCTTTACAGGAGACAGAGCAGCTCTGACATAGATTCATAGATTGGTTTGGGTTGGAAAGGGTCTAATCATCTGATTTCAACCTTGCTGCCATGGGCAGGGACACCTTCCCTAGACCAGATTGCTCAAGACCTCATTTAGCCTGGCCATGAACTTAGTGGGCAACCTGTTCCAGGGTCTTACCGCCTTTACTGTAAATAAAGATAGATGCTAGAAGAATTAATATACTGAAAGCCACTAAACCACAGAATGGTAGGGTCTGGAAGGAACATCTGGAGATCATCGAGTCCCAGCTTCCCCACCATAGCAGGCTGACCTAGAGGTGGTCACACAGGTGAGTTTGGAATGGCTCCCAAGATGGAGACTCTACTACCTCTCTGGGCAGCCTGAGAAAATGCTGTGTGTTGTCAATGAGAAGAGCAAGGGCAGGGATCTGGCTGCTAGAGGTGGCAGATCTCAACAGAAAGTGCCTGGACCAGTGGTGCACAGCAGGCTCGCAGTGTTTCCCTGTTAAAAACCCTAACCTCTTTGCTTCTCTTGTATTCACCCAGTTATGTTGCAATGTACATCCTTCCCTTTGACTGATGGCACACATCCAGCTGATCCAATGTTGAGCAGCCACCAGCACTGGCAATGGTGTCATGATGCTCCTGTATTTCCCCAAAAGACTTTATGGGTCAGACTATGAACCCTGTATACGCAATGGAGATGAGTTATTCATAGGAACAGGAGGGGATGCCAGTGAATCAGGGAGACAAGTTTGCAGGGAGAGGTAAAAATACCTACTCCTAGCTCCCTTAGCCAAGGAAATTTTCCATGTCAAACGGTCACAGCCTCTCAACTCAGTGTCAACAAAGACAGGTCTTCATGCCCTTCCTGTGTGTTTGTGAAGCCAAATGTCCAGAGTCATCCACAGGCAATCAAAGATGATTATTAATGCTCTGGCAGAGCTCAGATGCCTCTCCTTGCTGCATACAGGGCCAAGTTAAGTCCTGAAAAGCTACACACAACCATGAATCCAAATTTACATGCATTTTGGCAATTTGATACCTGTTTTCCTATGTGTAGAATTTTATTGCCATTTACTCAGATATGGCTAAACTCAGCAACCCTTTCCAGGGGCATGTTCAGCTGATTGAATTTCCAGGGTCCAAATTTTGAAGTCCAAGTAAAGAGTGCAGGAGTTTGTCTACCAGCAATAGCAGAACATCAAACACATCCCAAATGCAATTCCAAGTTTCTTTCTCTTCTTGCTGTCACTGGAGCTGGTAGGCGCTTTCTATTTAGTTCAGCAGATATAGGCTTAATGAAGGACATTTTTTCTACCCATCTCATAAAGGCACAGTCATTCCCTCACTCTAATTTGCCATGTTGGGACCCGGTGATTTGTTTTATTGCATAGTGATACATGCTGGCATTTGCTAGATTGCAGCACTTCTACTGTGAACTTTTATGCAAGCTGCTCCCCTATGACAAATGGAAAGCAAATCTCCACACTGAAGGTTATGGCTCTTCTTGAAATTCAGTGAGTGAAGTGTGTTGTTTCATAAAGGCAGAAACCAAGCTTTAGAGAAGTTACAGAGAGGCATTTGAGAGCCCAATCAGAATATTTCAGACTGGGGAAAAAAAAACCAAAAAAAAAAAGTCTGGTCCTGAACTTCTTGCTAAAAATAAATTTTTGAAAAGACTTCATAAAAATGCAGGATTTTTTCTTTTCTTTAAGGACACTTCCTTGTTAAGAGCACAGAAAGCAGTCAAAAGTATAGATCTAACCAACTGCTCTTCAGCTTAACATCTGTGGCATTCAAAACATACAACTTCTGTGTTTGTACTACATTTCCCTAACAGCTTACATAGAGGCCAAACAGACAGCATTCTGCAAAGGTCCTCTAAAATAAGCTTATTTAAAGAGCAAGGTCAATGTCCAACATATGTCAGATCCTGTGAGTAGAAATCAAAGAGTTAGGAGCAAATGGAATATGTCAGAACTCAGTGGTTTTTCATGCCAGGCTCTTTTACCAAGTTCATATTTCTGCTGCCAAAAGCAGTAACAACCCCATCATACGGACTTCAGCTTTGGAAGAGTGTCCAAAAAACACCCCAGTGTCTGCACATAAGGCTACTTATCTCAATAAATAAAACTAATGCATAGATAAATGTGTTTATCTGGACATCCTATTTATTGTCTCTATAACTGTATTTTTCTTTTAATGGGACACACGCTGATTCCATGCTTCAGCCCTTGGCTCTATTAAAATCAGATTAAAAGCATTAGTAATGTAGCTAATTCCATTTATAACATGCCCATCAAGAGAAAAAAGAACATTAAAACAGAGAAATATATATAACTGGCATTTAAGAATTCAAAAAAACCCCAATTCTGCTCCATTTTGGCCTCTGCCAGAAAGGACTGTTTTTTTTTTTTCCCCTTAATGGAAAAGGAAAACTTTTTCCTCTGTTCAGATAAAATAACTCTGCCTGGTCTCTTTTACATCAGTTTGCAGAATGATATTTGTGATTTCAATTAAAATATGTTATTGTCACTTTAGTCTTCCTCTTTGGTATTTTAAATTGATCCTAATAGCTTTGCCTTAAGTGATTCGCATCCCGTAGTGAATCCTTGTCACTTACGGCACCTCCCACTATTGCCCTCCTGAATAATCACTTCTAGATAATCACTTCTTCCACCTTCTCCCAACATTATTGCTCGCTTCCCCTCTGACTCTGCATGCTGGTACAGTCTGCAAACTATTTGCTCTTTAACATCTTTAACATATGGCTTGTTGCTCCAGCACACAACAGTCAGAGATTTAAAAGAAGCATAAAAGCTACATGGAAAAGGCCAAACTGATGGATCTGCAGGTAGCCTTCTATCTCTCCATGTAATACTTTCCAGGCTGCAAACCAGAGAGTGAGGAAAAGAAGGGCAAGAGAGAAAGAGTGGATTGTTGTTAAAATACCTTCAGCACCATACTCGCAGTTTAGGGTCTAGCAAGTACTTACGAGACACAGTTCACTTGCCACTTCAGACTTTCTGACAGAGCTTGGCAAGATGGAGATGTGTGGTGAGCCTGTTTAGGAATGAAAGATTTCCATCTGAGATTTTCCACCAAAAGGATGCCTGCAGCAGAGCCCCTAAAATGCTTTGGTTGCCTGGCAGGCACCAGAGGGTGTACAGAGAACCACAAGCCTTCTGAGAGGAGGATCTTTCCTCCTTTGCCTTTCATGAACCTCATTACTAATTAAAGAATCATTCAGTCTGCATAATTGTCCTCTGCCATATATAATTCCAAGCTTTCTCTTTAAATTGGCTTATTAAACTAAATACAGTCTTTTGTTTTTGTGGCTCCATCTATCAAAGCTTCTAGATGGACAGTCAGGGTGATGTGAAGAAAAAACTCAAACTCATAATATTAGGATGCATCTCTTTATGTACATTTATGAGATCTACCACCAGGTGACTCCATCCTAAAATACCTGTATTTTCATAAGACAAAATGCTTTCTTTCCTGTACCTTGAACATCACCATAATGACCCCCTCCAGAGTATTCAGCACTCAGGAAAAATGAAAAAAGCTAAATCTTAGTGGATATATGAAGTATTTCTTTTGGAATAGCACATTAAATTGTATTAGAGGGATTCTGGGATTTTCAGAACAGCCCAATTTGTTCTTGTCTAATCAGACATGATTAATTCAAATCAAATTCCAACCCTCAGTGTTATTCTGCTTAAAAACACCCAAGATCAACAAAAAATCAGTAGTGTGTAGCTATCACAGAAAGCCTACAGACACAGAGGCTCATTGAGTCAAATAGAATAGAATAGAATAAACCAGGTTGGAAGAGACCTTCAAGATCATCGCGTCCAACCTATCACCCAACACCGCCTAATCAACTAACCCATGTAACCAAGCACCCTGTCAAGTCTCCTCCTGAACACCTCCAGTGATGGCGACTCCACCACCTCCCCGGGCAGCCCATTCCAATGGGCTATCACTCTCTCTGTGTAAAACTTCCTCCTGACCTCCGGCCTGAACTTCCCCTGGCGCAGCCTGAGACTGTGTCCTCTTGTTCTGGTGCTGGCTGCCTGGGAGAAGAGACCAACCTCTGCCTGTTTACAACCCCCCTTCAGGTAGTTGTAGAGAGCAATAAGGTCACCCCTGAGTCTCCTCCTCTCCAGGCTAAGCAGCCCCAGCTCCCTCAGTCTCTCCTAATAGGGCTTGTGTTCCAAGCCCCTCACTAACTTCGTTGCCCTTCTCTGGACTCGTTCCAGCAAGTCAACATCCTTCCTAAACTGAGGGGCCCAGAATGGTTAGGATTTAATATTTGGAATAATTTATTAATATTTTTTAATATTAAAATGCATACAGAGTGGATAGGACCAGTTAGGGGATGCTCTTCACAGGAAACGTTATTGTATTTATGCCTAAGAACAGGAGATCCAGCTCAGGTAAAGGGTGCTTCTTCTTCGAATTAGAAAAATTATTAACAAATAATAGGGTTATGTGGGAGGGTTCACAACACAAAACTGCACTAAACCATGCAATGATCTAAATAGATAATTAAAGGGTTCATGTGACACTGAGAACAGCAGAATAAATACAGTAAGATAAAGCAAAACGAACCAATTCTGCAAATGCAATATTGCAAATGCAAAATATGTAGAGGGGCAAGAAGTATTTCAGAAATTTACTGAGCCATTATTTCTGTGGAATGTGCACTCAGGCTCTCAGACCTGACCAGTTTAATCCACATCAGATCAGGAAGACACAGGGTCAGGAGGCTGAACATGGATCTGGGCGCTCAGCACAGCTGTTTTCCTTAGGTGCAATACACTTGTCACTAGTGGTGGCACTTTGCATTTGCTCTGTGGCAGCATATGTGCTTGCCACATTTGGGACCCATTATATCTCTTTACCCTCCAGCCACTTCACTTCCCTTCCTGTTAGCTGCATGCCCATATATTCTTCTATACTCTTTCACTGCATTGTGATGCCAGCTCTTTTGCCCCTCTGCCTGATCTGCTGTCTAGGCATACTGCCTGCACTCTTTACAAGCTTCCTTTATTACAGTCATCTGTAGATGGGGACAGAATGTTGATATGTGTATATATATATATACATATACACATACACATACATAAATATATAATATATATATACACACATGCTATAAGAAAGCATATCTACTCCATCACTGAAATAGTTATTTATTCCAAAATATTTTTGCAACCAGGGAGAGCAGACATGGACAAAGGATGTTGGAGAGTAGCTGATAAAATCTGCCAAAGCATGGTGAAAGCCCACACTAGAAGCTGAAGTAAATAAGAAGGAGGGGAAGAACTATAATGCTCACATCTCAGCCTCTGCAATTAAACCCACAGTTCCTGCAATAGTACAGACCAATTAGTATATGTTGATGTATTGGCTTGCAGATAAAGCAGTATCTGACTGCATGTCCGTAAGAGGTAGTTAAATGTTTCCGCTTGCTTTGTACACACAGATAGGACTGACTTGCAGGGCTCATTTTTGCTCAGTGTTGGGTCATTGCATACGACAACAACTGTTAAGAAAAAATTTGGTTGATGTCTCATTTTGAAGAGCTGTACTGCCAGCCTCCTAACTGCAAATACAGAATCACAGAATCACCAAGGTTGGAAGAGACTTCAAAGATCAACGAGTCCAACCTGTCACCACAGACCTCATGACTAGACCATGGCACCAAGTGTTACATCCAATCCCTTCTTGAACACCTCCAGGGACAGTGACTCCACCACCTCCCTGGGCAGCACATTCCAACGGCTAACAACTCTCTCCATGAAGAACTTTTTCCTCACCTCGAGCCTAAACTTCCCCTGGTGCAGCTTGAGACTGTCCTCTTGTTCTGGTGCTGGTTGCTTGAGAGAAGAGACCAACTCCCTCCTGGCTACAACCACTCTTCAGGTCTCCCCTGAGCCTCCTCTTCTCCAGGCTAAACAATTCCAGCTCCCTCAGCCTCTCCTCATAGGGCTTGTGCTCAAGGCCTCTCACCAGCCTAATACACAGCATTTCCTAACAGGCTGCTGGGACACTGGTTCAGAGGAAAGCCTCCACTCTGGAGACATGAGTTTGTCCAGGCAAGTTCCCATATAAGCAGTGCCTGAGCCCAGCAGAAGCTCTTTCTTCAGCTGCTCATCAATGTATGTGTGAAGCCAATAAAGGAACATTGAGTTCATGTGGAAGAGCTTTGCACTCTTTTGAAAAACATTAAAAACTTAGTAGCCTCTGATTCATATTTTTGTAACTCTAACTATGTCCTTGATGACCTGTACTCAGATAAGGCCAGATGTCTTTCTCAACCAGAGCAACCCAGGGTCTGAGAGCTTCATGCTGTGATGCACAGATTTGAGATAGTCTGGTGAAGAGTTCTCCTGGGAAATGAAGATCCATATTCAGCTTTTTGTTTCTACAAATATGAGCAAGTTTCAAATCCAAATTTCAGCTCATAGTAATCTTCCAACCTCTAAACTTCAATTAAACAGGAATGCTTGGCTTTGGCCTCTGTTTTCATTAAATATATCTGTAAGTATTTTCTAAACATTTCATCTAAGGAAGCAATCACAAAAAACTCATTAGGGTTATTTTTATATGATGATGATGATGGCACCGAATTACCTCCCTGATGTAGCTCCTGTCAAGGTAAGTGACACAGCCAAACCTTGATCTGCATGTCCTATATGCCAGGCCTGCTGTTTTTAAATGTTACTTTGCAGCAGTTGGGAAAATTAAGTTACAGCCATGGCCTATGTGGGCTGTCATCTCAGGGAACATTGAAGCTCTTTGCAGCTTCTCTCAGCAGCTATATCCCTCACCTGGCAACTACCTCTTTCAGCAACAGGCCAGGTCAGTAAAATCCCTTGCTTAGTTTCAGGCTTCCTAAGTATCAGTGACAGTGCAAATCGCTTCTGGCTTTTCTCTGCACCCCCCCTTACGTTGGTGAATGGCATTACCTAAAAAATTGCTGTTGACAACTAAATCCTTTCATAAGTCATGATGCTTTTGGACACATCTCTCCATTTTCCCAGCTTTCCTTACAGACACACAGGGAGAAAGTTTAGGAAGAAGGAGAAAAAAAAAAAAAGACAGGGAAATTTTGGTCTTCTATGTGATACAACTACTTGTGAATCTCTACAGGAAATTAGTTTGCTCACTTTTGAATGCAGTTTTAAGGCAGTGCACTAGAGAGAGAGACCATCTGCAGATCAACAAGAGCCAAGTTTGTCCTTGGTACCTCTTGGTGCAGAGGAGGAGGTCACCTGGAAAATGCCTGTCCTTTTTACTGTAAATAGTTAACAATATGCACATATACTTCATGCCATCTTACTGCCCTTATAAATCTCAGGAATGTTAAGAAGGTATGAGGTCTCTCCAAGCACTGAGATGTTCATGCTTTATGGCAACGCTTCCATGGGCTTGAGAAGCTTTCTGAAGCAACATGTGATGGCCTTTTAAAATTGTGGTCATCCTTAAGAAGGCAGCCAATTATCATCATTACAGTGGTGACAAGGTACCTGACGGCTGTGCGGGTCCCACTTGAGAGGGAATTTGGTGAAGATGTTGAACTCTCCACTCTGTGAAGCTTGCTGTGTTCCACCTTCTGAGCAGAAAGGTTTTGCATTTTGGGTGAATTTTGTTCGGTATCCTTCAGCCATGTCATTAAGTAGCCCTTCAGGGACAAAACTTTGAAAACTCCTTGCTGAGAAGCTGGGTACTAAAGCCACAACCTGTAATCTGGGTCAAGGCTTTATCAGCTGTCAAGATCAGAAGAGAAAAAAGCACTTGTAGTGTGTGAATGGCCAACTCAACTGCTTGGAGAAAGGAGTTGATTCAGGCTGCCAATATTGGCTCTTACACAGATAATAAACTAGACTGGCCTTTCTCCTGACATCACACTTCAATCAAAAACTTTCTCGCAAAATGTCACTTTCAAAGTTGCAGCTTTAAAAAAAAAAAAAGAAGAAAAAAAAAAGTCTTTATAAAAAATTCATGGCCACAATGATCTGATAATGCAGCTTTCTGATACCAGCAGATGTTTTGTCTAACATGTTCCCTGAAGCTGTACTCTGTGCCTTCATATCTTTCATTTCCAGTTGCTATCTGCTGACTGTGGGATGTCATGTACGTACCCTATAGCGATGCGCAGCAATTCGCATCTAACACCGCCGCGCGTAATGAGCTTCACAAGATGCTTGTCGCAATAACTCCGCACTTCCCCAACCATATGGAACACAACACTCTAAAGCCCACAGACACTTTTTTTTATTACAGTTCAGATCCTTAAAACATAATCTGTGTGATGTCTCGTGAATGTACGTGAAGAGCTGCTGAAAACAAAGTTAACACTTGTTCACATCATCTGTTACAAATGTCCAATTTGGGACAATAAATTTCCTCGGAACCTGTTCTTTTGCTGACTCGTTGTTTTATCTTTTTTCTCTTTCTCTCACGTCGTTTTTTTTTTATGAACTATGCATATGTATTAAATGGGATTTGTTGTCCCTAGATACCAATTTGCATAAAGTGCAAGCCATCATTGGTTGGAGAGAAGCAAATTACTTCTCCAGCAAGATCACACTTCTTCTTTTTTTTTTTTCCCCTTTTTTTTTTTTTTCCCTTTTTTTTTTTCTTTTTAATTTTAACAAACCGCAGGCAGAGGCTTTAACAGCACTTAGCCAGATATGCAAAGTATCACTTTTCTCAAAAGCAGCTTGATCAATGAGTAAAAAGGGAAAGAAAAAAAAAAAAAAAAAAGAGAAAAGAAAAAAAAAAAAAGAGAAGGTATTATTCAGTTAAGTACAAAACAGAAAGACCAAGACTCAAGCAGGTTACCCAGCCACTCACCTGTAACTTGAGCTGCCTGATTCACAGTAAAATACAATTCAGGTACAGCTTTGCACTCAGGACACAAAGTGAAACAGCTCAGCTGAGCAGAGCCTCCCAGAATCACCAGACCCATTTTCAAGTGGCCTCAGTGTGTTTCCAAAAGTCCCAGATGTGCTTGGTACTCTTCGGTGTTGCTCAGCTTCCTTGCATAGCTTTGCTTGCTCAGTCGCATCCCCACATAATGACTCACATTGGGCACCTTTTGGACTGTGTAAATATTGGCTTGAAATATCCTTCCAAGTGCAGGGAGGCTCTCCCCTGCCTCCCCCTAATTTTACTGACTCCCTGGTGCCAGAGGTACTCCACAGGAAGGCAGCTGCCATCATAGCAGGCGTTGGACAATTCCAATGTCCCTTTTCTCCTTATGCGTCTCATGGTGCACACCTGTGTCATGTTGGCAAGAGCCTTGGCTGTAATAACACATCAGATTCCCAGGCTCAGATCTAGCCCTCTATTTTGGGGGAGGAGGGGAGACACAGGAGGGAAAAAATACAGTGTGTGGATTTTATACTTCAAGGAACAGATTGTTTAAGCCAATCTGTGATGCTCAGGATGATGTACAAACTCACCAGTCCTATACTAAAAGATTTGCAAACCACAAGCCCAGGCTCATTTGTAAAGTATGGGATACTAAATTCACTCAGTGAAGACACTGAGGTCTGAACCGCTCAGGAACCTAATGCTGGGACTGTGTCCAGTTCTGGGCCCCTCAATTTAAGAAGGACATCAAAACACTTGAACGTGTCCAGAGAAGGGCAACAAGGCTGGGGAGAGGCCTTGAACACAAGCCCTATGAGGAGAGGCTGAAGGAGCTGGGATTGTTTAGCCTGGAGAAGAGGAGGCTCAGGGGTGACCTCATTGCCCTCTACAACTACCTGAAAGGTGGATGTAGCCAGGAAGGGGTTGGCCTCTTCTCCCAGGCAACCAGCACCAGAACAAGGGGACACAGTCTCAAGCTGCGCCGGGGAGGTTTAGACTCGAGGTGAGGAGGAAGTTCTTCACCGAGCGAGTCGTTCGTCATTGGAACGGGTTGCCCAGGGAGGTGGTTGAGTCATCGACCCTGGAGGCGTTCAAGGGGAGATTGGACGTGGCACTTGGTGCCATGGTCTAGTCATGGGGTCTGTGTTGATAGATTGGACTCGATGATCCTCGAGGTCCTTTCCAACCTAAGTGATACTGTGACAGTGTGATACTGTGACATTGCTTGGAGTGTTGGGGAGAGGGGTCCTTGCTAAACATCACGTTTTACTCTGCTGTACTCTTTAAAAATTACTTCAGGATCTGTCTCTCTTGCTAAAATGACCACTCAAAATTTAATCCCAAATCCATCAATATCATGTATTCAGATTATTTTACCTCTGAACTCAATGGACAGATAATACTCATTTAAGAATGGTTCCTGAGATCACACAGAACATTAGTAACCAATTGCAGACATAGTAGACACAGTGCAATTAATCTGGGCAGCAATGATGACTAGATGCTGAGGTGCCTTTGAGGGGGTTCTGGGTGACAAGAGAACAAGAAATGACCCAGAGCATGTAAATTCTCAAAAGGCAGTCTGTATTTCCTATGTGATTTTCCATCCAAAGATACACAAATGCCCGCAGATTTTTATGCTGTGTGATGATTTGAGGGTGGAAAAAAATAGTTTCTGTCTGCAGAAATACTGTCAACTCGTGGCTTTTGCAAAAAGGCAAAAGTCCTGTAATTTCACACATCTCCATTATTAACGTATGCTGCTTTGTTACTGTATTTATATTTGTCACATTTGAAAGAAATAAAATGGAACTTAAAATAAGATTCTCATTCCCAAATGATCACAAAGGCACAAGGAAATCATGCAAAGATTATAAGAAAGACTCACAAGAGGGAAGCTTTTAAAATAGGTCTCTTTTTGTAACCAAGGGCACCGTCACTTTTAATCAACAGAATCATTGTGGGACCAGGTGAAATCATATTTGGGATGCTTGCCCTCAGATGGACAGAACCACATGGACCTTGTCTCTCTAAATTTACTGATTTACAAGGCAGGAAGGATCAATGACTTTCTTTCTTGGGCTTCCCTTGCTTGAAAACTCTGGCATGCTCAACTGGCAGCTCAAAAAGGCACTGTCTAGGTGCCTCTGTATAAAGCAGCCTGATTCCTCTAGAGACATGCAGCCAAAGAGATCTACATCTGGAAATACAGCCAAAGAGATCTACATCTGGAGATGTAGCCAAAGAAATATATTGCTAAACCTTAGCCAAATGCAGCATATGAGACACAACTGTACAGCAGGCGCTAGATAACACACAATCATGGCCTCCTACTGCAGTAAATCCTACATAAACCCAGGCCTTTTAAAGAGAAGTAGTAAACCACCTTTTCCTCATTCCTTATCTGTACCTACTCCATTTTACCTAAGGCTGGCTATTAGCTCAGTTGGTGATGTCACTTACTTCACTGGAACCTGTTATCATGAAGATTTCTCATAGGATTTTCTATTTTGTTAGCTTTGCACTTTGTGCAATATTATATTTCATTCCATTAGATAAAGGGTTAAGTAATTCAGGTGTTACCCATATAGATTAAGTTATATTCCCTGTGGGTTGCTGCCTTCCTATTGGCTAGGATGATGACCTTGGAAACAGACAAAAATGATGCATTGTTGTAATAAATATTATAGCTTGCACCTGTTTCTAATTAATTCAGAGATACTGAAAAAGAAACTTGTTGGCTTCTAATCATGTGTTCCTTGCTGTTCTGGACCATTCAGCCCCTCACTCAACCTCACCTTCTTGGTCCTTATTTTTCTTTTTCTGGTCAGACTTGTAGAATTCACAAGATTGAAAGAATTCTTCTCAAAGAAGAATACCTCTGCTTAAAAGCACTTGTAACTAAAAATCTGAAAATTGATGGATTTAGAACAAGGCTCAAAGTATTTTGCAGCAGGATACTTCAGAAATCTCCAATACAGCTTCTTGGTTTCATAGGTCTGTTGTAGTCTTCTCCTTTCACTTCACTTCTTCCTCCTTCTCTATTCTCTTTTTTAAACTTCAGAACCTAAAAGAACCTCTAACTATTAGCAGTCAGGACCAGGCTAACTGGGAAGCTGGAGGTTTTTACAACTGTTCTTCAACATGTTGGGGAAATACTTCAGGAAGGATTTTTCTTTTAACACTCACCAAACAAACATAAATGGAGCAACGGTCACCTACATATTTCTGAGTTAATGATACCTTAGGAAGATTCTGGCAGCTGTTGCCTACAAGACCAGCTGCATTAGGACAGGTATAGATTGTGGAAGAGAATACGGAAGGCTTCACACGCAGGTCATGGTTTGTAGTTCAACATCATAGCTTTTGCTCACTGCACTGATTCTCAAGTTCATCTCCCACTGAAAGTGCTTGGTGGTGAACTGAGTGTTTTGTTTCTTGCACATCTACCTACCTAAGCTATGCACAGTTTGGATGGATTTAACACCTGCCCTGTGATCTAGCTCTATGGACAAATGCAAGCATATGTGGCAAATTCTGGTAATGTTTTCCTTAACATAAGAAGCAAGAAATAAAGAATTACTATTATCTCCATTTTCTAAGGAGAGACTGGAAGCTGCAGCTCAGTCAATACTTTTGGCTGTCAATGACAGAAGCAGTTCGGTCCCTTCAGTCCCTGTGGGGTCCCTTTTCTCACGCTGGGATAAGCATTTGTGCATCTGTGTTTTGGAACAGACTGAAAACTTAGCCATCTGAAAACTAATCTAGGGAGGGAAAAAAAAAAGAAAGAGGTTTTATATCAGCCACATCAAATCTCTCATTCTGGTTTGCACACACCTTGGCAGGATAAAACAAACCAGTTAGGAGAGAGGGAGTACCAGGCAATATTTTTGGATGGAACTGCATCAACTCACAGAAGACACATGTAAGAAGAACATGTCAAGAAGACAATGTAAGTATTCAGAATCCATGGATGGTTTTCTCTGTTGTTAATGTCATCAACCTCACAATCTAGCATAGATTTGCTAACTGTGTACCATTCCTTTGAGTCACCAAGAGTTTCTCACACATAGACAACAAACCTTAGAAGTATCACATTTGGTGGAATTACATGACCCTCTGCTCCATCAAAAATTAATTACTGGGGGGGTGGAGGTTCCAAGGGGATTATTTTAGCAGTCACACTAATGAATGAAGGATCACAGAGGTTAAAAATAAGCTGAGACACAGCAAAGATACTATAAGAGAAGAGAATAGTTTAGCCTGCATGATGTGATGAAGCCTTGCATCAGTACTATGGCAAGAGTTTTGTTCAGGAGCAGAGACAGAACTACAGGGGCAATTTACAGGGTTAGTATATCTCCCTCTGTGTGATACACTCTCTGTTTTCTACTTTTCTCTTGATAGCAGGTAATAAAATATCTGCTGGTACCCCCCATGACTCGAGTTACCCAGAGTGGTTCAGCCCATCATGAGTGCTGTGCCAATCATTTAACAATTCCCACAGCTGCCTTTGTGAAAAGCCTCTCTCTTAAGCCTCTGGTTTAAGAATTTAGAGTAATCATGTAAAAATGATACCCCTGTGCTCTATGATCCGCTGAATCTCACTAATGCCGGATCCCAGAAGAGGGCTTATTAATGAAAAGATGCAATGCTTCTCTCTCTGCTCATGTTTCACATGAATATCTCTCATGGATTCGGCAGTAAACCTTACTGCTGATAAAGTAAGTATAATGAACCTCCGTGCTCCACAAGAATGAAATCTTGGACTGATGAAGTAGTTACCTGCTCTACTTTCTAGCACAATGGAAAGCCTGAGAGATACAAGAAGTATGTGGCTGCTACAGGAACAGTGGTGCAGTATTGCAACCTCCTGAACACCGGGTCTGGCTTGCTAGTGATGCCTTTGGATGTGTGAAAAGATCAAGAATTTGTAAGGGAGCAGTTTGTAATTAGCTGCAAGAAATGAAATTTATGCTTTATTGTAAATCACTGAGTCAACAGAAGAAAAGAGGTTTTTAAAGGAACAGAAACACCTTGGGGCTACTCAGTGCCCTTTCAACATTTCACAGTAGTCAAAACCCCAGTGAACTCCTGCCAGTTGGCTAGCTTTTCAGAAAGAACGTGTGCCAAGTGTTCTGCAAACAGCAGGATCCTGCTGCTTCCTGCCCGACATCTAACCAATTTTCAAGAAGGCACTGAAAATATTTTCAAGTATTGCATCTGTCCCGAAGCTCCTTTGCTAATGGCAGCAGGTTTTGCCATCAAGAGTTTCAAATTGTTACAAATTCTGTTGGGACTCTGAGCAACCTGATCTAGTGTGAGGTGTCACTGTCCATAGCAGGAGGGTTGGAACTAGATGATCCTTGAGGTCCCTTCCAACCCTGACAATTCTATGATTCTATGATTCTGTGTTGTAGCTGTTTAAAAATAGATAAATAAGGAAAAAAAAAAATCCAAATAAAACAAGACAACAAACCAGACTAACAAAAACAATGGCTGATTCTGTATCTACCCATGGGAAAAGAAAGCAAGTGACCACCCAGAAACCATCACGAGGCTATAAAAAGGAGCAGGTAAAACACTGTGGGCAGCAGTGCAAACATGTTCTGTATTTATCTGAGGCCCTTTGTGGCTTATGTTTTCCATTAAAAGGATCAGGTGCTTTGTGAATTAACCCTAATCTTAGCACCAGGTGGATGGTATAGGACAAGCAACAAGAGGGGAGGACATAACTCTGGAGTATCCAGAAATGATCACAGTCAACAACCAGACTGTATCTGCTCAAGGCATCTCTAACATGCAGGCACTGACTGATCTTTACAGAATCAACTCCATGTAACCAAATCCAAACTTCAGAAACCTTTGCAAGGTGCAAGTCTGAATGTGGAAAATTGTAGTAGAGACTGCAGCACTGAAAGTGAATATAATTCCATCTCAAACCCTGGTTATTATACTCCGTGGGTCTATTCAACAATTGAAACAATCCATGAAATTCTTTGGTTAGAGGGAATTAAAACACTCTGAAACTTGGTGGAACTTTAAACCTGGGACTGTATTTCATATTAGCAGCTTGCCTATAACTCCAGGTATTATTAATACTTGAATGACCCATATGTTGTCTTTAGAGAGGAAGGCAGTCACACCACCTTTGTATGTGAGCTTTCTTCCCTTTGCTTTTACATTTATTCAACACACAAAATGTACTTAACTCACTGCTTATTGAATGAAGGATTAGTATTATTTTCTTTCCTCCAGTGAACTTTGTTTCACTTCACCCTGCATATATTTTGCAAGGCTGTGTTTTCCTGTCAGCACACCACTGTTCAGCAAACCACCGTACTTAAGGCCAGTCAGCTAATACAGTGATACTTTTTTGCACACAAGGAGTGTTTCTGTAATCATGGTTGTGCTTGTGATATAAATGACAGCTTACATCAAGAAGCACAAATGAACTTCCAAGAGCATTACTGAGCTGGGACAGAACTAAAGCAGCTTCAAACTGCCAAGATGTTTTGAAACACGCAGGGGAAGACATGTTTTGAAATGTAGCCTGCTACCTTGCTACTCTGATAGCACAAATGTCCAGGGACTATAAATGGAGCTACTTCACCATCCTGCCTTGTTCTGGTTTCACTGGGACCTAGCCCTGCCTTTCTGCTTATTGTGACTGCTGTACATTTGCTGGTCTGAATATAATTTCATATGCTTTATTTGGGCATTGATGTTTTGATATTTAATTCTATTAAATCACTTTTCATTTCAACTCAAGGGTGCCCTCTCCTTTTCCTGATCTCCCTTCTCTGCTGGGGAGTGGTCATTGCATCATTGAGCAAGTGCTATAGTTTAGCCCTGGACAGAGGTGAAATGTGCTGCTGTATCTCATGTGGTGCTAGACTGGGAGCAATTGTGAAAATGCTCTGCTCTGAATCCTGTAAAAATTAGTATAAAGCAAATAGGTAACAAATTTGCAATGGCACTGTCTAAGATTTACAGCTGCTTTTTTGGTTAAGATTGATTAAGCAAGTAGAAAACAAGGGTAACTTTACAACCCACTATGCTCTTGGAAGGCCAGATTGGAAGATCCTGTTCACATCAGTGCAGAAATGAAGACTTCTCTGGTGGATGTACTTTCTCTTTCTTGTGGAATTATCCCCCAGGTTCTGTCAGGTAGTTATCTTTGATCCTGTGAGCCAAGGTAGTTGCAAGATCATGCTATGCCATACTTATAACCTCACAATAAAAAGCAGGAGATTACAAAGGGGGCAAAATACCCTAGAGGGTTTGCCTTTATCAGAACCTCCCCTGTCAGTTTGCCTTCTCATTTCCTGAGCTCTTGTGTGATTATTAGTGTACTGACAGAATAAAAATAACCTCATATTCCTACATGAATCATAAATAAAACCCTTTTATTTCATCAAAGAGGTTGGCAGGTTTATAGTCCTTTGCAATGCATGCACGATGTGAATGACATACCTTTAATTTTGCTGACAAGCTTGTCGGGGTCCTAATGAAAAAGAGTGAAAAGTGGGTGACTTCTCTAAAGGTTTAGCAGTTGCTTTTTGGTGAGGATATATATTTCACCTTGCCACTGCAATCAAGGAGCCAACTGATCTTGGTAATGAACTCCTCAATTACAGTCAACTTTTGACTCTTCAAGAATGCCTAGGCAACAATACTACAGTGATTATTGCCAATATTACAAATTAAAGCCTCCGGGGAGGGGTGGGATGGAGGGGGTGGGGAGGAAGGAGGGGCAGGGAAGGAGGGATAAAAAGAAAGGAAAAAAATCCAAGCAATGTCCTTGCTAGAGTTTCAGGTGTCAAGGCACATCAGCAATTAACTAAAAACAGGGATCAAATTCCAGTTTCTGTACAGGTAGGTTTTTCTGCAGACAATAATAAAATCACTAATCTCACCTGTATTTTGACATTCTCCCACACGTTCAACGGCCAGTTTGCTTTTAGAAACCAGTATCAAGTATGGCAGAGGTAATCTTGGGACAGTCACATAAGAAGGATAGTACAAAGTATTCTTTTTGGTGTCTCTGCAAATCAATATTCCTGATAAAGTTTGGACAAAGAATAGTCTAGAAACAGATAAAATGGACACAGCACAAACAATCAGAAAATCTTCCCCGTTTTCTACCTTTCACATAGTGGAAAGTTTAATTCTTCACAAGGAGGTAGACAAACAGTTAATTATTTTTTTTTTTAACAGTGATGAAAGTGCTTGTTTCTTCTTCAACACATTCTTGATTTCCACTTTTCTTTTACTGTCTATTTTGCTCATGTAAAAGTCATAAAGAATATTGGCCCCTAAGTTGGCTTTCTGACCACAAATAAATTGCCAGAACCACAAGCTTTTTCCTTTTCATAAAAGAAGTCCTGCTTTTTTGGAAAGGTCCCAGGTCCTTACTTAATTTATAAAGGAATTAGGGGAATAGAAATCTTTATTTGGTATCTTGGAGCTTATATTTTGTTTCGCTGGTGATTCTTGTCTTCATTAGAGGAAGTCTAGCATTTGGCAAGTCACCCTTGCTAGATTGTTGCTAGGTTTTTTGTTGGGTTTGGGTTTTATTCATTTGGTTGGTTGGTTTGGTAGGTGGTTTAGAGGTGGGGTTGCCATGAGAGAAAATGAGAGAGACATAACTCAGGTCATCTGACTGGAGAAAGAAGCAGGGGGTGTGTCTGTAGGATTGTGTATATATGGGGATATGGGACAGAAAAAAGGGGGGAAATCATGGACAGTGAAATCCAGACTGCTATCTTGTCAGGATTTTACTAGATTCTAGAGCTGCAGTTTTAATTTCCACTGCTTTCATTTTCATTTGAGAAGCTCAGAAGCAGTATCTAATTTTATTAGGAGCTTTTCATCAAATGTAGATATCTTCCTTCCTCAAGGGATTCCCTAGCCACAGAAACATCAGGTTCTGTGAAACATTAGCTAATCCCAGTTAGAGTTACTTGACCCTATCAAGCTAAGAAATAAATCTTACTTTTCATGAGTCCTACTGTTTACACTCCAGACAAAATTCTTTGATCTCAAGTTTTCAGAGGAAAAATGGTTTTCACAATGCCAGAAAAATGGCCTTAAAGACCTGGCCCATAGAAACCTGTAACTGTTTCTTGTTTCAAATTAAGTATGTTGACAGACTTCCTCTTAACTGCAGCTGACACCAGTGCCTGATTTTCTTGGCATAAAACCCAAATGGGTTACAGTAGGAGCCATTACTGGCAACATCCTGTCCTGTACTCTAAGCATCACTATTTCATGCCTTCAACCTTTGGCTGCATGGCTGCACACAGAGGGAGATTGCCAAGAACTAAAGCACTTCTCCATGTTCAGTGCACACAACACACACTTCAACAAGAGGCTCAAAATTTGGTGAACCTCGTACAGCAAGTGTTACTGTGGCATGGCTGGGGGAGAGAATCAAGAACAGGAAAGAAAGAACCTGCTGCTAGCAGCCATCAACATAAGACAAGGAAAATGAAGAAAGTTTGAGTATGCATTCAGAGCTGATGGAGAGAAAAGCATATGCTCTGCACCCAGAGGGCCGCAATCTTTCCTAAGCTGTTTTGCTTCACTCAAACACATTTAGCTGTTTGAATCATCCCAGGCATGCTGGCTCTGTACATTAAAAGGGTACTGTGTCACAGCAGTTAAAAAACACAGCTTATTTTAAAGGTAAGATGCAATGTGTTCTGAGTTTACTTAATGCCTTACTGAACCAGCAAAACCTCAGTGCTTTGGAAACAGGGGATTGGGCACTCTGGCTATAGTGGCGTTACTTGTTCATCTGTTTGCAATGAAAGGTCATGCTAGAAAAGGTTAAGAATAGACTCACATGCTCAAAAATTATCAGTTTGTTATCATGATTAGTAATACTTTATAGTACTTAACATGCTACTTTTCATCTTCAAAGCACTTTGCAAATATTAATTAATCGTCATAATCTGCCTGTGGGGGTAAGCAAATGCTGTTACTGCCAGCAGTTGAGTTAACTGACTTGCCCAAGTCGAGAGGGTCATGATCAGCCTCTGAATGTCTTGCTGTGACATTCAAAATACTTAAGCACAGTCCTTCCCCTTCTCTGAGATGAGATAGTGGGTGTGTGCCACTTTTACATGAGATATTTTCTTAAAGTGATGGCTTGAACTAGTTACTGCGACTTCAGCTGCTTGAACAAGGCTGCAGTTTTCTCCCTTTGCACATAATGCGCATTTATGCAAGACGCGGACAATCATGATCTGCAAACCGAAGTACTAGGTTAATGAAAGAGCTACTAGCTGACATCTAAAACTGTGGCCCAAGCTCTGCTTTGCAGTGAAGAATTGTGTATGCACACACCAAAGTGATCACAGAGTTGCAGCTTAAAGAAGCAACAGACTTCTTGAAAGATCTCACAGGCCACCATCACTTGAGACATAACTAAAATGAAGCGTTTCACTGAGAGCAGCCTTCATGTTTGTGTAGCCTGATTAGCCTAACACTTGAGGTTTTCACTTGTGGTTTCTTTGGGTTTGTTTGTTTCATTTTCAAACAACTTGCAATACTTTTAAGTCCTAACAAACTAACAAAGGTTTAGGGGAAAGGACAGGCCTGTGATGTAGTTTTATTTGTTCATGCTTCTTTGAGTTGGTAAATTACATTGCATTGCTTTATTGAGTGTGCCTTTAGGAGTATATTGGAAAAAATTCTATCTGCCACAATTAATACAGCGCGTAGTGCATCACACAGCACAACCCTGGTGTTGAAACTCAGCATTCTCTGGGAGTCCTGTAGTCCCACACTGGATGCCAGAAAGGACAGTAGCTGCCAGTGTGATACAGCTGATGATAAATGGCGGTGATAATGCAGAACAAAAAAGCTAATGAGGTCTCTCCAATATCACACTACTTTCATGAAACCAATGTGATGATGAACATATTTGCTATTTTGTTTGTTTGTTTGTTTTGGCTAGTGAGTTACTTATCCTTTACCTGCACGTTAGTTTTATCCTGTACAACACTATGGAAAGAGAGCCAAAATTAATGTCAGCATCTCCCTTCACTTTTAAACTGTAAAGGAGCCTTTGAAGATAGAGAAAACCAAAGAGGCCAGTAACTAATTATAGCTCACTGTACTGGACTTTGAGGAATAATAAATAAAAGCTGTTGCCTGTCTGCTTACCACAGTACTTTACAGAGGCAGTGCTGCCTTTGTGGGAGAGGGAGATCCCTTCATTGGACCAGAGAGAGAAGAAATGGAATTGTTAATGTATGTAAGAGGCAGGTGCATTTCTATGGGACTATTTCATTCAGAGGCAGAAGGTAGCAGAGCCAATCATGAAAAATGTAAAGGTGTGAAGGCACAAAGATGGAGAGCTGATTAAAAGTACCATGGGGAGCGTGAGCAAACAAATCAGTGGTAATGATGGAACTATGCCTGAGTGGAACCCAATGGTTTACAGTGTCCTGGTGACTTGGCACTGGGGATTAAACATTGCAAGGAGCAGAGCTGAGCCCTTGTCCAGCCTCTCAGCACTCAGAGACATGCTGATTGATGGGGTGTGTTATGTATCTGTTGAGGAAAGACCAACCTCAACATAAGCACCTCTGCACCAAAGTGAGAAATGATGGTTGGATCTTGCCCAACCAGAAGCCAGGGTGAAGGAGCAGTGGTGTCATGCCTACAGGAGTGGGAAAGTGGAAACACAAAAGGAGAAAAGGTAAAAGATGAAAGAAGGACCCTGAGGGTGCTTGCTGATCTTAGAGGTAGCACCTGGCAGGGAGATAGGAGAGCAGAGCCATGGAGACTCACAGCAGTGGGAGGGAGATGAGAAGCAGCACTGGTGGTGTGTAGGGTGGTAAAGCAGGTGCTTAGAGGCACAGGCAGGAGCTGAGGGAGTAGAGATCAGAGCTGGCTGTGAAGACACTGAGAGAAGGACCTGGAGCAGCCTGGAGGGAGGGAAGGGAGGATTCTATCAGTTGGCAAGATCAATGCATGTCTGGCTCTAGCTGGGGCAGTGGTGACTGAGGGCTGCCAGTGCTCACTGGCTCCTGCTGAGCTTGCCGTGTGCTTACAGCCACTGCTATATCAAGTACATTAGTATTAAAAGGACAACAAAAGATGCCTTAATAGTAATTCTTCTATGAACAGTCATACACAAATACAGCTTTAGTTCCCTTCTCCTTGATTCTTTTAGGGACTCCTTTGCTGGTGTGAGGCATACATCTTCATGTTCATGTATTCCAGATGCCCCTATCACTATGACACCAGGACCACTAATCTTACCTAGTTTTGTGGTTCAGTACCTCAGGAGGGAGGGCCTGGAGCTATTTGCCAGCACCACTGGTCATAGTGTTGCCACAAGGACAACTGGGACGGATGGAAGGATGAGCAAATAGATAGTGCTGAGGTCTGCCTATAAGGAGTAAAATAATTTGTATTCCCATCCTGTAATACTAAGCAACCTGGAGAGTTTCTTTCTGATGGCATTAGCCATGTCACCCCAGAAACAACTGTAAAGGAGCAAGGAAAGCCTGATTCTCTTATACCACTGTGCCAGAGCCAGACTTTTAGTAAATACAACATGGCTATACCTGTCTTTTTGTCATGAACTCAGAGTGAAATAAATGAAAGCTAAACATTTTCAAAATCAAATATTTGCCAGGTGGTGAAACAGGTTGCTGCAGTCAGAGGTAAGCTGTTCCTAGGTGGCCTCAGTCAGATCCTGCAAGCATCTGGGACCACAGTCAAGAGGCCTTCAGATTGCTGGAGGCCACTTGTAGATAAAGATTCACAAGTAGAAAGTGCACAGATTCTGTCCAAATGGTCTTAATGAAGATGACTTAAATATGGACAGTTAAAATGTCCCATATGTTAGCTTCCTACAGTCATGTATGTGTGCCTTATGCAGGGTAAAACCTGAGCAAAACAAAACACTCACCAAGAGAGGAGCTCAATATAAGAAAGCCAGAGTCTGGTATTTGGCTGCATCTTTGCTTGTTGCTAATAGTAACTTTCCTGGAAGGAAAGTATAAAGCTCAAAATTAGGCTTGAGCATGTATCCCCAGTTGGGCCTGTTCTGCAGATATGTTTTTTCCACTCTCGAAAGCAGCAAGTACCAGAAATTGGAGAGGAAGATCTAGACACGGCACAAATATGAAATGCAAATACAACACATTCCGGTACAGACCCTTCCCTGAAACAAGCCCTGGGGAAAAGCTATCTCCTCCTGATGATGACAGTGCAAAGAACTTCAGCATAACAGTATTTATTCAGTTAAATGAGAGCTGTAATGCACTTTAGCCTTAGAGACAAAAATTGAACTATTTAAGTGCATCATTTTTAAACGTGAGGATTTATTTGCACATGGCTGCTGACTTCTGTGGGAGTCACTCTGCAACCAAAGGCATTTCTTTGAAAGGCTCTTCAACAGGTGAAAAGGTTGTCCTATATACTATAAGAAATTATGCTTTTTTGCTTTAAGTACAAGAATAAGAGCAAGGAAGCGCAGACTTAGTTCACATGCAAACAGAAGCAAAAATATATTTAACTCCACAGGTTTCAATTTTCCAGAGTCAAACTAGTTCTAGAAACACAGGGACAATTTGGGCTTCTTGCCCAGTAAATTGCTGTACATTAGAGACACCCCAATCAAATTTCATGAGAGTTTAGCACTATCTAGGACTTAGGAGTTGAGCTTCAGACTCATTTGGCCGTTGCTCAAATCAGTTGCCTCATGCAAGTCAGTTCACTGTCTTTTACCTCGCTTTGCTTCAGTAAATTGATAATAAATATATTCATCCTCTTGGAGATGATTGGATGAGAATTAAGTAATATTATTAGGTACACTCATACTGCACAAGTGATGCTAACATGGTAACATAACATGCTTCATCTAGTAGAGAGCTTCTTTCTGCAGATGAGGATACTAAGAAGTTTTAATAAGCAACTTGACTTTTGCCTTCACACCAGTAAGAGTCATCCACTTGCTTCAAAAGCCTTGCTATTTATTTTTTAACATATACGATTGAGCATTCAGCATACACTTCTCAAGATTTTTAACATGGAACTTTTAGTTAAGCTCGTGTGATCACTGAGGTTTCCACCTAAACTCTCCCTAACCTCAGAAACTAATTTTTCCCAGGACAAGTTTTTCTTTAAATATATGATGTAGTAATACCTCTTTCTAATAAAAACCTACAGAACTCTCTTTATCTTTGCTGATGTGTGTACTGCACTTGAAAAAAACCCTTTGTTTTTGTAGATCCAGCAACTTGACAAGACAGGAATCAGTAAAGAGCAGGCTGATCATTCTGTCTCCATTGACAAGCAGCGAAGGAGTTAATTATCTGCTTCTTTTCACTAATTCTTTTGCAGAGCTTGGCTATGCATATTAAATGTCCAAGTTACCAGATTCAAAGAAAAATTTGATCTCAATTTGGCTACATATTAAAAGTGCCATTCCCTGTTGTCCTACCTATCACTGTTAATTGCATATATTCAGCCCTCTATTGGAGAATAATTTAGCTTCATATTGAAAAGAAACAGCCCTGGCCTTGGTTATTTTGGCATACAAGTCTCCAGTATGACTCTGTTTTCTAAGCAGACATTAATGATTCTAAAACTAATACTCATTGTTTGAAGAGGCATAGCGGCCTTGGCATTTACTTAACCTTTTGTCTCATGTATGAGACTGAGTCAGCCTAAATCCTTTTCTTAATTAATAACTATTCCTTTTTTTTTTCTCCTGTCCAACATTATTTATTAAACAATTTGCATGCAACAATTAGAGTTGAGAGATTAGGAAAAAAAACACCGTATGAGCAAGCTCACTTAGGGTATAACAACCATGAAACTGGTCCCCTAACTCAAGCGAACCACTGAGCATGAATGAGATGGGAATAGGGAGCAAGTAAGGTCAGGTAAAAAAATCAAAGCCCAAGTCCACCATTAATATTAAGCTCTTCACTTAAAAAAAAAAATATATAAAATAAAAAATTCCAGAGGGAAAGCAAAAAATATGACTGGAAAAGCATAAAAACAGGGATTTGACACCTATAGTGAATGTGGTAATTTTGGTTGTGAATGAAGCGCAACCACCGAACCTGTTCACTTACTGCTGTGGTAGAAATAAACTATCATTCCAGATTCCTGTATTGTTTGAGATGGAACCATTGATCTGTCTCAACTGGAGCTCACCTTATTTTCTAACATGTTAGTTTCTAATACTTCTTTCCACCATTGTGTTCTCCTCTATTTTGCACATGCTACTAATGAGTGGGCAACAAGAGACCCTTATGAATATTCACATCAACGTGCAAACCAGCAAGGACACCTTTGATGATGAAAACAAAAACATTTGGGGAATTGCATTACCAGTTCTGTTATATTAACTAAGAGCAGGACTGCAGCTGGCTCACTTATAAATACACAATACACAAGGAAGTAGAGACTTGTGCATCTTCCCTCACCTCCCAAAGAGTAGCTAGATTCTCTTCTCCCAGGTAACAACTGACAGGGTGAGAGGAAACAGCTTCAAGTTGTACTACAGGAGGTTTAAATTGGATACTAGGAAAAATGTCTTTGCTGAAAGAGAGGCTAAGCACTGGAACAGGCTGCCTAGGGAAGTGGTGGAATCACCATCACTGGAAATGTTCAAAAAATGTGTAGATGTGACAGGGCTTAGGGACATGCTTTAGTGGTAGACTTGGAAGCATTAGCAGCTGGACTTGATGATACTGGAGATTTTTTATATTCTATGTGTAATTACAGATGCTTTGCTCAGTGGATTGGCTGTCTACAAGAAGAGCGACTGAGTCACCTTTCATATTTTACCAGGGTTGGATGACAAACCAGGCCTACATGAAAAGCTATAATGTTCTCCAGACTTCACAGTGATAAACAGCATGGATGTCATAATATGAGCCATATCTTGCATCCATTAGAAGATTTAAGGAATGAGATTAATTCTAAGCATTGGCATCAATGTCATCCTAAATCTTACATAAGCTCTTGGCATCTCCCACCTAAATTGCTTTAGGACATCTCTGAGTACCACACAAAACTCTTAACTCACAACTCGCATGAGAATGTACAGGCAGTGAACCCTCCTACATGTATGATGAGGTCTTAAAGGTCATATGCATGACTCGCTTCTTCACAGGCAGTGAAGATGTGGTGAAGAAACAAAGTGGGACCACTGATCAGAAACCTTCCTGAGAGCTGAACTGGACCACAGCCACTACCTTAGAGCTGATGCTTGCAGTAAGAAAAGCCTGTCCCTAGGGATGCAGAAGTGTCATTTTCTTCAGCACTACTTCACCAGTGTGGCATTACTTTACAGATTATTTCAGGCATATAGTTCAGCAAGTACATTCAGGGTATGAACTTAGGTTCTAAAATCCAAATCCACATCTATAAACCAAACATAATAATAAGCTAACAGTTTTCAGTAAGACATCAACATTTGCATGCATCTTCCTACTCGTTATGTGCAGTACTACATTTTTTAATGTTTCTTGGATGCTAGCCAGAGAGTCTGAGTCCCTAGTTAGTTCATCTAATACTTTCTTGCCACAATAGATCTGGGTCTTGGCCAAGTACTGGACTCATACTGCATACAAAACCAGACAATTTTCTCCCTTATCTATTAGCAGTCTTCACTTCCCAGGAAAGGGGGAAAATATTATAAATTAAGATAAGTAAATACATAAAAATTCAGCAGTGACTATGGCAGAAGTATTTTCAGCATCTTTTAACACTGTGTGTAATCAAAAGATTTTCTTATGTATTTGTATTACCTTAGTTTCCCAAGAGTCTAATTCATGACTATTCACCTGAACAGAAGATCACTTCTTTAAACCCCTCCTGGAGTTCCTCAGGCTTTCCACAAGAGTGAGCAAGGTTACATGACCTGAAATAAAACAGGGGAGGAAGAGTCTTCAGTACCATCCTTCCTTTCTTAGTATTTCTCAAACTATGGTCTATGGAAGAGTTTAAAGAGGCCATAAGGGGTTAGAGGTGGTCTCTGTTTTACACCTGACCTTGAAAAATCTTATTCATTATTCAGGACCTCTGGTTTCTTCAGAGGAAACACAGAGGAAATGCCTTTTGAAAGAGCTTTGAAAACTCCAGTGCAACTCTGATGGGCAGGAGAATGCTACTTTATTGAGGGTTTAAAGTAGCAGATGAATACTTAGCAAAGAGCAAGAAAAAAAGGCATGAATGATGAGTGATCCTGGCTGTGGCTATACAGCCACTTTAATCCACCTGAAGTCTGAGCTGCCCTTGGAAGGGCTGGTGCTGCCTGCCCTGCCCTGATGGGACCATTTTTGGCCACTTGAAGATGTGAATTTAATCGGAGAAATAATAGGCTAAACATCATCTGACCCTAAATGCACCCCTTGATACTGCTGAGCACACAGAAACACAACACTCCTCAGAGCAGAGCAGGCAGGCATGAGGAAGTAAGCGTGGAATGGAAAGGGTGTGCTGTGCCCTTGGGTAACAGTCCCCTTCATGCTGACCATGCAACCGCCAGGAAACCTGAGAGAAGGACAAAGCTATGAGCAGCAGGGAAGATGTCTCATCTTTACCCAAGGCTGCAGCTAGAATCACATCCCAGTCCACATGGAATATTTTGCTGTCAGTGTAACACTAATCAGAGTAGTCCACTGGGTTGACTTGTAAAATTTTGCTAATAATACCAAGGTAGCTGACAAGTTAATAGAGCATGATTCCTGTACCTTCTGCTTGAGCTCTGTAAGCACCTTTTCTGCTTAATTTGTCCCCCCCCCCCCAAAAGCACCAGTGCCTTAATTTCAGTTGTTTCAGAAATTAGATCCTTTTGAAGAATGAAAGGATGCTGTGCCTTTTTTTTTTTAATGAAGACACCTAATTAATGGAAGCCATTAAAGATACTTGCAAAAATGATTCAGATTTTTATATATGACTAACTAACTTACTATTGCTCTTCTTGGTCAGAGATTAATGGGAATCTCTTAAAGGATAAAGAAATATTTAACAAGCTGCAGGATATATATGGTCTTGGAACACACTCTGAGATAGTGTGAATAATAGGAAATATGGCTGTTTATTTTCTTGACTAATGAACCAAAGCTAAATGCAGCTAGCGAGATGTCAAAACTCTCAAACCCAGCCCAAAAGAAAAACAAAAGCAAACAGCAAAAACCTAACAAACCAAGTGGATATTTTTTATATTAATGTAAACATATACTTTAGTGAAAAAACTCACTATTTTAGTGAAAAAAAACCACCATTAAGCAATTCAGGCTCTCATGTGGTCTATCTCAAGATGGCGTAGTAACACACCAGTGTGGTATCTAAAATGTTTGAGGTGCACCAAAGAGTTTCAGGAAATAGTTTAAAATCGGGTGATACCAAAGAGTCAGCCACTCCTTGGGAGGGGAGAGAAAGAGAGAGACTGTGATGGAGAGAGAACAAACCACTTTGCTGCTCAAAAGAGCTTCCCACAAGTAAATATCCTTTGCAAAGTAATGGCAACAAGGAAAATTGACTTCCAAGAACACAACTAACACAGTCACTTGATGATTCCCTTGATGATGGCAGATGTGGACACCCTTCCGTTTTCCAAGTTTTTCAGATTATAAGTGACCTCAGAGTGTCTTTAAACATCTTGCCCCCAGTGGGTTGAAAAGCATGTGCAAAGAGGGAATAGAGCATCTCTAGGCTGACTCTGGCACTAAGGGAGGAGAGCAGATAACATTTCAGAGAAGCCAAACCAGTCTCTCAGGCAACTGAAGACAGTGTTTGGTTCTTTTGATGACGGAGTTGCCAAGTATTTCCTGCAGCAACAAACTTCCATGATTCATATGACCAGGTGAAACAGAAATAGTTCCCTCTCTGGCTGAAACAAATAAACTCACTCCAGCTTTCTTCCAAAATGCATCCCAACAAAGGTAGGTAGTAATGGTGAGCCTTCTGCAGCTTGACACCCAATTATTTCAATATCCACTATAGCTTCCCCTTCTCAGGGCTCATCGTTCTTTTCCCTTTAACTTTCTGAAGGCACACAAAGAATTGAATAACCTTTTCTCTGAGTACCTGGCTGCAGCCACATCACTGAAGGGGGTCCTTTCGACATTTTAAAAGACCTGAAGTGTGTGAAAACATGGCACTGCAAGTGAAGAATCTCATCAGAGAACGGAATAAGAAGATTTATTTTATTTTTAATATTTGAAAGATTTCAAAAAGCATTCAACTGGATTTCTCACTAAGAGGATGAGTGAAGAGAATCCTTTGTAACTAAGCTGGGAGGCCCAAGTCTTTTATCCATTGTTACACAGTTTTTCCCCAGGGCAGAGTTAGGAAGGCCTGAAAGCCCCAGACGCTTAACAAGGCCAGTACACTGGGTGGGCTTTTTCTGCCATTGCCTAAGCTCCTCCCGAGGTAGGAGCCATCAGTGCTGAGAGATCCAATGCTCCATTTCAGCCATCAACAGAGATTATTTGGGAAGATCCTAAGAGCAGAGATGAATCTGCCTGACCTGCCAGCAAATACACAGATGTGTACACACACACCTTTGGTGCTGAGCCACCCTTACGTCTGTTTCTTTAATAAACCAGAATTAAAACCATTCTGTGGCAGATTAGTAGTGAGTTGGTACTTCAAGTGATTGCTTTGTGCCAGACTTTGCCAAAACATTAGGTATGACCGGCTAGCTGAAGATACATTATCTCTTTCAGGACAGACTGCCTAGAAGGATACAACTAGAGTAACAGTACTGCTAACATCCTTGTTTTGCTTTTTGAGCTTTGTACATTTTTATGTGGAATCCCTACAACCTTGATACAAATGAACTGGTGGGTTCAAATCAAATAGACTTTGGCACATAGCCCCTGAGCTTGGTACGCATCAGTGATGGATTCATACTTCTATTCCACAGATATTTGCATTTGGCTGAAAGTGAGAACTTGCTTGAGTGATTCCCAAGAGCCAGTAATACAAGTAGGAGCTTGGGTCCTGAGGCAGGATACCCAGAACACATTCTCACCCTCCACCCTCCTAAACTCTTAATCTAGGACTTGGCCTACCCAGTTCACTACCAAACCATAAATGTGAAAGATCTTTATGGGTAAATTTTTGCTTTGCAGCACTTTGTAGCACTTTTGGTCTCTGTGAGATTTCCTCTGTTAAGACAGCCACAGAGGTGCATCAACTGGGAACTGCAAAAGACAGTTGACTACCCTATGTCCATTTCTGCCCCAATCAATGTGTCAGAGATCACCATTCAAAGTTGCTCTCAAATAAAAGATGAGATAAAACAGCTTTTAAGCAATTAAGTATCAATTTTCTAACTTGCTACAGAGCTTGTAGAACCCTAATAGAGCAGAATTTTTAAAGGGAGATGTCTCATGCGTGAGTCTACTGCCCAGAAGCGGAACATGGAGTTTGTAAATAACAACAGAAATACAAGCAGTGCCTATTTGCTTACTTGATCCCACTGAAATGAATGGTCTGTGGTTTAGGTACATGTTAGTGTCATAAAGTAGGGTATGCCTGGGGACCAGGAAGTGTCTGCTTCACGCATCAGTGATGGAGTTATAGAGTGGCAGCAGTCGTTTCATAGACAAAGTTGCAGGAGGATTTTTACTATGCACTCAACTCTCCCTTTTTAAACTCCCAATAAAAAGCTGAAGAAATTCCTAGTTCAGAGTAGGATCCAGCTAGAGATTTTTAAATGATCCCACCCTTGAGAAAACACAGCTTGCAAGCTCTGATTATGAGAGCCCTCCAAGCACTTGGGTGTGCTCTCACACAGGAGTGAATCTGGGAATGACCAAAACTGTCTTCTATAAAATTATTGCTCCCTACCCCAGGCACTTCTCCATTAAAGCCCCACCTCTCCTTCTCCAGCCCCACCTCTCCTTCTCCAGCCCCACCATCCATATGGAGAAGCTTGAATAACCCAAGTTAAAAAAGCATAATACCAAGTAGTTGTATTTTAATGTTTATTCTATGGCTTTCTGTACAATAGGAATAATCGCTATTGCTTGGTAGTACACTCGCAACAAATAGCTTCTGAGATTGCTCAAACACTTTAGCTCCACTTCAGCTCTTAATCAAACTGAGCAGCTGTTTATTGCAATTACACTATAAAGCAATAGACATTATCCCTTAAGTAACTGTCTTATTAATATAGGTAGTTATACAGCTATTTCATAGTTACTCTTAAATAACGGCTTTTAATTATTTTATTAACATAAATAACCATCTCAATAAATTTAAATTAAATGCATATGTGAGAAATGTAATTTAAAACATTGCACAAAATTGCATCTGTTTACTAATGTTTAAATTGATGCCATTGTGTAGTTCAAATAAAATACAACTTTATTTCAATTTTTGATCACCAGGGTACACCAACACTGCAAAACCTTCCTAAATATTGAAATGGGCACTGCCTGATCTGTATTCTGTTATTAATTTGCTGTCAGAAGAATAAGATTTCTTTTTATCTACAAAACTTACAATTTAATGTCCCCATTTAGTTTCCTTCCCACTCTCAGTCACAGCAACAGATGAAAATGGATTGCATTTTGCCCTCCAGTTCACTTGTGCAACTCTGCTTGCAATGGAGAAAAGGATTTTATTTTCCTGTGCAATACTCAATCCTCCATATCTTATGCCATTTGTTCTGGTAGGATCAAGCTCTTTGCCTTCAGCTAATGGGAAGTCAAACATTGCCTGACCTGGCCAGAAATCCCAACTTGTCCTCATTGAGGCCAGTTTATTGTTCATTCTACCCTAAGATCTGCAACTGCAGAGCAGGCAACACTTGTACATCAGCTTTTATCTCACACTAACCGACATTTATCTCAAAAGGGTCTGGAGCACACATTAGCATATGCCACTCCTCATTTTACAGGATGCTCTGACCATCACATTGGTGTACTCAGGTGCTGTTTTCACCAGAACACTTGCTTTTGAGGATGAAACAAAAATCTCTTCTCCTTATTCTGTTCTTATTCCTCTCCTGAAGGATGGGGTGAAAATAAGGTTGGAAAAAATAAAGGTGCAAAATGAGGTGAAAAGGCCTCACATTCTTTCCTGCCAGGCCTCACATTCTTTCCTGCTTTTCTTCTGCCACTCAAAACTTTTTGATTCCCTTCTATATCTGGTATAGAGCCCTATAAATGTGAACCTCTACCTCTCTGAAATCAAATCACAACAAACCATGTCAAAACTAACTGGGATGTATTGGGGAAAAAAAGTGTTGAAATCAGGAACATGTAAAGAAAAGTTTCTCTGAGGGTCTTGATCTGGATCTCAGCAACTTTTAAAATGGGAAATGAGGCATATTTGGCTCAGTTAACATCAAAGATTTTGAAGGGAAGAATTTGGTTCATGAAATCCAACCTACTGATGGTGAATTCTGCCAACTAACAAAGCCCATCCTACCCTCTGCCTGCTAATTAGAGGACACAATCTCCCTACAATGAATCATTAAAGAATGGTGTTTCAATGCATATATACACTTTGTATTAGGATGAAGGGTGCCTCAGTGACACCATGCCTATGGAGAGCTGGAATGCAGCTGGAGATAACAAAGATGAAAGCAATGATTTATTTATTTCAATACTTCTATTGAAATGTAGCAGGTAACATGAAGGGATAATTACAGGCTCCGTCAGAAAGGGGTTACTGATGCTGTGATCTGGCAGACACACTAAGCTACTCAGGAGACAAGTTCTTAAAAGTTTACAGACTATGCTGGGCAAAGAGAGGCAGTTCAGTACAAAGGGATTTTACAGAAAAAAAAAGTAGAAACTAAGAGAGAAGGCATGTTTAAACTCCAGGTAACACAGTTATCGGGGTTTGGATAATTGAAGTTCCAATGTGTATGTACCCACACTGTCGCTCACCTCTGAGCCCCACCTAGGCATCCTGACATTTATGTAATCTGAAATCCTGAAAGCTCTGAGTTTAGACAAGTAAATTGTTGCCTGTCAATTTAGTCTTGACTGAGAGACAGGTGTTTTGTTTCAGAGTAATACTCCTTTCAAACTCCTTTATTGCCAAACTCGGATTACTGAACTAAAGGACTACAAAAAATGAAACAACTCACAAGCAGGCAAAGACATTTACACACCTTGAAAAAAGGAACTCTTTGGGCAAAATAGGAATTTTTTATGTTTTTTTTCTTTTCTTTTTTTTCTCATGGGATTCTCAGCTCTAGCTCTCTGGTGGGATTTGGGGGAGCCTGGAGGCTTTGAAGGTCCCTGTGTCTTTGGCAATGTAGTAGATCCTGTGCTACTGCTAGGCAGTTTTACAAGATTGTTCTGCTGAATGTAAAGTGCTCTCTGAACAAAACCCTGAACAAAAATACAGATGAGAATCTGAAGCAGAATTATTCAAACATGTAGTTCTGGAAACAGACATACAAATAAACCCACTACTTACACAGCAATCTGATGCCAAAAGTGCAAGCAAGGAGCATCTGTTAGCTACCTGACACCTATCTCCTAACTTTACTTCTAATTCTAAGTGGGTCATTATTATCAAGTCTCCATTATCCCTAGTAAGTGACTGGGATATTTTCTAATAACACCCAAGTTCTCTCCTGGCACAACTTTTCACAAGCGAGTTATGCAGTCCAAGAGCTGCACATACTGATGGTGCCATTGGGATCCCACATCTGATTGTTACTACAGTTTCGTACTGTTAATGCATTGGAAAGTGAGTCAGGGAGCCCAGAAAACGGCTCAGGCAGAACACAGCACCATCCATCTGATCCCAGATTTAGTCTACCTTTGAGATGCTGTTGCCTGCAAGCAGCAGATGAGTTCCATTATCACAAAGTGCCTTGTTGCAGAAAGCAGCAGCAAGCAAGACCTATAATGCACTCGCCCAATCCTGCCAAAATTCATGTCCTATAATTTAGGTTTTCCTTTTTATATGCCTCTGTATCTGGGTGCTGGGGACCACACACTTGTGTCTTCTTGGCATTGTGGCATGGTTTGGACCTTAATTTGTTTGTTTATGCCATTAAGTGTGTTGAAGGTAACAGAATACAAGCTTCATCTCACTGACCTGCCAATAACCTCAGCTCTGACCTGAAGGGATCACATGTTCAGGCATAGGTTAAGGGTCTCATTTAATTTAGAACCTTAAGCTGGATTTGAGCTGTAGCACCAGAAGTAAAAATCCTGCATTTTTATCTGGGAAGCCACACGGCTCTGGTTTCCTGATTGGTACTTGGGACATCCCAATTTTGGCAAACCATGGAGATACCAACCCTTTGCTCTACTTTCTGCCCTCAATTATGGCCAACTAGTCTGTTTGGTTGCTTTTTGTTTCTTTTCTTTTCTTTTCCTTTCTTTTCTTTTCTTTTCTTTTTTTTTTTTTTAAGGATTTGAGTGACAAAGTGACTATGCATATTATTCCACATTTGAACTGTAAGACTTCAGTATTTCTGCCTCTAGTGTGTAATTGGATCAGCTGCCAGTTACAGAAAGGAGCTGGGTGAGTATTAAGTGTGTGGAAAATGAAGAAGAGTCCAAGTGTGAAGGGGAGGAATAATTTGACGAAGCCTGCAGTGAGCTATGTGGTTTTCTCATTCCAGAATGGAGCAGGTTATGAAGAACATGAGAAAAAACTGGCTTTGATAAATTCACTTGTGTTCACAGACTGCTAGACACAATCTTGGAGTGACCCAAGACATATGGAAAGCCACAGTCTCTGCCCCAAGTAGCTTACAATACTGACATCATAATAATGAGGATTGTGGAATGCCAAAGTGTAAAACAAAAATGCTAGCAAATCCTCTGAGATATGTATAGGCAGTCTGTAGGTTTCTGGTCAATTGCTAGTGGAGGGACAGATCTGGATACTGAATGGGTAGTCAGAAAGTCCTTCACTTCACACTCTTACAAAAGAAGCAAAGGAAACAGTAATTACCTGGAAATTTGCACACAGTTGTCCATCAGCTGTAGAAATCCAGCATAGCATCCACCACACTGATCTACAAGGGATGAAAAAGAAACATTCCTTAGAGATGCAAACACAGAGGATTACAAAAACGCCAAGTGAATTTACTGCCCAGTGGCAGCCAGGATACACATAGCATTGCCAAGAATGTAGAGAGAGGAAAGAACAACTGAGGTCTGCTATCTCCCAGCTCTAGGTTTCTCTAAGCTACACTTGATGGTTCACTGCCCATAGATCCAAAATGATAGTGTGTGTGATTTGGAAATTCTTCTGCTATGCCTTCAACAGCAGTCACTAATGTCCAAAGGACCCCTGTGTTAAGGCCATAGGATTGTATTCTCCCTCATTGATATAAAAGCTCTCCAGACAAGTCTATCAGGCAAAATCACAAGAAACAGCTCAAAATAATTTCTGTCCCAACTCTCCAAGGGGGCCAAGGCATGAAGCCCTACCTCAAAGGAAGTCAAGATTGGGTCAGAACATCTCAGAGTCATAGAAAAGGAGAGATGGCAAGTGGTGGTAGTGTAAAGGTTTTATCAGCATGAGTTTAGATGACCATGTTGCTCATAGGTCACTGTGCTTTCCAGCTGACTAGCAACAGATGAAATAAGGAAGGCAATGGCCCCTGCATTTCCAGGTTGCAACTGCAGCCAAGTGTGCCTTTTTATCCGCCCTTTAGTCTGGAATATGCATGGCATTGCTCAGAAGGCAGATGGATTTATATGCAAAAAGGAACTCACCGTGAGATTCCACTATTTATTGTGTTACCGGGAGGAAAACTTCAAATGCAAAACACTTGGTTTTGCCTACAATTTGCATACTTCCTGCATTATCTAATACTGATCTAGAACAGGTACTTCAGAGATCTTTGTGAATAAAATCCCTTCTCCACCAGGAAGGCACCAGAAGTGGGTTATTCTGATGTGAATCCACAACTGTTACAGCAGAAAACAGGCATAGCTCTTCATGGCTCATAGCAACAGCCACAACACTGAGATATGGTTGTAAAATAAAGGCATAGTTATAATTTATTTATACTGCAGTGATGCCATTCTTCAGGCACCATACAAAGAGTTTACTGAAAACCACTTGCATTTTTCTCAGAAGGTGCCATCTAGTCAGATACAGAGAGACACTGACAGCTGAGTGGAAAATAATCTTGCTGTTTCTGACATTTCTCAAATTAGGAAGAGCTTCTAATGAAGCTTCTGTAAGATGTCTCTCTCAAGGACTTGTTGGATCCCTTTCTTGCTGCTAACAGATGCACACGAGGTGATTGCCCTCCTGTGCTCTGTGCTTAATTCTCTCACCTCATACTATGCTGCTTGTTTCCTGCACTTGGAAACCTCCTACTTGTGTTTGACCTCTCTGAACACTCTCTTCAGCTACACACAAGGAGATGGAGGCCTTGGTAACCTTCTATCCCAGTAGTTCTTTTCTTGAAGTCATAAAACTATGTCTCTTTTTTTTTTTTTTTTTCTCTGCTGTTTGTGGTTTTTTTGTTTGTGGTTTTGTTTTGTTTTGTTTTCATTGCAAAGAACTAGGGGAGTTACCCCTTACAGTGCCTGGCTTTATGTTGAGCTCTGCAAAACATCTTGGCAGCTGCAAAACATCTTAGCATGAAATTTCCTAGCCCCTCCATCTCCTCCCCTCAAGCAAAGGGCCTAGGTACCAGTAGGTGGAGGTTACAAGCCTCTGCCTCCAGCACTTTTCAATGATGTGAGTTCACAGGAGCTGGAGGCTGTAGATGCCTTCTGCTCCAGCAAGTTTTCTTTTTTCCTTTGTTCAGGAAATTTTGTCTTTGTAAAAGATGTTATCAACAAGAGAATTCGCCCTTCTGTTGTCCGGCTTTGAGAAAAGAGTCTGATTTGTGCTCTTAGATAAAAAATCGTCGAAAAGTCATCAAAGGGCTCCCTGACTTCAATGGAGCAGTTGAAAAGGGATGTTCCTACTGCTGGCCAGTGTCTTTCCTTGCCCAGTACAGCATCACTGGCAGCAGTCAGGCAGAGTGAGCAGCTCAGGCCATCATTCCACGGCGCTCTGCCTCCCAGCACAGATCTGCTGCTCCGAGCGCAGTGCTTGTGTCATGTTGTTTACAGAGTGTGACAGACCAGAGGAGAGCAGAGGTATGGTCAGAAGGGAATGAAGCCAGGCACAGCTGCACTGGGAAAGCATCATCAGAGGTATTGGGCTCTGTAGGACAGAGGGAAACTGAGCTGAGGGATGCAGAGGAGGATTAAAAAGCAAGTGGCATCTCTAATACATTTTGCCAGGATATAGGATGAGTAAAAGAAGCATGAGACAGATAAACAAGAGGTAAAACTGGTTTAGGAAAGAAGGGGAGAAATACATGGAAAATACAATAGTCATGGAATCCCATCAGTAGCAACAACTTCAGAAGAAAAGAGGACTGATGGATGGCTGTGTTAGCATGGGCAAGGAAGGATAAACCAAATTTCTTCCAAGCATTTAAGAAGAAAAAACAAAATGCATTTAAAAATATCGGGAGGGGAAGGAAAATAAAAAGCGAGAGAGCACCAGAGGACAAACAGAGAAATCAGAGAGAGAGGATTTCTATGAGCACAAAAGTAGAGGTCAGTACCCTGTGGTCATTTCCCAATAAAGGAGGAAGTAGAAGTGAAGGAAAATAACTAAATATAAAAGACTACTTGTAAACAATTGAGACAGACTGCTACTTTATGATCTTCTTGAAAGTTTGCTATTACCACATCTGCAGTGATAAATATCTCTGTAAAACACTAGCTTATTGTAAGCAAAAATGCACAAATGCACAAAACAGCTCTGCCAGGCGGACAGCAAAGTAACAAGAAGTCATTTCCCTCCCTCCCCCCTACCCCCCCAAAGCCATATGGAACCACTTTGGTCCATGAACGTGCCCTCTTCAGCATAAACCCTTGGAAGAGGTGCATGACAGGGCAGTACAGCAGGCGGATATTGATCAATATGATGAGAACTTAAATGTAGGATTATGCTGGGAAGCTAGAGCTTAATTGAAATAATAATTACACAGGTTGATCTCTGACCAAGACTCTCCATTTCTCATTCTGCCCCAGTTACTCTTTTTCTTGTCACAGTTTGTCTAAGCAGAAAAAGTACTTCTGGATCATTCTTGGCAAGACCACCAAAACTGAAGATTATCAAGAGTCTCCTCTGAATGGCAATGGCATCCATACAAATGGGTACAAACATACTCAGGAGCTGTTTGGTCTACTGCTGAGCCTGAGATGGTTCCCTCTCATGATGGTAACCTCACATCATTCATTAAGCCCAACGTAATGTCTCGAATCATCTCCAGGGTGCTTTAGAGCACAGCTCCAAGCTCACTTCTTCAAGGAGAGAGGATCGCCTGAGCCATCTCACCCACTTGAAGCCTGAAAAAGGAGCCATGGGAGGGATGTGCAGGCCCAGTGCTGGCCAGGGGTAGTTCTGTGGAAGAAGGATGGATAGGAAGAAATGACCAAAGACTAAAGCCAAATTTCATTTTGCAGACCTCACTGAGGGTATTCATCTAGCTTCAGGGTGTAGCAAATACCCTACTCTGCAGGAGGGAGATAATTCCAAACTTAAGGCTTAAGCCAAGACAATTTTGTTACATAACTCCCTCTTTTGAATGAAAGGAGGAACCATTTTCCATGCTGTCATAACTTGAAAAATAAGTATGTATGGGTAGCCTTCAGAATTTAGGCATAAATTTGATGGGGTTAAAACTTGTACCTTCTGACAGGTTTTCAGACAAATACCTGCAACCAATCCTTCGGCATTATACTGCAAATGCTGTCCTGACTTCAAACCCATCAGTGGGGCTATATGATTAAAATCAACAATTTCAAAGGCCTTTTGATCAGGGCCCCATTCTGGAAAGGACAGCTTCAGACTGACACTGAAAGTAGATTTTACAACGTATATATGTACACTCACTTGAAAAGAAAGAGGCACATATAATCCTTTGTTTACCACTAAAATCCATTTTCTTCTGTGGTAGAACACCAAGATAAGTGAGACAACAATCTGGCCCCAAATCCTCAATTCCACAAACACCCATACTGGGCTGCTAAAAAGATGAGACTGCTTCAGAGGCTGAGTCCAGACCTTGCAGTCTTCATTCAGGACATCAACTCACTGACTGCAATGCCAGTATTACCCTAATTCATAATAGTATCTTCACTAAGAGTATTTCTGTAGGTGTCTTATTTGTCAAAATAAAAGCCTTTTTTTGTTTGGTTGGTTTTGGCTGAATGTAAGAAAGAAGATGCAGATTGATTTTTTAAATAGAAAAAACCTCCATATCCTCTTTTTCTGGAACAGACAGCTCAGAGACACAGCCAGCCTTTCTTTTTTGTCACATACCCCTTCAAATCCTTGTTACATACACCACCCATTACTACCCTTGCTTTAAGATTAACTGCTGATCTGAAGACCGACTGTGCTATCCTTAAGGCCAGATATTCTTGGGATTTCATTATTCTATCAAGGTGAGTTTGTGCTTCTAAATGGGCAGCTGTACTGTAAGTGAAACACAAAGGAGCAGAATTCAGCCTGTTCCAGTGTGGGTCTAAAGCCCAGGGTGTCTGTGGTGTTGTAGTCTTTTGTTTCAAATGCAGATAGATAAACTACAGCCCTTTTTTCCATGACTGTTATAATGCAGAATATGAAAAACTCTTGGGATGGTTTAAGCTGCAGGGTATTCTCCCAGAGTTCTGTCCAAGAATAATCTAGTAAAAATGTGGACAGAGAACCATCGACCTCTGCTTTCCCCTGAACATATGCAGCTCTGATCAGTCTGGTATTTCAAGAAAAACAAGGTCCTGAACCCTAATCCTCAGACACATAACAAAGCGCACTTCACAGCTGTGATGCACAGCTACTATCAGCTCCGAGGCCTGAGTGGGTCCCAAGACAATGCCTCCTTTATCACCCAGAGGACAAATATCTAGACAGCAATATTTTCTGCTTGAATGCTTCAAGCATCTCTCGCAACTCCTGACTGAAAGGGAAAACTGAACTGAGAGTGTTTGCTGAGTGATTATTTTAATTTACTACTTGATGTAAATCTAAATGAACTGACATCCAGCTTGAGATGGACAGACAACAATCATTATGAAAAAAGAAAGCAGGCTAATATTACAGTATTGTTTGAGTAGCACAGGTTTAGGCAACTTTAGCAGTGGTAATGTAATAGATAGCGAGGCAAGATTTGCATTTCCTTTTCTTCTCTCAATTACCATAATAAGTTCTGTAATTTTAGGGCTGTTTATTTATCAGCGTCAACAAAGACGCTCAGAACATGGTGTCTGCATCACAAAGCATCACAGTCTAAGCCCTCACACACAGAGGGATCGCTGATTCTTACACACCTGATTATCTGAGTGTAGGTGTGTGTACAGGTGTTCAGGAGCAACAATATTCCCTATTTTGTTAATTCCTAAAATGGCACACATTTTGCCTCTGGCTTGAGGCAGAGTGAGGGAAAGAGGTATAAAAGGAAGAAAACTTCCTACTAAAGTTCTCCAGTGCTTTAAAAACCTGTCAAGTGACTCTGCTGAGCTCTCGTATGAACAATAGATTTGGGACTTGGCCTGCCTGCACCGGGGAGTCTGTCACTGCCGCTCTCTGATCTGGGTTTCCAGCATTTGATGGCTGTGTGGTGTCACACAACAGCTGGAGGAGAGGCGCCTCAGCTGAGTGCATGAGATGGAGGAAAAAACCTCAACAAACAAAAAGCAAAAGAGATTTCTTTGTGAAGCAGACACATGCATCTGAACTCTGCCAGAGCGAGACGCGGCACCTTGCAGCATGGCCTGTGTGCCCTGCATTGAGATGAACAGGCTTCCCTTGCACCAAAATGAGGACCAGAGAGATGGTGCACCACATGCAATGCAAGATGGAGGTCCAGCAAGAAATCCCTCCCAGTAGGGCTCAGCAGTGGGTTCACCAGCTCCTGAAGCTCCCAGAGACATTTTTCAAGCAGGACACCATCTCCACAGGCTTCTCCTGTCACAACATGCCATGGTGGCACCAAGAGCCTGGAAGAGGGCACCCCACTGGCCCATTGATCAGCAACTCAGCATATCCAAGACCTGTGTTGCACCCCCAAGGCTGACTGAATGCACCCAAAGCAACTTTTTCCTCCACCCTGAGAAGCTTCTATTGGTTTGGGGGGAATTTTTGGCTGGAGAGACTAAGCCACATGCATAATTTCTTACACATTGCCTTGAAAGTATGTATCTAATTTGAAACAAAACTTACAGCATAATGTTCCATTTTGCATATACCAAAGACTGATAGAAAAGCTCATAATTGAATAAAAGAACTTGAATAAAGATGAAACTTGATATAGGTTTCTGAGGCTTCCGTTCAACAGCCTCCATCTTTTGGAAGAACACCATGCCTTCCTATTAAGTGATTTGAACCACTATCTTAAAGAAATCTCTGCAATTCCTTCTTAAATTCTACAGAAGGCTCAAAAGCACGTCGGAAATATTTTCCCTCTGTACCATAAGATGTTTTTCATCAGAGTAACATGCCTCTTAACCCATAGCCATATATTCAATTAAATTGCATGGGCATATGTGTGTTTATTTACATAATGTGTAAATGTATAGCTGGGTATATATAAACAAAAGGCTTTCATAACACAGAGGAACACACATGGCGGTATAATTTGTGTATACGCACAATGTGTAACTGCAGCCGCTCATGTCAACACCATTCATCACCTGTATTCACCAAAATGGTGTCAGTATACTGTTCTGCATGCTGCCTACAAGTTCACCACAATGATAATCTCCCTCCTCAATTAATTAAGGACAATTTAAATATTTCAAGTGAATTACATTAACATGAGAAAACAGTAAAATTTGAATTGTGGAGCTGCGAACAGAAAACCTGTGACGAAGTTCCTCTTTCAACACAGTCAAATGGAAAGACTTTACAAATTAACAGTACACATTATGCACAGCCTAACTGTGGACATTTTCTGTCAAGCACTTAAACAGAGAGACACAACAACGTCTCCACTTTGAAAAAAAGAATTATCTGGAGGGGACCAGTTCTCACTAAGGGCAACCTTGACAAGTCCAAGCGTGCACCTGGATCAGCACTTTAAATAACTCTGCTATAACAAAGCAGTTCATCATGAAGCTCTGTCTAAATAATTGTGGGTTTGCAATGGACCTTCACTAAATGCCCTTATGTAAAAGTATTCTCAAACCTACTAAAAAGAGTATTTTCAAATGCCCCTATTGAATATTGCTTCAGTAAGAGGACTACAAATCCATGGTATGAAATGTTACAAAATGAATTTGTTTAGTTATTTAGTTATTTAGTTCTGTGGGGCTGTATAGAACAGCACTGAAATTTTATATTCAGAACTCAGAAGCAGTGAGATAACGTTTTCCCTTCTAGGGATAAAATTCTGTAAGGAAGTTTTGAAGAACTCTAGCTTGTATTTATAGCCTCACCAGACAGCTACTATGGATCTAGCACTCTTTTCACTGATGAAGTATCTGATTAACATATACCGTTATTGGGATTTGCAAATTAAAGGCTGGATCTTGCAACACTTATGTGAGTCAGCCTTAATCACACAAGTAGTGCATAGCAAGAGCAAACGTTACGGGATCAGGCCCTTCAAAAATGAGCAAAGCTTCATTAGCCCCTTCATGCAGTTTTATAAACATGCATGCTCTAATGGAGTATTATAATGTAAGTTCACACAAACTCATGCTACTCACATGAACAGCGCCCGAGACCTCAAAGGGATTTGGGACTTCCACAAATAAAATTAGGCTACGGTATGATTGGTTGATGCCAAACAAAAAATAAGAGAGACGAGAGAAGAGAGTAGAGAGAAGAGGGAATAGAGAAGAGAGAAGAGAATGCCCTCTCCATTTTCCTCAGGTTATTCCCTGGCAATGCAATAAAACACACAGAAGGGTAGTTCTAGCTTCTGTTGCTTTGCCCATGCCAAGCACTCTCACTCAGACTGGAAGAAGTTACCTCAGTGTCCAAGAAAATTATAATTCAGCTGTAAAAAAGTATACTCCTGACATGGCCCTGTACACTGAAGTGGATGGTGGACATATCCAAGATGGATGAAAATGAGCTTCTCAGTAGGGTAAATTACCTCTTGTATTTGCTCTGGGCCACCACACTGGGCTGCTTTTGTCACCTGAGCTTCTGCAGGTGCCTGAGCAGTGGAGAACATAGGAAAGCGAACAGCTGCCTGCAAAAGATCTGAAGATGCATGAAACTCCTGCTGCTCATTCTTCACCAAGCTCAGTAATGCTCAGCATGTGATGTCATGCAGGGCTATTGCAGTGACAATTATGACATCATAAAAAGCAAGGAGAAACCACCTGAAAACACCAAGAATGGATTAATTCCTCGGGGGCATTCTTCCTGCCAATGACCCTTATCATAAAAAGTGAGGGAATGAACATCATTTCCCTGAGAGAAGAGGTATTGCTTACCCAGAAAGAGTTTATTCTGGGGTGTCAACACTTCAGTATAAAGCCCACACTGCATTTCCTGTTGGTAATTCTCAGCTGTAATTATGAGAACTATTGCAATTAGGTTATTCTAATTGTGAAAATCTATTTCCTTTTAAAGACTTAAAAGTCACTGTTTTCTTTTTTTTTGTTAATGAAAAAGAACACATCAAACCACTGCAAATCATCGAATTCTTTCTTATGCCACAGAATCTGTGCACAATTTATCTAGATAAGTTTTAATTATAGCCTTTCCAGAAAGTTGTACTCTGTATAAATAAAAAGAAATATCACAGATAAATGCAGTCAGCTGGTACCAGGTTGTTTAAATAGACGATTAAGCTCAAAATGTCTAAAGTTAAATTAGACTGCATCCTCTTTCACCTAGGGCTTTTGCAAGGCACAACTGGCATGTATATTCTTGTCCACATTAATTTTTACTGCCACGGTCAAAAAACAGCGTAAGTCTGCAGCTTGTGTAGAATTTTCTGTCTTTATTTGATGTGATCATAGTAGATAAATTATCTCCCTTGATGCAGGGAGTGAAAGAAGGTTAGTTGAGGGAAATAAGGAATTTTCAGAGGAAAGAAAAAGTTTGAGGGAAACATATGGTTTAAATGCTCTAGCCTATTTCAGATCAAGCTGAGAGAGTTGAGATCTGTTGGTTCAGAGATCCAGTTCACTGCACATTCCTACTGTGCCTGCCTACTAATTGCATCCCATGTTTGTCAATCAAATATTTGCAATTAACAAAAATATTCCCTTAAGAGACGTATAACAGAGGCTGCTAAGGATCCATTGCTTTGCTATTAGAGTCAGCTCAAAAAAAAAACCAACCCAACCAGGTTTTTAAAATATTCTGATGATGATGACACTGCCAGACACTTCCAGTCAAAACATTAACAAGCAGAATAGGTGGCATGGGGGCTTTTCAAAGAGATTTTTTTCAAAGAAGAAAAACTTTGATCTTAGTATTTCTGACCCATCCTCCACCTCTGATTCTCCAATCTGCAAGTACATATAGTGGTTTAATTTCACCCAATGCATAACTTGCCTAAGGATAAACGTTGATCTAGATTTTTTTTTTTTATTTAACTCCAATTTAACTGATGCTCTAAAGCTGCCCTATCACTGCATAATGCAGACTCACAGAAGGTTTCTGAGCAGAAGCTGAAGAACGCAGGCTAGAATAATAAGAAATGCAAAAGGTTCAGAGGAAACATGAATTTGTAAATAGGTGGAAATGCTAGTGATTTGTTGGGAATTGAAGACCTTCTGCATGAAACAGTGGAACTTAGCAGCTGTGCACTGCTGCTTTAGAAACCAGTATTACATCTGAAGGTGGTGTTTGAATGCTTATATCATTGCAGTTTCAGTCAAACAAAGTTCTGTGATAAGAAATTATCAAACAAACCAAACAAAATCCCTTCCCTGTCTCATTGGATAAATTCCAAACATAATTCCACAAGAGGGAGGAACATCCAAATAATCCACTTTTTTTTCAATAATTGCATAAACCCCTCAGTCACAATAAATTGATTGGATTGGTGATGTACTATTGTATTCTCAAAGACATGGTTCATGCCAATGGAGAGCTCCTGCAAAATAATAATAGTGTGCACATTTTCTGCATGACCCAAGCAGTGAGTTTTTAATCCCACCCAAGCTAAAATGCAGTGGTCTGGTGTGAACATGACTGGGACCAGGGGACTCCAGTCTTCCACTTCTAACACTAAAACTAATTCCTTCAGTGCCATGAGCAACCACTTATCCTCACTGCTGCAATTTCTCCATCTAAATACAGAGCATAATATATAGCCAGTTAATGAAAAGAGCTCAGACTCAGGCCAAGTCAACACAAGGTAAAATTTGCCAGCATAGCTCAGCAGGTACAGCTTGATTAGCAGATTTGCCTCATGTCGACACAGCCTGCACCTGCCAACAGGATATTTTCCCTGCCATATACCAATTCTCCCATGCAAAATGAAGCTAAATCCCAGCAATGTTAAGGATTTTACCAATCAAAAGTGATCTAAAATATTGTGTGCCCTCAAGGGTGACGTTGCACCATATTCTCTAAAGCTGTAAATTATCCTGAAATCTCCTGAAGACACAGAGGAGTTCTTTTCCCTTGCCTTCTTTTTTTAACTTTTATTTTTGTTTTATTTCTCTAAAACCTCTCCTAAATTTAGGCTGTTGCTTAAAAGAAACCCTCACTATCACAAAGCTACATATTTGGGGTTGCAATAGTTGCAGACAATAGGCTAGGAGGTAAGATATGGTATTTCTCATAACCCACCAAGGCCAGTTTCTGGAACTCCAGGAAAGAAAGAAAGTTGAGAGCAGTGTCTGCAAACAAATGTCCTGAGAGACATCTGCTGGCCACTTTTACCTTACCAAGCTCCGCTCACCAACTGCAGAGCGTGCAAGTTTGAGACATAGGACTTTCTGAGTCAAGGGGCAACTTTATAGTCCTACAAATCATAAGTCTACAACATAGAAATAGCAACCAACATCCCTGCCTTTGGGCTCCATAAAAGATTTAGCAACATCCTTATTGTCTGTCGCCTTATGAAAGGAAACAAATTCATCACTGTGATTGCAATGAAGCGGGCTGCAGAGAAGCAGGACAGCTGAACAGCATCCCACACCAAGCCTGTGGGCACATCTCCAGCCTAGTGACCAGCGACAGACTTGCCTGTCATTGCTGAATAAACAGACTCTGCAGCTTGGCGTTTGCATCCCACAGCTGCCTGTGTACCCCTCTGCATGGCCACTCTAGTCGGCGTCGCAGCCACATCTGATAAAGGAGGATGGCAAAGCTGGGCAGCACAGTCTGATTAAGAAAAGACAGAGTTTAACTACCTTTCAGATCGCTGGTGTTGGGGAGATATTTAATTGCAGATTTGCATTGAACAGCCCCATTTGTAAATACACAGCTATCATTTTGCAGGGGGTTGTCAGATTACAATATTTTATCAAGTCTGAGGTGGGAAAAGAAGAGGAGGAGATGGAGGAGGAGGGTATTTTTGTTCCTGTCCTTCATTTCCTGATAAGGAGACACTTTTGATCCAAGAGATTTTTGTTGTTGTGGTGGTGGTTGTTTCTCCCTGATTTCCGCCTCCCCCCCCCAATCTGGTAGCATAAATTTGTTTCACAAGATGCAGGTGTTTGAAATATTTAAGAAGGTCTCTGGTTTTGTATTCCTAGCCTCATTGATGAGAAGGCTTATGCATCATGACATGGTGAGTTGAAGCAATGATTAAAAGGGTATTGCATATGCTCTTCCCAGCTGAGTTGTTCTTGTTTCTGTTTTTAGAGCACAGAGAAAATGTCTGCAACAGCTGCTAATAAGCTCTTATGCGACTCTAACATCATGATCTGATCACCCCAGAAGCATATAGTGGAAGCTGAGGAACCTGGTCTCAGCAATTTGACAAAAACATCCCTGACATATTTTAGCTACCATAGAAAGTTTGTGACACTTGAAAGGAAATTAAATTGTGTGTGGAAGGCTGAATAGGAATGTCGAGCTTGTGTTTGTGTGCACATGAGATTTAAAGCCATGGGCAAAGCAGGGGCCTGCGTCTTTTCAAAGGCACAAATGGGAATTAGATATGCAACTTCCATCAACTTTCAATGGAAGCACTATCCTTCGTGACTTTGAAAGTCTCTGCCTTTATTTGCTTTACCTCAGTAAGAAACAATGCTGAAAAACCTGACTGTTTGAAAAGGTATCACACCTGGAGTATTGCTACTTTGAGGATATCAATCTAGAGGCACGAGATGAAGCCACTCCAGTCTACTGATCTTATTTCACAAACACCCCAAGAAATCAGTTTATAGTACCTTTTGCTCAGAGATTCAAATTTAGAGTGCTTTAGAAGTGTAAGCTGATATGACAACAGACCAGTACAGGAATTTCCATTGGCCTACACGAGTGGGGGTAACTAATTGTGATCCCTTTCTGGGCAAAGTGAAAAATGCGGGAGGTGTAATTACATATAAAGGTCTAAGACATGACATTCTCCCATATAAACCCAAACTGCATTGTTTCATTGGTAAAGGAGGAAAGACATTGGTACATTTAAAACATATCCAGGTGCATGAACCTGAACCTACACGTACACATTGCAGAAGCTGTATAACTGCAAAGGTGTGTGCCATTTGGCTCTAGTTTTGGTAAATGTAGTGGTAACTGTTCAGTTCTTGCGTTAACAAGTGTCACGCTGTCTCTGCAGGATGAGTGTGAGCAAACAGTCTGAAGCTGTTTTAGCAGTGCATATAGCTGCATATATTTTCCATAAATAGGAGTTTATTCTTTAGCAGACAAGCTAGCATTAGAGCTGCAAAAGCACAAGTAATATAGTAAGCGCTGAGAAAAAGAAAACCGAGCAGAGAGACAATCTGTGAAGCGGAAGACATAAATAGAGAATGGAAAGGAAGAAAAATAGAAGAACGAGAGGGAAAACTAAAAGGTAAATGTGAAATGGGAGGAAAAAGAGGAAGAGATGGAAAGGGAAAAAAGATAAGTCAAAAAAAGTACTGAAAATAACTTGGGTTTAAAAAAATAATAAAGCAGGTAAAGAGAGTCAGAAAATAATCAGAAAATATATTAACTATTTTTGAATTTGCTGCAACCAGTGGTGCAGTAGAGGTCCTGCTCTAGCTGCCTCAGCCCTTACCTTATGTCAAGCAGACTAGTGGTGCTTGATCACTGATAGGGACTCTTTTGTTAGTAATTGATGGGAAGTGCTGTTTGCCACTGTGTCAACTTAGCACAGCACCAGCAGGCAGAGCAGCATCAGTACCGGTAACAGAAACTCTTTGGAAAGGTTCTTGCTGTGAGCAGAGAAGAGTCAGCTACTACATACAAATCTCTGAGGCTTGTTAGCAAGACATCTAGAAGATAGGTTTCGCAGCCTTTTGGTAACACAGATCAGTGGTTTAAATGGCAGCTCTGAAGCCCTGTACAAACAGCCACTCCTAAGTGCTGCAAGAGATCCCAACGGTTTAAGCAGTGTAGCATAAAGGGACAGATTAGAGGGAGTACAGCCAAGCCATGATGGTCAAGATCAATAACCAGAAAGTGCAAAGGTACACCTTTGCTTAAGCAAAAAGGAAACTCTCAATTGTTATACAGTGCCTGAAGAGGTGCAGGTATGAATTCGCATTCAAGCAGATGTAGTAATAAATACACATAAAAGAAAAAAATAGGTCATCTCATTCATTAAATATTGAGGGGTTTCTCTGATTTCACAAGGTACTGTTCAAATAAGCAGAGATGACAATAGCAATTTCTGCTTGAAAACAAACTTTGAGCTTAACAACCATCACAAACCCAGTATTTTCCTAGGTAGAGAGGAACTCAACATTGATTATTTTTGGACACAACTTTCTGGAGCTTGGTTTTTCCCTTGGGGAAAAACTTCACTTCATATTATGATGTCGTTTACCTGGACCTGAGCAAAGCCTTCGACACTGTCCCGCACCACATCCTGGTCTCCAAACTGGTGACACATGGGTTTGATGGGTGGACCACTAGATGGATAAGGAACTGGCTTGATGGCCGCACCCAAAGAGTGGCTGTCAATGGCTCCATGTCCCAGTGGAGGCCAGTGACAAGTGGAGTCCCTCAGGGATCAGTCCTGGGACCTATCTTATTCAACATCTTTGTGGGGGACATGGACAGTGGCATTGAGTGCACCCTCAGCAAGTTTGCTGATGACACCAAGCTGTGTGGTGCAGCAGACACGCTGGAGGGAAGGGAGGCCATCCAGAGGGACCTTGACAGGCTGGAGAGGTGGGCACAGGCCAACCTCATGAAGTTCAATAAGAGCAAGTGCAGGGTCCTGCATCTGGGTCGAGGCAATCCCAGGCACGAATACAGGCTAGGCAGTGACTGGCTGGAGGATAGCCCTGAGGAGAGAGACTTGGGGGTGCTGGTGGACAAAAAGCTCAACATGAGCTCTCAGTGTGCACTTGCAGCCCGCAAAGCCAATCAGATCCTGGGCTGCATCAGGAGAAGTGTGGCTAGCAGGTCGAGGGAGGTGATCCTCCCCCTCTACTCAGCCCTGGTGAGACCCCACCTGGAGTACTGTGTCCAGTTCTGGAGCCCCTATTACAAGAGGGATGTGGAGGTGCTGGAACGTGTCCAGAGAAGGGCCACGAGGATGATCAGAGGGCTGGAGCACCTCTTCTATGAGGACAGACTGAAGGAGTTGGGGCTGTTCAGTCTGCAGAAGAGAAGGCTCCGAGGTGACCTAATTGTCGCCTTCCAGTATCTGAAGGGGGCCTACAGGAAGGCAGGGGAAGGACTTCTCAGGATCTCAGGTAGTGATAGGACTAGGGGGAATGGAATGAAGCTGGAGGTGGGGAGATTCAGGCTGGATGTGAGGAGGAGGTTCTTCACCATGAGAGTGGTGAAACCCTGGAATGGGTTGTCCAGGGAGGTGGTCGAGGCCCCGTCCCTGGGGGTGTTTAAGAGCAGGCTGGATGAGGCTCTGTCCAGCCTGATCTAGTGTGGGGTGTCCCTGCCCATGGCAGGGGGGTTGGAACTAGATGATCCTTGTGGTCCCTTCCAACCCTGAATGAAACTATGAAACTATGAAACTATTAATTTACAGTTCAATGGCAATATTATGGATATCTGAACTTTTATTACTGTATAACCTATACAACCAGAATCGAACAGATTTCACTGGTAGGATAAATGATCTCCTGGTTGTAAAATGAGTTACTGGAATTGTCGTTTCAATACATTATAGACTAGACAGTCAATGGCTGCCTTCTCTGACTGCTCAAGTCTCATATACCCACAGCCTGAGCTGTGGCTGTGTGTACACTGCCCTGCTATCACTGTCACCAGCACGACAGCCAGGAGGTGATGTGGTGATGTGATCCAGCACTCCTTGTAGCTCAAAGAGTGAGGCTGAGTGTTCAAACCCAACATGTCCTCTCTGAGGACAGTGAGCACTGCTGGCCTTTACAGATGCTGACAGGTGGTCATCCCGCTTGCTCCTGCTTCATTCAAACATTGAAGCCCCGTTTCCCATTCACTAAAGAGCAAATCCAAGTATTGCACCTTCTGGGCCATATTTCTCCTGTCTGAATCTAGCCCACTACCCTTGGCATAAAACCCTAGAAATGGTGCGATAATCTTTGTGTGGTAAAATGGAGAAATCTTCCGGTTCATATTAGCACTTTATAACAGCTCCTTTGTTTATAAACCTTAATCTCAGAAATTAACTTTGAACTCCTCAAAGGTATTTAAAAAAAAGGCTGCAGCAAAGCCTCTACTTTATAAGTTAGACTGCTTCAGGCACCAGATGGCCCAGGAGACATTTGTTCCAGTACATTTGAGGGTAGTGGTCTGTGATGGGATGGTGCAAATGAACAGCTAGGGTGGAAAAGCTTCTTCTGGAGCTCATGTAACTGTAAGGGTTTAGTCTTAGCAATAAGCATTGCCCAGCCTGGTCTTAGAAAACACTGTTCTCTCACTTAGAGAACAGATATAGGCAGCAAAATGATGTTATTTAGCACCTTTGCTTTTAAATAACCTGAAAGAAAACATTAGAGGGGAGATGTTTAATGATATTTTCACAATGTCATAAATTGCCCTGCACATTCACATTCCCTTAATGACCAATAACTGATCTGCAGAGTTCCGTAACTTTCAGGTAGTCTTTCTCTCTGTGCTCTCACACTGCTCTCAGGAGTTTCATCCTTGTTGGTCACAGTGTCCCAGGCTATGTTACCTTCTGGAATTTATCTTAATTCATGTTACATATAATCAGAAAAATCACACTGTAGAAAGCATAGCTGTGCTAAAAGTGTTACTATAGGCAAAATTATCAGCACCTTGTTATTGTGGCTCAGAATATTTATCCTATGATACTGACTTTATTACAGAAACCTCCTTATATAGGTAATAGCTGCTACAAAACCTGCTGGTTTGCAGTGCTAGTATAAAAAACAGCACTATAATATTTAAAATAAATGTGTGGCAAATTATTTTAAGATTGCAGAAAGGACAAAATCCAGTGCAGTGAAATATGCCACTGTTTGAGAAAGAAAACAGGACAAAATATTTAATATTGCCTCAGTCAATATTTCAGTTTTAGATAAAATTCACCTTGAAATCTAGCCATCAATTTCTTATAACACTAGAATTGATTTTTTTAAGAAATCTAGTTGTAACTTCATTTAAATCCAATCTCTCTAAATCTGTAGCACATCAGAAAATGTAACTGAATGGAAAAAGTCTCATTTTTTCAGCTTTCAATCCCATTTGGTGAATACCTAAAATAATACAACATGCACCTTGACTGAAATTAAGTGTCCATGTGTGCATGTGTGCTACTCATGGGATCCTTTTCAGGATGCTGGCTGCATACATTTTGTTGGTGAATGATCACTTCTGTAGGGAAAGGTCTGAAGATTGTCAGCTGCAAGCTCTTTTTAAGAACCTGGGAGGTCTAGGTGCAACAGTCAGAAGTGGGAAAGAGTTTGCACTTGAAGAGAATGGCTTTATGAAACCCTTCAAGTATTTAAGAATTAGAGCTATTAAATGCATGATCTATGACTTTTAAAGCTCTGATCTGCCTAATCTTTCTTCCATCCATCTCCCCCACAGGCATTAATAAAGCCCAAATTAAGCCATGCCAAATCCTCATTTTCCATCTGAGTTTGATGTTTCAAAGGCTGTGCAGTTCTACCTTTGTTTTGACATACAAAAATGTCACCTTTACTTGGAAATGTGAATATTCAGCAATCAAAGAGGAAATAAAGACTTCCCGTACATTGTAAGCTGTGTGTTACAGTCTGTCAGCAATCAACAGGGGCAGATGTTAAACTTGCCACCCTGTCTTAGAAGCTGTTCTTTATTTAATCACATTCCCTCCTTCCCTGTAGGGTATGTCTAAAATGGGAGGTCCATCAAATCCACTCTAGAAGTAAGCTAACAAACTGTCCTAGATTTAGATGTACCCAAAAGTTACCAAAATAATCCATCCCTAAACTATCATTAATTCAAGCTCTGCAGATACATCAGTGCATTGTAAAAGGCACCCTGGGCTTTGCCTGCCTTGGTGCAGAAGTCCCGTGGTGCCTGCAAGTGATAAAACTCCACCAGGTAGATCTGCCCACTGCCAAACCTGATGCTTGAAATGCTGACTTAGTAGAAAGGCAAATTCCACAGGGAAATGGTATCTTTTATGAGATCCACTGGAACTCTTAGAAGAAACAGAGAAAATTTGAGGGATGTTAACGTTGCTTCATATATGATACAGAAGCAGTGATCTAGGAACAATGTTTTTCTTTTGCTTCTTTTCAGACCTGAGGAACAAATTGTATATCTGAAAGCTTTTTTCCCCCCTCTCCTCCATATTATTTTCATTAGTTTCATAAGACATTTTATTTCTCTTCACAGGCTGTGGTATGATTATAGCTATTGAATATAAAGGCCAGAGTAGCATTTTACTATTCCAGGTACCTTTATTAAAGAAAGCATCTTAATATTTTATATGCCCAAGTGTTTTACCTTCTACACACAGGTGGTACTACTCCACTATTGGTTTTAACTGTATTTCACTGCAAAGACAAGATCGTGGCAAGATCGCCGAAAGAGCAATTTTCATCTGTGAATCTCCACTGTCACCTTTGGACAGGTCAAGAGGAATCATTCATCAGCAGGTATTAGACCCCAGGGGCTGGTCCTTCCAAAGGTGCTGAAGCTGGACATCTCTACCCTTTATGCTCTCTCTGCAAAGCATACTGTCTTCTCCTAGTCATCACATTGGTCATCTTCTGAAAGTACCACCTGAACTGTACCGCTCTGAATGCTGATGAGCTGCACTGGAAAGAGTTAAATTGAATCTGCCCAGCCTGTAAAGCAGGACGGTACATTTCTCCTCTTGCTATTAATTTATTGAGTAGAGGAAGGCATTTCATGCACTGAGTTTTAGTGTCTGTTATTTGATGGTAATAGATTAATTTTTAACTATCTTTCAGCCTTCTGATGTTCTATAAATAGCCTAAGCTAATAGAGATATTTTTATACTAGGAATGCAGATCCACTGTGAGGTTATTTGAAAGAAAGGGGGGGGAAAAAGAATCTAGTACAGTATGTTTGTTCAACGTGTTATTAACTTGGAAAGGAAATTGAGCTATAGTGAACTATGTAGATCTGATTCTCGCAGCTGCAAACAATTCGTAGTGAAAAATGACTCAGCCTATTTCACATTTAAAAATTCTTCTCTCCCCCACTTTCTTTTGTAGCCACATCAAGGGTACCAAATGACCTTGAATTGGAATCTCAGGATTTCTTATGTTTTCCTTCTTTCTCAGTGTTGTACAGAAATATTCCTTACTGGAATGTCAGCAAAATCAGGGAAAATCCCAAACAAATACCCACCTGCCTCCTAGTTAAATGTGAGGTTTTCAGATCCTGAAAAGTGAGGAATAATGTGAAGATGAATTTGATTTGCTCAATAATTCCTTATAGGAGAGAGTTCAGATCTTAATGTCATGGAAGGACTGGATGGAGTGTAGGGCACGGTCTGCCAGCAGGGACACTCATGTCATTCTCTCCACTTGAGAAAAGGAGACTTTCACCATCAGCAGGAGAAGGACTGAAACTTTACCCAGGGTGCATTTCAGCCCTGTTCCTCCCTCCAGCTGCCAGCACAGTAGCATAACTCTCTATTGCTTTTTACTTCATTTCCTAGCACCCTTTTTATGCTTTTTGGTGCACCTTCTTGTTTGCCTTCAAATACTTCCCAGACAGTGCTGTGGGCGATGTAAGTTGTTCTTGAGAAATTCTGCTAGGAGGGATGGGCAAAACATGAAGCCTCAGTTGTAGTAGGGAGCTCAGAAACATTAGTGTTGGGGTTTTTTTGTTAGTTTGTTGCGGTTTTTTTCTTTTTAATTTACATTTTCCCTGTTAGTTCACCCTGAGAGCCCAACAGCACAATTTACTAATTAATTACTATTATTAGCTAATGGGAGTGAAAACAGAAATTACTGCCTGCCTTAAGCACAACAAAATTGACAATAAATCTGTAGTCTGTGAACCACTTTCTTGTATAGGTCCGTTAACCAGAGCCCAACAGCAGGGGCTGGCTGACTTGATGCTTTTCAGAAAACTATCTGTCAGACATGGACACACAGAATCATAGAATGGTTTGGGTTGGAAGAGAACTCCAAAGATCATCTAGTCTAATCCCCCTGCAGTAAGCAGGGACATCCTCCACTAGGTTGGGTTGCCCAGAGTCCTGTCGAGCTTGACCTTGAAGATCTCCAAGGATAGGACCTCAGCTAACATAGTCTTCACATTCCAAAGAGAGGTGCAATGAAGACAGGTGATGGAGACTTGCATTCCTGGGCACTGGCTGTATGGAGGCACTACTAGATTTGAAAGGGCTTTGTCCTCTTTTCCTGACCAAAACCCATGGGTGATGGTTCTCCAGAAACAGAGGCTGGAATTGCCCCTTTCAGATATCAGCACATTCTTTATCATTTGTCACAGGGAGTGTGCACCCAACAAAAGGGAGACGGCTACAGCTATTGGCACCAGGTACTTGTAAGCTGTATGCAAAATATTTGGGGGTTTTCTCAGGTTTGCTTTCTCCATATACATATATGGTAATTTTTGATGCCAAATGCATAAGTTACTCTGGGATGTGTCAAAGACATCTTGCAAGGTGGGGAGAACCACTTGGGAAAAGCCTGAAAGGTTTTCTCATGGATGTGACTGAAAACAAGAGGAAGTGGAGGGGACCGAAGGCAAGAGCTTGCAGGAGCCAGGAGGTGGTGGGGATGCAGCAGCAGACCTCAAGAGGTTGGTGTCAGCCTGTGGCAGCAGTTGTGCCACGACTGATGGGGAAGGGAGCACCACTAAGCACAGGAAATGCACTGCAAGGAGGTAGCAGCAAAGCAGTTTATAGGGGTGGGAAGCACCACACCTGCAAGCCAAACACTCTAGCAGTGCAGTGCTTGAGTGCTGTCCCCTCACAGCCATGCTGGTGGGTACAGACACCAGGCAGAGTGGATGTGGGAGAGCCAGGAACATCTATAACTCATTCTGTAGCTATTCCGCAGGCCAGCATCAGCTCCCAATAGCACAGGAGCCCCACCTTCCATATGCAGCTCTTTGCATTGGTGAACGCTAGACAGTTCCACCAAACTTGCACAACTTTGTCACTGTGCCTTGAACACTCCAGGCAGCCCTTCCTCAGCTTTGCTGCAGTCCAGATGGGAGCTGCTGTTATAACTCTCCATGAGAATTAAACTGCAGAATATGTCCACTCTGAGAGCAGGTGTATGAGTTTGTGCCTGTATGCATGTGGATGCCTATATAACAATTATTCTCTCTCTCAATCTGAAACAGTGGGTGGCCACTAATGTTAGACCCAAATCAATAGGTAGAGAAGAAGCTGCTTACAAAAGCATGACAATGACTAGGCCACTCACTCAAAAAGGAAGTTAGCATTGTAACAAGAAGAAAACACTCCAAAGAGGGCTATAATTTAGTGCCTAGATACCATAGTGACTGGGAACTGCATAGACAGATTAGGTAAAAATTAAATTTGTTTAGACAGATACAATGCAAGAGTTGGATTGAAGAAATCAGCTTCAGTGTAGTGCAGGGAATACTCTCCTACCCTCAAAAAGTATACAGAAGAAAGCAAACCCAAGAAGCTGCCAGCCAAAATTACCAATTCAGTTCCATTTAACAAAAAATCAATATTACAATAAGATGCCACTAATGAAAGAAAAACCACAGCAGTATCCCAATAAAGATTACAAATTGCATGATTATAAATGGAGAGCCACAGTCATTTTGGGCAGACAAAAATGACCACAGTACAACTGAAGGCCAAATGATGGTTTAGGAAAAATGCCTGCAGCTTCCAGGAAAGCCAATGGGAGAAGCAAACATGCATCTAAGAGTAGAATTTGGCTCTAGGACTTGCACATGAATAAGTGTGGTAGGGAGATACAAATTATCCTAGAAATAAAAGACCTGCTCATTAGAAACACATCTAGCCAAGCCCATGGGGAGACACTTAAGTAAAATCTCTGCCATTTGTTATTTTTAAGAATCTGGTGCAGTCTTGAGTTATTTTCAGGGCAAGTATTATTATTATCATTGCTATTGTTATCGTTTATTACTGTTGTTATTGTTATTATTTAGCTCTTATCCAAATTGTTCTCAAGTAACTTACAGGCATTTGTCAAACAAGATTAATAATTCGCCCATACCTGCTCCTGTGAATGCTCATGTTGAGGACTCCTCACCATCATGATGAGGGATCCATCTCACAACACAGTGGAACAAGGGAAAACATGCAGTTTGTTTTAGAAACAAGAGAAACCACAGCTAAGGAATACTGAAGTGACTGGGTCAAAATCTTGCAATGATGCATAACTAAAGGAAGCAACACAGGCCTTCCAGTTTGTAATCAGCTCACATAAGCCTCAGTTCCTCTGCAAAAGTGTATTTAAACAAGAGAAATAATACTGGGAAAAAAACCCACCATACTTTCATGCTAGCACATTCCTATCATCCAATCAATAGCTAAATAAAAACCAAAATCTGTCTTGTAGAATTCAGACTTCTTTCCACTTGTGCAGTGTCATCCAAGCCCATGCTTTAAGAGACATTTGTTCATCCTTGTCCTCTTTATTTCATTAGACACACAACAATAGCTTCACAGGACAGAGTACTGCCAGCACTTCTATTTCTAAATAGACAAGTTGGAGAAAACCAAACCAGACTGAAGGACAGATACTAAATGGAATGCTGAGAGGGTATGGTAGAAACAACTAAATGTAACATGTAGGTAACACCCCCAGACAACGGCAGAAAGTGTAGGTATGCTACTAGGGCAGGAAAGACTTTAATATAGCTGGATATTTCTAACAGAGCTGGAAAGGAAGCTTTAGCAACAGATGACAAAGAAAATACAGATTGAAGCAAATTAACTTCAGGAAAACTAAAATCCAAATGATAGACGAAAGAAATGCATGTATCTGCATTGTGAGAAATCCATTGAATTGAGCAAATTACACTCCTTCTAGGGTAATGATTCATTGGGAATGATTCATTACCATATGGAAAAGACAGAGCCTATGATAAAGGATGGGGGAAAATCACTGAATAGCAGAATCTACCTACAGAAAGTGAAAAAGAACGTTCTTGTTGAATCATGGCAAAAGTACTCCAAAATTCCAACAGGCCTGACTAACACAGATACTGAGGGAAGGAAAAAAACATGCTAAAATATGTGTTATCATGCCCACAAGCAAGGGTGAAAGTTGAATCAGAGAAAATTTAAAATGCACTGAGAAACAAGCAGCATCAGCAAGAGTGGTGCCAGAAACGAACAGATTTTTTTCATCGCTACTTCAGGACCAAAAGAGGGGAAAAGAAGAAATACTGTAAGTCCTTCCTACTTAGGGGCTGTGTCTCCATGCCACTGACCTACTTAAACTTCAAGCTCTATGTGTGGAGAAAGGAGGAGACATACTAATGCTCAAGAAAAATGTCTTATATCACAACAATATTGTACTACAGCAGTGCCCACAGTCTGGCTGTTAGGGGATTTATAAGCCAAGCACACAAATAGACAGTAATGAGTTACTCACCAGAGGCTGTCAGGAAAGTTGCTAATTAGTACAAATGGTAGCAGATTTTGTAATGCTGTCCCCTGCTTTAGTGGGAATTGTTCCAAGACCACCTAACCTGTATCTCATAGGATAGAAAACCTTATTCCCCTTAGTCCAGTGTGGCATTTCTGAGGATTTTAAAGCACACGATAAAATTTGAGTGATAATGGAAACTCAGGTGTGAAATTAACTAACAGAACAAACTGACTGACAACTGCATAATTTGTGATGAGACACCCCACATGCAGGAAATAATTACTCCTCACTCTCATCATGAACGATCTGATCCACTGATGTCCACAGAAGCCCTTCAATTGGATTTTGTAAGAACTGGGCCAAGTCCCAAGATTGTGTGTGGCACTGCTGCTAAGGATAGCAATACACCTTGAGTTACTGAATCTACAAAACTGATAAAAACCTTCTGTTAACCAGCCATTCTAACACTTCAGTTACACAGTGTGCAGATAAAACCATCAGAAAAGGCAATTAAGTGGGACACAGCTTTAATATGCTGCCTTCAAACAGAGAAACACTTTCTCATCTCAACATTTTAGAGGATCAGGGTCATAAACTCTTGACCATTAATAAACATGATGATGTAAGAAAGCAAGAACTATTGGTTGGTCATTATAGTTTAAATATTTTTCTTATTTAACAATTGTGGCAAAGTTGTATGCCTGTTTCCTCTGCCAATGAATGTGTAGAAAAAGCAGCACATCAAATTTTAGTGATTTTTTTTTTTCTGGCAGTATTTCCTTCAAAAAGCATCAGGTTTTAAAACCCACTGACCTGTCTGGCCATTAAGAATGTAATTAGTTACTTTTTAAATATGCTTTTCTATCAACAGAAATATTTTTTGCAACATTTTCTACTGTAAAAATCCCTAGGAAATTAAACTAGATCAAATATATTTAATTTGTACTAAAAAAACCCCAACCATTTAGACAAGAAAGGTCACTAACAGCAAAGTGTGATACCTACAATCAGAGCCAAGTTACAGCAAGGGTTAGCCATTTATAGCCAAGCCAAATGACACAAAACTCAGGTTAACTTGGCTCTGCTGGCATACATAAACCCACACATATATATACCCACACACAAGAATTGTGGAGGGCCAAGACATTTTCAGCAGTGTCCTTTTGACCTGGGCCATTTCCATGGCTAACCACTTTGTAGACTGGCTCTATCTATAGCAGTCACATTTTTCACTCATTCTTTACCCATGGCATCTTAACACATCCAAAATGTTTACCCCAAACAGCGTATTATGTTCCGTTGCAGTGTATTCTGTTTTGTTGAGAGTCCATGTGTACAAGAATAGCTAAAAAGACATCCTGTTCCATCAAGGAATGTGTGAATTCCTGTGTGTCACAAATTCAAATGCCAAAATCGTTACGACACGCTCTCGCAGAGGATTAGACTTCAACACCTGTAGATGATCCATTCAAACACAGCTGGACTAGCCAGCAGGAAGAATTGCTATTACCAACATGGTGGCTTGGGGAGCTGCAGAATATGAAATGATGATAGACATGGCAGTAAAACAGCTATCAAAATATTTTTTTTCAGCAGTTCAAATATTTTACCAGAGGAAAAAGTTCACAAGAAAAGCTTTCTTTCTATCAGAAATGTATCTATATGTAAAACAATGAATACCTCTCGGTTCCACACCCCTCTCAAAGTAAACAGGGGTATTTTATAATTGGGGAATTCAGTCTCATGCTATCTCATAGTCACATTACATGATGATTCTCTTCTACCTCTCTTTGCTCCTCTAACAGAGTATACATTATGTAATGCCCAACATTCAAGGACATCCATGAGCTAGATATCACGGATGCCTGGGAATACGTCTCCCTCAGCCAGCCAGGAAGAGCCCCAGAGCAAAGATAACCATGTACTCACAGTCTGAAATTTGCTCAAAGAGCAATGTGCTATATAGTTTCTTGTAGTAGCCAGGAGTAACACACTTCTTTTTTTCCTCTGTTCAGTGATTTCAGTGCAACTTAGGCTCCTAAATGCTTTTGTGAATCCAGGCCAAAACATATTCAGTAATAGATACTGAAAGAAATTATTTAATGTGCCAGTTCTGTAGATTAATTCACACAAGTGAGAAAACAGTTCTGATTGAAGGGTGGAGTGATTTTTAAAAATTTGATTCATACAGAAGTGTTAACAGCCTTTTGCTTATACCCACAATTTCTGAACAGAATAGAATCAGTGGAAATGTTATTTCCAAGTTTTGTGGTGTAAATAAAACCTCCTCTTTCTGACTCACATATTGAGTCATTTTTGTCTGTACGTTTTTATGCCAAGGGGAGATATAACTTTGTGCTCTAAGCATTCTTCTCATTGAGAGTTTCTCATGTCACAAACTCTCTGTTGCTCTTTGGTTTTGTGGACTCTCAAAATCTCGCTCTCCAGTAGTCTCCCTTTTATTTACTGTAACTTCATCCCACTTGTTCAGCTTGCTGGCATAAGTGAAAAAAGATATGAAGTTGTATCAGTTACACTGTTGGCACATTATAGGGAATTATATACCAAATTAAATAAGCATGAAAGGCTGCATTAGAGCAGCAACACCTCTACAAATTTGTATCTGGTCTGTACAGTAACTGTAGGGCATCTTCAATTACGTCAGCCAAAAGTGTCTGAACATCTCTTTAAGGACCTTTCTGTTCACAGTTTGTACCAAACCATCCTCATTTCAGTTAAAAGCATCGACCCCCAGCCCACATGTAAATGCAAAAGGCTGTTCAGCCCTTGCAGCAGAGAAAGGAACAGAAACTAAACCCAGCCACATCCCCAGCACATATCCATATGTGCTGTCTCTATTTTTAGCTTTCCAAGAGTCCTGTGAGACAAAGTGAGATGTGACATATTTATGAGAAACAAAGGTGGGGAGTAGGTGAGACTGTTAGTAAGATTGTGTGCCACAGGCATTGTAGGCCATTTCAGTCCCTTATAACACCGGGAAGTTTAAGAGTTTGGGCTCAGAATACACATGCCCAGTGTGTGCCACAAGCTGAAATGGTTTGACATAATTTCACAAGAGCTGATGAGCTGTTTTCAAATGACGAAAAAGAGAAAAGTAACTACATCCTTATCTTTACTGTGACCAGCCCGGGAAGCACCTCCTGATGCTTTACCCTCATTCATATGCCATTCCACAGAGCAGTGGTTCCCCACCCTGCACACTTGCAGCCCTCTCAAAGGGCCGGGTGCTTTTCTTATTGCCCTCAAGTTTCATAGGTTTTTGTGCCCATCCACACAGGGCACAAAATCATCCAGGTCTAGAAAAGAGGCACCAAAAAATGGCTATTTTTTGCAGACAGTTAAGGACAATGTCCTACTCTACTGCACAGTACTGCTTCATCCTTAAAATATTCTGAATGTTAAATGAGACAAGATTTTAATGGGGGAAAAATCATATGTAGTCAGGTGCATATGAATAAACATATATCATAATTACATGCAGGAGAGGGCCTAGATTAATGGGTTTAAAATATAATCTTATATATATACATAGATATAGATATAGATGCAAACAAAACTATGTGTGTATACACAAGAGGCTTGATCTGTGGATTGCATGCTTCCAAATCCATGTTACCTAAGACAGCAAGAGTTATGCTACTTTCTTAATTCTGGTGTATTATGATGATCAAAAATTTTTGCCTTCTGTGAAATAAATGCAGCCCGGGGAGGTTTTAAACAAGTCAACCTTATTTGTCAGACAAATCAAACATTTAAAAAGATTACAGACATTAGCAGGCAATGATTTTTCTGTTTATTGATTCTCTGTAAGGAAAAAACATTAAATAGTAGGTATTAGAGGAATACCACATGTACTGGCTCGCAGATAATACATCAGAAGGGCATGTGAATACTTTTGTTTTACACCACTTCATGTCCATAGATTTTCCCACTGCTTTCTGAAAAAGCAATGTGTAGCAGGAGGCATACCTCCCTGTAATTCAACATAGTGGATCAGACTAAACAGCAGAGTATGAGACCTACACCAATGAAGCACCTAGCAGGTGTCATCTTGGAATTTTAAAGATGTTCTGAGCAAACCAGGTGCCCACAGAAAAAAAAGCAATTTACATATCAGTTGTGTCTTTACCCCTGTTTGCAAATGCTGACACAGACCCTCACACTTCCACTTAGCCAATAGGAAGTTAATGCACAGGAATGACTAATTATGAAACCTCTAGGAATGCCACAAAATATCTGGCAGAGGATTCTCTCATCTGCTTAGCAAAGGCTGTTCATGCACTTATCATACTGCTCTGCTAGTTTTCCTAACAATTAAGATGGTGTATCTGTGTGAATCAGGGGTTCAGCTGCAATTTTCAGTGGACTGACTGTGTTTTACTGTTGTCTGATGGCTCCTTCTTTATTCTGCAGCGGGGATCACTCTATTACCATGGTTTAGACAGCTCACAGGTTGGCCCTTGCCCCTCTCTTTCATAAAGTAAGTATAATTAGATGATAATGCCCTTCTTGTCAAAACTTACCGCTTATTTAAGCCTGCAGCAATAATTCCAATTTATTAAAGATTTATTCTGATAACATTATTATCACTGTTTATTCAAATGGACATTCTTTATTCTTTTTTTTTATCCAAGGGAACAAAAGACCTAATTCCTGCAAACATGTAACAAACCTGTCAAGTTCTCAAATGGTTAAGTTGAGCATTTTGCTTGGAAAGGCTGACAAATTTTCTTCACTTCAAAATATCATTAACACCAATAACACATTTGCCCAAGCCTATTTCTAAGTTGTAAAAAAAGATTGCTACAGATTAAGACCCTTGATATAATGCTATAAGCTCCTAACAATGGTATCTTTTATAGTGAAGAGCAACTGCAGACACAAATTGCCCCCTCTCCTGCACCTTTTTCACAAAAATCAATATTAAAGTAGTAGCTGCCTTAACTCTCCTATAGACTATATGAGAAAAAACCACAGCCACGCTTAGGACAGTTTAGGTCAATAAAGAATCAATATCGTGGTTGAATCTGTAGAAAGATAAAAGACTTGGAACTCACTACAGTGTGCCCTATTGTTTCTCTTTATTTTGAAAAGCAGTTGAAGTGCCTCACTTTTTTTTAAGCTAGCAATGAATTTAGTGTTTGTGGAAAGCGATCGAGGTCACTGGAGGCTGCATGTGGCTTCAGTGTCTGCAGACAAGGGGTCTGATCTTGTTCACCCACACCTCCCATTTAGTTCAAGGGGAGTCTAGGGAGCAAGAAGAATGCATGCCTGGGCCCCAGGCAGACTGGAAACCAAAACACTAACACACTTCCATCAAGCCCAACTCATTTATTAACTATGGAGAGACTACTCATAAAAACTCAGCTGCGGAAGGGGTTCTTATCATGATTTCTGGCTCCCTGTCCATTAGGAAGAGAAGAGCTGATTTCAAGCAGAGAAACCTTTCTGATGCATTTGGCATTTTCCAGACACGTAGATCCCACTTATAGCTTAAGTCAAACTCACCTTCCACATTTCACATTGCGATTTGACCAAATTTGAACCCCTTGTGAAGAAATACAGGTTCAAAGGCAAATAAATATCTCAACAGACACACAGGCTTACACACACACACACATGCCTACACACGTGGTTTGGTATTTGTCTCTCTCTGCTGTATCCCTTTTCAGTGCACCACATACTGTATTCCCTTTATAAGCCTGAGAACTGCTAGCATATACCAGCCTGGAGAGCAACTGAACATGAAAAAATATTGGTTTGTGTGGAATGGAGAGTTCAGATAAAACCAATTTATGAGCCAAAATCTTCCAAATTCTTTACCTGAAGAAGCACTTTGTTATCCTACAAGGGGCAGCTTCTAACACTTCTCAGTTTACAGCACTAGCTCCTGCTTGCAAAAGCACAGAGAGAATCTAGATGAAGCTGCAACTATAGTTCTTTTCAAAAACTGGTAAGGCAGTGGGTAGCATCAGAAAAGACACCCACAGTATTAAATGCATTTGTCTGTTGAAAGAAATGGCTGCATTCTTGAAATGGTGGGGCTCTCACATTTATAGGGAACAGTTTCATACCTTCTCTGTGCAGTAGTTACGATTACAAAAACCAAATGTTATGTTTTTAACGTTGTCAACTGAAATGTTCAGACCTCTAAGATGCACTAATGAACTAGTTAACAGTAACCTGAATGGTTTACAGAAAGAGTAAATGCAAGTGTTTTCTTCAGCATTAACAGGATTTTTTCAGCAAAATAATTGGTTGTTATTAATTATAATTAACATTACTTTTATCAGGGCAAAACTCTCTTATTATATTGTCTGCCTTCCTTTATACGCTACATGATCTTCTAATTATCCTGACTTTCCTCTCTTGCATTGCAAATACCAGAAATATGGAAATGCACGTGACTAAATGCACGGCCACATCAAAACTGGCAAACTGATAAATGAGTTTCCGAGCTGCTCCCACTTTTAAGAAGTATTTCACATCATAGAGGAGGCTAAAAGCTTCCACCCTCTGCTCTAACCGAAGTCCACTGACAGGAAAAGATACATAAACAAATAAATAAGCGGTGTCTTCAGGGTAGAAATCTCAATCGTTTTTAGCAGGACATTGTGGAGGTCCAACAAGGCATTCAGCTAAAATTGCCTTGAACACTCAGCACTGGAGTTCTCAGAAACAAAAATGAAAGATTTCTAAAGTCCAAACATGTCACCTCTGTCTATGTTTAGTCCATATCTGGGGCTAAACTAAAGTACTTGCTCTATCACTCAATTACCCCACCCCAGCAGAGAAGGCAGATCAGGCAAAGGAGAGGAAACCCAGAGGCTGAAATGAAGACTGATTTAATGAAACCACCAGACTAATACCAATGTCAATTTGAAGTATAAAAAATCACACTCACAGCAATCATGGGCCAGCAGCCCATGGCTGGCCTAGGATTCTGTCCCTGTGAAACCAGGATAACTTCTGAGCCTTAGATATTCTTTTAAATTCAAAACACACTCTTCCTCTCTCTTTTGTACACAAACAGTTTTTTTCTTTTATTATTCTGCCATTTATTTTCCCAGCCTCTCCTCCCACCTGAAGGTGCTGATCATCTCTTTCCATAGACTTGGCTATACATTCCATCCTCATCAACCTTTTTCTCAGTTCCTTTAGAGGCTCTATTAATTTTGTTAGATCTTGCCAAATTCGTGGTGATCCTCTTGCACAGCATTCCCATTGGATTGCTCTTGCCATGTGACATTTCTCTAGAGAGGTCTGATAGCACCTGTCTGCATCATAGTGTCCCAAAAAGGTTTGAAAAGGGAGATGAGCTGAGATGGTTTAATACAGATTGTCAGATGCGGCTTCACAGAAGACTTCAAAGACTTCATGGTGGGAAGTGGGGGAAGAAAAGTAAAGTGCATTGACCTCTTTCAGTCTAATGGCACAGTCACTCTGCAAATAGTCGGTGCAGGTTACAGTTTTAAAGCCCTCCAGTTGATTGTTACCACCTATCAGCTGGTAGCTTAAAGCTTGTTGGTTTTTGTGCTTAGGGAGCTACATCAGCCATTGCCCCATCTGGGTTACTGTACCAGTTTGTTGCAAACAAGGCGTGCATTCTAATTATGGCTGAAGTTAGCTTTTGGCTCAAAGCATGGCTTCAGTTCTGAGAAGACTCTTTATTTTCCTAAGCTTGCCACTAACTCATTTAATCAAAACCAGGCCACACAAATACAGTGATGCTTAATTTCAGCCTTACAATAAATATAGCTCACACAGCAAGCTCGATAAGAGTGTAGGCTCAGAGTATCCTCTCCTCCTAGTTACTCTGTCACTGGCTGAACAATGCCAGGACTAATCCTGCTCTTACTGACTTTAGTAGGGTCAAGCGCAGGATCATTATCTTCTGGTTTGATTTACACAAAATTATAAAGTCAGGGCTTTAAATGAAATAGAATGCAAACAGCAAGAAATTCACAGTCAGTCTTCCCTACATCTCCAACAAGATCTCTTACACTTCCACTTTTCAACTGACACCACCTTTTTAAGTCAGCCCCTGAGATGCATCTTTATGCACTTATGTGACGCTGCACAGGGCATGCTAAAAGCCTGATCCTTGTTATAGCCTGTAAGATAAAAGTAATCCTAACCTTACTTAATTTTTGTGAATGGCAGAAACAACAAAAATTAATCTTTATACAAACAGCCCAAGGGAACATTTAGTGGGACTTCTCCATCTATTCATGATCTGCAATTCCCAGCCCCCAAAGTTTCCATGTTATGGCTTAATATCTAGGGACTCCATATGTTGAGGGAACACAGCAGAAGCAAAACAAGCTGAAAAAGGAATGCATTAGATTCAAACATGGGATAAAGGAGTACCCAAGGAGCCCTTGTTTCATTTTCTCTACCTGGAACCATGGGACAGCACAGCCATCTCAGCCTCATTCAAGTGTGACATTTCTTTTGAATATGACAGTAGTGGTGACCTTGTCATTAACTGATGCTGCTAGCAACATTTCAGCTTTCATAATTCAGTTAATTTTCAATCCACTGGTTACTGAACCCCCAATATACTTTCAGTACAATTAAACCATATTTTTAAACTGATAATTAAAAAAAAATCAATCAACTTTCTGATCAAACACCAATCAATATTTGATTTGAATTCACTAAAGCAAAGAAGTTTTCAGTTAGGGTTTAAGCAGTATCATTAACTTCTTGGGATCATGCCTGCCTCTCTTATTCTGTAGCTTCTTGCTCTGGCTGAAGTGTAGGCGGAAAATCGTCAGCCATAATGCTGAGGACCTTGGGCTGATTTTTTTTGCTACAGATGTGTTACGTGCATAAGGAAGAGCTAGGAAAAGCCATGTTGACCTCCCTCTGGTATTCACACCCTCAGTCTAGGAGGCAGGTAAGGTCCACTTTGGCTCTAGGAACAACGTGCTTCTCCTAGGTGACATCTATGACTACTGGTGGCATTGATCTTCACATTTGGCAAGAGAGCTGCTCAGGACTGGCACTGGGATTGGCGTGCTTGAGCTGAGGCAAGCTGAGAGGTGTTCTATTTTGGCTTCTTTTGAGGGCTTTTTGGAACAGAAGGACCTTGGCAGATAGCGAGGATGGGCAGGGTCACCTTCTCACATGCCTGCTTGAGAGGGTGATACCAGCCGCAGCAAATTCAAGCAAGGGAGAGCAAAGCCACGCAACCACCATTTGGCAAGAGAGCTTTACTGATGCCAGCAGTGCTCTGCAATGTTGCAGGAGCTGAAGAGCTGGTCTCATGCATCACTCTCATCTCAGCTTGCCCCTCATTGAAAGTCTTTAAATCAAAAGCAGGTTTCAGTTGTTCTACTTCCTGCCCTGCTTGAGGAGTAAAGCCCCAAAAGAAGTTTGCCTGAGGAAAATCTGAGGGCCTGCAAATTCAGTCTTCTGAAAGTTGAAGACTGATGTCAATATTTAATACATTTTATTCCTGTCCTCTGCCTGAAATTGTGCAGCAGTCACAGTTGCAACTGATGCCTCAGAAAAGACTAGGGATAATTATTTTTCAATTGGTAAAACAAAGATCTTTCATTTTAGCAGGAACTTTACATACCGTGGTTCAGCTCAAGGACAGTTTTTTTGAGGCCAGGCAACATGTAACCCCCGTAACAAAAGATCTGAAAGGTAATATAGCCACACTATTAGCAGATGCATTTCAGCAACACACAGAACAAGGCAGAAATTGGAGAATATGAAGATGGATTCAATCTAGAAGAAGATGTGAGAGTTTCAATTAACACAGTCCTGCACAATTTAAGAATATTCAGGAGTGGTATATATTTAGCCTGCAGCCAAAGTCCATTACTGAGAATTACTCTTAATTAGAGTTGTGAGAGGTTGGGAATATCCACTTCTATCATGATTCTTTCACCTACCAGAAGAGCTACCAAGCTTGTGGAGCCTCTGGCATTTCTAGGCTGGTTAGAAAAATTGCTAGATGATAGAAGTATCATTTTAAGTAAGATAATCTAACCAGTCACACATAGAAAAAAATATTTGTTTTACTTGTCCTTTTAATCTCACACCCACAGCATCATCAAAGCAGCTCTGTCTAAAATATCTCCCCCCAAAACTGTGTAAGAACAAGACTTGCCAAACATTGAACCACTCTTAAACAAATGCATGCTTTCCCTCAGGTTTTTTTGTTATTAGCTGATAATTTGTCTTCCTTGGACAAACACAACCCAGACTACTCTCCTTCCAGGGGCAGCTCTAAATCAGGACTGGATTTAACGCTCAGTGAAATTTGGGGGAGGGCAACAGACTGCATACATGGTCTCACCAGTGATGTCAGACAGGTATGGTGTGTGGGACTAAGGAAGAGTACCCTGTCAAGATGAAGATACACATAAGAGCAAAAGTCATCCTTCATCAATGACAAAATCTTTGAGAATTAGAATAAGGTTTGAAGCATTGCCCAAACAACTTGTTCTCAAACACATCATGTAAAACTTGGTTCCACCTTTGAGAGAACACCCCTCATAAAAAAAAGTGTCTTGTGAATAGAATAGAATAGAATAGACCAGACCAGACCAGACCAGACCAGGTTGGAAGAGACCTTCAAGATCATTGTGTCCAACCTATCATCCAACACCACCTAATCAACTAACCCATGGCACCAAGCACCCCATCAAGTCTCCTCCTGAACACCTCCAGTGATGGTGACTCCACCACCTCCTCGGGCAGCCCATTCCAATGGGCAATCACTCTCTCTGCATAGAACTTCCTCCTAACCTCCAGCCTAAACCTCCCCTGGTGCAGCCTGAGACTGTGTCCTCTTGTTCTGGTGCTAATCATAGTTTCATAGTTTCATTCAGGGTTGGAAGGGACCACAAGGATCATCTAGTTCCAACCCCCCTGCCATGGGCAGGGACACCCCACACTAGATCAGGCTGGCCAGAGCCTCATCCAGCCTGCTCTTAAACACCCCCAGGGACGGGGCCTCAACCACCTCCCTGGACAACCCATTCCAGGGTTTCACCACTCTCATGGTAATCCTTGAGTAAATGGCTATAAACTATTTCCATTAAGTGGAGAAGTTCTGGTGAGGCTCTAGACATCATACAAAGCTGGGATAGACTTCAGATCTGTGATTTGGACTCCCAACATCCCAAAACATGGGATCTTGTGGTGCTGGACACAGGCATACCTTTGATTCAACCAGCTTTTCCATCAGCATGTCAAGCCTATGGCTGAAATAAGCCTTCAGACAGAAGCAAGAACAGAGTAAGCAATGATTAAACATGAGCCCATTTTCAGCCTTACTAAGTGAACATAAGAATTAGCAAAGACAAAACAAAAAGGTTTTGAATGTGGTTTGGATAAACTCAGGAAATACTTACTTGGGACTCTCAGACATGCAAAAAAAAAAAGTGGTTTCTCTGCAGTTCTTATTTCTCTACCTGTTTATTACTGGTTTAAATATTCCTGCCCCCTGTGGCAGAACCTCACAGGAGATATTTAGCCCAAAAAGACAAAAAAAAAAGCCATGGTCAAGAAATAAAGGAGGAGATTGAAGCTCAACAAACCTAAACTAAGAACAGGGTCAGTTTAAGTGTAATGGAAGCTTGAGTCATTTCATCTGTTCCTAACTGCTTTGCTCACTCCTGTGAGAGTTGAGAGCCATTGTCATACGTCCAAAAATGCAAAGCCAGTGACTACATTATTACCCAAAGGAGGCAGTTGAAAGCCAAGCTACAATTTACTTTTTCGCATCTACCCACCCATATCAAACTTGCAGATACATACTCCCAGATCTACAACTCCTGGTGCTGATTGAAACTCTTCTGATTTCCCAGGTTTTAGGCCCAGTGTTCTATGAAAAGGACATATGAGTCGCCCATGACATCACTGGAAGACCCCACAAGAAGCCGCATAGTTTCCTGGAGCTGAGTAAATACGAAACGTACTCAGTACCCTGCAGGATAAGACAAAGTCGTATTCACGTGAATGATTTGTTTCAACCGTAGACTCAAATTCTTGAGACTATTTATGGGGCAATAAGACCTTAAAGAAAGGTGCAGCCAGGAGCCTTGAGTCTTATTAAACAAAAACAATCAGAGTATCCACATTTTTGGAATCCTACTGTGAAGTTCCAATAAACTTTACCCCCAAAACTCTGTAACACTTCTTACCCAGCTTCATGGAAAACAAGAAGTGATTCCAGAAGTTGGCTGACTATTTAATACCTGTTGTAGTAGTTAAAAAGTCCACTTTCTTCTTCTCTCTCACACACCTTTATTTTTTTAACTTTTACTACAAAACCATTAAAGAATGAACTAGTTTTAGTAATAAAAGGTAGCTATATTCCCATAGGGAGAAGGGGAATGGTGGTTCCCATGTACCCTTAGCACTCTTGGCAGGGATACCTATAAAGGAGGAGAGGGTCACAGGGAAGAGAACAGAGTGTTTTCTGTTCAGTGAAAAGGAATTTTGGCAAATTTTATTTCCTTCTTTTACAACCCTGACTTCACAATTCTCCACAGTGACATCATGGCCTTAAAGGAACAGCTTCCAGTGACAGCAGTGTCTCTAAAGCCTTATAAGGCAACATCATTTGATGTTTCTGATTTTCTAAGATGCTGCTGAAGCCTAGACCTGGGTAGATCGTTTTGCTCAGATGAGTTCCTATGTGTTTGTAAACTTCTGTTCAAACTGTGCCAATAACATCTCACTAAAGTGCCCAGGGCTGGGAGGGTCCCTTTGATAGAGGGAAGTTAGGAAAAAAAAAAAAAGCAAAAAAAAGTATACACTGTTAGATTCAAGCAGTAAGACTTGTTTTTCCACTACCCCCTGCTTCCTCACCCAATTCAACAGGCCATGCCTAGGGGGAATGTCTAGAAGGACTGCTCCACAAAGCACAGCTACCCAGGAAAACTGCATCCAAACCCAGTTATGCTTTCAGAACGTGTTTTTTTAACTGTATCATCAACCTTCAAGGCAGCTCAATGGCTACACAGTGTGAGCCTTGGTTGACTAGACTTACCCTGCTGAAAAGCAGGACAGGATGTCACCTGTTTGTAACAGATCTTAGTGATAGAAGTTTGCTGGCATCTAATGCTTGCTAATACACAGGTGCAATGGCCATTCCCAGTTTAAAAGAGAAGGCACTAGAGCTTCAAAAAGACTGAATTACATCTCAACTGTAGGGATGTGATTATGTCTAGCAGAGCACTCTGGGGTAGCAGCTTTTACCACAGCTATCAGTAGCCTGCAGAGTATTGGAGGGCTACAACCTATCTTTACTGCAAACCCACGTAACCTTCCTGAACCAGAGTATTTGTTCAACTGCAAGAGATAAACCCACATGTTTTGTAGCATGGAGGTCATAAACTTTCATTGAGAGATTACAGGTATTTTCTGCAGCCTATACTGGTGGAAAGCCTTCTGTACACATACACCAGATATACATGGAATGAAGGTAATGGGCTGTAGTTAGTCTGCACCAAATTAATTTGGACTGGTGGTCACTATGCTCTGGCAGTCAACACTACCATTTTCCTGGCGGGCTCTTCTGTCACTGAAATTCACAGAGCACTGTTGAGCAGGGAAAATATATCTATGACAAGTAACAGCCATTGCTATTTTAGAACTATCTCAGGGCTCATAGAGATGTGACATTACACAGAATTAAGGCTTGGCCATTGATTTTACTGCCAATATACCTTAAACTGTAAGGATTTTCTTACAAATGTGTATGTGGCATGTCTGTCAGAATCAAATCCACAACTGGAAACCTCTTTGCAATTTCACCCCTTTGTAGTAATTCTGTGAGCCATAAACTGATTTCTTTGTGGAATTAAAAGTTGTATTAAATTTAAGCTGAGTGGAAGTGAGTGAGTTCATCACTGTCAGGAACTTCACACATCCCAACAAAAAAGAGTTTCAAAATTTGACTGGTAAGATGGCCAAGCAAGAGGAGGTGGGGATGGTTTGTATTGTACTTTCAAGCTGCAGGGCTCCCAGGTGCATTGTATAGGATTTCCTCTAATTTACACACAAAATAAGCAGTCTACAGGAAAATTTTTGCCACACTGTACATGTGTATTAATTACAGAGCAGGACAAATGTATCTATTTGTTATAGGAAGAGATGTGATATACAGGCAAACTATTAAACTGATATAGAAATGAGGACATTCTTCTGGCATTAAAGAGAGTTGCTGGATTCAGGCAAATAAAAACAGCAAGTTCCCTCTCACAGTTTGGATTCTCAGGTCTGTGACTGGAGCGTATTACAATATGCCAGACTGAATCGGTACTGGGGAAGGGAGAGTCTCCTTACAAATAGACTTTGAGAAACTCACTGTCTCAGCTATCCTGTGGGGCTACTTCTGAACTAAGTTAATCTGAAAGAAAAAGCTCCCCCCCTCCAGTGAGAAAGAAGGAATTTTAAGATTTCAGGTGTATATTGTTTGGTATCTCCTCAAGTATAGATTTATAAAATGGTTTAGGTTGGAAGGGACCTTGAAGATCATCTAGAGGCTGAGGGAGCTGGGGTTGCTTAGGCTGGAGAAGAGGAGGCTCAGGGGAGACCTTATTGCTCTCTACAACTACCTGAAGGGAGGTTGACAGGCAGGGGCTGGTCTCTTCTCCCAGGCAACCAGCACCAGAACAAGAGGACAGAGTCTCAAACGGCACCAGGGGAAGTTTTGGCTGGATGTTAGGAAAAAATTCTTCATAGAGAGAGTGATTTGCCATTGGAATGGGCTGCCCAGGGAGGTGGTGGAGTCTCTGGAGGTGTTTAGAAGGAGACTTGATGGGGGGCTTGGTGCCATGGTTTAGTTGATTAGGTGGTGTTGGATCTTTTCTTCAGCTGAAATTCCCAAGCCCTTCTCAAGACTGTTCCCAAGCCAATTCTCACCTAGGCTATATTTGTGCTTGGGATTGCCCCAACCCAGGTGTAGAACTTTGTACTTGGCCTTGTTGAACTTCATCAGGTTGGCTTGGTCCCACCTCTCTAGCCTGTCCAACTCCTTTTGGATGGCTTTCCTTCCCTCCATCATGTAAATTGGACCATACAGCTTGGTGTCATCCACACATTGCTGGGGGTGCACTTGTATAATAATACAATTGAATTCTTATTAGGATCATTGAATAGGGCTTATTCTTTCACCTATCACCAAGCACTGAGAAAGTACCACTTTTCATTGCCATGGGTTAGTGTAATATGAATCTAGTTGTAAAGAGACAACCCCTCCAGGGAGACAAGCAGGACAAGGTTCTAGATAATCTCAGCTAGGCTCACTTTCCTGGAAAAGGTTGTACAAGATAATCATTCGAGGTCTTTTGCAACTTGGGCTGTTCTATCATTCTGTGATTCTCTCCATCATTAGAGACAGGGTAGCTGTAAAAAACCCGGAAGCTGCATGTTGCCAACATGAGTCAGTCAATGGGCAGAAGAAGTAAAAGTGGAGACAAAGCAGCAGTGTCCATTACGTGGACGCTAGCACAAGAACCATATACTCTGCACTGTATCTGCTATATACTTCAGGGCTGATAGCTTTGGTGTTGTGAGGGAGTAAATGCTCCCTGGAGACTTCCAGGTTCAGTCTAACTCTGCTGTGAGGACAGCAGTAGAATCAAACTTGACAGGAAAAAAACCCATCTCTTTTATTTGCTATTATGTTGGTGGGACACAGAATCTAGGCCCAGGTTTAAATGCTGCAGCCTTTAATGGTCCGCTCAATGTAGTGAAACTTTAATAAAAATTACTGCCACTGTTTAGTTCAGTCCTTCTTTCTGCATGTAGAAATCCCTCCAAGAGGATGTTCTTCTGCCATATTTCTGAAGTAGTATTCTCCTCCTCTTGGGGGGGGTGGGCACAAAAAAGGCAGCTGAAAATTTCTAGAGAAAACACAGTTTAATTTCTTGGAGGTGTTTCGTGGACAAGAAAATAGAAAGCATGTGTCTCTGCTTCTCTTATTGTACTTCAAAGTAATGAAAATATTTAAGGAGGTACAATTATGGACTTGGCAAGCACCTGGGGCTCTTGGAACTGCTTTTTCACACTGAATAAACACTGCAGTTAATCTGTTTATGTTACACTGCACTGGAAAACTATCTCCAAGAAAAGGCTACAAGTATTTTCCACTCCTTTCCTTTAGTTGTTTGGGAGGTTTGTTTGTTTGTTTTAATGTTCACTTAATAACTTGTTAAAATTATTTGATTCTTCTTTTGTATCTCTCTGTTCACAAGACAGCCACTCAAAAGCAGTTCTTAATTAGCAACAAGATAAACCTAGGGATTACTGCACTAGGTCAGACCAGTGATCCATTCTGGTTTTGACAGTGGTCAATGAGATGCTGCAAGGAAATGCGCAGGAAGCACTGTAATGAACAACAACAGTACAACTTCCTGCAGGGACCTGAGGCTCTCAACACACTTACTGCTTGCACACATACCATCTGTGACAGTGTACCTCCCTTTGGTGAAACAGATAAACAAATAAATATATGCACATATAGACCATCAGCACTGTCTATGTCCACGTTGAATTTTTTTATTTAATGTAAATTTTAAACTTGTGCATCTCTCAGAATTTGCCTGATCCCCTTTTGTTGACACTGTGTGTTCCCACAACTGCCATTGCATCCCAGTTCACTAACAGCTTTGTAAATAAATTCCCTCATTGTATCTATTTTCAGACAACCTCTTTCCAAACATAAGTGCCTCCTAGTTCTCATGCTGCTAGATTTGATGGATTGTCCTTTTGCTTTCACCTCATCATCCACCAGCTTTGTAAAACTAGGTTCTTTTATCCTTCTCAGACTTCTCCAAATGAAAGGTTCCTGGCTTCTCTCATTTATCCTCATAAATGCAAGAGCTCCATCTCTTTAACTATATTATTTACCCATTCTCTGAACTGTTTCTAACTGTAGTCTGTCCTTTGTGAGATGCAGAGACCAGAGCTTGCGTAGCATGGCATTTTTACTGTAGTAATAACTAAAGATACTAGAATACTTAGCACCTATATGCCCTATGCACGGACATTTCATCTGGGTGTATATATAAACAGGGGACACAGCATTGAAAAACTCCCTATTCCATTGGATAAGTTGGAACCTGCAGGAACCCAGACAGCAAAGGTGCTGCTGGTCTGCAAGTGATTTTCTCACAGAATATGGCTTGCAAATGCAGTAGAGGTCCAGTACAAGTCAGTTTTGATTGTGGGCAATGTAACTCATCAGAATAGACTTCTTGGAATGTTATACTGCAGAGCTAAGCTATACTTGCCACAAATGTGCAATGTAAACCAGAGCCCTTAGCTGCAGTACAGTCCATGGAGTCATGGCAATCCCTTGAGTTATGGTAATGCTTTATGAAAAGTTCTACTCTGCAAATGTCGACAGATGTGATGCCTGTACAGCCTCAGTACCTGCTGCCTGTAACAAACCTCTGGTAAAGAGAAACACTGTACAGGAATTCAAGACATGGTCTGCAAAAGAGAGGCCATCTTCTGCCCAGCTGTCTAAATTAAAGAGAGCAATGGCTGGTTCAAACTGTCCATTGCTAAGTTTGCCTTATCATATTACCTGAGGAGCAAAACCATCAGCAGCTGCCAGTAGCAGGTGGTATACACAAGGAAGCTCTTCTTCTCTTTACCGACTTTTTAACTCCCTGAATATGGCCTTAATATTCATATTATAAAAAAACACCAACTCATCCTTTGTTCCTGCTCTGAGCTACAACTATGAGCAAATATTGAGAAGATTACACAAATACTGCAAGTCAGCCAGTGGATGCTGAGCCTTGAAAGAGTGTCCTGCCCTGCTGCTCGGAGACCCTAGAAAAGAATGGCCAAGAATTTGAAACATGGATAGAGTTCCTTTTAAAGCCCATAAAGATGTGCATTTAATCTTTTTCTCCCCTTATAGGACTGTATTGGGTTGGACAGAGATGGAGTTAATTCTCCTCACAGCATCTTTCTAGTGCTGTGTTTTTGCAGCAGTAGTTGATAACACAGCAGTGTTTTGGCTACTGTTGAATAAGTATCCAGGCTGCGTCCTTTCAACATTTCCCTGCCCCAAGAGTACATTGAGGGGTGGGCAAGATCTTGGGAGGGGACACAGCTGAGCCAGCTGACTCAGACTGGCCAAAGAGTTATTCCATATCATATGATGTCAGCTCAGGTACAATGAAGTGAAAGAAGGAAGTGTGGGGATTCATCCATGCTGTCTATCCTCCAAAGTAAACACCAAGCTTAGAGAGCTCAGCTTCCTGAGACCGAGCATTGCCCTGCTGATGGGAAGTAGAGACTAACATCTCTCTGCTTTTTGCTTCTGCGCAGTCTATCACTGTTTGTTTGTTAGTGTTATTAAAATTGTTCCTATCCTATTGCTGCCTTCTGTTATTTTTTTTTTCCCCTTTCCCCCTATCCACTTAAGAGGGGGAGTGATAGAGTGGCTTTGGTAGGCATCTGGCCTCCAGGCCAGGGCCAAACCATCACAAGGCCCAAATATGGTCATTTCATTTGAGTATAAAATACCAGAGCAAAAAGGTCTGCAAGAGCCCTTTTGCTGACTTCAGGTAGTATTGTGTCAGGGCTGGTGTTTTTAAAATTATAAGAGTACAAGGAGGTAAAAACTGTGTGTCCCTAGGTTAAAGAAAAGTGTGTGTGTTTAAAACATTGAAGAGATTGTTCTGAGAACAATTCATCTTTCTGAAAATATGAACCCTATGATGCTGCCAAGGTCAGAGAGAGCTGTGATAATTTAGTGCGTAAGTGCTAGTCATGCAGCACAATGCCACCTTATTTAATTTTGTAACACATTTGTACAACTGCCTGACAATAGCCACGGACATTAGCACTACCTGTGGGCTGAGGTCAAGGCAACATAGTTGAGCGTTAAAACAAAGAGTTAATTGGATTCCTGTTCAAGTTCTAGCTTATTATGTGATCTGAGTTACTTTCCTTCTTTCTGCCTTAGCTAGTTCATCTGGAAAGGAGGACACAGTGTGACCCACACCTGAAATGTCAAAGAAAAATGCAGTGCATATGCCTGGCATATTTGGTCATTCTTCCTAATTTCTATGGTTGTTTGGGGTTTGGGTTTTTTTTTTTTTGTTGTTGTTGTTTGTTTGGTTTTTTGTCATTCTTGTCTGGTTTGTGAATTTCAGGCCATTCCTTTGGACAGCAGAAATGCTGCTCACCTTGTGATATTAAAAACAAAAAGCCATCTTCAGCTGTAAAAACTGTATCTTGCTAATAACAAAATTAATAATAAAGAAATATTTGGGGTTTTCACTTGATTCTTACAACTGGCAGTGCATAGGATATTTCATCAGTAAGACTACATCACGTACCCCAAATTTTACACAGACAAGTGAGTGCTGTCCCCTTTCCACAGAAGACAAGCATAAACAGAGCAGTAAAATGAGCAACACAAGGAGACTGAAGAAATTCAAGACTGAAAAAAACCACCAAACCCAGAATTTTTACCTCCTTGTTTTTAAACTCATAAAAAAGACTTCTCTAAAAAAAGCCCCAAATATTAATTAAAGACATAACTTTGTTTTATATTAAATTGCATGCAAAGCTTTCTTCTGTTTGCTGAGGAGCTGGGAGTCACCCTCCAAGATGGTTCTTATATAGTGTCACTTTCAAAAGAATCTCCTTTTGGTGCACAAAAAGGCAGAGCAAAAGATATATGTCCCCTGGCTCAATGTGTATGGCTGTCTCCAAGGAATTCATGCAGATGATCAGGCCACAAACTGTAAAAGGTACAGGAGTCGGGATGCTAGAAGGGAGAATAGTCCCAGCTCAAAACTAGAACAGTCTCAATTGCCATTGAGATTCAAGAATGAAGAACCAATGAACCCCTCACCTCACATACTCTTTGCACCACCTGGGTACAGAGCTATACCCCAGTAATTCTAAGTTTTGAGCTGCAGCATTTCTTTGGAAGGCCTCCTCCTCCCTAGTCCCTTCAACATGTAGAACTGCCCACAAGTCCCTGAGCAGCAAATGTTTCAGCTTTATTTTTGGGAAGGACCACTGCAGGGTTCATCCCTGTACGTACAAACTGATAACCAGGCAGGTGTAGCACCCACTAAGGCTAAACTTAAGTTCCCTCTGCAGATTTATTTTTGTTATAAGCTGTGGTATTATGTTGTGCCATGTAAAAAATGTAGTTACTCAAAGAAGTGTTTTTGAGTTCAAAATAATATCCTGTCCATTTGGAACATAAGCACAAGCAACACACTCACAGATACACTCCTTTTCTCCCTACATTGCTATTTCAGCCATAGTCAGGGTGGTAATATACAAAGAGAGCAGGTGGACATTTTTTTTCAGGAGGGGAAGAAAGAGGCAGCTCCAAAGCTAAGGTCACTGTCTATCCCACATTTTGGAAATAAAACAAAAGTGTGCTCATAAATTGAGCAGGCATGTTGCAAAATAAGAAGAATCAATAGCACACAGATAAATGCTGGAAATTCAGTGATAAAACCACAGGATTTTATTTCAAAAGACTTTGGGCAAAATCTTCATTTTTCCTGACTGCTTCTGTCACCTGTGTGAAAGGGCCACTGGACTTAACACATGCAAGAGCCATTTATCCACTTATATTTGGTATCTCACACGGTCTGAGTCCTCAGGAGCTCAGAAATAAGGAGCTTTCAGGTTGACACCTACCTAAATAGCCTTGCTCACAATATGTAAATGGTCTCTGTTGCCACAGAGATTTTGCTGAAGGCATTTGTTCTACGCATGTAACTCTGACACTGTTCAGAGGAACAGGGTTAGGACTCAGATCTTCCTGTGCAGACAGAAAAGAGTGATAAGCCCCATAAGTGGGATAAGGGAGAGGTTGGAGGACTAATGCAATAATTTCTTGTGCCTTCTGTGAGCAGGCAGCCCCAGTGAATGAGCTTCAGGCTCCATTATTCCATTCCCTGACTACTATGTGTTATAAAAATGCTTGGGAAAAACACTTTGCACATCATGTTTCATACATCAGCAGTGTAAGACAATTAGTCAGGCATTTCAGTGCCATGTCATAAATCATGGCAGCATGTGTCACCAACACTTCACAGACAAAATGTGAGACTCTGACTCTAACGGTATCTTTTAACGCAGGGAAGATGGCCTTGGCCTCTCAGTGTGTTTGTGAATGCTGCTGATGGCAGCCCACATGGCCCTGTTTCAGCTCTGATCCTGATCTCACTGATTTGGTCATGCATATTAGACATTTTACCATGATAAAAGATCACATACATAAAATCAAAATGGAGACTTCATCATACTTTTCCCAATAGCACAGGCAAATAACCTCCCCACTATTTATTCCATTATCACAAACTAATAGGAAGACCTGGAAAAGTCCCTCCATATCATTAGCTGTCTACAAGATGAGAAGGCTGCAGAAGATCAAATTCTTCACCACGATGGCTATCACAATGCAGGAGGGATCTGAAGCCTGGGCTGTAACTTTACCACTCCCATTGCACAATGGATGTATAGTGGTGAAATATCTCCAATATGGGATTAAACAATCATGTTTAGAAACACACATAGAGACCTCCCACTAGCACAGCAGATTCTTTTGAAAGCTGGCACTGTCAAAACAAACACAGTCACCTCTAGATCCCTTCCACTGCTCCTGCTGACAGTGCTAGTGAGGAGGAGGAGGTGCTGAGTACTTTGTTATTATGAGGAGGAGGATAGCGTTGGGAAAGGTGTTGAGTTTACACAGAAGTATCAAGAGCAGGAAAGCGAAAGTCAAGGAAATCAGCCTTATGCCATTTAAAATCGCTCTGGCACTAAACCTATGAAAATCAATGACTTTGCTTTCACAGGAGTTCTCACATAAACCTGAGGGAGCATGCAGCATGAGTTGCACCAGATGGAAAGTCACTGGCAGTAGAGACTGAGATAGGAGCAATGTTGGTATCTATCAACAACATCAAATGAGGAATTCGCAAACAGTAATTAGGGCTATTCATGTCTATCTCTGCCTTTTACATCTGCTGTTCTAGAGTGGAGGTAGAGACAGCACAGAGAGAAAACTAAAGTGTTGTAAAAATATCTTCAAATAGTTAAAGGATTTTTTTGTACTCCTATGCATTTGTGCCTTTTATCTGAGCAAAATTTGATAATACAACAGTGTGAATTTTAGGTTAGGAGTTGTTTTCCCTGGTTCCTCCTTTTCAAACACATTTCTTCAGAGCACCTTGCCTTCCTTTGCCCTCCTTCACAGAAACACCCCTTCCCACACCACATTTAAAATCTTCTCACAAAGAAAACTGAAGGAAAATAATTTCTGTGCAACTTATCCATCTTTCTAAGCAGCAGAAGGGAGCTGAGAGTGATGAGTCCATAGAATAATAAATAATAACAATATTGAACAGTTTTGCAGAGCAAATATACATTGAAAAACTTTTCCTCTTGAGTGCTTGACATTATTAATTTGTTCTCTAAATAAGCTGGCAAGGGGAGTCAGCCCATTTTTATGGTCAGAGAAAGTGAGCATATAGTTTCAGTAATTGTTTAGGACACGGAGGAGTCAGTTCCAGAAAGTGGTCTGAACAGCTCACAAGGCATCACAGCCCACATCCATGGCAATATTTGGGCAGAGTCCTGCCACCACAGTAATTGCTACTGGCAAGTGGCACACACTTGGGAGTTTTGACACTGTGAATAAGATCCACCGTGGACTGTCTTTCCCTGTGGTCTGGAAGCAGTATGGCCTAGGCCTTAAAAAGCAGCAAAGACTGAACAGAAGTTCCTGTAATTATTGATGACAGGGTATTTGTAATCCCTTCCAAGCTTCTGCTTTAAAGGGTTCAAACACATACTAGTCTACTGCCTAAGTAATATGTGACATCCAAACAGCCCATTTTGAGTTCCAGAGACACCCCTCTGTGACATTCTTTCCCAGCACTCCTTTGGAACAGCATCATTGTTTTATTTTTTAACATGAGAATTCTTATTTTTTACCATGAACCATATTACTGCACAGCAAAGATTTCAGATGACTTGAGGAGTGGAGGAGATGATGTGAATTGACTTCTTGTATCCACATTAAATGCTTAGTGAATGACCTTGCATCCAGCTCTCTAACATCTAAGACAGAAGACTGGAAAAGCTGAGCGAAGGAAAGCAAGAAAGTTGATTGAACGGGGTGTGTGGGTTTTGTTTCTTTGCATAGAGATAGAAATTGAGGTTGATACGAAGCTAGCTTGATATTAAGCCTCTTCCTGTTTTGCATTACTTGTAATAGAGTCACAAAATAACAACAATTTCCAGGATGAGCACAACACCAAAGGCAGATCAAGATCTTGCTTGTCATACTCACGCTAATGAGCTCTCAGAAATCAATAGATTTAGGGATTTCTGTACAGGCAGACATCATGTGCCCTAGGTTCCCCTGATAATGGCTTAGTGGTGAAACCAAACTTCATCCTCCCTTTTCCTTGTAGGATTCCTTATGAGCCAGATTATAATGCAAAGGTAAAGCAGGTGGAAGGATGGCTCTCTATGTCACCTCCTGTTTGCTTGCACTGACACACTGGTATGATACGGCACATGCTGATGCTAAGGCTGTTGCTTTTGCTTTTTAGAGCTATTGATTTCCTGCTCTTTCCTGTAAAGGATTCTGTGAACTGGAAGTAGTTAAAGGTTAACTGCAAAGATTTCATTTAAAAGAATAATTTCAAATTGTTTAAGATCCTAAATCATTAGCAGTTAAATGCCTACACCTAAGAAGCACACCAAAATTTATGTATGCAGGCAATAAAGTTCCAAGAGTTACCTGCCAACACGAGTGCCCCACACTCTGCTTGCATTGATACAGCTTGGCACCCACAGGCAGCCACCAGCTCTGTGTCAGGTCCTGACAGTAGTGCTGGCTGTCACATGGGATCCTCCACTTGAGGTCTCACTAATAAGAAGTGGAAAAAGAAATGGGTTTCATTGGCTGACAGTGCCTTGAAGTAATCAAAGTCTGGCATTTTGGTGAGAATGAAAATTCAAGAGGAGACACTGGGAGAAGGGGAAGACATGCCTCTACCAGCACTCCTATCCCTAGTGTCTGTATGACCAAGTAAGAGCAGGAAACATTTCACTAGTCAACATCAGCAACTCCTGGTGGTGTGCCCAGGGGAAAGGGCTGGTGAGGAGCAAAAGAAAATACTTAAATGACAATATGCACTGAATCCTCCTGCCAGAGGGTAAGAGAAGTAAGGAAAAGGATTGCTGCACAAAATACAGCTCACCACATCTCTGTGTGTGCATGGAGGAGGATCTTACATACATCTGGTTTACGAGTTGTAGCATTATAAACTGACATTTCAGATCTCGTGCTTGTGGTTTTCCATTTATGCTCTTTTTTTCCCTCCCCCCCCAGCAGCACTTCCTTTGCTTTATGCACAAACTTAGGCCTTAGCAAAAGGAAAGTTTGCTGTCTGAGGGCACCAAGGAGAGCCATTTTGGTCACTTGGGGATCTGTGCAAGAATGTGTGTTTGTTAATTTTAGGAAGAACTTCCTGACATCCAAACTCAGCATCCACTGCTGCTGAGAGCACCTGGCAGGAGGGCTATGTTGTGTGCATCCTTTGGCAGTTTTTCTGTGAAGTGGTTACAACAGAGATATAGTATAGATGCTCCTTCATTTGGGGAAGTTTGGATCCAGACCCTTCATTTGGGTCTGTCTGGAGGGAAATTGCCTTCAAGATAGGCAAATACTTTATTTTTAAAATGATACACAAGGGGGTCAGTTTCCCATCTCTCCTTCAGCACCAGTTCCACCAGTCATTCAGGCAATGAAAAGGCTTCCCCTACTGTAGCTAAACATTTTGGTACCTCTTTCTGCTCTGCATCACCACCCAAATGCTATCCTGGGGACATAGACAAGCGGCCAGGCTGTATGGACAGGACACCCCAGTACCTTCAGGGGGCCGAAGTTCCCTTGGGGACGCTGCTGTATGCTGGGGCTTTACCAGCCCTGTACTGCTGGATTTGAGGAGGAGCAGAAATGAGGGGCATGAGGTGATATTTAAAACACGCCCAGTGGGATCTATTGCCTGCAAAGGATTCAGCCACAATAGGTTCATTCAGTCTTCTTATTCATTAGAATACCTTCAGCATTATTTTTTCAAGATTTGTTCTACCTCCTAAAGAATTGCTTTTCAATGCAAAAGCAGAATGATTAATACATCTTCCCTTTCCCTGCTGAATCCAACTTTGAAAGCATCATGCTTTTCATCTGATTTCCTCTCCTAGTCAAAATAAGCCAACCAAATCCTGCAGTATACCTATCAATACAAACAAAAGATGCAGAGGTGTGGTTTCTCTGTAGCAGAAATAAACACAGTTTAAGGAATTATTTTCCTTTCATGACAGCTTGAGGTCCTGCAAAAGTGACAGAATTGATTACTGAATCAAAGTAAAGGAAGGCAGGGAATGGAGTTTTCTTGCATACACCTGTAACATTATATGCTGTGCATGATACAGGGAAGGAAGTAAAATACTTCAGCTGTCTTAAGGAAAAACCCAGAGAGGAAAAAGAAGAAGGGATATCTTGGGATTAGCTTTAGCGTAACATCCTACAGTATGTTTACTTTCCTTTTCTTCTCCATCTCATATTTCTTCATAGGATCAGTCCCTAGCCCTGTAGATGCTCCCAGGAGTACAATGCCCCTTTCGTGTATTGTACGAGTGGCACTGAGAGTACGGCAGCTTCAAAACATAAAAGGAAAAAAGTCTCCCTCAACACCATCATCATTTTTAAAAAAGGCAATTGATGTCGCCTGAAGCAGCAGCTATGAAGCCCAATTATACCACATTTCATTCAAGTGTCAAAAATTGGAATAATAATAACCAACAACGAGGAGCATATATAGAAAATGATGCTGCCATCTTCTTTTGTTTTGGCTATGCGTTTTCATAAATTCATGCTTCAAGCAGACCCAGTGCCACATTCCTTCAAGGACTTTCTTGTTCTCTATTGTTTTCAGTTCTTAACAATTGGCTTCCCTGACTACTTTCCTCGTGTTGACAGTCGCTCGCAGAGCCTCCATATGCTCTCACTACTTGAGTAGTCAATCATTTGTGAATTAGCTACCCAATCAAATATCTACAAGAGGCTGGTAGTGTTTATTCATTGCTGGTGTTTTGAGTAAGTGTATTGCTTGCAAAAGGTGTCAGATTAAACACACCGAAATGAATTTATTCACAGAATATGGATCGCGTAGTTGGAAGCAGAGAGGCAAGCACTGGCCTGAGTTCACACTGATTTTATGTTGGATTTTTTCCCTTTTGTTGCAGTTTAGGCCGTGACTAAGGTAAGATGTCCCTGGAGTCAGCCACCTGCTTACTTAAATGGGATATTTGGAAAGAGGAAGGAACCTTGGCTGAAAGCAGCTGCAGGGGCTGCCTCAGAAAGGTTAAAACAATAAAAGACAACTCGATGGCATGTTTTTCTCATCTTAGATCATGGAGCTGCATACTGCAGCCTTGCAAAGTGCATTCCTCTCTACATTAGCAATATCCGTGCATTCCCAGCTGCAGGGATGGAGCCTTCATAACTCCTTGACAAAGAACAAGAAGCACTTGTGCATGATGCTATGCATGATCTCAGACAAAAGCAGTCCTTCAAGATCAAAAAACATCAACACAATTCTGTCTTTAGCTGTCATTTTGGAGGAATTTAAAGGTATTTTAATACTGCCTAACAAAGCCTAAAACAAACTATGCCAACCTGCAGAAGAGCCAAGCTTTCATCCAGCAGAGCTGCTCCAAATCAGGATTTTCACATACCCACACTGCCTAATTCAGACCTAGACACAAAACTTCACAGGGTTTAAATGCACAACTCAGATGAACTTGATTCCTTTTGTAAGAATATGGCAAAAAAGTTGAGGTAATGAGACTGTGTTCAGTGATCTCACTTTACAGCCCAGGTTTATGCTGAAAGAAGACTAACATATATACCCACAGGCATGCCGTATTTGTCACCTTTACCTGACTTTAGAGATTACTACTAATTTATTTATAAGCAAAAAAAAAAGTAAAGTATTTTAACTGCTGGTCCAAAGAAAATGTCACTGGTGATGAGAGTATCAAGCTGAACTCTAACTTCTCATGAATCATTGTCACAATAAAGAGTCCATGTGACAACTGTGCCCTTAGCAATCACTGAAAAACCCGGCTCCCTTGAAATTACAAGTTGGCTGGTCCGTGGTTTGATAGTACTCAGTGATGATGACAACAATGCACAGGGAGAAACATAACTTAGCTGCCTATCATAGTTCATCTGACTTCCAGCAGCATTTACTATCCTGTATTAATAGAAATTAAAATATTAAACACTTATTCATTAAGGTATGTAGGTACAATTCACAGGGAACTAGTAAGAAAATGCTATTCTTAAGTGGCGATATTACAGCAAAGAATACTTCAAGTGAGAGCTTCCCAAAAGAAATGTAAACCACTTGTTTATTCAGTGTTGGCTAGAACAAAACCTTGTTTTATAGATCATAGTAAATCCATACATATTAGGCAATTGGCAATTTTCCCAAAGTATTCCCTTCTTCAGAATTCATGAAAGAAATTCAAAACACTGAAGGCAAATGTTCAGTGATAGGGACAATAATGTAAAGAATCAAAGTCAAATGACCTGGATTGTACATTAAATAAAAGGCAGAGAATGAGCACTGAGTGAATTTTTGCATGTTCACATTACAACAAAATAGTCAAAGATTCTGACCTCTGGCACTGGAGGAACCTTCTCAGTTTTGATATTTTCAGTAACACAATTCCCAAGAGGGATGGAAAAAACACTCACTCTCTCTTTTTCTTTCAATAAAATGGGACTCCCTCTGTATTATGAAAAAGAAAACTAATAATTTGGTAGTGTTCTGAAGTAGCTTTTATAAAGCTTTTGCTTGGGATCTACTATTGCTCATGAAGTCCATCAGATTTTCATGGCTTTGCTGGAGAAAGAAATGTGCCAGTGTTGACTGTCATCTCCTAGCTCATGCAGACAACAACTCATACATCAGCAAAGATAACAGCGAAGATGATGCGCATAGGTTTTCTACAGCTGACCCAGGCTACAGTGGAAAGAATCTGGAGATGAGCTAATTTCGATAATGTGGTATGGGTGGGTCCCAGCTGTATGCAAGAAATTGCCTGATAAGTATGAAATGTGTTCCCTACATTGAAATTACTTCAGAATATCTCTTCTTTTAGGGCCCTGATGGCAGCTGACTCCATCTGAGCTGATTGTACACAAATATTTGAGTATAGTGCAAGATTATTACTTGAAGAATGAAAAAAAAAAGAAAGGCAAGAGAGATGAGCAGCAGTGTGTAATAACAAATAGGTGCATGCAGTCAAAACAATTAATGTCACTTTGCAAGGGCTTTTGGAAATATATCAAGAGAGGTAACCCACAGATGGCTCCTTTTCAGAGCGGTTTGGAAGGGGGTAGGATGGACCACGCTCCTGTAAATCCCAGGCTGGAAAATGAGAAAGACAAAGCTAAATAAAAGAGGTGGTTTGGTTTGTTTGGTGGGTTTTTTGGTTTTGAGTGTTTTTTTTTGGTGGTTGATTTTTTTGGTGTTGGGGTTGATTTTCTTGGTGGTTTGTTTTTTTTTGGGGGGGTGGGGGATGGTGGTTGTTGTTTCATTTGTTTTCCAGTTTTTCCCTGTTTGTTTATTTTTGTTGTTTGGGGTTTTTTTTCCTCCAGAATGTGCTCCTCACAAATAAAACTGGGCATGTACTGCCAGGGCAAAGATTGAATCAGAAGATGGACGATCTAATGCAACAGATACACCAAGATGACCCATAATGCCATAATGCTGGGTAGAAGACCAGAGTTTTCCAGAGCTCAGCACCAATTAAGGCCAGGTTTGCAGGAAATGTCCTTCCCAGGAGGGCCAGCATAGCAGAAAGCATTTATCTCCCTCATGATGTTTACAGAAATGTTTTCAGAAGACCTTCCTTTCCTGGCATGCTGCCCTCTTTCTATACCTAGTTATTTAAAGAGAATTTGAATGTCTGAATTATCATCTCCCTAAATCTCAGCTTCCTATAATTTTTCAGCACCAACTATTTAGAAGTATCACAGAGGTAGAGAAGAACACTTGCTCAGTGACAGAAAATAGACTGTTTCTCAAGTTATTCTTGCCCTCATTGGCTCCACATAGGTAGTGATGACCCAGCGTACTATAACTCACAGTGACGTTGGCAGACAGCAAACACTGTTGGAAGCCATGCCAGGAGGAGAGATTGTTCTTTTGCTCCTATAGTTTCAAGCACAGTCTTGTGTTTACCTTATTTATCACTAGTCAGTTGATGGGACAGAAGAAGTGAATTTACCAGCTACAGTTACTCTGTAAGCTTTCCCATTTCCTATAGACATTCACAAACCCTTTTCTTAAAGTAGCCATTTCCAGGTCATAGGAAGGTCAAGAGCCTGTTGGTGAAGCTGTGCAGTATTTCCCAGCTCTGGCATGACAACACTTCAGGTCTGAGTAAGCCCCATGTCCATACAGGATGTGGGCTCACCAGCCAACCAATGGGTGGTGGTCCTCAGTGGGGCCAGGGGGGAAAGCAAAGATGACAATTTTCATGTAAGATCTGAAGAGTGATACATTAGTGTTGCAAAGGTTTGGGGTTCAATACCACAAATGCTACACTGGGTACAAGCTGCTAAGGAAGAACACAGATAAATCGTGTAATTTCTGCATTTTAGAGGCAAAAATAAGTGGAATTGTTTTATAAGTCATAGTCACAAAGAGCATATCGCCATACAAATTCCTTTTAAAACTATTTGAAGACTTGTGCACATCTGAAGGAAGGACTCAGAATAAAAGAAGGGTCCTCCTCTGTATTTTAAAAGCACTTAGCAACTTTTACTTCAGAAGTACATTGCTGCATGCATACAGGTTTAAGAAGTTTCCTCAAGTTTGGAGAGAAAAGGCAAGAGCTTTTAACATTAGTCAAGGACTCCGAAGAGTTAGAGTGGTATTTCCTTCCCCCTCTTTTACGTTATTATTCCTGCACTCCTGTGTGTGATTTCAGACTGCTTTGTTTCAGGAAAAGCCTGGGAAAAGCCCTTTACTGAGAAAGAAATATGTGATTTGCCTTCTGAGCTGCAAGCACACACTGCCTGCTCATGTCCAGCTTCTCATCGATGCATCAGCATCCTCAAATCCTTTTCCACAGGGCTGCTTTCTATCACCTCATCCCCCAGACTGTATTGATAGTGAGGATTGTTCCAGCCCAGGTGCAGAATCCTGCACTTGTTCTTGTTGAACTTCATGAGGTTCACCTGGGGCCACCGCTCCAGCTTGTCCAGGTCCCTCTGGATGACATCCTGTCCCTCTGATGTATCGACAACACCACTCAGCTTGGTGTGATCTGCAAACTTGCAAACTTGCTGATGGTGCATTCAATCTCACTATGTCATTGATAAAAACATTAAACAGGTCCCAGCGCAGACCCCTGAGGGACAGCATGTGTCACTGCTCTCCATCAGGACTTCAAGCCATTGAGCACCACCCTCTGGATGTGACCATCTAGCCAATTCCTTATTCACTGAACTGTCCACCCATCAAATATATATTTCTCCAACTTGGCAAGGAGGATGTTGTGCAGGACTGTGTCAAAGGCCTTGCAGAAGTCCGGATAGATCACATCCATAAGTCATCCTTTATCTACCAACATAGTCACTTTGTCATAGAAAGCCACAAGGTTAGTCAGGCAGGACCTGCCCCTAGTAAAGCCACGCTGGCTGTCTTAAATCACCTCCCTGTTGTCCATGTGCCTCAGCATGGCATCTAGGAGGATCTGTTCCATGATCTTCCCAGGCATGGAGGTGAGGCTGAGATTGGTAGTTCCCAGGGTCTTCCTTTCTACCCTTTTCAAAAACAGGTGTGGTGTTTCCTTCCTTCCAGTCCCCAGGGACCTCACCTGACTGCCAGAACTTCTCAAATATTATGGAGAGTGGCCTGGCAACCACATCAGCCAATTCCCTCAGTACTCTAGGATGCATTTCATCAGGCCCCATGGACTTGTATATCTTCAGGTTTCTCAGATGATCATGCACCTTGTCTTCACTTACAGTGGGAGGAACCATGTCATCCTGATTCCCAACTTGTGGTCCATGAACACAAAAGCAATGAGGGGTTGCCAGTGAAGACTGAGGCAAAAAAGTTGTTGAGCATCTCAGCCGTCTCCTTGTCCATTGATACAAGTTCCCCACTGTTGCTCATCAGGGGCACGCTTTCTTTAACCTTCCTTTTCAAGTTTATATACCTGTGGAAGCCTTTCTTCTTTTTCTTTACACCCCTTGCCAAGTTCACTTCCAGCTGTGCGTAGGCCTTCCTGACCTCATCCCTACACAGCTGGGCAATGTCCCTATACTCTTCCCAGGATGTCTGTCCCTTCTTCCATTTCCTGCGTGGCCACAGCTTGCCCTTCAGTTTGACCGGCAGGTCACAGCTCAACCACGGCTTCTCCCCTAGCATTCGGACTCCTGTGGACCTTACTTCATTTCTACTGCTTCAGTACACATAACTGAAAATGAGCAAACCTGTTTCAGGCACATCTTAGCCCTGGGTTTATGTCCAAATCCAAACTATGGCTATGATAATTTTTTTTGCCAAATCACATTTCAGAACAAGTACTTGAAACAACTTTGGATTTCCTTTTTAAACATAATCTTGAAGTGAAGTTTGCACAGATTTTCTAGTTTCTCAAACTCCCAAAAAATACTCTCTCACAATGGACTGACTTCACAGCTGTTTTCCTTAACTAGTACAAGCCTTATAGTGAACTTAATGAATAGCTAACCTAGATAACAGAACGAGGGCAATAGTGTCATAGGGACAGTAAAAGACGTTCAGAAAACAATACAGAGTGAAGAAAGATAGAAAATGAAGGAAAATACTCAGAGGTCTTAAGATTTAAGAATGCAGGCAGGGATTGCCATCATAGCTGGATGTTGCCTGTGTGTTACCTCATTTGGGTCAAGTAGGCCCCCATCTCTCTCAGCTGTCATATTTTTTCAAGATTAAGGCAAGGAAGACTTTGTTTTTCCTTTTTTACTCTGTGGTGCATTTTTTTCTCTTCAGGAAGGTTGGTGGTTTGGGTTTTGTTTTTTACACTGCCTTGATCTTTCTTTCACCATTCCCCATTTTGGTCGCTGTTTGAATAGGAATGAGTTCCTAGTCTCTAAAGCCCATATGTGATTTCTATGGAGTGGTTCCCAAATTACCTAATCTCAGCTCATATGCCAGTGTGCATTCACAGTTTAACATCTCTTTTTTTTTTTAATCTTGGGGTTGGGCATGGGATCTGCTGGTTGGCTCAGATGTAAAAATAATACTCAAAAAACACTGAGGCCAAACCCTGGACAATAAGTCTATATATGCGGTTGGGCACTAACAAGCAAGTAAGAAAATGATCTATTTAAAGACTCACTTCTGATTTAGGCTCTGCTTTGAAACAGTGTGAGTAGCCAGCAGAGTCTGGTCTCCATCACATTTTCTCAAATACAAAAATTAAAAAACTGATAATTATGCATTCTGAAAGCTGGATGGGGCCACGCTACACTGAAGCATATTTTCCAATGTAATTAAGGCTTTCAGCTGATTTCTTCCGACTGCAATTGTTATTTCAAATGTGAATTAATAAATCATGTCCATCTAGTTAAGAATTAAAATCAGTCTCAAGTATTCCTGCTTAGACCAGCAAACTTAAAAGAGAGGGAGGGATGAGCGCTCCCAAGAAATTCTCAGTGGGGAAAAGAAAACAGTAAGAAGAGGAAAAAGAAAAGGCCTCGTCTAGTTTAGGGTTTTGCAGGCATCTAAGAAACACACGGGATGGAGTTACATGACTTACACATATGGAAGCATTTTTATAGCTTTATATCAAAACAATATGCAAATAGTCTCCCCTTACTTTCACTCATGACTGGCTGCAAATACAAAATTCAAGCTGAATAATGTTAACTTCCCACATGCTCTGCTCTAAAGGATCCTCAAGGGCTTCTGGTCTCTTGTGGTATACACAAAGCACTTTAGCTATCACAGTGAATTAGTGTAAGGCCTAGTAATGCACCTTTAAGTATGTGAGCCCTTTTAAGGCACTTAGAGGTCAAGTCTGTGGCTATATAAAGTACAACCTTTTGAACATTTATTTTCACTTGCCCATCTAGAGACTCAGATGGCACGCAAAGGCAGTGTTTAATTTCATAAGAGCCCTTCAGATTCCAAATTGTCAGAGTCATCAACTGGCTCTGATAGCCAACCAAACTTTACAGCAATGTGATAAAGCAAGGTAAACAATGGCAATCAGGTAGTGACTGCTAAGCATGGCTGCTTGTTTCAGAAGGCATGGTCATTGTAAAAGAAAGTTGTCATTTTGCAAATGGACTTCTAAAGAGTGTGGCACAAAGCAGAGCAAGTCCAAATGGGCGTCTTCCCTGGAATGTAAATACAGACACTCTGTTCAACCTCTTCCACATTTCTTAGCTATCTGAGGCCAAGAACAGTAGCTCCTGATATGTCACCAATCAAAAATTCCCTTTGACAAAAGGGCTTCCATTGCCAGCATTAAGTGGTTCTATGGACATTATGACAAGGACATGCTCAAGCAGAAGATATCTAAAATAAAATGCAACCCTAAGAAAAGACCTGTAGATGTAAAATGTAAAGAGATGCTCCACTGTTTACTTAGTCACCAAATCAATGAGGTGGAGCAGCATGTAAAAAAAATTGCTTTGTCACAGAGTTATTTATAACTGAGCATTGTTTTCCCTTGAATACTGATTTGTTTTTAATTATTTTTTTTCTTCTCCCTGATAGCTAAAATCAAATGTGAAACACACAGAATGTCAGTGCACTGAGATAACAAGAGCTGCCATGTGCATGATTGGAGACACCTGAGCTTCCAGAGCTGGACAGCTCTGCAGCGCTGCCAGGCCAGCTCTGCCCCCGGCACTGAAACACTGTCTCTTCCTATTCTGCTGGGAGGTCCTGGGTCCTACAGAGAACATACCTGCTTTGCTCCAAACAGCACCCCATCCACTGTCCCTGCAGAGCCTTCTCCTCTAACACTGGTTCCTTGTGTTGTTTAACCAGAAAGTGATTTGGTTTTGCCTTCAGTGAGTCCTGGATAGCTAGCAATTTTAAAGGGGGGGCGGGGAATGACTTTGTGACTAATTGGAATATTAGCAGAAAAATAATCAAACTGTTGTAACAGTGGTTGTTGCACTGTGTCAGTTGGTTTGTTACTTGTGTGTAGCTGCAACAGTGCTAAAGACAAAGAAAGAGCTCACTGAGCAGTGTGTGTTTATGCTGCATGTGTGCAGTAAGTGCAAGAGCAATATCTGCCTTCTCCTGTATTTTTCAGTGCATCTCAGCCTCCTTCCTTCATTAAGCCCACATTATTTAAGTCACATTTGAATGGAACAGGACTTTATCTATTGGTACTTAAAAGGAAGATGAACAGTTAGGAATCTCCTCATTTTGACCCAGATATTTGCCATGCAAATGAACAAATAATGCAACACCTAACACACTCAGAGAGGATGTTTGTTGATTATTGTGTGGTGATATTAGTCAGTGTCTTGTAGCTTTTGCATAGACTTCTGAGCTTCCTCATCACACAGTAGGTGCCTGGCTCACCATTTTGAAGTTCTAGTCAAATAATGACAGGATCACAGAATCACAAAATATTAGGGGATGAAAGGGACCTGGAAAGACCATTGAGTCCAACCCACCTGCCAGAGCAGAGTCACCTAGAGTAGCTCACACAAGAATACATCCAGGCAGGTTTTGAATGTCTCCAGAGAAGGAGACTTCACAGCTCTCTGGGCAGCCCGTTCTAGTGCTCTGTCACCCTCACAGTGAAAAAGTTTTTCCCTCCTCATCTGCTCCTTGTTTCTCTTCTGTTTTTTCCACCTACCTGAAAATAAAACCACTCTCCCAAAGTTACTTAGAAGGCTGAGGATGCTCAATGCCCTTGCATAGTTAAACACTTATTCAGTTTGCTGAGTGCCACTGCTGTCAAGGGCAAGAAATATATTCACAACTCCATTCACTGGCTTTAAGAGGATGAGTTTGTTTCATGTCAAGAAGCCCCACAAAAAATGCTGCAGGGGAGGAAAGAGGAAAAAATGCATTTGAATAAAGAGGGGGAAAAAAAAACCTATTGCACTCTTACCCTTCTCTTTCAAGATAATACCCAGTGGAAATCAAAAAGTGTCACACCAGCACATGGAATAACAGTGGTCAAATCAGGCTCTACTTAGCACAGGCTCTGGTGGACAAGTTTACCATGAGCCAGCAATGTGCCCTCTTGGGCAAGAAGGCTGATGATATCCTGGGGTGCATCAAGAAGAGTGTGGGCAGCAGGTCAAGGGCAGTTCTCCTTCTCCTCTACTCTGCCCTGCTGAGGTTACACCTGAAGTACTGTGTCCAGCTCTGGACTCCTCAGCTCAAGAAAGAGGGAGCTACTGGAGAGAGTCCAGTGGAGGGCTATAAAGATGCTGAGGGGACTGGAACATCTCTCTTATGAGCAGAGGTTGAGAGACCTGGGGCTTTTTAGCCTGGAGAAGACTGAGAAAGGGATCTTCTTGCAAATATCTGTAGAGTGCAGGTCAAGAGGATGGGGACAAGCTCTTCCCAGTGGTGCCCTGTAATAAGACAAAGAACAGTGGGCACAAACTGGAACAGAGGAGGTTTCACTTGAATGTAAGGAGAAACTTCTTTCCTGTGAAGGTGCTGGAGCCCTGGGACAGGCTGCCCAGAGAGGTGGTGGTGGAGTCCTCTTTCTTAGGTGTTCAGTAGTGAGTGAAGTCATTGAGTGGGTGAGGCTAGGTGTGGGCAGGGGACATCAAGAGAAGGGGGTGAGCGGCGTGGAGAGAGCCAGGGACAAGACCCTCACCAGCCAAGATACCACACAGAGGAGCTCAGCCCCAGTAAGAAGGCTCAGCCAGCACCCGTGGATGATATTGGAGGAGTCATCAATTCTGGTCCTAACAACCGGGGGGCCACCAGGCCCCCCGGCCTTTGTTGTCACCACCACCATCACCCAGTGCGCACCAGGGGCACTCACCAGTGATGAGAGGAGGATCCTCCAGCCCAGATGGGCTCAGCTTAGGGCTTCTGCCTTTCCTGGTGGGGATTAAAAAGGGGAGTGGGTGGGGAGGGCCAAGTGGCCACACCTGGGGTGGGAGGAGACTCCAACAGAGCCCAGGTGCTCTGGGATTTGAGGGGAAAAATGGGGCAGGTGAGGGACTTTTAGGGTTTCAGGTAATGATAGGACTAGAGGGAATGGAAAAAAAATATAAATGGGTAGCTTCAGACTGGATGTTTGGAAAGAATTCTTCCCCATGAGGATGGTGAGACACTGGAATCATTTGCCCAGGAAGGTGGTCGAAGTCCCATCCCTGGGAGTTTTTCAGGCCAGGCTGGATGTGGCTCTGGGCAGCTTGGTCTGGTGTGGGGTGTCCCTGCCCATGGCAGGGGGGGTTGGAACTGGATGGTCCTTGAGGTCCCCTCCAACCCCAACAATTCTATGATTCTAAAACAATTTTGCAGTTTAGGCTGGATGTTAGGAGGAAATTCTTCACAGAAAGAGAGATTGGCCTTTGGAATGTGCTGCCCAGGGAGGTGGTGGAGTCACCATCACTGGAGGTGTTTAAAATAAGAGTGGATGAGGCACTTAGTGCCATGGTTTAGTTGATTAGATGGTATTGGGTGATAGGTTGGACTTGATGATCTTGAAGGTCTTTTCCAACCTGGTTGATTCTGTGATTCTGTAATGACTGCAAGATGGTGCTGGGAATATACAAAAGCTTATACTACTAAACAGAGAGGGCAGACTTCCATTTGCAAAACTCATGAAGACAAATTTCCCGTCAGCTCTCAGCAGTTCTCGTCCCTCCCTTGTAGAAGTATTCACTTTCCACTGTGTCTCCCTCTCCCAGGCAGGCAAGGAGCAACCCTGCCAAGCCTCAAGCGACAGCATAGTGACATTAATTTTCCAGGCATGCTGATGACAGCTCTGTAAAGGCTGGAATTTGAGTAATGCAGGTCGCACTGCCATTGTCCTGTCTCAGTGCAAAGGGGTCAGCCTGCACGCAGACTCCAGTAGCTTGCTTTATGTGCAAGGCGTACAGTTTGAACTGAAGCACACTCTATCAAAACCCAGCAGAAAAAAACTATATGCTGGAGAAAACAAAGCTGCTTTCTGGTACTGATAAAAGGTGTCATAACTGACTAGTACCAACATGTCCATAATGCAAAAATAGGATAGTCCTTGTCCATGCTGCAGCTCACAATTGATAGTTGTGAGATTGCCTGGCTTATGCAGGAATTACTGTTCATTTTAGTCCAGGCATGTTTCACAGCACAACTCACTGAGCTGCTGACCTTTCCAGGCAACCTCTGTAACAAACTGACCAGTAGGTATCTTACTGACGGACAAAAATAGTCACATATTCTTCCCTATCTCCACTTTTCCCCTTATCCCGTTCCCAGCTATATGTAAGATTTCTACCTAATATAGCCTCCTGGTAACTTGCTGTAATCTGTCATCGCTTACAAAAGGCATGAGGCACTTTGTTGATCTTTCCCATTCAGAGTTCAAAACCCCTGCTAACAGCAATACTGTCCAGAGCAATTGCTAATCCTCTGAGTTAAACCTGCAGCACTCAAGTATGGCCAGTTAAGCTTCAGATAACCACTTGGCCAACAGAAAGGAGAGATTCAGCCCAAAACTCATTGATGATGCAGAGCTGGTGAGCATTAACAAATGTGAAAAACAGCAACTTTTTTCTCTTTTCCTGCTTTTTTTCTTTCTTTTCCTGGTTTTTTTCTTTCTTTTCCTGCTTTTTTTCCTTTCTTTTCCTGCTTTGGACTTGACCTCGAAGGTCTTTTCCAACCTGTTTAATTCTATTTTAAGGTCCCACCACCATGCATTTCCCACAGCGACATGGAACGTGAAACAAACCTGTTGTTGGCAGGCATCTGTTGAGACAGCACATTTTATTTGTTCCCCTACCTTATTCAATTTCCAGCTTTCCTCATGCCCAAGGTGTCACTTGCCAGCTTTCCTCCAGCATGCCTCAGCTCACTGATACGTAAGTCTCGCTGTTAGGTGTGTCATCCATGTGCTTGGCCATTACAGCTGCTATTGATTCTGGCAGCAGATAGCTATGGCACAGGAGAGATGTGCAAGGGTCAGCTGATTGTCATCTTCTAGAAAGGGATACTTTAGCACCTGAAGACATTGCACTCAAGACTGCTCAACTACTGCTCCAAAATCCTGAGCAGATGCTCCATGTAAAAGTCTCCAGTTTTCAGAAAAATGGGCCTGTCTTTCTCTGCAAACCTGGCCCACAGTAATTAATGACAACGTGGCACTGCATGGGATTTGAAGGTTTGGAGTTTAGCCAAATAAAGACATTCTTGGCTTTATCATAACCATTTAAGAGCTACCAGGTTTATCTTCCCATGCAAGGCAGCTATATATAGTAGCTATATATAAAGTAGGCCAAAACAAGTGTTGCAGCCAGGATTTTCACAGTTCTCAATATATGTTACAAAGCAGCCTGAGACGTTGGTAGGTGATATATTTTATATTTAACCATTCAGTTGGTTATTCCTTGACTAACTCATCCACAACTTATAAACCAGTCCAAAGTAGCTCTCCGTTCTGCCATCAAAAGGTGAGCCCTGTCCCAATGTCCCTTTCAAAGTGATGATTAGCTCCACTTAGCATAAATGCCACGAAACAGAGGCTTCAAGAGATCTCCCCAGATCTTCCACAACGATCAGAGAATGAGACTTAGTTTTATAGGGTCTCTCTAATGATGGTCTAAGGAGGTGAGAACGAGTATGTGACCTAAGATTAAGCCAGGAAACAGTTGTGGAAGAGAAGCAATGTTAGCACTGGAGGCTGTCCGTTTTCTAAAAGCAGAGACAACTGAGTGTTAGAACAACCAGTGAAGCCAACACTTTTGGCTTTCTATGCTCCTGTTCACCATGAAACCCTAGGGTCTTCCTGCCTTATCTAGGGAAGGTTACATCAGGGAAAGTGCAAGTTAGTGAGTACACAGGGAGCTCCTATCCACACGTCACACAACCTCGTGCAAACCAATCTACAAGGTTTGGTTTGTTTCCAATCTCTATAAATCAAACAACATGGATTAGTTTGCAAACCTTATGAATGTAACACTACCAGTCTTGCACAGGTCTAATTTCAAGTCGTGTCCTCACACTCTACACAAACACGTATATGAAACAGAATAGGATCTGTATCCAACACTGCCTATTTGTGTATTGCCAAGAAGCAGATTAGCATTACATTCATTCTGATTAAAGGATTGGACTGGTGTGTAAGCTAGCCCTGATTTTTGCCCAACACCACTCAATCACTGTTCACACACTGGCCCAAGTTGATCTCAGCTTTTGTGTGGGCATAAAAATATTTGCCTCCTGTTTCCAGTGCGTACTCAAATGGGAATGGACACAGCTCTCAGCTGTCAGGCATGGGTGCATAATTTTTGGCATGCATCCATAGCAAAAATGAACTGTCTCAAGGGAGCTATGGCCACAGCAAACAAACTTGGTGTCTGAGGAAAGAAGAACCTGCTGTGTGAAGAATTCCCTGCACCTTCTGCATAGGTAGCACACACTTTATCTACTGCCAGCAATCCCTGCAATTGAACCTGCTGAAGGAAAGAGCTCTCTCCATCCTACCTGCCTCCACACAGGCTCCAGCCACTCACAACACCCAAGGAATACACACAGAAAGCAGTTATCATCGAGACGCTTATGTGCCTCTACACCAAAATACAAGAGTTATCTTCTGCTATCAATATTAGAAGAAAGGATGTCAACCTATCAGCTACTTACACTAGCAGTGCCAAAGAAAATACTCCAGAGGTTATTTTAAAATATCTCTCTCACTGTATCTAACAAGAGTAGACTGTGTCTGAGGTGCTGTATTTCCTCTCTGCATTTGGCCACCTAAGAGACAAACCAGCATGCATTTCCAAAGCTCCAGGGGTGGCATTTGTAACCTGTCATAAAGGTGCCCAGGACATCTCACATCTCATGAAGCTCCCTGCTGTGCCTTGTTCACTGGGACAGACAGGATACATCCTTACTTCTTTCTGCTTACACTGTCAGTGCTGCAGGTCCAGGCACACTTGCATAGGCAGGTAGTATAGGTGAAACAAATTCATTAGGATGGGAGAAAATGGCAAAGCAGAATTGAAAGAAAGGCCATTGCTTGAAGCTGTGCAAATTCCCCAGCTCCTGAGGAGAGTGGGAAATGGAAAACACAGGCTTGTTTTTCAGACATTCATATCCACAAAAATAAACCACAAAGTGACTCAGAAGAGCATGTTTTCATACAGATGCATACTGTGTATTACTCTCCTGCCAATAATGGGAGGGAACAAAAAGGCACAAATGCCAGGTTCATATTCTGTGGCAAACCTTCCCAGCACAGCCTTTGCCATCAGCAGCCACATGACACTCCTGCCATTGAAGGTGCCTCCTTGAAGCTACATTAGTTTGCTCTCCATGTTTTATGTCAGTGATCATCTTTTGCTTTCATATTACCATACTAATCACTTGTTCTCCTCTATTTTTTTCACATAATATTTTCCTTTTCTCTTTCCTACTAACTCTTAACCCCCCCTTACTTGTTGTCCAAATAACAAGGTGTTTACTTGATGTGACCAAGCATGGTCTTAATCAGAAAAAGTGTGGGTGCCATGGAGAGCAGTAATATATCAAGGCAGTGCTACACCTCCCTCTCTGCGTATATTCACAAGTTTCTTTGAATGGCCATGCTAATACTTTTTGCCATGTATACTTAATCACTCAGTGTGGCACAGATCTCCAAACCCAGAGATGCTACAAGCACCTGTGCATGGGGCACATATAAAAGACTGTAAAAAGAAAAAAAAAGGTTCCATTTACCAAGAAAATCATGGCAAGCACTGCATCACATGGCCTTAACAGCAGCTTGATAAAGACAAATTCTTCCTTGATGAGTGTTACTTCTATGTCCAAGAAGCAGGAAATAGCTAGCAAAGTTTACCATATGTCCCCATACATTTATATGTACTGTTGTTCTTTATCCCAATCTTTCTTATTTTGGAGAGCATAAATTGTGGGCTGTTTTGTAGCAGAATCTGTTTTGGTTTCTTTGTTGGACACTATTAGCATGAATAGAGTTTCTGAGAACAATGGCAGAAGAAGGAAAGTTTCATCAGGGTGGATAAAACAATTCACTTAAAGCAGGCTGTCAACAGTGTACCTGAAGGTCTGAAAAGAGATGGATTCCTGAGGAAGCCTTTGATTTTGGCTTTTGTTCCTTTCTCCTGATCCAGTGAATCATCTGTAATACCTATTCTCATAGAGCCATGTCCAGTGTCTATTACATTAGTACATCTTCTTTCACAGTAAGGCAGATAGAGAGGGTATAGATGAAAAGACTGATTTAGGCCCATTCTTTAAAAATGTGTTTTCCAAGGCAATACATGAAACCTGTCACTGTCTCTCCTGTAATTTCCCTCCCCCTTTGACTTTTTTTCTTTTGTTTGTTTGGGGTTTTTGGTTGGTTGGTTTGGTGTTTTTTTGTTTGGTTGCATATCATGACCAAAAGGCTGGATCACCATACCCCAAGAAAATATTAATTCCATTGCTATTGCGTCTAAAAGCTAAGATGACAAATTTCTGTGCCATGCTACATTATACAGGGTTAAAGGAACAAAAGGGTGAAGGACAGTGGCTGCATGGTGTCTTAATCAGATGCAGATCAGCCTAAGAGCATCAGACCATCAAATCCCTGCTCTGCAGCAATCGTGCACCTTTAGTCAGGCTCTGAATGGACTGAGATAGATTCGGGGCTTTATTGAAAGATCATACAGGATGACTGCAAAATCCCATTACTTGTTGATTAAGTATTGATTGCCTTGGTATTAACAAGCCAGCTAATATGAAGTGACCTCTGAGGCCACTGGTTGGAGGAAAAAAAAGACAATTTACTAAAACAGGCAGGCAGATGAATAAGAGGGCTAGATCTGCTCTTGGCTTTTAGCTTCGGTTAAAATGTCACACTCGATAGTGCAGATCAATGCCCACTTTATTTCCTTGCAGCCGTCTTATTACCATCATGAGCCTGCCTCCTTTGATGCTTTTTAATGACCCTCTGAACCGCGTGCTCTGCTTACCCACTGCCTTTGACTAAAAGGAAAGGAAAAGCTTTTTTCCCCCCCTTGCTGGTGATGGAGTGGCTGAGAACATGACATTGTGCCAGTATAAGTGGAGCAATGAGGTTTCTCGGGTCACCGGTGCTGTGATTCTGCTCTTTCACTCAGTTTCTAGCTTTTCTTTCTTTCTTTTCTAGATTTCAAAAAGTCTTGCTCCTTTTCATAACTTCAAAACTGGCGAGATATTAAGAGACCACCTACTGACAACTTCTGTCCAACACTCTTATTTGTGTTTTTAAGTGCAATAAATTTAGCAGCTCTTGTTACATTAGTTCTCCTGAAAAGCACCTCATCTTATTATTTTGAATCTAACTTTGGGGTTTTTTTCATGTTGTCAGTCATAAATATAAGAATTTACTTTTGATGGTGAATAAAGAGCACTGGGGGAGATACTCTGAGTCTTCTAAATCAAACTTGGACCACATTAAGAATCCCAAAAGCTCCGAGGTTTTTCCTCTTCAACACATAGAGTATTTTAATCTGTACTGAGTCAACTACACCGAACGCGTTAAAGAAAAGGCAATATTTTGTGTGTTGAAAATGCTGAAATTCTGTAAAGAATTTACAAAACCGTATTTAATTCTCATTTTATAGCTCAGTGGACAATAATTCAGCATTCTGAAGAAGCAGACAAATGCTGTAGAGATTAGAGATTATTCCATACCTATCAGGAAAAACATCTTAAGGGGTATTTGAAACTCCTGGAGAAATTAAGGACATAGGAAAGAGGAGGTGAGTTAGGGAAACACCTATTACAACAGCAAATATTTTCTTCTGCTGGTGAAAGCCTGTAAAGCTTATAAGCCAAAGCTGAATGGATGTTAATGTAAAAGTCTTGTGCACACATTTGTAGGCTGGAGACTTGAGGGGGACAGGGAAAGCCAAAACAAAACAAAACGAAACAAAACGGATAACTGAAAATACCACATCTCTAGGATGGGCCTTAGTTTTAAACAATAGCAACAGCACTGGCAGCTTCTAACTTGGAAGTAACTGGGGGAAGCATTTTGGTAGAGATGTTGTCTGATGAATTAAAAGCTGCTGGCCTGATTCAAATTCACCAAAAAGCTTTCAGCAGACTGTGGTACTTAGAAGTAAATACAGAAATCTCTAACTTGTTCGGCAGTAACAAACTGATGTAACTCATGTGCCTCACAACTTTAATTTCTCTCTGTCCTCCCTTGACTTCTACCACTCTTCCTTTTTGTGGTTTTGTGGTAGAAAGACATACAAGAAAAATAAGCATCACCAGGAGTATGCAGAAGTTTTGGTAGTATGCAAAGGCATACTCACCTTCAGCTCCTGAAACCCACAAAGGCAAAATCAGGCTTATTTCCCCCTCTCCCTCTTCTCCTTTTCAATGCAATGCTCCTGAAAATCAGAATCATGGGGAGAATCTTTGGATTGTGAGACCTGGATGGAATTACCTAGATTATTCATGTATTCCTATTATTTATCAGTACCATAAATGTGCATGATGCTTAGCAGAATAAAACACACCACCGCCCACACCAAACTATGCAGAATCCCGGTTAGTACAGCCAGATATTTTCAAACACATACACAGACAAACAGAGGCGTGCACACCACTCTCCTAGCTCATTTGCAAAGGCCTCCAGAGCTTGGGAAGCTCGCTGCTGCTTTTTCAAATAGGTCAAGAAAAGTTCCTTAAACTGTAAACCCAGCTCAAAGGCTGTTGGCCAAATGGAGGCATGCGGGGGCTCAGATCTGGAGCACAGCCTAACAGGTTTGTTCATGAATGTCTGCCTCTCCAGCACACTGCTGGCTGCAGCTCTAATTATAAATTACCCCTGTAGGTACACAGGGGTTCTAGTGAATTAAGCAAAAAATTTAGACTGGCTGATAGGAAAACTAGGTTTTGCACAGCATTCCCAATAAGAAATTATACACTTGTTATGCATTACACTCTGTGCTCAAAATGCTATTTCAGCATTCTGGGTATTAAAAAAGGAATCTTATGTGGTCTTGTGGTGAAAGACTGTGAAGGATTTTTTCAAGTAAGCTGTAGGGAAATATAAAACAAACCCAGTTAATTTATCACAACGGTGAAGATGCATAAATAAGATGTTTATGAATAACAAGCACACTTCATAGCAGAATTGCCCAAAGATCATCTCTGGCTTATCTGGATCTATGTTGGGGGTGTTGTTCTTGAGTTTCCAAATGGTATTCACACAGCCTGATACTCTTTCTTCCATGTCAGCTGTCCAAGAGATCTTTCCAGGTGTGGCCCTAGTCATGGTGATGTATGTACTTGCCCCATTTTTAGCAATTTTCTGATTCTAGAACTAAAGTTGAACTACAGCAAACTCTAGAAGGTCAATAGGAAGCATTCTGGTCTTCTACACTACAAACAGCATGAAGAGCATATTGAAGGTAGGCAGCCTTTGTAGCATTTTATTTGTATGTCATTTTACTTGTATGTCATTCCTTTTACTGCCTTGAAAACAATAAACTTTTCCAATCATGGCTCATTAAATAACATCCTATATTCTTTCCTTATGAAGTTTTTCCTCTGACTTGTTCATTTAGACCTGTCTGATTTGTGGTATTTAACAGCATGCCACCCTGGTTTATGTAGTGTCCATACATACTACCACACAAGCAACAAGAGTAGGAAATGGAAGGTAAAAACTTTGCCATCAAAACTTTATGCCCAGCAGGATTGCTGCAAGTTAATAGGGTGATCACAATGATGGGACCACATTCACACTCACATAAATATAATTGTGTTGCTTTATGATTTCTTTCCAACTTAAAATCTGCTTTCTGAATCAAAGAGGCTAGGGAATTACTAGGTTTGAACCAAAGCCCCAGCATACCAAACCGTTCATGAGACAGTCCAAACCCAACCTGCAATAGTTTGGTTTCTTTCAAAAGAGAGGAAGTGCATCCACACCCTGTGCTGTACTCCACAAAAGCAAGCAGATAATCTTTAGATAGTTATGTGCTTTTATAACTCAGGTAGCACTTCCTCATTGGGTTATGTGACAGACATTCTCAAACACACCAGCTGGACGGCCAGATAGATACACAGAATGGATAGATCATATTTCAGTGCAATGGCTGCTTCCTCAGGAATGCCAATTGTAATTTAAAACATGGTGACAAGTGCTTCTCAGCCTGTGAACGTCCATATTCCTGGGCTGAGCAAAATGGGTGCAGTTTTCCTTTAAATTTTGCTAGTAATGATATGGTATACAAAGTGACAGACTACAGGGTTTGGGTTGAATGCTAACATTGTTCTTCTTCCCTTTTAAAGGTCATGTGCAAGAAAACCTCTCTAGTTAAATCTATCCATTTAAAATCACCATTGAGTCACCAAAAAAGCAGCCTTGACATACTATGAAGGTTCATTTAAAAATACAAGCTTGGGTCTAGTTTCTAAAGATCTTCATTATGAAGTGATACTTTGGCAGGTATGTTTCAGGGCTCTGTTACAAAATCTCTGATTTGCTTTTGATACCTATTCACACTCTTTCAGATGCAACCAGACTTCCATACGTGTAGCAGTTTTAATAGGAAAGGAAACAAGAAGGTGTTGATGTGTAGTATAACTGCAACAATTCCAAGTCTAATGGGGATGAACACCACTTTTCAGCAAAGTATACACTGAGGTATAATGAAAAAAAGGACTGAAACCCTCTTCTGAATGGGAATCCTATCAAGTATACATTTCAGTTTCACTTAAATTTGTTACAGGACACTGTTTAAAAGTAACAGCATTTAGAGATTACTGAGCAGACAATAACGTGGTTCAAACAGACAATGATAATAATCTTGATATTATTTAATAACATATTTTCCCTACAAAGGCACATCCCCCCAGTTTGTGCTGAGGGAAAGAGCTCTCCAGCTCAAGTTAACTGTGTGGGCTACACACCACTGGTTACGTGGCTATCTCATGTCTCAATGGAACCTAAAGCATTGATATTTTTACTGATTAAGAAATAAATTTGTATTTACTTCCCCTTGCTCTTTTACAGAAAATATTTTAACAACAGTAGCAATTTCACTGAAGAAAAGTATGAAAGACCCTGCCATCTCTTCCAAGAAAGCTGCAAGTGTTCTGTCACCAGTGGAAAGTATATCACACTTGATTAATCTTCATTTTCTCAGTCTTTAACACTTCTTTCAACCTAGGTGCAATATGCAAAAGCTCAGGAAAGAAGAGCTAGACTCTGAGGAGATAAAAAAGCCACCAACATTCACTGGGTCCTTGAGAACAGAAATTCCATGCTGAAACAATTGCTTTGCATTTTCAAATCAAATATTAAATACTCTGGTGTAGTATTGCTGGGTTGGCTAGGGCTGATTCTACTTATGTTAAGTAGTGATTTATTCTGGAAGTATTCAAATTTTTTCCAAGAGGTCTGCTGATACGTGGATGTCACATGCTCTCCCATAATAAAAAGCACATTTTCTGCAAATTTTTTAAGTATCAAAATTCCTAACACTTTATATTCAAAAGGCTTTTAATTAAGTGCCACATTATTGCTACTTCCATTGCTTTCTCATTATGGACCAAACTTTCACAGACGTGTTTTCAAGTGCTCAGTATTCTCTGTATTTTCAAAAGAGCTCTGGTCCTCGTTTGGCACTTAAAGAAACAAACAAGCAAAACCCCCAAAAAACAAACAAAGAAAGAAACAAACAAAAACCTTAGTGTTTCAGCATAGCTCAGAGATGATCTCTGCTAGTAAACCTGTCCTATACATCTGAAATAACAGCAAGTATACATGTCACCCTATATTCAAAATAGCTTCTATTTACACAGCCTCCTGAAATACAGTACACAGGGATAACCACACATTTCACCATAAGCATATTTGAAAAGCTCAGCTATTTCACTGGGCTTGCAAAAGCAAGCCTTTGGAAAAAAAAAAAACTCTTCAGCTTCAATCAGAGATTATTAAAACTTTAAAAGAAACACATTCTGCAGAAAACAATTAACAACATCAGAAGATTTCTCTGCCTGCCTAGATGCCTTAATCCGGATGGCTAATTATAAATTAAATCTGTCACATACATGCAAAAAAAAATATACATATAGTCACCCAACAATTTGAGATAATGCCAACATGAAGGGGAAGACTTCTGTAAAGACAACTGTGTGAAAAGTAAGGGGATTAGCTTCAAATTATTATCCCTGGAATCTGACAAACCGTACACACACCTTACTTTAGCTCAAATTTGCCTTGCCAATCAGGCTGTTAAATTACATAACAATTTGATGCTTCTTAACAAAAGATAGCATCCTGGGTGTTAGCTTCTATTGTGGTAGTCAGAGAAATTGATGTCTATTTCCTGCCTACAAGCTTCTTTATTTTTTTCCCCCTAATTTTACATTTTTACTGGGAGATATATTACTTTTCTTTTTTTCCTCTCTCTTTCCTCTCTCTCTCTCTTTTTTTTTTCTTTTAACCACCCAGTATTCTGTTGTGACCACACAGACAGAAAAAATGAAATAAATAATTCTTTTAAATTCTTTCAGGGATACAGATGAACATAATCTGTGTTGTGTTCACTTTGTTAGCACTTCATGTTATGTAAGAGGTGACACAGAAAGAGCAAAACCAAAGCAGAATAAAGAAATGCGTATTTTTTTCCTTTCTGCCGTACACTTCCCTTCCCCTCCGAATACATGACACTTGTTAAATGGCAGTGATGTACCAGAAGCATCTCATAAACTTTATCTTCATACTTTCATGATGATTATGAGAGGTTAAAGGGGTTTCTGAGAAAGGCATAAGAAAATGTCTTTACTTTGATTTGCGTGTTGAAAACACAAATGAGACAACACTATATGAAGAGCAGCATTATCATGACAGTAACAAAGGGAAGTGCCACACTGTAAAGATGGAGTGCAGTGTGCTGTTCTCCTGCCTGCCAGGTCCCTTTTGGGGCACAGAACAGACTCTACTGCATGAACTACTCTAGACTGCTGCCTTGCTTGCTTTCTTTGCATCACAGAAGCAAGTATTGTATCACTCTGAAAGATCACAGGAATTTGGAGTTCATGGCTATCAGTTTCTATGTTAAAAATAATTGAAGCCCATGCTTCAACTCTGTCAGTAACAGATGCAAATCTTATTTGATGGCTTTTAGCAATTATAAATATTTCTGCCACCCCCCCCCCCCCCCCCCCCCATGCCTGCTATAAGACTTCATAAATATTCGGCATAGAGCGTAGAGATAGAGAACCCTCAGTGCAGCATACTTTGGGGTTGATAATAATTGATTTGACTGACCACATGTGCAGAGCTGAGTAAGTCTAACTAGACATGCTGTTCATTTACAGGAAGGCACTGCATTCAATGGCAGGGAATTTGGTCAGTTGCACAGATTAAGTATGTCAGAACTCCCACATAGTAGGCTGAAGGTGAAAACATTCCTTACTGGGTTCTGCTTCTGCATGGGACTCACATGGAAGAAGGCATTCGAGTCTGTATGTCAGACTATACCCACACAAGGTCAGATCAGACAAACCCCAGCTTTCACCAAATTATCTATGTGTCTTGGTTTGGCCTCGATTCTCCTTCCTTTCTTCATCTTAAGCAGCTTCCATTGGGAACTTCAACCTCTGATAGTTTCCCCTTCATAAACTTCCAACTGTTAAAGATGCATTAGTGTGATGAAGGGCTGCCCCCTTCAGTATGTTCTTCAGTGCACCCAGTCTAACACCAGATCAAACACGAAGAGTCTGCAGATACATAGGAGCAGAAAACATCAAAACCAGAGATTCCTGCCATCTGATCTCCAACAGTAAGAGCAGGATTTTAGTTACCTAGTCAAACACTTGCAGATGCAGTTATCACCAGGAGTACAGGGAGTATGCTGCAGCAGTCAGTCCCCAGCATTTGAGGACAAGTGGCTCATGCTGTTGTTTGAGATATTGCTGTTTTTCCATTACATTAAGCACAGCAAAAACAAAACAGTAGTGTTGACTTTTACAGAACCTTATTCTGTACTGATCTTGTCTCTGATTCTAAGGCCCTATCTCTGAAAGTTGGTTTGATTACTTTGTTGCCAAAAGCATCCCTCAGAAATGAAGCCATCTAAGTGTATGTTCCTGTGTGGCATCACCAGTCAGGAACACACTTAAACCAAATTAATTTCACATACAGTCTTCAAAGTAAAGTGTATGCTGGAAAAAATATCCTTATTATAAAGGACATTGCATGAGTGAGACAGTAAAGTCCAGGACAGTATTGCATTATTCAACCTAACTTCACTCCATAATTGTGCACAAAACTAGAGGAAAATTTTGTCATGCTGTCCTTGAAGGCAGTAACTTCACTGGCCGGACACAATTCCCTCTGAAGGACACCTGATAGATGCACAGCAGGAACCTTAAGACAACTGAGTGTCAAATTTTGCCATTAGCAAAATAGCTCTTCTTCAATAGCAGGTGATGGGATCCTTGCCATTTTTGATCAGTCCTAACAGTGCAGTGAAGCCACCAAATCCTATCAATACTGTCTTGGAGCATACTTGGAAGCTCTAACACCCAGACAAATGATGTTGTTGAAGAGGAAAATGTAAAAATATGACTCATCTTCAGGTACTGTAGGCTCTGAGAGAGTAGGTCAGACTTATAAGGAGAAAGGGAGTTTTGTATATGGATGACTTCTCAACTGTTGCTATTTTACACTAAGTAGGCCAATCTTCATAGATAGTTTTTAGTTTAGTCATCATCAACACGTAACCGTAGGGAAATGAAGAATCTAATTTTTTGCCTGTTTGAGCTATTTCTTCCAGAGCTAGTTTCAGCTGGACTCAATGAGTCACCTGGTTACCACTAGGCAGCTCAAGTCCTCAACTTCTCTCTAGGTCCCCTTCCATTACTCTTCTCCAACTTCATATTGGTGGAAGATAGCAAAGCTTATAGGACACTGTTTTGGAGAGGAAAAGATAAATAACTTATAAAGAAGATGAGATTTTCCATTCACCCTGAGGTGGAAGAAGGGCAAGGGAGGGGTGAAATAAGAGGAAAAAGACAAGTAGAGCTGGAGGAGAAAAATGAGATTTTGCCTGGTGTTTCATTAAACAAAACCAAAAAATGCAACAGGTTCAGAAAAAAAAAGAGAACTATTTAATTTTGTAGGCAAAAGGCTCCTGGCTTCACTTCCGAGTGGAACAATTTGGTTTTATACGAAGAGACTTTCCCAGCCAACCGTGACTATACATATGGCACAGCTTGATACCTGCTCTCTGGATCCTGGTGGCTCAGCTACTGTATTTGTTGCATTCTTCTACTATTCTGAGTCTTTCAAGAAATGCTGTGGTGCATTCTGCTCTTAGGAGTTATTTGCAACAAATTTATGAGTCTGCAGAACTATTTGCCAAAACACAAAGGAAAAAGAAAGAAAAAAATTCAAACAAGTGATTAACTTCAAATTATTTGTCAAGTTGCTGTTGCCAGCTCTTCCAGATATAGACCATCATTTTACCACACTAAAATGCCAAACATACTGTCCATGAACTTCCTTTCAAATGCCTCTGAGTCAAAGTGCCACAGACTGAAATATCAACCATAATGGCAGGAGCACAGATAAAGACCACAGTATAGCGGCTTTACCCAGGAGCAAGATGCACTGCTAGCATCCCAGCTAAGGAAGCTGCTCAACACGTCCTGCTTTCACCAAATTCCATATCGTAATGCTTGTGCTTTCTAGGTTAAAAAAAAAAAGACTTGAGTTGAGAGTATCTCCCAGATGTCCTCTTGGCACAGTTTTTTGTCCCTCTACAGAACAAGAGGACACAGTCTCAGGCTGTGCCGGGGGAGGTTTAGGCTGGATGCTAGGAAGAAGTTCTATACAGAGAGAGTGATTGCCCATTGGAATGGGCTGCCTGGGGAGGTGGTGGAGTCACCATCATTGGAGGTGTTCAGGAGGAGACTTGATGGGGTGCTTGGTGCCATGGGTTAGTTGTTTAGGTGGGTTGGATTGGTTGATGGGTTGGACATGATGATCATGAAAGCCTCTTCCAACCTGGTCTGGTCTGGTCTGTCTGGTCTATTCTATTCTATTCTATTCTATTCTATTCTATTCTATTCTATTCTATTCTATTCTATTCTATTCTATTCTATTCTCTCAATAGGGCCTGTCCCTGCCGTTGACTTCTTAGGCTCCAACTTAAAATGGTTCTAACCATGGTCAGCATTAATGGGCCTTCTGACACCATTCGAGCATACATGGTTTTCTAAGCAGTGAGTTGAATCCAAGGCTCTATGCTCTGCTCTGCTGCACTTCACAATTTAGAGAAAAAAAAAAGGGGGGGGGGTGGGTGGGTTAGGAAATAAAGAGAACTTAGCCACAACTCCTTCAACTGCTGCTTTGATTAGGTTCAGCAAATAAGTCAGCTGAGTTCAGGTCTGCCTTCCACTGTCATCTTAGTGTCTCAATATCTTGGTCCTGTACTTTGTGGCACTGAGAGTCATGTTTATCTGTAGTGGTTTAACACTCTGTATATCTATTAGCTCATATGAACAAAGCCTTCAGTAGACCTATGGGTGTGCATTCTTGTGGCCAGGGGCTCACAAGGTATTTGACAAACTGACCTGACAGTACTGCAGTAATATGTAGATTGCATATTTGTGCACTTACTGTATAAACCCACTATGGACAATATATTTTGCTTGCTTTTCTGCATGATGAACAGCCAAACCAGAAAGGACTTTTGCTGGGGTAGCCAATGAAATCCTTTTTTTTTCATTATTTTATGTTTCCTGTGTCCATGGAATTGGAAAAAACTGTAAATTAGGTGTTATAGCACTGTAGTTTGGTAGATGCAATGTTTTAGAAATGTAGCTTTAGTTTGTTATAACATAATAGCAGCTTTACTTTGTTGTGACAGTGACAATAAAATAAAGTTACTACAATATATACTGCTGTAACCAACCAAAACTAGTCTAACAAACAACAAATCAAGGGGAGCAATACCCACCCAGCACTTTATGTACAGAAATATTGATGATCTGTGCTTCAATTTCCCAGGTTAGAAAGTATCCATTCTTCAAGAGATGAAATGATAGTGATCTGCTCCCTCTGCTCTCTGAGGTGAATGCCAATAATGAGTTGTTACCACATTCATGTACTGCTAATAATTGCAGACTATAGAGGAGAATTTGGTGGTGGAGATTTTTTCTCTTTTCCTGAAGAGTTCTGGCAGTTTCAACAGCCTTGTAACTATTGCATATTAGTCACAGTTTATTCACTTCAGAAGACCAGTGGAAGGCTGAGACAGGCAGGGGCCTAAAGAGGGATCTCTTATATAGTTATAAAAGGATTTCCATTTGTTAACAGCTCTGCCTATGAAGTATGCAATGACATTTTCCTACTGTGCTATTTTCATGCCTCCTGAGATGCCAGGTTATAATGCAAAACATCTGAATCATTAAATTTATACAGTTATTTAATAACCCATGTAAAATATATGGCAATGTTGCTTCTTTTCAAACATATGCACCTCATAAGAAAACAATTTCCTGCACTATGTGGTGTAGTCAGATTTCACTAGTTTCTGTTGGGCAGAAAGGGTTCAAACTTCCATCTTCTCTGCATTCAGGAGCCATGATACCAAATACCACCAAGCTACTGCAGACAGGCTCTTGCAGAGAGAATCATCTCTCTAAAGAGAATATATGCTATATATAAATATATAGAGCTATATATACAAAGTAATAATAGCTAGCAGCTAGCAATGGTGCAAAGGTGAAATGTAAGCCTCGTCTAGCAAAACATCAAACGTATTCTTCACCTGAAATGTCATTTTTTCATTAGCCTCAGTAGAACAAGACATGTTCTCATGAACTTCCTAAGGCTTGCTCACGGTATAAAACAGAATTTAGTGTTTTGAGAATTGGCTAAAATTCTTGCTGTTGTCATCAGGTACTTCATAGCTCCTGTACTTAGAGACAGATATACATCACAGAAAATTGTGAGGTTTTTTTAATACAGCTTTTACAAGACCCTGTGACAGACAGCTGCTTATATGGAACAAGATAAAAGAAAAACATTGCTGGCACAAGCAGAATTCAGCAGATAGAGGGTCAATTCTGCTTATAGACTTGCTTGAGTTTTTTGGTTAGTTAAAGAGCTGACAGACTGCATTACAACTAGCATTCCCATATTGATTATACCATTTCTATGCCTGCCCTCACTGTAACAGGAGTGGCATACTTAGTTTTTTCCTTGTTAATATTTGTAATTTGTACTTTTATGGGTTACATAACCTCACTGTTACCTTCAAATAATCTTCTTGTACCATTTAAATGTAGAAAAGGCTGCTGCAGTATGGTGTGGTTAGACAGCAGAACAGAGAAACTTCTCCAGGGTCCACTAGTACTATCATTGCTGCAGCTATGTGCAGAAAGGATTTGGCAGTGGATGTGCTCCAGGAGGGATGAAAAGATACCTCCTAATGCTGGATTGCCCTTTCAGCCCTGTGCCAGCATCAGAGGGTGAGAGTAATGAAGTTTCTAAGAGCTACAACAACAGTAAAGGCTGACAGTGATGAGCCTTAGAACTGCTCCAGAGCAGTGGTGATGTATTTATGATGCAAATCAGGGTCCTAATTAAGCAGGCACTTAAGCACATGTTTGAGTCTCATTGACTTTGGTGGAATCAAGTGAGTGTTTAAATAATTTCCTGAAGCCTGAATAACCGTTTAAGAGAACAAAGACAGAAGGAGGAAGAAAAGATAACAGGATAACATAATGAAATTATAGTTTTAGAGCACAATGGTAGAAGTTGCTTTAGAGTCATTCTAGTAAAGATAAATGTAGGGTGGTTAGATACACAAAATTCGAATTTCAACAGTACAACTTTAGAGACTAGGTTACATGAACGTATTGTTTCAGAAACCCTTTTATTTCTTTGGTTTAGTAAACAAACTGAAGTGGCATGCCAAGTAAAGGCAGAAGAGTTATACATGGTATTTCCTTGGATTTTAAGAATTGCTCCTGTCCCTTGCATTTTATAGGCACTTCTAGACATGACAGTAAGAGGTTCGGTTCTTATACTCTCTATTATTAGCATTAACCAGATTTAAAGGGTGATGCAAGTTGAATGAACTTCAAACATGGTTTTGTTCATTTCAGATAACCTTTCAGGAAGGTGGTCTTTGGGACTTTCTTACTCTGTCAGGGTTAGAAATACTCTATTACTTAAGTATTCTTCTCCCCTATCTAAACTAGGAGGTGCTGAGGCATGTAAAAGTACACTAGGAAAATAATAACTTGCAAACTGCAAACAGCATGTGTTTAGCAGAAGTGTTGCTGATGGATGACTTCACTACACCCAGGCACACTTGCCTCTTCCAAGAATCACAGAAAATCTTTGGATGGAAGAGAACTTCAAGATAATCTACTCCCCAAGAAGCAACAGTGGAACAAGCTTCTAGAGCCCGAAGGACATGCAGATTTTATTTGGTTATTATACACTTCATTTTCCCCTTGTTCGTCTTTTTGCACACTTTCATTTGTAATACCTTGGGTTTTGTTTGTTGGTTTTTCTTTTTTAATGAAAGAAATAAGCCTCTAGCATCTAAAGCAGTTTCCTGACCTATCTGAAACAGATACAAGAACCTGTCAAGTTCTACAGTGGCCAGAATCCAAAATTAATTCTGGATTAGTTTTAGATTTAGCAATTATTTCTGTGATTGGCAATGTCAGTGTTTTAAACCTAACATGGAATCTTGGGTCCAAAATCCAATGTTAGGTTTGAAAGCAAAATCCCAACTACAAACAGGCAGGGGCTCCTGCCTTGGAGAAAAAGCAAAACAACAATAAAACCACCAATCCAAACAAAACAAACCCCAGAGAAAAATCTCACATCCACATATTCTCAAAGCTTCAGAATAACAGAATAAATAAAAAAAGAGACCAGACTGCTGCTGAACATTTCGGTGGCAGAAATCTGTATCTTAAATTTGGGAAGCTACAGTAGTAGGTATGAATCATAGCAGTTTTAGAGAATATAATACCAAATGTGGTTTTAGTCTAATTATCTTGAAGGTATTCATCTACATATGTCTTGTAACTGGGAAAAAAATGCTCACTTTATCATTTATAAGAATAATTTGTTACAATGATCACCAGAATGGAGTTTTCCAAATGACATCTCTGCTCTTCTTCACACATGATGTATTTAGATACTTGTTTTCATCAGCAAACAAAGTATATATACACAGTTTTCACAATTAGAAAGATAATCACATTGCCAATGATATAGATTTGAGCGTGGTTTTCCTCCAATAAAGCACACATATTGACAGGGTGTTCAATGCAGGAAATAATTGATGCAGTTTTGAAGAAACAAAATAATTTTTTTCCCCATTTCCATTATTTATTCTATATGTGATATTGGAACATGTTCAATAAGTGCAATAAGCATAACCTGTAGCAAAATTCTAGTCCCTTGGAAATAAATGGCTGGATACCTTTCAAACTCAAAGTATTTGGACTGAATTGGTCCAAACCTTGCAATCAAATTCAGAGACTGAACTCAATATGCCCCTGTTAATTTTGTATGCATACATCACTTTAAGAAAGCCCTTTACAAGAAAGTAAAGCCACATCACTGGGATGACCCATCCCTTCTTGAAGGCACTTGCTTTTTCTTTCTCTCTTCCTTTTTAAGCCATTTCTTCAGATTTCTACAGCAGACAATTCTCCCAGCCAGTATTTTTCAGTTTTGCTCTCTTTAGGTGATTTGACATCTGTACTCTTCGGTACTGACTAATTTCTAAGTCCTGGGGGACAATTTCTTAGCAGTTGCAATTCATCAAAACTCTAATGAACTCTGATGGAATTACTGGGGACTGTTTTTCAGTCTTCTCTGTGAAGGGACTGCACAATACAGGGTATGTATTTAAACCATATTAAGAGACTAAACATATTTTATCAATATTGCTCAAAAGAAACCAGCAAAGCCACATACTAACCACCAAAGACACTATTCTTAACGGTGACACCAAAACAATGATACTGCAAGCACAGCTGGGAAAGACTGACTACAAGTGACAAGAGATAACCAGAAAGGGTGGGAAGCTGAGTGTGCATCAGGGGCTGGGAAAAAGTCAAAGGAAACAATGATCTACAAACATGTACAAGCTCACACTGAGGAATAAGATATAAGGAATTGAAGCAGTGAAGGCTTTTTTGAGGGCTCCAGGAAAAGCACTGGTTCAGGTACATTGTTACATTCAAAATAACTCATATATCTTCAGAAAATTTGGAAGCAGACTGGGAAAGCAGGCATTATACCAGCTGCTCCTTGGTTCAGAAACAAAGTTCAGGTTTTATTTAGATTCTCAATCTTTGTAAGGTGGTTCTCAGGAGGGTTGCTTTGGGAACTTGATCTCCATGATTTGGGAAATTTATTGGGGAAAAGGGAATAAAAAGGTAGTTCATAGAAGCCAGATGGGGAGGCCAAGAATCTGGCAATTACCCTTTTCCCACATTTCTTCTAAAACTCAGAATATATCTGAATCTCTCTGACATTTGAAAAGAAGTCTGGCTATTTGTACCCACAGCTTGTTTTCTTTTTGCTTGCTTTTGCACAGGGTCTTATGGGAAACAGAGACTAGTGCCAAAGTAACGCACGGAAGCAAGCTGTACTGATAATCTCAGAATGGCGCCCTTGTCTCATGACATATTCAGCCCAATTTCATATGCACAAGCAATTCAGAGGGCAAGACTCACTGGTGTGCTCTGGCGATTCTGGCAACATAAGGCAGCCATAAACCCTGTTCAGCTGTCCAGCACAACTGGATTTTCAGTTGCTTTGCATCACCAGAGTGAAGAAAAGCTGCCAGACCATCCCAATGGGCCTTTCAGTTTAAGAAAGATGTTGAGTTGCTTGAACATGTCCAGAGAAGGGCAACAAGGCTGGTGAGGGGTTTGGAGCACAAGCCCTATGAGGAGAGGCTGAGGGAGCTGGGGTTGCTCAGCCTGGAGAAGAGGAGGCTCAGGGGAGACCTTATTACTCTCTACAACAACCTGAAGGGAGGTTGTAGCCAGGTGGGGGTTGGTCTCTTCTCCCAGGCAACCAGCACCAGAACAAGAGGACACAGTCTCAAGCTTCACCAGGGGAGGTTTAGGCTGGATGTTAGGAAGAAGTTCTTCACAGAAAGAGTGACTGGCCATTGGAATGTGCTGCCTGGGGAGGTGGTGGAGTCACCATCACTGGAAGTGTTTAAAAAGAGACTGGTTAGTGCCATGGTTTAGTTGATTAGATGGCGGTGGGTGATAGGTTGGACTTGATGATCTCAAAGGTCTTTCCCAAGCTGGTTAATTCTGTAATGAATCTGGCTCTAGTAGTTTTTAGGAACTTGGCATCAGTTTGTGAACTTATCAGCATTTTTCTAAATCACACCTCCAAATCTTTTGAGAATCACTTATCACTGTAAAACAATATGTCTGTGGAAGAGATTTGTCATAGGACACAGGACAGCATCCGTTTTCAGAAGCCACAGAAATTTTGATCTCATGGTAATTTCACTGTGCTAAAGCACCTAGACTTAAGAAAAGTTATTATTCAAAGTGCTGATGTATTTTGGACTATGTAAGTATGACAAACTTAAGCAGTAACTACTAAATAGACAGATTTTTTCTTATGTCTGAAAGGACTAGCAAAATTCAGGGCATTTCACTACCGGTGAATCTCTAATGACTGGGTAGTAAAAATGCCTGCCTTACTGACTGTCAGTGGATATCAAATTTGCTTGCTTCTGACTCAGTAATTACCCACCAAAAATGTAGATCAAGTGGTCATCACCCAAATTAGTACCTGCCAAAGATTACTTTTGGAAAGGCTGTCAGCTAAGAAACAGGAAATGAGTTGCAAAATATTATTAAAACTTGAAAATAACAGCTTTAAGGTATGAACCACCATTCAAACACACAATGGAGTGAGGGTAGGAAACAGAGCCTGTGAAGGGAACTGAGCACAGAGAGGGGTTGATGGCTGGGGACTTGACTTGCAAACAACAGGGGAGCAATGCAAGCTGCCATGTCCTTGCCCCATTTTGCTTCCTCCTGTTGCACCCAGCACATTAATCTTCTCTGAAGCCCTACTGTATTCCTGATGAACTTCACTCACATGACATTCATAAAAAGAGCCATTTCACAGAGCTCAGCCTGGGAGGGGGACAAAGAGCCACAAACTAAAGAGCAGGTCCTCCCTTGGAAAAAACTACAGTCCACTAAATTTATAATACTGCTGCATATTGACAAAACTGAAGCCAGGCCATTAAAAATATGTGAGATGAACAAAGCAGTGGTTGGCCATTGTTTTCCATGTTCCAGCAACATTCAAATATGAAAGGGAGGTGATGATGATAATAATAATCATGGTATGATGTGCATTTCAGTGCCAAATACTTTGCAATTAACTGCAGGCAGCACCATGGGTATGTCAGCTGTCTCTTGTGAAAGGAAGTGACCAACTGTTTCATAGTTTCATTCAGGGTTGGAAGGGACCACAAGGATCATCTAGTTCCAACCCCCCTGCCATGGGCAGGGACACCCCACACTAGATCAGGCTGGACAGAGCCTCATCCAGCCTGCTCTTAAACACCCCCAGGGTCGGGGCCTCGACCACCTCCCTGGACAACCCATTCCAGGGTTTCACCACTCTCATGGTGAAGAACCTCCTCCTCACATCTAGCCTGAATCTCCCCACCTCCAGCTTCATTCCATAACTGGCTTGAATCAAACTTAAGTAACAGTTCTGGAAGTAGGATTACTGTTTTAGCTCCTGGAACCTCGAAGCAAATCATCAGTCATACTGAAAGGGGCCTCATGGTATACATTCACTTACCCTTCCTGGGCAGCAGTTGTGTTTTTAAATCCATGGGTTACATTATTTTTAAACAAAAAAAAAAAAGTCTCCCTTTACCAACCTACCTACAGTGATTTTTTTTTCTTTCCTGCTTTGGTTTGGTCTGTTATTTTTTTTTTTCCCCTGAGGGATATGGATAAGGCTGAATCAAATCTGCCAGTACCTGCATCTCTATTTCCAGGGACTAATCAAGTGTGTTTCTCTGCACTAGCACTGCCCTGTTTGTAGCCTTAACAGACCTGTGAATACTGTATTAGAACATCAATGCTGGATATCACTGGCCATCTGAGGTCAGAGTTATGCATTTGTTCCTGCACCCTGTGGGAGGGCTCTCAGCAGAACACTTGGAAATAGCAAGGCTTTGAAAATAAATCTTATGTTAAAGAAAGACAGCTAGAGACAGAAACAAAAGGCTAGAAACAAATTTTTGATTGCTAGCTAGCTAAAAGGCTCACCATGAAGTGCTTTAGCAGTCAGTATTAGGACTGGTGTTGTTTAATATATTCATTAGTGCTTGAGGAAAAAGAGGGGAAAGTGACAAAATTTGCACAGGCCGCAAAAATATTTAGGTTACCTATGATTACAAAAGATTAGAAAAACTAGACAGATGCACAGCATGATGACAGATGAAATTCACTGTTCATAAATGCAAGGTAGTGCATATTTGAATAAATAATTTTCAAAACTCATGCACAAAGCTAGGTTGTAAATTAACTAACCACTCAGGGAAAGGAGAGGGAGGTGAAAGCATGCCATTTGGACAACTGAGTGAAAAAGCACAATAATTGGAAGCACCAGTCAAAAAAAGTAACTGTGTTGTTGGACTGTATAAAGGATAGAATGGAAATTAATACTAGCTCTCTGAATAACTGGTTGGTGCATCCTATTTGATATGCTGTACCAAGCAAGCAACATCCAACTCATCTGAAAAAAACATAAAGCTGAAATACAAATGGGCAACAAAAATGATTAGTAGCAGAAGAAAAGACTGTGAAGATTAGAACTGCTTAGTTTATTGAGAGAAATAAAAAGGGGACAACAGAGAGTTAATGAAAGTTAGAGAGAAGATCAATTGTCTGTTCCTAGTTTCCTCTTCTCCTAACGCAACACCCCTGAAAAACAACACATTTAAAAGCCAATAAGGAAAATATTATTTTACACAGCTCATAATTAACCTATGGAACTGATTGCCACAAGATATCCTTCTGGGTAAGGACTTAATATGATATAAAATAGCTTAATTTAGACTCTTATGTGAATAATGAGGACATCCTAGCTAGGATTAAGATAAATATCTTAGAAAGGCTGAAAACCCTAATGCTTTGTGACAGAAATGAACCGTAGGCTGATGGAGGTTGAAGAGAAATCCTCTTTGGGCAATAAAGAATGTCTTTGTCTTCCCATGAGAAATTTGGTACCGAGAATTCCCAAAAGCTGGATTTGGGGCTAGATAGGCTGACAGTCCAGTCTCACTAGGGACATCTAGAGCAAAATCCCTTTGCACTGACCTGAAATTGGCATCTCCGTTGCCATCACTTTGGCCAGGATTTGAGACTGATTATGGCAATAGTGCTGTCTACTGTGGTGGCAAGGGGAGGAGAATCTGGGATACAAGACTGAGAACTCAGTGACTTAGAGCAAATTAATCCCAAGGGTATTCAGAGTAGGGAAAACAGTATTTTCTACTTTATGCCATCAAACCTGTCAAAATTTTCTTATTTGCTTACCATGCTTATTTTGGTTAGTAGACGATAATATCACATTAACACAAAAGTACAAATAAAGCTTTAGAATCAGCTAAGGTGCCAGAATTCTGCCAGTTTTCAATGCATCTATTGCAATCTCTATGAGCAAAAAACCAGGAACAAAGTTTCATAATGATAAAAGAGAAAAGCTGTTGCTTCCTAAATCCCTCTGAATGGGAATTGGATCTCTATGCTACACTTGCTAAAGCTGCTCTGGAACTTCATAGAAGCTTTCTGTTAAAAATCATGTTGTTTAAAATATGGCCCACCCAAGTACCAACAGATTTTTCTGCTTTAAAGCTACTAGTTAAGGAAATGTCTGTGGTACAGAACTAAAGCTGATTTGATGATTAATATGTAAACAGAATTTGACTGGCTCTTCCTTTGTGCTTATCGCCAAGATACAATCTGGCACAACAGTTTTGTTTGATAGACAGCCCTGGCCTATGCTTGTCAACTAGCCAATATAAAATAACATTCTTACTGTATAATCTCGAATTAGGCTGTAAAATATTTCAATTGTGTGACACACACGATGAGAAGATTTTAGAGTTCTCACATGTTTACATAATTAGCACTGCATATTTGTTAAATTAAGGTATCGCTATCACCTTTATTACCATATCTCTCCTCCTCCACGGCAGTGTCTGTTTCTTGTGTAGCCTCACATGTGTTAACTTTTCAAAGGCATCACAGAAAAAGGAGCCTGCGTCTCTGTGAGGATTCTCCTACTTCTGTACAATTCTAATAAAAGGTATCAGAATACCCACCCTTTCTCACACTCCTTCAAAAAAATAGCTGCTGAGGTGCAACTCAAGTAAGGAAAAGAAAGCACAAGAGGGAAATGGCCTCAAAGACCTGACTTCAGGTGTATTTAATCCTTCTACTACTGGTTTAAAAGTATTAAGTAGCCATAGGCTATCCCTGGGTAGAAAGACAGTTCAGTGACATCTCTTTTGTAAATATGTAGCTGCTCAGCCTCCTCCTAAACTCCACATTGAAGTCTGCTGCTTTTTCAGATTAATTCAGTTTGAATACTGCTGACTGTCTGCCACTACAGTCATATGTCACTGGTAGCAGCTCAGAAAGCCTAACCCCTTCTCTAATGTCATTGAACACAATTCATTTTTAAATGCAGTGTAATAGTTTAGGAATACCAGTAAAACAGTAGGGGGAAAGGCATTTTCAATTTAAAGGGTGCAACACAGCTTATAACACTATTAGATGAGCCAAGCATGTTACCTCAGGAGGGGCACATATGGTACAGGTAAGACGTGCAAAAATACAGTTCTAATAATTGCCAAGTTTATTAATAAGAGTATGGTAGTTTTGAATTAGTGACATATTGTTACCAATAGTGCTAGGGTTTGGGTTGTTTTTTTTTTGTTGTTGTTGTTTGGTTGTTGTCTTTTTAAAGCATCTAAATCCATCCCTGAATAACCATGGCCACAGAACCAGGCTCCAGTGGAGTGGCATTGTAGGACACCAGTCTTGGATTCTGTTCTCCCTGAAGGACTGCATCAGAGGTTCAGCTCAGTGCATGCAGACAGTAGTCGCAAAACAGAAGGTCATGAAGCTTTGGCTGCAGGGCTCTTACTAGGACCTCTTTCTACAAAGACACACTTGGCACCAGATTTACACTTTCAAAATATTTAAGATTTGTTTTCATAAAATGAAATCTGCACATTTTATGACCTCAGCTATGCTCACCTACATGTGTAGCTTTCTCCTGCAGCTTCCTTCATGTCAAGGAGGTAGCAGAATAAATGGCAGAATTAGACCTTGCAAGATAGGCACACTACCCTCACAAAAAAGTCTGATTCATTTCAAAGCAAGCATGGAGCACTAGCAGAAACCTGACCCAAAGAACTTCTAAAATTTTGACTAATCTTTCCCCAAATTTTGGCTTTCTGGCTTTCTGATTTAATTTCAAGTGCAATAATAAACACACTCCTCTGTTTACAGATCCATAAATAGTGCTTGTGTTTTCTGAAACAATGCAGCTCTGGGCTGCCTCTGTGATCGTTTATTTTATATCATCCTTAAGTTGCCATTTATTTACATTTCTGGAAACAGCTACCCCATGAAACAAATGGCCTGTTTTGTTAAGTCATGGTCAAGGATGTTTCCTTCAACTTATCACATCTAGAAATGCCACAGACAGAAATGCTTTCAGGCTATTTGCTAAGAAAGCTAACATAAGCTCCTTATCAGAAAATATTACATTTCCCTGAAAGGTGAACTGTTCTGTCAGTTTTTCAGGCCATGGTAAATTCCTTCCTTGCTATGACAGGTCACTGAACACAAGTTGATGGCACAGTGGTTGTCCAAAATGCAAGCCAAAGCCTTCAGCTACGTATGACTGCAGGTAGTAGCGCTGATGCAGAAAGCTTTTTCCAATCTCAGATATCTGAACCAGAGGTTATATTCCAGGTTGAGGGCTTTTGCTGTTTGCTGGGGGTTGGTTTAGAACTCTTGCCCTCCTTTTCATGTTTCTTCTTAGGATGCATCCACAAGCAGTGGAGACATGGTGCTGAGCTGTGAGCTCTTTTGGTTCACATCCCAGAAGTGGCAGCCAGGGGAATTGGCCCCTTCAAGACTTCATATGTCCTTACCTATTCAAATTAACTATAAGAAAGTCAGAAGAGGAGCTATAGGTCTTTACTTCTGTTTTTTACTGTTTTCTGATTTGTCATCCTACTAAGCCCAAAATAAAAGCAACTACAGCCTGACAATCAGAAAACCAACAGAAAACACTAGAATTCAGACGGTGTAGCACTAACTTCCATGTAGAGTACCATGAGTTATAAAGAGCTGAGCAATAGCACACCACCACCCTACACCCTTCCCTCCCAGGATAACCAGTATACAGGTTTTGTTATACACATCTACATTAAGCTTATGAACTTTCAGGAAGAGTTCTCCATATTGAAGGTGAAAACTCCATTCAGCAAAACACTCTGGTTTTGTGGTGGTTTAAAACCGGCAGCAGAGAAAGCTGCCCTGCACTGACACCCACAGCCACATGACAGCACAGAATGCACAGGCCCAATTGATTTAAGCAAGTTTCCCTTGTGTACAGCAAAGAACTGTTAGAAGCAACGATTAAGATGCAGACAGACTGTGGACATTAATAGACAAGTCCAAAGGAATAATGGATGAACCCCACGTTTTTGGGGTTGGTTGGTTAGTTGTTTTTCAGTTGGCTGGTTAATTGTTTTTTGCTTGTCTCTTTTCAGAGGAACTACTGGCTTGAATATATTTCTTTTCTCTCTTTCTTTTTTTTTTTCGTTCCCTTTTTTTTTCAATGAGTTCAAAACTCATTTCTACTGTTTCCAGGAGAGTATTTTCACTGTGTGCTGATGAGGGGCAGTAATAGATAAAGTTTGAAATAAAAGCTTTACTAGCTGCCATCCTTCAGTTCATTCGTGACTTTTGCTACCTCGCCCTTTCTGCAGTCATTACGCACACACTGTTTGGGATTTACTGCTGCAGAGAATCAGCCAGACTAGGCATCTTTAGATTTCAATCTCTCTGCAATATCACCAGCAGATCTTATGTATTTATTACAATTTATAAAGGACATAAATGGCCTTATGCTCTGGCCTCATCTGAGAAGGAGTGGCCATTAAAACACCTACCATTTTTCCCACTGGCCTCCACAGCAGCAGGCTGAGAAAAGGCAGCCATGTGACAGCAGCTGGTCATGGGTTTGCAGGAGGATACCAAGCTGACAAGTTCCAAAATCACAGATAACTCATAGGATCTCATTTTCTTTGCTGGGGGTCAGGAGTTGTCAGTGGGATCTTGGCTAGGTCACAGACAATAGGAGAGAGGGAATTTTGCAGTTCCGTTAAAAGTTTTATGTTTTTAATCACCCATTCCAACTTCAGGAGAGCAACAAACACTTTCTGTTCCTAGTATAAATGTCCACTGCAAGATGGGAATTCCAGAGGCTAGTGTTTATAGCAGCACTGCTGTTTGTTGTCAAAAATAAGTCTGATGTTTCTGTTCAGGAATAGGAAATAACACTCTGAACAGGCAGGTCACGCCCCAATAGACTTTCTTTGAATTTTTTCCAAAGGCTATTTCCTTTTCCTAGATGTGGGAAATACTTCCTGTCTGTGAATAAGCACAGCCCATACTCTGAGAAAAAAAAATTATTAAAATAAACAAAAAGAAAACAAACAAAAAGGACATTTGTGCTGAAAAAAAAAAAAAAAATGGCACCAGCTATGCTCAGGAAGCATACAGAAAACCAACAGATGAGAGAATAGACAAATCCTAAATAGATTTTGTGTGAGATGATTAAACGTGCTTCCTTTGCTGTATAATAGGCAACACACGAAATCATGAGTCAGAGATGTAACCCTTTCATTTCAGTACTGCTGTTTGTAGTTCACAAATAAGTAGATAATTAAGAACATTTCAGATTTGGTGTTACCCATCTCTTGTTTCAAACACACCTACACCTCTGACTAGTGCAGGTGTTCTCTATGGTTGCAACTTTGCTCAGCTCCACCGAGTAGCAGGAGGCATTTCAGAGTGCCACAAACTCAACACTGTGCCTGATCCATATGGATTTGTAGTCCCTCACCTTCAATTGAGACGTTCCTCACTTGATTCCATGCTGGATCCATCTGTACTCACTACTCCAGGTCTCAGTTTTACTTGTTGTTTACAGCACACCACCATGATCATGATTTCAGAGACAAATCTATTAAAACCAGAAATTTCCACAAGCACTCACAAGAGATACCATACATGGATGTGTATCATGAAAGAGAAAATACCTTTTTATATCTATAAACCCCTGATTATAATAAATGCCTGCTTAATTAATACATCAGGAAATAAATCCATTTGTTCTCCTCTCACTTGCTATCACTCTTGTAGTTAGGATTTAATAATGCAAAAAGTGTTGCTCGGATGCCAAACAGTAAAAAGAATAAAAATACACCAATCAGTGATAGGAAAAGCAGAAATGCCTGGCAGTACCACTGGCACAGAGAACACAGCCAAATTTCTACACTGAAATCCAAGCAGCGTTTCACCCAAACCCCTTCAAAATATACAACAAAATATACGATATGATAAATAAACAGCCTAGAAAATGCAGGAAGAACAGTGAAACAGGTGCCCTGAATAACCATTACTATAATACACACACTAAAAGGGAGGGAAAAATGGGCAGATAGAGACAGGAGGGAAAAAGCTTTCAAGACAGTTAAATTCATGAGGGTTACAGAGCCTCAAATTGAAATTATCTCACTCTGCACTGATAAATAAAGTAGCTCTGGTACCTAAATCATGACACTAACTATACGTTTCGATTTTTTTAAGTAGTGATTAGGTGCATACTCAGGGGAACCTACTAGCCTTCACAGAGATAACAGACTCAACTTAATATCAACTTAAAAAGAGACTTGAATTCTAACCAATCTCATGTAATGAATTGAAATTCTATAGCTTTCAGGGGGTGGGATGGGGGGGGGGAGATAAAAAGCAATGTGGCTCCATTCTCTAACTTGCTGTCAGGAAATATAATTTGTGCTCTTGGTGATTCACCTAGCTCATATGCAGCATGCAAATTTATTTCCCTAATAATCAGACCTGGAGATTGCCCAAGAGGATTAATAGCATCATTCCTTATGACCGCCAGGATATTATGCACCTCTGACATGGAAAAATTGTGTTAGTTCTACAGAGAAAACGCAAGGATATTTGTCCTGCTAGACAATATAATAGGCTGGTGCATCATCAGATTACAATGTCATTTCAAAAACCTTGAATACAAATAATGTACAGTGGGGGAAATGTTGGTACAACCTCCCTTAATTCAGTAGCCTGGAATTCACATGGATATTTTTGCCGGTGGTTTGTGTTTTTTTTTGGTTTGCTTTGCTTTGGTTTTTGGTTTTCGGTGGTGGTTTGTTTTGGTTTTTTTGTCTTCTCTTCCCATTATAGTCAGTAGAAGACTGCAAGAAAAAGGCAAAGGTATTTTATATTAAACCATGTCTTTTTGTTTGTCCTTATATTATTCTTTGAGAGTAGCCTATGTGGCCACTGCAGGAAACAAGAATATAAAACCCACAGCTCCTAGTTTTTCAAAGACCTGAATACACCCACAGCTACAGTGCACCCTATTCCATGTGTGTATACAGAGCAATTTCTTTGCACAATTGCTTAATTTTGATTCGCAAGTCACAGCAACGCATTCTGCAGGCTCTGCTATTCACACTGGAAGAATTTTAGTTTTTAAAATCTTTTTAAATGAGTCGGCCAGGAATTTTCTAAAAAAGGGAAATGTTTCCTGCTGTACTTCAGACCAAAGAATACTGCCTTAGAGACAAGACAAAATTTCATTATTATGCGCATGGGAGCAATAAGATTAGCTCCTATTGCTGCCCCTAAGGTGGAGCAGCAGGAGGAACCAATGGGACGATGCTAATGTGTATGTTAATAGTATTCTCCTAGAAGAAGCTGGGATAATTAAATATGTACCATCTCTTTAAGACAGAAACGCACACATTTTCTTCGGATGGGTGTTTACAAGATTTCCAATTTCAGGTCACAGCCATTTCTGAGATTGCTAAAGAAAGAGATGGGAATAACTTATCTTATTCATGTATGCAAAGAACCTTATAAAGTGTTCAAAACATAACAGTTTTAAGGGGCAAAACATGCATCTTGTCTTGACAGACCTGCTTTATTATGTGTAGTGTTATACACTGACCTAATATATTGAACATTTTTAGCTAACATACCTTGTAGGAACCAGCCTTTAATGTGATGGATTTTATAGTATCTCGTTAGGGTGTGTTTATATAACCTGATACTAAACACATTTTCAGATTCATGTTCCTTATTAAAATTGTGAGCCATATTGATTTTTAGTTGAGCAGCAATAGAGTCATTTTAATATTAAGAAAGGCTGCTCTGAAGTTATTTTCACAGATCACAACTACGGTGACACAAACAGTGCACATATCTCTCAACTTTCTTTATAGCCTCAATTATAAGAATCAGGATGTGTTACCCCGCCTGCTTTTCTATTGGGTGAGCAATTCTTTGCCTCTATTTAGAGCGCCAAAACCCATTTTTATTCATTGAGTGGGGAGGTGTTGCTTTTAAATACACACTCATGACAAGACCCCCAAACAGTATTTATATTTTATTTATAAAGAATCATGTGTTTTTAAAAACAAAATACCTTAATGCATCTGCTTTTAAAGTTTCCACAATAAAGCAAGCAGCTCTAGCGATGTTTACTCTGATATAGCAAACACCAAAACTCTGCATTCCAAGTAGTGTTAAAAAAAAAATAAAAAGAAAGGACTTTCATATCCTAATGTCTCCATTTTGTACACCAGTCTTCAAAGGTAAATCTAATGTCAGCAGTAAATAGAGTGGCTCCAATATTTCTCTGAGGAGTCATAGAGAAATAATGATCTTTGAGGCACTGTAAATAGTTTAAGTTATTGGAAGGGAAGAAATGAAATATGAGAATTTAAAAAAAAAAAAAAAAGATATATTCAATTTCTTTATTGTGAAGTTAGGGCATTTGGAGGTAGCCCAAATTTTAAATGCAAATATTTATAGAGAGAAATTATTGCTTCTGAGACAAGCAAATCATACACTTATTCCTGACCCTCATTGATTTCACGAACAGCTTGTTAATGCAGTGTCGTTAGAGAAACAAAAACCAGACACAGAGTAGGTGTTCATTACATTCACGCAGTTTTAAAATCAACCCCCAAGTCTTCAGCAGGAACAAAGTTTGAAATTAAATGGCAGCATATAGAATCTGCTAGATTTAATACAGCCACTTGTGCGCTTTTCAATTTAACTACACCTGTTACTTTTGCCACAATACTGCAGCAGTAGTTCAGGAGTCTCTAGTAATTGCTATATTTGCCCTAAGAAATTTTAGGTCTGAACTGGTTCTCAGAAAGTAGATTCCCCTTCATTTTGCCCCTGGTGTGCTATTCATTATTAAACATTAAAGTTGTGTCAATTACTTACTTCCATAGTCGATTATTATCCTGGTTATTCTATGAGCTAATCAACTCTTTTCTGTAACATGTGCAGCAGTGACTTTGAATTGATGTACAGAATATAATTTGTGCAAATTCCTTTTGTTTCTTGTTAACCACAGAAATTGGCTAATTACTTTAATCCCTGCAACCCCTCAAAAAGAAAGTATCTTGATTTACCAATTTATTTTTAATCAATATTAGGTTGAGCTTTGAAAGTTGACTGTTAAGCCCAGGAAGACACTGCACTGAGAGACAAAAAAAATAATTTATACACGCCCTTTAAAGCAGGCTGAAAACACCTTCATCTGAAAGACTTTGTTAGCTTTATCAGATCCAAGGCTCTTCTGTTTGAGGTGTAATTATTTTACCATTATTACATGCAAGGCTTTTAACAGAACAGTCGTTCCCTCTGTTTAAGCAGTATGTTTTATAATTTATTACATCTCTTTGGTCATCACCTCACTATACAAACAGTTGGTCACCAGTGACCAATTACATTAAGGTTAAGCAACATAACTTTAAATTAGAAATAAGCTAATGTATCTTCATCAAGGGCCTGCTGTGTTTTCAGTGCTGTTTATGAGATGATACTAAATGTGGATATGGAGCACGCTCACTGGGACCAATTCCTATTGGCCTGAAAATGGGAAAGTCTTGAGCCTGCTTAGGTCCAGAGCTAATTAATGGGATAACATCTGCTTTATGCATTCAGCTGTAGTAGTTTCTATCAAATTCACTATGAAGATGCATGGGAAACTATCAGAGAAATAAGTATCTATGTTGAATCATATTAATCTGTTGTGTGTCTGAAAATGGGAGTTTCAACTCTCCTATTATCATGGGGATGGGCTGGGACAGGGGAGAAGTAAGAGGGTGCAGGGCTTGCTTCTTGGATTAAACTATTTCTGTGTTTGTAGCACAGGAGGTATATTTAGCTCTGTTTGCATGCACATGGTTGCACATACACATGCTCTTACCTGCATATGGACTGCATTTGGGGCGGGGCGGGGGGGAGGTTAAGAAGGAATTCAGCAGCAGAAGGTGAGCACACTCTTAATGCAACAATGCATTTTACACAGGAAAATGGTGAAAGTGGTCTCATTACATTACTTAAAACCACAGCATGAATTGCTAAGAAAAAATACAGTACTATAAAACAGGCTTCAAAAGTGACAAGCTCGCTTACTCCATTTTATCACTTTGTACAGCGCTCAGTGGTATGAGGGGGAAGGCACATATTCTGATTTGAGATTTGCATTAATACAACATGAAGGGACACTGATCAATCCCTGCCAAAACAAACCAAAGCAAACCAACCCCACCCTCCCACCCCCACCCAGGCTTCCAAATCCAGGCACCTCCTCAGCTGAATTTATCACTTTGTCAGAAAATTACTGACCGATTCTAATTACAGTGAGATGCTTAAAGCTGTATCTTGAGTTTTCCTGATGAAGTCCTGCAGGGCATAGTATCAGACTGCTGAGGGGAGACAATTCATTTTCACACATGTATGCTTTTGTCTGTGCCTGTGCCTGCACACATGCAAGATCTATGAAGCACACTTTAAAGTCTGTATTGTAAACATATTTATGCATATATTCATGTAAAGCATCTATATATATAGCTGAAAGCATGTACAAATACGTATGTCTCTGTGCGTGTACCCAGAGAGAGGCAAAAAAGCCAAAACAGAAACAGGTATGTACTAGTCAATGTCTGAGCCTGGAGTGGCAAAAGCAGAACAAATCAGACTGCTTTCTTTCTATTATTATTATTATTATTGCCTAAGCTATGATTTACAGGTTGAATTATTTCAAGCTGATTCATACAAATGAATTGCATATGAACAAAAAATAAAAGAAAAGGAAGGAGTTCCTTACAATAATAAAATTAAATTAATAGTCATTCACCTTTACCTAAGAGGTTATGAGTTCATATGTCAGCTGTGTGGAATTTTTGCCATAATTTGTTTGCCACTGTGTACATGCTATTTATTTGTTTGCTACAAGGTATTGAAATATTCAGGCTATTGGGAATTAAATGCTTATGTGACTAACAATGCTGATCTGTAAATTAACAGCATAAACCATGGAGTTTTCTGCAAGGCTGTCACTCCGTTGTATTTATGGAGATGCTACTGAGACAAGATTCAGGGTCTTTCAAAGAATTTTAACATCTCAGGCTTAGGGGAGGAAAAATATTATTTACTGAGCTTTTTAATGGTATTCTATAGTTGTATAAATTACCAAAATCAGATTGTGATAGCTTTTGTCACATGCAAATGACAACTGCACAATGAACCAGGAAGGTGTTTTGCACATGCAGTGGCCAGAATGACTTTGTTTTGAACTTTTGGGTGGGCATGTGTCTATGGGGAGGAAGTTCAGAGAGTGAAGGAATAGGATTTAGACATGCATAATGCAAAATTCCTAGACAGCCCATTATATCTGAAAGCAGAAAACATATTTGATTTTTAATTTGCTTAAGCACACAAGATGGTCCACCTCATCAGTGTTGCAATATTCTGATTTGCAGGTAGGATTAATGGAAAGCACACAGAACCTTTTCTTTTCTCCTAAAAACATTCCACGAGGCAGCAGAGCTGTAACAAGGGTGAATCCTCAATTCTGTTAGTCTCTCTACCCAATCAGTGTCATTTGAACCCTTATTTTCCTTAAGGGGCTCATTCAGCTGTCCTAGTATGTATACAGTGATAATACAGTCATACACATAATAAAAAAGAGCTTCAGAATTACAGTTAGTTTAGTACTAATGCAGTGCTGTGCCACAGTGATTGGCAGCTGTTGATCCAATTATATAACTGGTTGCTTCCTAAAATTCAGGGATATGAGGCTGATATATAATGCGCTGTAAAGTGTAAAAGAACTGGACAGGATATAAGGCGGGTTGAATTTTTAGTGCTTTGATCAAATTAGAACCAGGTTGATGAAAGGAAATGCCTTGGGTTCTCTGCTTGAAGTTTTGTGTGGAAAAAAAAGGCTCTTGAAATGATCAGTTTTGTTCATGTCACTCAGTAAGTGCACAACAAACTGTGCTGGGGGGAGTCTCTGCAAGGCATCACTCATGATGCCACTCCACGCTGGACACAGAATTTGGCAGATGCTCAGAAATGAAAGCGATCAGCTAAAGGAGGGACGAGCACAAATCACAGGAATACCCCAAATTTGCAGGTTTGTTTTTCAGGTTTTTGCACAGCCTTTACTTTGACTTAAGAAATACAGCTCAAGAAAGACAGAAAAGGGTCATCTGGTGAATTCCCTAGAAATAAATGCAGGATTATCTTTGCTGCTGTTCTTTTAAGCATTTATCCAGCTAACTCACTAACTAGCTTTCATCCACTGTAACCCTCTGCCTGTCCCCTGCTTTTAAAGCAGCTACCATTATTTATGAAGTGCTGTAGATGTGCAGTGAGAAACGCAGAGACTTTTTGCTCTTATTTTTCCTTGAGGACAACTTAAAAGGAAAGAAAAAAGCATGTATGAAAAGGCACCTTGCAGGTAAGGCTGTGGTTCTTCTGTCACTTGGTCTGTCTCTGAAGAATGACTCCATAGTGGTTAGGCCTATCTGAGACACAACCTCTCTGGTACTTTTCTGGTATCAATCTCTCTGTAGTATATGCTACTCAGTGTAGTGATCTTAGTCCCACACTTTCAGTCTTAATGCATTAAAATTTCAGCACTCCTCAAATACATACTGGAAGTCTGTCTTCTCCTCATAATTCTCATCCCCAAACTAGGAATCATGTAATATTTGAAATGAGGCACCTAACCAAGTCCTATACAACTCCATATCTCTGCCAAAAATACAGTATGGTAGTTTAGTAATAAATATACTCAGGCTGGGGGGAAGAGTGAGGTAGAGAAATAAATTCCCAAGCCAGGGTACAGTAAAATCTCTTGTGACACGCACCACAACACAGAACAAGAAGGAACTACTGAAACAGCCACCAACATTGAAACCCAGTGAATTCCTGTTACCCTCAGGATATTACCTGCATGGAAACTCTTTTGTTTTGGCATAATTCCCTCTATGAGGAATGGCTCCAGAAAACAAGGCTTCCAGAAATAGTATTACAGGACAGGGATCACTGAGGAATCGGTGCAGTAACCTTCACCTAGGCCTTCCAATTCAGTTTTGTGTGAATTACATCAAATTGCAGTAGGTATTTGTATTGGATGCAGAGTAGTTGAATAGCTGCCCATTTCTACACCAAAGCAGCTCTTTTGAAGTTGATTGGTATTCCCCAGTAACAGAAACACTGCACAGCATTGAAAATGACAGGACATCACAGTGTAATTTCACTAAAAAAGATGCATAGGGTATCATATGAATAATATTTTTCTGAGTTCCAAGATTGGAGTTGAAGAAATGTCTTTATAATTTGTATGTGAGCTACTTCTCAACTCTAGTGGCAGGCATTCACAAGAGCACACACTAATAAGGTATCATTTGACAACATGGTAGAGGTCTGTCTTTCTATTATCTGTGAAAGATGAATTTTTTTGTGCCAACTTGGTTGCACAGCAGTAGCATTCTGCTCGGCAGCCAGAAAACCAAAGATCTGGCAACATGTCTGGATGTGAACACACTGGACCAGCAGAGATCAAAGTACGCAAAGGGGATGGCACTATACTGGGAAGAAGGCACCACCTCCATCACTGGCCACCGTCTGACAGACCACATCTCTTACCAACTACTTGGAAACAGACATCAACAAATGAACAAAATAATGCTGGCTTTCAGGGTGGAAAAGTAAGTGAAACTGTCCCAGCACAGATGTACAAGTTTGATGGTCCTTCTCCAGGCTCTCACACTGACACGCAACAGCATCATCCGACTGGGTCGTGTTTATTCACACTGCCACAGGAACACATAGCTGCAGATAGAGCAGCAGCAGCAGCGGCACTCAAGACGTTCCAAGAAATGGCGCTAACCTGAGCTTTGATTTGCACTGCACTTCCTGGAAACACACTATCTCACGACAACTTGGTATGTTATAAAAGTATACAGAAACAGGATAAAATTCATATACATTAAATAATAGCTTATTTAAAGTATTTCCCCTAACATTTTCTTTTCTTTTTATTTTAGATCACACTTAATATGATTTGACAACTTCAGTGTTGTGGATGAAATTGAAAGCTGTATTCTTTTTAATGTGTTCCTAACATTCCATTTTTTTTGCAGAGCTGCCAGGGGCTATTCTGCATTCCCACAACTGCTACAAACATAACATATTGTTTTGCAACAAAAATTAGCTATAAAAGTGTGAAAAATGCCAGAGATCCAAACGTGAGAAACAAGAGAAGGGGGTAAGGCTTCCACATGCTTTTAGTGGACATTTTATTTATTTCTCAAGCGGAGTAGACATATTTATAGCTACTGTATTTCAATTATCTCTAATTTCACACATTTTATGCATATTCTAGACATTTTAATTGCAAATGAGAAGGGAACTTATTTTTAAAAATGGAGCAACACAACATTTCAGATCTCAATTTTAATCCTGAGTTTATCTATATCACTCTTTAAAAATTTTAAAACCTCATTTTCACCGAGACTTAAAATTAGGCTCACTTTAAAACACAAACAAAAGCAAAAGACCTCCGTACCAATCAGTTACAGAACCAAAACCTTTTTCATGTATTCTTCAATCTTTTCTTTTTGAATCAAAATTTTTAGGTAAGGGAATTTAGGAAGTCGAAATTACATTATTAATCAGTGACATGTTATTTCAACAAGAGTCAGTAATTTAATAGTATTGTCCATAACTGATGAAAATGAATACATTACACACCCTATTTTCTCTTTCTGTCTGCATGACTTCAATAACCTAGGGCGTGGGTTATTAGCTCAATCCACGCTTAGCCGTCACTCAAGAGGAAATTCTTTCAAGAGGATAAACCACAACTCAGTCTTTGGCTGGATAAAAATTCTCACTATACATTAAAAGCATTAGTGACAAACGTTGCTTTTTTCCAAGTAGTATTCCCAGTAGCTGACTCTTACCAAATGTTAATAAGCATATGGCCTTTGATGCTAAATAAAATATTTGTGACAAATTCATAACCAGTTGAACCTCTGCTGGTTTTAAGCAGGGACAATTCTCTAATGGGCTCCAAATCAAACTAAGGGTCTGGGGATCTGATCCATGATGCTAGGTTTGAGCTGACTGCATATGCTCCACATGAGACACTTGATTCCTGCACCCTATAGCCTGATTACATTGGCCCCAACCAACAATAAGACCCAGGTTCTAATAAATACTGCCTCAAATTTTGCCATCCCAAATCCATCATTTAGATACACTGTTCCCAAACAATAAAACACAGATTGCTCTCTTTAAGCAGAAGTATTGGGTTTGGTGCCATGCTTTGCCCTCAAGCAGTAACTCTCTTCCTGTCTTTTACTACACAAATGCTCATGTTGACTTATACACACTCAATCACATGTTTAAAATCACACATGGTGCCTGTGGAAGTCTCTAAGCTGGGAATCCAGTACTTGACTTCTCACTATCTAATAAAATAGATCTTTAGAAGTTCTAATGATCTACTGAAATCAATTAAATAATTTTTATTACAAGGGGAAATTTACTACCTGAAGGTTTTCTCTGCTTCTTTCTATTTGGTAATTTATTTTAATACATTCAAAAAATGAGCCATAGCACTTTGGCTAAGACATCTGTATTTCAAATCAACATCTTCAGGACAGTAACAGCTCTGTTAATAGTCTTTTCATTTGATTAGCGTAACCTGCTGCTGTGCTGTCTCAATCTTCATCCGTTACTTTTTAACCAATCAATATTTTAGGGTTATAGATTTGGAAGGTAGATGATAATTTTGTAGAAAAGCTATCTAGGTGCTACTGACATGGTATGGTTGCATATTTAATGCTTTTTTGGAGGATTCACAACTCCAGCAGTCTAAGAATCTGCCCAGAATAGGGAGGAAGGAAGGAAAGAAGAGAGGAAGGGAGGAAGGAAAGAAGGGAGGAAGGAAAGAAGGGAGGAAGGGAGGAAGGAAAGAAGGGAGGAAGGGAGAAAGGAAAGAAGGGAGGAAGGGAGGAAGGAAAGAAGGGAGGAAGGGAGGAAGGAAAGAAGGGAGGAAGGGAGGAAGGAAAGAAGGGAGGAAGGGAGGGAGGAAGGGAGGGAGGGAGGAAGGGAGGAAGGGAGGAAGGGAGGAAGGGAGGAAGGGAGGAAGGGAGGAAGGGAGGAAGGGAGGAAGGGAGGAAGGGAGGAAGGGAGGAAGGGAGGAAGGGAGGAAGGGAGGAAGGGAGGAAGGGAGGAAGGGAGGAAGGGAGGAAGGGAGGAAGGGAGGAAGGAAGGAAGGAAGGAAGGAAGGAAGGAAGGAAGGAAGGAAGGAAGGAAGGAAGGAAGGAAGGAAGGAAGGAAGGAAGGAAGGAAGGAAGGAAGGAAGGAAGGAAGGAAGGAAGGGAAAGAAAAAGAAAGCAAGCAAGCAAGAAAGAAAGAAAGAAAGAAAGAGTTAACCCTTACATTTTCAAAGCTATGGGCAGGGATTTGGCCACTTGTCTCCTGTTCATGTAAGAAAAGCAATGTCTTTTCCCTCAGATCATTTCTTCCTCAAAAGGAAATGAAAAGGAACTTTGTACCACAGGCTGAGACCAGCAAAGGCCTGCTGTTGAGGCACGAAGTATACAGAAGTAGAATATTTGTTCACTAAATGAGTGAGCATCTTCACACATATCAAAGTAGTTAGGTGTGACAAATTCAGAAAGAAAAAAATTAGATTTTGTGGGTTTAAAATGTCAGTAAAATATATTTTTTTTAATTTTCTCAGCTAAAATAATCTGTTGCTTATGATATTAATTTTGCTGCAGATAAAATTACTTGTCAAACCTCTGTTTATGGCCTAATTACCTTTTGTAAGGAAAAAATGCAAAGGCAGGAGAAATAAAAGGAATAACAATAACATGCAGTCATTTACCTTCCAGCAATGGGGGGTCTTAATGATGTGTTACCTGTGTGGATTTCACTAGTTCTATGCATGTGTTTCACATCTATGAAACTAGATTTGCTTGGACTGACCTGGGCAGTACTAGGTGCTGCCTGCCCCCATTTCCATGCCTGGGAGCAGGCAGGATGGGCCAGACCACAGTCTGTAACTCATAGAAACTGGAGACAATGTCTTGGGGCGGGCAGAGAGGGGGGTGGGAGGGAACACTGTGAATAAGTCTACCTTCTTCCTGAAATACTGTACACTTCAATACCAGTTTTGGAAACAGTACATCAAATTTCTATTGGTTAAAAGTGGGTGCTAGGCATGCAGCTGCTGCAAGACTTGTAAACAAATGGATGGAGCCTAGCTGCTACAGACATTAGAAAGTAGCACACTTGGGTTTCATTTCAGTCCTCTTCATGCGTATTGCCTGATCCTTCAGCAAGGAGCAAGAATCACAAACACAGCATATTTTTAAAAAGCTTTTGCACCAAATTATTCTGAAAATTGAGATCAATTTGTACAGTATTCATATTAATCATGCTGCAGCCATGTGCCATCTAAACAATAGCTCTACCTGGCAGAGTCTGGGAGCAGCACGACTTCATCTGGCCTCAGACTGAAGTTGTCCTTTGACACATTCTGTGCAGCCTTACCATGAGCTCTGCCTAGTTACATTTTGGAATATATTTGACAAACAAAAAAAAAATTTATATCTGTGTTCATTTCACAAGATGTAAATGTCTCTTTCATGGTAGGAAAAATCCTGCTCCCTGGAAGTGATTTTAATCTAATCTGACATGTGGTATTTGTAAACATATTTTAGTGTCCCAACCTATTTACAGTGTTTACATAAAACCCCCCGAAATCTCCACATTCCTCAAGAAGTTAATCCAGTACAAATATTGACTGGCTGTCAATTGAGCGTTATTGACTTGCTCCAGTACTATGCTTTTATTGCCCTAACTGATGAAACTTGTTTTCTTTGCTAAACTTAATTTCTTCTCAGACCCATTTGGATGAAATACCATTTGTTAAGCTGCACCTCTTCCACTCACTGCTATGGGCCTGCCTCTTCCATTTAGCAGGACTAGTAGGACAAAGTACTTTTCTCTTTGAAACAGAAGCTTGAAGGAATCAAACAACTCAGTCTGCATTCCAGAAAAGGGACCTGGGTCAGCACCAGTCAAATCTCCTGGAAGCATTTGGTCCACAGCATCTCCAGCAAGGTGACTGCCCTCTTTGCAACCACATATAGTTGTACAGAGAATTTTTTTCAGAAAGGCTGGAAGAGTCTCTGGATGATATTTCATGAAAGGCACACATACAAACTCATCATATTCTGAACACCCAGGAAAACATCATTTAGCATTTTTTGAAATCTATCATTTCTAGATACAGTAAAACAGAAAGCAAAAGTACCAGCTTTCGCAACACTCTCATTCTGCAACAAATGATAGCAAGTGTTTTAAACTCTGACAACAAATTTTAGGAAGGACTTGATGTCATTGAGTTGAAAACCCCTGAATGATTTATCAGAAATTATAAAAAATGAACCCCAAAGTGCAGTCAGTGCAAGGAAGGACAAAAAGGTGGAATGACAGACAGGGAAGGAAGTGTAGATCTTGCCTGGTGATAGCAAGTCATAAAGCAGGCACTCCTCTCTGATGCCAAACCAGCATTTAGGGAAGAATAAAGACATAAGGGATTTATTTCATTCTTACAGAGGTTTCTTTCTAAAGTAATGCAACAGAGCAAACACTTACACTTGACAGAAGCACTCTGCTTCTCCACATGGGGATGGGTTTTGCACCACGTACATGTCCAGGGCAGCATTTGGTGTCAAGACAGTATGGTGCCACCATCTATTTCTTCTGTCCTTATCAAAAGTCTGGGTAAAGAGAGGCAAAGAGAGAAAAAAATTGGGATACATCACATTGTTACATCCTCATTTAATACTCTTCGTAAATTTTTATGTCTAGTTCAGGTGATGAGATAGCTCAATTCTTTCAATCAAACATGCTCAGATTACCCTTCCGGGAACTGAACAAAGCCACGGCAGTTTTTCTTTCAGACTGTGAACCAGATGACAAAGTTATTCTCATCCAATGCTTTTGGTTGTTTTTTTATTTTAGCCTTTATAAGTCACTTTTTCTACAAGATGTCCTTTCCTTTGAAATGAAAGGTATTTTCTAAACATTTGACAAATGGAAGAATCTACTTCATAACACCTCCTATGTAATGAATGCACCTATCTTCTGTTTTTCCTTCAGCAAATCCTGTGTTGCCCCTTCCTCTCATTTCCACTAACCAGGGGAGAAACAAGTGCTGTATTGCACAGCAAGAGAGCACAGCAATACTGCTCTCAAAAGAAACTGCTAGAGAAGATCCACTGATTCAACGGTGACTATCCCCTGTCAGATGTCACCAGAAGTCACCAGGTTAATGTAAAATATTTAGATAGCAGATATGGGATGGCAAACTAAACATCTTTGGTTCTGCTTCCTGTTCACACATCTTACTGAAGCATGAACCAGGGAGCCAATTGTGCTCTGAGTCACAGCATCCACATGCTTGCATGAGTGCAAACACAAACTCCAAGCACTCCACAACCTTCACTGGGGCTGCATGGTACCCTGAAGAAAAAATCTGCATTCTAGAGGTGTGTGCATATGGGTGTGTACATATATGTGTGAGAGAGACAGGCAGGGGCAGCACAGGGACCATGGGCAGGGACATGTGTAGCATTACAACCTGGCTAACACTGGGCATTTAAGGTGAGACATAATCACTTAACATACAGATGGCATATCAGTTTACATCTCACACTGAGAGTTCATGCTTGATTGTACTACAAAAGGGAGAAACAAATTATAACAGAGTCAGAAAGTCCCTGAAAAGCAAGGCTACAGGGGCCCCCATATGTACTTGAACCAAACACAATCACACCTTCAGCATGAGATGCAAAAAGTGCCAAAGCATGATGAAAACACTCACACTTCATGTGTTAAAACCTTGGGTTTTGCTGTAGCCCAAAATCACATACCTGTACATAATAACTATCATAAAAAAAAATGAACCCTCAAGATCAAACAGTCAGTTATATCTTAAAAGAAAAAAGCAGAAAAAAAAAAAGAAAGAAGAAATAGACAGGCTTAAGAAACCAAATCCTTGTAATAAATAATATATTATGAGCTAAGGAGATGAACTGACAAAATGGTACATCTCTAATCTCTTCCCTGCAACAGCAAGAAGAACTGAATCACTCACACATTTTTCTTTAAGCATGCCCAGGGATTGTTCCTGCACTCTACTTTCACTAAGAACTTCAAGCTCTACTAATTTACCAGATTAACTAAGGTACATACCAGCAGCATAGTCACTTGAATGCTGTAATTTTATGTTGTAAAAATGTAATTTCTGAACATTCTTCTACCAGAACAAAATTGAGCATTTCAGAGCAGGTTTAAGTTAGGAATGAAAAAATCATGGCATTTAACAGACACAAACTCAGGTTTCATTTTAGGGTTCAGAAGTAAGCCTTTCCTCACAAAACTCTGATGTTCTATGTTAAGTTGTCAAGCCCAGAAGTTGCAGCAGTCTCCTGATGGGCCTGAGATCGATCTAATGCAAATTTTGCATGTGGCCCACACTCAGAGACCTACTGCAGCCCCGCAGCACATCAAGGGCACTCACTCAGGATTCCCAGTTACTCATTTATTTCAAGCTTGTAATGACACCTATCTACCTGAACAATGATTTTAAATAACAACCTAGACAAGGAAAACCAACCAAACAAACAAACAAACCAACCCCACACAAACAAATCAGTAGCATGGCAAGAATGTCAGGCACATAAAGGATAATAACTAGCCCATATTTCTAGGCAATAAAATCAATGTCACCTTTTCATACCTTTAGGCCCTTTGTCTAATGTCACTCAACAGATCCTACTAGTATCATGCAGCTATTTCAGGCAAGTTAGGGGTAACAGCCATAAGCAAGCAGCTCCTGCCTTACATCAGTCCCATGCTTCTCTACCAAGGGCATAACCCTTTAGTTCTGCCTCTATTAGTTTTGGATCCAGGAAAAAGAAGGTGTCTACAACATTTAGGTCTTAAAAGCATCACATTGAGGTGCACTGGCTTTTATGAAAAAATGTACTTCTTCAACAGAATAATTGTTGACATCACAGAAAAAATTTGTAGTAAAACTTTAGGCAGCAATATAGAACAAAAGAATGCATGGCCTGATGTTTGTTTGTAGAATGAATGTCAGTTTGCAATTCTTGTCTGATAGATGGCAAACAGAAAAGAACCCCTGTTTTGTTCTTCACAGCCCAGAAGCTGGATGGATTTTGTTGTTGTTGTTGTTATGCAAATATGTCTGATATGGTGTCAGCACACTTTCATGCCTGCGTAAGACTATGACTGCTCTAAAGGCCCCTTTCTGGGGGGAGGGGGCAGGTCAAGCAGTAAATGATGAGACCATTACTTGTTGATTTTTGTACTAAGTTAGAAACAACTACTGTGATGACATCATACCTAACCATCTTTTCTAATTTGCTTTATTAGTCCAAGAAAGCATTTCAACTTAAAATAATAATATACTTTTTTACAAGGAAAAAAGAAAGCAAAAAGAAACAGCAGTGTGTTTTGTTAGCAATAAAGTATCAGATTTCAAATTCCAAATGAATTGTTTCTTACATTACTCATTTAGCATTGCAGAGATTTTTTTGAATGTAGAAGAAAATGACTAGAAATAACTTCACCCACAATTATGTCTAAATGGAACTGGTTGCTACTGGCCATCCGCACAGACCACCACACTGACACAGCTGGACTTGTCATTAAAGTCAAACACACAAACGTAGTAGCTCTAAGAAAGTGTAAAAACAGCATATAACGATTAAGGAAATGCTAGAAAAAAGCAGAGTCAGTGACAGTTTGACTTTTCTTCAATAGCATTAGAGTCAGTCTCAGAGAGAATATAGAAATGAGAACATACTTTGCAAAACAACTGCACCAAAAAAGCGTGCTTTTGTGTTGAAAATCAACTCACCTAGAAAATAATTGCAGTTTAAAATATTTTTTAGGTCTTACAGTACTCATCAGCTGTCACCATGCTCCCAAAAACATCCTCTTTTGTGCTGATGATATTGACACACAAGGCACAAGGAAAAAAAAATTGTAGGGGCCTGTAATGGTGCATTCTGCCCTCTGCAGCCTTTTCTCTAGAGTTCAGGTTTTTTTCTCCTATATTACATCCTACAGTTTTGCTTACATTTTCTCATGGCTGCTCCATTTTCTTACTATGCTAAAATCTTTAAATCCTCTTTCTATCTCACTCCCCTTGCGGCACCCCCTTTTCTCCCCATCTTTCAGTTGGGTTATTTTCTCACCCTAATGAAAGGTGATGCAAGCAAGTTTGGCTTTCCCAGCGCAGAGCAGTGCAAAAAAGTCATTGCTATCAGCTTGCACAGGGACAGCTATTACTCTTGAGGTTTTAAGAATTTTAGAAAAGAAAAACAAAAACAAAAGGTAGGAGAGGCAAGGGAGGGAACCACCTTTTTTTTCAGTCTAGCTGTTTGAAAGATAATTGCTGCAATTTTGTCTCTCCTCAATCTTCTCACTAGGCAAGCTTACTGAGGAAGGCAGGTTTCTAGTTCTTAAAAGTGCAATAATTCACATTTTCCTATAAGTTTTCAATAGTTTGAAATTTACACTTGAGCATTTAAAAATTCTAGGACAAGACATAAAAACTGGAAAAAATATTGAAGAGAAATAGAAAGATGGACAGACAAAAAAGAAGATCAAACCCTACAACGCTGGGGAAAAGGTAACAAGAAAAAGCAAACAAACAACAAAGGTTTTTAGAATGGAATGGAATGGAATGGAATGGAATGGAATGGAATGGAATAGAATAGAATAGAATAGAATAGAATAGAATAGAATAGAATAGAATAGAATAGAATAGAATAGAATAGAATAGAATAGAACAGAATAGAATAGAATAGAACAAACCAGGTTGGAAAAGACCTTTTACTTTTTGTGGCACAACATTTGCATCTTTTTTAAATTGTTCTGCATTTTCTTAGCTTCAGCTGAAATTTCTGAAGTACAGAATTTACATTTTCTAGGTGGGGCATGCTGCCAAAGCTCTTAATCCCAGGCAGATGTAAAGTTGCACCACTATGTTGTGATGTGGCTCTTTAAAAGCAGCTTAAGAGAATGGAAAAAAAATAAAATAAAATAAACCAAACCAAACCCAACAAAACAACCCCCCAACAACCACAGTGAATATTCACTAACCCATATGGTCAATAATTGCTGTTTAATAGTCCTCCTATTACAAACCTAAAAAGCAGCAGCCAGAATTACCAGTGGAGTATTAATAAACAGGAATGAGTTAATAGTGCATAAAGACCTTCTAGTGGAACAGTGGGGGAGTTAAATATTCTTTTCTTAAGTCAGCTGTAAGTAATTACTACATGGTGTGCTTCTGACTATTACCATAACAGAGCAATTGGATGTGAAGAATGGATAATAGTATGGACATGGAGGTATTTTTAGAATATCAGCAGTGAGGCAGGTAAATGAAATGCCCTGCTCAGGCACAAGCCTTTAAATAAGTTGGCATAACTTCTCCTAATGACACCTAGCCAGAGCAGGATTTTGAAAAGATCAATCTAATAAATTATTTAAAGTAACTTTATAAAGACATGTCTGTGATATGTAAATAAGGGAAATGGCAGAAAGATCCCACACAGACATTAAGCAAGCAGCCAGCATTACAGTAACTACATAATCACAGGTTTCTCTCCATTTCTTTTAGAGTAGTGCCTTCATCTGTTTGAATGTGGACTGTGCTTTGCCTGCTTTCATTGGCTGCTCAGGTGAAAGCTAACACGTTCAAATAGGAACTGTAACTGTCATTGCAGTTGTGGGGTTTCTACAACTGAGTTAGTTGTCCTCTGTGATTTAATGATGTGTATCATTCATTTTAAAATACGGTTACAGGCGTATTCACCGAGCTGCAGCTTCATGTTCACAGGGCTGCCCTTCCTGTTTCGCAGCAGCACATTTCACGTACAACTACAGGCTGAGATGCTGTCTGTCGACACAACATATGCTTTCATAGAAAAGCAGCCTGAACATTTTGATTCAGAGAGTAGTCATTTTTAAAATGCACAGAAATATAATGTATGGAGTATTTTGAATTTTTCAGGCTATAGGTCTTTCTCCTGCTATGTTGCTACACAGGGCAGATGTTGATTTTTCAATTTGCAGGTTTGTTAAGCATCATGAAATGTTTTGGTTCTCAATCAAGAATATACTTCCCAAGTGGTTGCAGAGTCCTGTGCCTGCAAAGAAACGCGTGTCCTTTTTGTTTCTTAGCAGCACGTGTTCTGCATTCAATAAAAGCACAAAATAGATGATATGATGCCATTTATCAGACCAACATATACATTTTAAGCAATAGGATCTCAGAATACATTGTAGCTTTAGGTGCTGTGCTGCTGTAAGACGAGACAATTCCATTTAGAGTGTTATATCAACAGTTCTATTCAGAAAATTGGTATACACTGCGTGCTCTGGTGTTGTTGGCATTGTGTCTGTCCACTGCTGTGCCACTGGGTTGGCTCTCAACGACCTGATAAAAGCAGCAGCCCCTTCACAGACAATTTTAATGATAGCAGGTGAGGAGTATCTGCATATACATTCCCTCTTCCTCAAATTCTCTGTTTCTCATTTGAATGCAAACCAACAGGCAGGATAAAATAATTCTGGCACCCCTAAAGACAACAGATTGTGATGCTGAGTTCCCCCACAGTATTTGCTATCTCTACAGCAGTTTATGACTAATCTTCTGCAATGTCAATGATAATAGTCCTATATTTTCATGTAACAATCAGATACAGCTACAGAATTCACATTGCACCAGATCCACCTCTGCATAAAGTTGCTGACTTAGGGGCATTTCATCAGGATGGGTTTGGCCCTTTGCAGTCTTCTGCCCCATTAAATCTGAAGATTGTGTGTTGTTCTTACTCAGTCCACTGTTATCATAATGGAGAGCTGATATTATAATGTGGGTCAAACAAACAGCTAATTGTTCTTGGGCATGGCTTTAGCAAAAACAGAACAGAGAGGCTGAAGACATTAATAATAGTACTTGGAATGATTATAATAGATAGCTTCTATCAGAGGATTTAAAAATCACTTTGCAAGCTTTGCTAAGTGGTTTTGATACTCCCATTTGAAAGTGAGACCATCATCTTAAGATCATACTCATACATTTAGCTGCTGGAGCTGTGAGAGTTTAAACAATCAAGAAGGCAATAATGATAAAAGGCAAGCTTTAGAGAGTCACACTCAATGAGCCAATGTGGAATCCAAGCAAAAAAGTTTGTGAGGGTGTTTTTGACCAAACAATTTAAATAAAAAGGAAACAAGTAGGCAACAGTGAAAGAATAAAAATTGCATATGGGCAAAGGTTGGAAGGTTTGGCTTGGGTGGTTTTAGTATTTCCCCCACACACATACCCCCAAAATTAACACACTGCTTTCTATAATTTTTTGTCACTGTTGTGCATTGAACAACTGCTTTTGCAAAAGTGTGGCCCAGAGAAACTCATGTGTGTGGTTAGAGCTCTCCAGTGAGACCAGAACTCAGTACCATGTGCTGGACTGCAGGAGCAGACTTTCTAAAAGTAAGCACTTTCAAGCAAAGACTGAATTCTCACATGCTAGACTGGGTTTAGGATATTTCTGGTAGTGTAGGCAGACATGTAGCTTCACACTTAAACATACATTTATTAGAATATTAAACAATAATACCCCAGGCTATATCCTGCATAGGAATATTCTATAGAAAGGTAGAGACAGTCTTAAACAGGGAAGGCAGAGAAAGTGTGAGAAGAAATACACAAAGAAAGTGGTGACAGAGAAGTCACAAAATTGCAGCCAGAATCAAGGTCACCCAGAATGACGCAGAAACTGATTACGGGAAGAATAAATCTGTGCTCTGCGGCTGACAGAAGGAGGGGGGGCAAGGGGAGGCTGTGGCAAAAGTATGAAAAATAAGGTGACTTAACACTGCTGAGAAAGTTTCACCACACAGGAAAACAACACAAAAAGTGATCTAAAAACTGTCAGCCAGAGACGAAGGCACAAAGGGCACAAGAGTGTGGTCATTGCAAAGACAACTGACTTTCTCTTTTGGTAGATAGTGTTACAAAAATCATTGCCCAGGGTTCTTTGCACCTTTCCATTCCTCAGTCACATTCTTCAGAAGGCTTAGGACCAAGAGGGATACAGTCAACAAAAAGCCAACAGAGGCATTACCAGTTGTCTAAGACATTTGATGTACTTCTGTAGAATAAGATTCAGTTGTCTAAATCATTGGCCCTAGGGAAATTGTTTCATAGCTCTTGTTCAAGCTGTTGCTCCTTTAGAACAATGTGAAGATAGTCCTGCAGTGTGAATTCTTCAAAAACAAGATATTGGATTATTTTTAAATAATCAGAAAGACTGAATATATTTTAAAGTTTTCTGGCATGGCACACTGGCCTTACATCTTCCACCTTAAAACAAAGTGGAATCACCAAATTATTATATGTATTTAACAGAAGTATTTTGGTTACCAAAATAATCCCCTTACACATTTCTACACCACTAAACTTCCAGAAGAATTCACAAGTCATTTGAGACCAAAACACAACTTTGATCAATGTATCAGTCTCTCCTGTCCCTGCAATTTCCCTTGGATATCTCTTGAGAATGCAGTGAGCACATTCATGCCTCCCTCAGTGATGGGATCATTGCTAAGGTGTTTAAGGTCCATGATTATGCATCATTTCCTTAAAGTGGCCTATTTTTACTTTCTTGCTCTTGCATGAGATAGTAAAATGAAACACTTTTAAAAAAAAAAGTCAGAACTGATTCAGTCGTGGCTGCAATTGTTACTCATATCTTACTGACATCTCAAGATCTCAGACAAAAACAGGTCACTGGTCTCAGAGCGTGTATTAAGAGACATCACCCATCCCCAAAGAGCTTTCAGGTAGACAGGACACTCACACACAGGAGGAACTATATGGGATCTTTACCCCATATTGTAAAGAGGGAAATTTGTCCCAACACTAAGACTTCATAAAGTATTCAACATAAACTTTCAAAGGGATATGAAAGAAGAACTTCAAAGATTGCAATGATTTTTAATTTTATTCACCCATCTACATTTACATCTGATAGAAAGTAAGGGCTGCAAAAGAGTCACCTTCAGACCCCACCACTGCAAACATATTCACTTGGCTTAGCCACATATGGAAGGATACTTTCTGTTAGGGAGCAGCACAACTGCTTTGCAAGCTAAACCAAGAAGCAGATATTCTAGCTGCAAAACATCACACAACCCACTGATCACTGGGCAGAGGTCTTTAGCTGAGATGATGTCTCCAATGTTACCAAACACTTCTGCCAATGAATCTGCATCAAAAGTGTTTTGAATACATTAGTCTCAATTCATCTGCTTTTCATTTATGCCTCGCCTTCACCAAGACACAGTATCAGAGAAGATGATCTGAGTGTACAGGCAGTATTGACATACTAATGAAATTACAGCCCACAGCATTTTATGGTCTGTGCCCATGGTTTCAGCTAACTGCTGAGTAAGACCAGTAATAGGCCTGGGATGCCTATTACTAGGCCTAAGTAATGGGCCTGGGATGCCTATTAGAAGAGAAATTTGGAAGAAAGGAAAGACAGACATTTTTGCAGCACTTTTGAGGAATCTCTAAGAAGAAACAAATTTGTGATCTTTTCAGGTGCCCAGGTTTGGCTAACAAGGCTCCTGTCTTCCATGGCCCATATCATATGGAATCTTCAATTTGTTCTCTATCCTGTGTAAGCCAGGGAATGTTTGAAAGAACTGAAAATTTACTCAAGACTGAATAGAGTTGGGACAAAGGGATGCAACCTGTACCCAGCTCTCTGCCTCACATCTTTCAGCATTGCTGCAGGGATGGTTCAACTACTTGAACTTCAGGGGTCAAACTGCTGAGACAACATAGAGAGAAAGCAGAATTGTTTTGGCATACCCACAATGCCCAGATGAGCACACCAGTGGATGGACAGCTAGGGGGCTGACAAACAGCAAGGGCTGCCATATATTGCAACAGTTCCCATTTGTCCACTGGCGACCCCCAAAGCAATATAAATTTTGCAAAGAGGTATCGCTTTCCCCTTTCAAATTTCCACATTATCACTACTGCTTTTTGTTGGCCAGGAATTCATCATGTATAATTGCCATTCATCCTGTACACTGCACATTTGTGTGTATGCTGTGACTCAAGCCCAGCTTCTGATTTCACGCTGTATCACTCATTAACTGAGCAAAGCTGACACCAGCTTCATTTATTGAAGTATAACAGCTAGGCCTCATTTTCCTCACTTGCACTGACATGATGACCTGGAAATATTCCCACTTCTCCCTACCATTCTTTTTCTGGTTATTCTTCAGCTGCTTGAAACATGCACTGCTTTTTTCCCTTCTGCCTTGCTATCATTTCTACTCTCCAAACACACTTTTATTCTTCTTCCACTTTATTCATCCTTCATAATTACATACTACCTGAAGATCCTTTCCTATTAGTGAGGTTTCTTAGTTACTCCTAATGGGCCATCCATTTATAGGGACCATCATTTGCAACATGATCAAATTTTTTTGTGCACTGCAGTGTCATGGGTGGTTTTCATTTTCTCTTAACTTTTCATGAGGCATAATTTTTCTTTGGCTGACTCCAAACTGCAAAGCTTCTCAGTGCCTTTACTAGTCTGTGGCAGAAGAGATTTAAAATGACATCTCCCATTACCTCTAATGTTGTGGCAATGTTCCCAACCACTACAACAGTAAGAAGAGCACTAGAACACTAAAAGTCAACAGACTCTTCCCAAGCCCTGCTAGAGATACACACCTTGGGATGAATCTCCTTGCTGCTTGCTCAGTTGAGCCTGTAATAGCTGAAAAGAAAAACAGTGAGGCCTTCCAAAAGCAGAGAAATTAACAGATTGACATTCCTAAAATCATATTATGTTCTTGCTGCCTTTTATTAAAAATATTGTTAAAACCCAACCTGTTTCTATGGAGAGATTAAATTCCAACAAAACAGATATTTCTGATGGAAAACATACAACCTTAAAAATCATGCATCCACTTCCATTGGTAAGTTTCCATGTTTGTTTCCTTACTGGAGCCAGGGACAACTACATGAATCTTTCCAGAGGAAGAGGAGTTCCTTAGCTGGAAGTGTTTATTCTTTCTTGGAAGTGTGAGCAAAGCAGTAGCTGATGAATAGTGAAATCATTATCAAGTGAAATGTAAGCTAAGTTTCAGCACAGAATTAATTTTAGTAGGTAAATATGTTTAAATTCTTTATAGCAATATAATGTGTTGCAAAATTCAACAGATTTCTTACTGTAATAGTGTAAGCAATCAAGAAATATATTAAGGAAAAGTAACAAGAGAAAGTCACTGAAAAAATACCTTTCAACATTTCCTTTACTGCCTACCTAATGTTGCTACAGCAGCAATCCATGTATTAATTTCACAGTAACTTCTCAGACTAGTAGGTTGAAAAAAAGTAAACCCCTCACTACCTGGCTTCAGTGGATCTTTATCAATTTACAAATTCTGTGGATTTTCTCGATCAGTTTAATGAGTACTGTGTTCAGTGCTGGGTCCTTCACTACAGGAAGGACATTGAGGTGCTGGAGTGTGTCCGAGAAGGTCAATGAGGCTCATGAAGGGCTTGGAGCACATGATCTATGAGGAGCACCTGAGGGAGCTGGGTTTTCTTAGTCTGGAGAAGAGGAGGCTGAGGGGAGACTTCATCGCTCTCTACAACTATCTGAAGGGAGGTTGGAGCAAGGAGAGGACCAACCTCTCCTTGCCGCCAATAGACAGGACTGCAGGAAATAGTTTCAAGCTGCACCATGGGAGGTTTAGACTGCATATTAAGAACTATTTCTTCACTGAAAGGGTCATCAAACATTTGAATAGTCTGGCCACGGCAGTGGTGGATTGGTGGAGTGGTGGAAGTGTTCAAGCAGTGTGTGGACCTGGTGCTTAGGCATGTGGTTCAGCATTGACCCTTCAGTACTGGGTTGAAGGTTGCACTGGATGATCTTTGAGGTCTTTTCCAACTGGAAGTGTTCTGTGAATCAGTGAGTCAGTGACAAGTGACACACCAAGTATTTTAGTGAACACATTTCAAAAAAGGCTTTTAGTAGTTTTCAACATGAATCTTGTCAAGCTTCTTGAAATAAGGGCAGACAGCTGGGACTGGGGAGGGAAATCAACCCCCAAATTTTCACCTGCCCCATCCTCACATGAGCTGCTAAAGACATTCAACATTTGTGGGAAATGAGCATGCAAAATCAACTCTGAAGGCCAGAACTGACCATAGTCTGAACGAGAAAACTTCTTGGAAGAAAATTTGAGATTTAATCCACTTAAAGTAGGACAGTCAATCTGTTTGCCACTGAGTTCACCTATTCAATAGCAACAAAGATAATGTAGCAATTACACTCATAAATGAAATACTATACATAGAGGATTAGCTCAAGCTTTACAAGCAGAATTGTATTCTTTCAAAGCAATGTAAGCCTGCTTGAAAATACTAAATAAAGAGAAAGTATTGCTGGCATGCACTGCTTATTGACACTTACACAGTGCCAGTACACAAGCAAACATTTAAACCTTTTTATGCATCTCAGTATTTCAGTCTTAGTTTCCTACAATGATATTAAGCAATATATAAATTAAATCCTACAACACTCTATCCCAAAATAGTGAAAATGAAACAGAGAAAAACAAAATACAACAGCATTTTTTAAAAGATGCAATGATCAGTGAAAAAAGATACATAAAGCCATTATTTTTGCTGGGCTTTGTTGTGACAGTTACCAAAGCCAACCCATTAACATATTTGCTGTACAAGTATGGTCATTCTGTGGCCTTAATTAACTTTCAAGTGGAGAGTGCTGTGGCTTACCACTTACTAAATATCCACTACAATAAGTTACAGTTTTACCCTTCCAACCTCACTTAGCCAAGACACCTAGAAGAACCAGTTTTCTATCTGACTATAATTTTGTAATTGCTTTTTACTGAAATTAGGTTGAAACTGGACCCCCTACGTAAATGTATTTTGCCTGGTTCATCTAAAATTGGCCACCCTTAATCAGATCCGGTTGATACTTGATTGAATAAGTGGAAAATTAAGTTTCTCTCTGATAATGCTTTGCTTTATCCTGCCCTTCATTATTTATAATGTAGGCATTTTTGTGTTGAAATTTGAAAGCATGCCCTCTAGAGAACAGCAGAAGACAGACACATTAGAAAGGCTGCTTTGAAAGCTAATCTACTTCTAGTACAACACACAAACAGTGTAGTTACACTAAGCAAAGCTAATTTCAGCAAGCACTTTATTCATGACGAAGGCCACATGATTTGAGATTTAATCAAGTCAGAATTAGGTTTTGTGATTAGCTAGGCTGAGCTGTTAAGGTATAGTCATAATGATGATATCATTATTTCCACACACCCGTGTGGCATGAGCATTGTCAAGTAGCGTAGTGCTCTGTATGTTTAAACTTACACACTGCCAGCTAAAAGCAAGAGAATCCACCTCTATCAGATGTTCCTCTGAGTATAAAATAGGAATAGAGTTTAAAAAAAATATATTCAACAAAGGGAACACTTGAAAAGACCATAGGAGTGTACAACTGAAAATACATAAAAATGCAAATTTCTCTAAACTTCATCTTTGGATGGACTGAAGCATAAGTGAGAACTTCAACAAAGCCATAGAAAAAGATGACAGGTCTGAGTTTCAGAAATTTAAGACAGCAGTAGGATTAGACACTTTGGGTTGTCTTGGCATACATTTCTTATGGGAGTTAATTCCATTTGACATGCAAGACCAAAGCAAGATTACAGAGGCATAGCCCCATGGCGAGGTGTATGCTGTAGCTAAAAGCTGGGATTTGAATAATTGTGCAGGCTTACTCCAAGAATCAGGCGAGAACAGAATGAATGGATTATTACAAGAAACTTTGTACATTTTTAACTGCTGGACTTAACAAAATACCCTATGTGTAAGACTGGTATTATAGTCCTCTGCACTCACTCGAAGTTTGTGGTAGGATGTATGAAATATGAGAAAAAAAACAGAAGCTGTTAAAAGAATGTGCAATGAAGTGTTCGGCAGGGCCATGCCCAACGTGATTTTTCGAGGGAAGTGATTTTGGACAGCTTCAGTTCGAAATATTCAGGCCCCAAAGAAGTTAGAGAATTCATTTCTTGCATAAGTTGGAAAAAAAAAGTTTGAAGAAACACAAGAGACTGGATTGGAAAAATGAGGGGACCAAAAGAAAAAAAGGAGGTGAGTTTTTCTTTCATTGTTTCAGCTTGTTAGCCAGGTCATTTATTACGCAGAAAGATTACTAATCCACACATCATTTTTTTTAAAATTGACCTCTTCCCTTTGTGTCTGTAGAAGCACTTGTCTGTAAAAGGAGGTAATAGCTGACTGCTCCTTAGAGTCAGTGCTGCTTAATTAACTGTCCAGTGAGAATTATTGAAATACTTATATAATTCTTATTTAGCACTCATTACAGTGAGGGATACAAATGCTGGACAATGAGAGGTTCAGGAAGGCTTTGAAAGGAGGGAGTTAGTACTCTAATAGCAAAGAATTATGAAAGCCTGCCCATTAATGGTAACAGAGCAGACCTTTCATTTTAAAAGTCACTGACTCAGATCTGGACTTGATATTTTTTAAAAAGCTCCTTCATCTAACCCCCTAGCAACAGAAGATCTCCAACTCCTCTTTGCCATTGCTAACCAGACTGCATCGTAGATGCATGAACAGGGTAAATGACACTTCTGCACTGCCCTGTGACAGTACTGCCATCACGCAGCCCCACGTACCCTTGGCTGGGTTAGGCACAGCTTTCACTCCTCCAGCCTGCTCACATGGGGTCTGTGTTGATAGGTTGGACTCGATGATCCTCGAGGTCCTTTCCAACCTAAGTGATACTGTGATACTGTGATACAGCCCCTGTGCACACAAAGAGGTTGTCAGGTGCTACGAGTGTTCTGAGACAGGCAAGAGAGAACCAGCTGCAATGGTTTGTACCAAAACAGTGTTAGCAAAGTACACATACTTCCTTAACACAGGACTTTCCTCACATGAAACACATCTATGAATATCAATACAATGCCTATAAAGAAAATCTCAGGTGATGATAATTTTACCTAAAAAATTATCTCTATTTCATTTCAGTGGATGTTTTGGAAGCCTGCTGTAAAAGGTGATGAATATCTTCAATAACTTGGCAGCTTCCAAAATGGAGATGAAGAGCCTGCTGTGTATGAAGCAACTGCAAGATTCAAACCACATATAATTTACTTTGTGACAAGGATTACGGCAATAATAGACTATTGTATAGAAAACGAGCTAAATTCATCTGTACCTCTTGCAAGACAAAGAGAATATACATGTGCATCTTCCATGCACAATAAAATCTGTTCAGAAATAACTAGCCAGGGTGTTTCTTGTAGCAAAACTGGGTTTACAAAGGCCATATGCATCAGCACTTTGTCCTCTGAAAATTTACCAGCAATAGAGGATTGTGTTATCATCATCTTAGAGGCTTTGAAGATTCACTCCTCCACAGAAGCTGTGCTCCGTTCCTCTCTCTAGTCTGTATATTGTCAAAAGTTCTTGAATCTACAGGAATTCACCTAGAAATGAAGCTCAGATATTCTTTCTATTCATATAAATATTGATGAAGCACAAGGGAAAATAAATTGAATTATGTTAAATCTCCCAGGGAAACATAATTAAGCTGTAAAGCATTCCCTTGAAATTCTTGCATCACTCAGTCTGTGTCTCCTACTACATGATCAATAATAATATTAATGAAAGACAATTATTTTTAAGAACTAGCATGAACTTTCAGTTTTTACTATGTTTTATACTCTTAGAAGGCAAGGATTTGTTTGTCAATCATATCTGAAACCCTTCCATATTCTCAGACCAAGGTTTCTAAAGAATTGTGGCTGGGAGTTTTGCTTTCTTTTTTTGGTACTTAATGCAGTTCTTATATTTATACGGTTCTGTCTGCATACATTACAGAAATCACACTGAAGATAAAACATGTGCCTCCCTTACCAAATCAAAACATGACTTGCACTTCTAGTTCTCCAAGAAGAAGATGAAACAAATTGTTCAAGGAGAAAAATCACAGCAGACACGACTCAAAACAAAAAATTGGGATCAGAAGATAGCAAAAAGGAAAGAGAGCCATTAGCTTTCCAAAGGAATTCTGCCATAGATTGAATTTGTGCAAAACAACTGTTATCAATACAACAAAACTATGTAGAAGACAATTGTGTGGGTTTACTACATACAGATAAATATAAGCAATCAGTGTGTGTATATATTAATGTATTGATATATATATATGTATTTGTGAATACAGAGGAAAGACTGTAAATATATTCTGGTTTTAATGAAGGCTTCTGACCAATATTTGCATCAAACATCACAAGCTCTGAATTTTTTTCAAAGAGAATTCTCACTTGGCAAACAGCTTACAGTTCACGAAAGCTTGTCATAAACTCACATATATGGAAGGGAGATGGAATTTTCAAGTACAAAAGTGTATAGCACAGAGGATACAAAAGGCTCATGAAGAAAGTAGAATGAATTTGGAACACTGAATTGTATTATGAAAGCAATAAATAAACCAAGAATAATTAGAATACTTTGGTATTCCTGAAACCACAGCAATATATCTGCAGTTTAGCAAAGTAAGAAGATTCAAGATGTAAATAAGTTGGGTGTTTACTTCTTTTAATGACAAAGGCATTGAGAAGGCAAATTTGAGACCCTGCAGAAGGTGGCATGTAATTTCTCCCCAAAGGCAGAGGAAAAATTTCTCAAATGACATTCATCCTAAAAGAGATCAGAGTAAAATATATGAAGCAAGATGACATAATGAGCTGTTGCTTAAATGCAGCCACCAATAGTACCCTATTCTGAAAACTAGGCTGTGGGTAATTGAATGTAAGATGAAGCAAAAATAAAGAAAAGGCCGAGCTGAAGCTGAAGAATAAAAATGCGTTGTGTGTAACCGTATTGAGAAGAGTACAGCTCTGTAGAACTGATTAATAAGAAGAGCAGTGAACAGTACAGAGTGGATTTGCAGAGATTAGAACATTGCAGGCTTTGTCCAAAAGACTGTATGAAGTTCTTAGTGAGTTTGAATTTAAATAGGTTAAAATTTATTTAACACTATTAATGCTTCCCTTTGACCTTTAAATATATCTTTCCTCCACCCACAAAAAGGACACTTTAAATACATTTACACACCACAGTTTTATACTGCCTGCAAGATGTGTGTGTGTGCATATGCACACACGTGCACAGTTTAGTCAATTCCTTTGCACTATGGTAAGAAATCAAGCAAGCCAGTGCAAACAAACTGCTTTGGCACTGGCAGTCAAATTCAGGAGAAGATACGCTTTGATAAACCCTTCAAGCTGTGTTGTGCATTAACAAGTCCAAACCTTGGAAGTACAAGTTTGCATAGCAGGGACTTGGAAAATCTTGTTTCAAAGCTCTCACGAACACTTCACTGGAACATGCGTTGTAGGAGGTGGCAGCACCACCTCGAAGTCAAAGTCAGTACTAAGCAATTTTTATAAAGAGATGAAACGTAAAGCCAGACTGGGCAGAAATCTGAAGGTAATACTTAAAACCAAAAATCTACAGACAGGAGCAGGACGCTGAGTAGTGATGACAACATCTGAAAAATATAACATTCAGTGACAAGTTAATATCAGAGATCATCATTACTGACTGAATTAAATATTTAATGGAGAGATACTAAGGGAAAGACATCAGAACAGAGATTTAATTTTCTGGTTACAATGCTGCTTTAAGATGCCTTAGAGGTAGGACTCCTATACATCAGCTATTGTGTTTTGGAGAATTCATACCTCTTTTTCATATGAAATAGGGAGAAGTATTCAGTCTAGAAACAGTCACAGTAGCCACAAATGGGAAAGACAGCAGGATTTTATTTCCAGCAAGGTAAAATATTTGATACAGAGTTAAAACCAGAAACAATCAGAAAGAAAGCCACAAGGACAATGGTGTTCCTAAAGGTGAAGGACATAATGACTATCAAAGCAAAGACATTAAAATATTTGAAAGTACCCAGGAAGCTCCAACATATAAACATGGTGCTCACAAACAGAAATGCTGGGTCTTGCCGTTTTAGAGACTTTGAAAAGGACATTTAAGATTCAGTCACAGTAAGCTAGATTTTTCTTTTCAAATTTTCCCTAAAAGATGCAAATTAGAAACACATTCAGTGGAGGGTCATAGGCATAAGAAGAAAGTTAATAATCCTTTAGAGGTGACTGCACAGAGCAAGGGGGAGCATGGTATATGCCCAAAATCAAGTGAGGTGGATCTCACCTTTACAAACTCATCCAGAAAGCTGGAGAGTTGACTTAGCTGAGCATTACCTTCAGCCAGCCTTATCTAGTGCTCCTCTAGAGATTTTTGACACCTCTATGAATTCCCCTCTAGAGTTTGAGCAAATTTCAGGACTTGGAAAAAATATACACAACCTGTTTAACAAGTGAAAAGATAAAAGAAGAAAAAACTAGTTTAAAACGTAGCTTTTCCTGCCACCATGCATGCTCACCAATGGCTTTACTTAAATACAAAGTTGACTAAAGGGAGGGGTGGGATTGAATAACAAATTGATGTGATACAATCAGATCGTTCACAATCACATAATGGACTATATCCCAATTTTCAAAAGGCATAAAGTATCCTCATTAATACGATAAGTGCAGCAGTCAAATCAGTACTATGATTTTATCAGGGTTTTTGACTGTACATGAATTAGAATATAAAATGCATACAGAATTTTTAATGGGAAGGCTTTAACATTCTGTGAATGTATTTCTTACTGTCATTTACATCACATTAAAGTGAAATTCCACATAAAAGCATAAAGAGAATCCTCTGTGTCCTAAATTATAGTTTTTCATAGTTGTCATGTCCACATACTGGGAACCTTGTTCGCAAGCTGTAATGCTATCTTAACTCTGAAAAGGGTGAGGTATTTCTCTGTTTGTTTGGTATGGCTGGCAAATGGAGTTGTCACACAATATAGTCAGATGGTCAGGATGAAGCCTACAGAGATCTTTTAGGGATGCAGATGAATTCATTGCCTGTCTTACACAGGTTGCTGAAGCCTGGACTCCTTTCATTTTCCCGACTTGCTTTCATGACTTCAGTTTAAAATAAAGTTTGTCAACAAGTATTTGTCTGCAATTCGAAAGCGATGCAATTAAGTTTTTAAGAAATAAGTATAGACTATTTCAGCATCAATATGTACTTCACATTAATTTTTAACATAAAAACTAGCAGTATCAGTTTTTACAATCTAACCTATTTTCTCAGATTCAGTAATTTCATGCTGCTTCAGATTTGATTAATCTCCAAGAAAAAGAGGCTGCAAATTCTGATTTGTTCTATACTCATCAAACCACCTGGCACAGAGTGAGTGATGTTTATGACCGACCTATGTTATACTTGGTCTAAATGCTTCTCAGCTCTAAATGCTGTCAGTTAAAACATTGGTTCTTTCTCCAGTGCAACTGGAAATGTTAGGCTGTAATATAAGTCCTTCAATGTAAGACAACATAATGGGCCTATGTACCATTTACAGAACAACACCCTGCCTTCTTCTGGCTGCAGCTCTTCAAACAAATGCAGGTTAGTACCTTCTAGAGGAACAGAAGGTATGAGTGGGGCTTGGTTTTGTTTTTTGGTTGTTGGTTTGGTTTGGGTTTTTTATATATTCTAATGTTGACAAAGGAGGCATCACCTTTGTGGGAATGAACTGCAGGATTCCAGGGCATACCAAATAACTGCTGCTTTTTTAAACACTTGAAGATTACATGTTCTTATTTTTCATTACTTTCTAATTCTTCAAATATAAGATCTTTATTTTCTGTTCCTGTTCCTCCCACCTCAATAACCTCTGATTGGATCCACTGGAACCTGCAAGGTGCACATCTAGTTTTTAGCATATTTAGCATCCAAGCATATGAGGGGAGGAAGGATATGCAGCATCTAAGCATCTGGGGAAGAAAAACTAGGACATTTTACAGGATTCATGGTAGAGGTAGCTACAGCTTTAGATGCATCCCTTGCAGCTAAAGCTTACAGATACTCTCAGGCCAGAGGACAACAAGTAACAGCATTGTCATATTCAGGTTCTAGCAAACATTTACCCATGCTAGGGCAGGGATATTCTTGAAAGAGCCACACAGGCTGTTGTACATGATATGTGCTGGTTTCAGTACTTCATGAATTGCTAAAAGACTGAGGACTTTTATTTAGTTAATGCAAAACTAAGAATTTGTACTAAGTGATACCTCCTTTAACTATCCTTTTGCAGAGCAAATAGTCTGCTACACAATTACAGAAAAGGAAATAGAGAAGTGAGAATGGTACTTCTGAATGAATCTGCTAGGAGCAGGTTATGAAGAAAGAAAACTCTCTACCTCTTTTCATGGTTACTCTTGATATAAACAACCACGTGTGTCCAGGTCACAAGTGTGTATGTTGAACATGCATCATTTCAGCTGCTTTATTTACTGTGCAGTATTATGTAGTTTGATTTGGGCAGAATCACAAAGGGACCTCTGGGTATCACCTAGTCCAACCTCCCTTCTAAAGCTGGTTCACCTAGATCAGGTCACACAGGATTGCAGCCTTCTCCAGAGAAAGGACTCCACAACCCCTCTGGGATCCACACCCTCAATGTAAATCAGTTTCTCCTTGAGTTCAAGTGAAACCCCTTGCATTCTATGTTGTATCCCTTGCTTTTAGTCCTATCCCTGGCCACCACTGAAAATGGCTGATCCCCATCCTCTTGACTCCCATTCTTTAGATATTGATGAGCATTTATAAGATCCCCTTTCGTTCTTTTCCAGGTTAAAGAGAGACAGATATTTCAGCCTCTCCTTGTCAGAGAGATGCTCCAGTCCATTCATCATCTTTGTGGCTCTTTGTTGTACTCTCTCCAGCAGTTACCTGTTTCTCTTCAGTAGAGGAGCCTATATCTGGACTGGAGACCACCTTCCCAAGTTTTACTAAGTGACCATAAGTAACAATCAGAAGCTCCTCATGCACAGCAGCCCAACCAGCATGGTGTTTTCATAAAGATCTTCCTAATGCCCTGTTAATTTGTTGCTCCAAGTTTTTCTTCTCCTTGCTAAAACCATGTTGAAAATGCATTTCACTGCTCACACTTGTTTTTTTCAGACATCTGCTTTCTAGCCCTCTTGCTTCCAGATGCTACAGAATGTGAAAATATTTGGAGTAACTAGGGGCAGTTATTTTCAAATTTCTACACGTGTTTTCTGCTAATTCTGTAGTTAAAACTCAAAGACTTGCAAGGCTGACAAACAACTAAAATGAGCAGTCTTGATTAGGATGAGGTTTTATCGAGCATTTCACAGATGATAGCTTACCTGGTCAGACTTAATCTTGTTACATTCGAACCTTAAGCATATTCAGATTGTTGGATTGTGAAAATCCAAGCCAAACCTAATGTATTTCAGTAGATACTACTGCTAATTAATTAACTGAATATTCATCCAACAGGTGCCATTTCTTCCAAACCAGAAAGGAATCAGTGCATTACTGTGGTGTTAAGTGGTGTGGTATCAGTTTGCAGTATCATCTTTTAGGTGAGATATTAAACAGAGGGCTGATCCATAATCATATTCACAGATTATAGGGTATATTTTAATAAGTGTTAAGGCTGGTGGGCTGTACTGGATTTAATGTTAACTAACTCAGTTTCAGCTCTAAAATTCCCTTTGCAGTTTCCCTGGAATACAGAAGTCACACTCACATCCTTCTATAATATGTTGTAATGTCACAGTTTACTGCCATGCTGAAAGCACCGCATTTCTTCCCCAGTGAACCGATTCCCACATACAGGGGCATAAGGAACAGGATTGTTTTCAAACCTGACCTTCTCAGGTAGGTAGTGAGACAAACACACTTGAACCCAAGTTGGAAAATGAAGTTTGTACTCTAAAAGGTCATTTTAGAGTTCTTTAGTGTGAAAGATGATATATAAATATGAAATATTTCATAAGACAAAGGCACAGAAGCAGTATTTTGTAATTTTAAATGCAATCTTTGTCTTTCAGCATATTTCAGTTGTTTCTATGAATGTCTTTGGCTTTAACAAGAGATAACAAATCGAATAACCATGAAGGAGGAAAAAAAGAATTATAAACAACTGGATAGCAATATTTTTCACACACACAAAATGTACAGTATGTTAGTGAGTTAGTTTGTTTCCATCAGAAATTCAGTGTGTATATATGATAAATCTGATCAGCTGTGTGCATGCAAAAGATATGTAAGGCTTGTCTTCACATGAAGTTTTCTGATTAGGATTTTAGGTATTATTTCTGATGTTTTTCCAGATTGACATCCATGCTCTACTTTGATAACAAATACCCTGAGAGAGCACAGAGACAAGACTGAGTCTCAGAAGCTAGGAGCATTTCAATCAAAGATGGTTTGTTAATAATAAAGTAAGAAAAAAAAGCCATTTGCTTCTTTTGCAGTGACTGCAGCGCTGACCCTCTCTTGGTCCTGCTAGGCCTGTCTGAGCAACAGCAGAGTTCAGTGGTAATTAAAGCAACAGTGTTGTGAAAAAAGTGTGAATTACTTTTACAAGAAGACTTGGATGTTGCTACCGACTGACAAAGCACAGCAGGAGAACTCTGCTGGATATTAAAGAGCTATGGTAGTCACTGTATTGTAAGGTGGCTTTTCAGCACAATGCAAAATTGTGACTTTTCACAAGTTTATACCTCAGGAGCCATTTGAGTTATCGGCTCAAAATTTAGTATGTTTTATAAGGCACATAGCAGACACCATAAATGTGTCATACTTGGTAAAATCTGGCCCTGTTTAAATTATGTAGACCCTAAATTCCATTTTTATCCTTCAATTATGACTTCACTGGGTAATTATTGCAATATTACAGCCCACACTGTTGTGCAAAATCAGAGAAAAGGCTACGTATTCAGACATCTCTCAGCAAATTATTGCAGTGTCAAATAGCATCAATTTCCATTTCTGACATTTTTAAAACTAAAAAGCATAGCATCTCACATTTTTGGCATTGCACAGAGAATATATACCAGGTACTATACAGTAGCCCTGTACTGTATAAAGACAACATGGTTCTGCAAGGCAACACAAAAGACCAGTTCTGACAAATGCTTCACTATCTCAATGTTTCTTCTATAGTCACGGGACAAATTGCATGCTGCAGTAGTTTATGTTTTTGCAGGAGAGGGGAATGATCTTGAAGTTAGTTTTCTACATATGTAGATCCAGTAAAGACAGCATACACTGATACAGTCATCCCCATTTTTCTTAGAAAATAAAGACTAGATTTTAGCCTGACAATCCACAGAATAAAGAATCCAACACAATGTGATAGTGCTGTCCATCAAGATATGATATGTCTTGCTTCAATAGTACAGTGGTTTCTGGATTTGTTTTCAGTAGAGTGTGAGGAGTTTTTTTTTTTAGTTAGCAATATAAAATTTTCATTTTAAGATTTACTTAAAAGCTTGAAACAGCAAATAAAGATTTTCTAAATATTCATTCAGGTCCTATTTTGAATAAAATCTTGGACCTACTTTAACCAGTCCAGCTAATTTGCAGTGTATACAAAAATCAATTTCCCTGAAAATCACAAAGAGAGATGGAATTTACAGGCAGGAACTTTCAATGTGAAGCTTAGCACTTTTTGTCCCAGAAGATGAACACAAAAGCCCAATGAAAATGATGAAACTCTGCGATCCTAGGGCTACAGTCACATAAAGAAAAGTAGTCAAATACCTGGTGTGATCCTTACCCAAGAAAAATATTTTCTTCCCAGATTTTTGGAAGACACCTAGGGTGTGTTCCACACTATTCTAGAGAATAAGGCAGAGCCTGGGTATCCCACTGGGAAAATGGTACACATAGACTCAGTTTTGCAATCCTGGGGTCACCCCAAGACAAATAACTTTCCTAAGGTTTGGTTACATCACAATAAAACCTCTGAAAATGCCCCACAGCTGGGTGGAGTGGACTGCAACCCACAGCTGTCACAGACTAAAGGAATCAGAGAGAAAGTTACACTGGAAGAGAAGGGACACAAAAAATGAATAGAGTTTGAGGATCCTTTTCTAGCATATCTTCAAATGATGGGGACTGTTTAATGCACCTAGAGAATGAACACCATAAAAAAATATTTCCTAAAATTATTCTATTATTTTTCCCCTGGATGTTTTAGATAAGCAATGTGCACCTTTTGTTCAACCATTTGTAGGTCTCTCAAATCTAAGATAGTTCTTAAGACCTGATAAAGGTCAGAAAAAATAAGAAAGGGTTACTTGAATTTAGAAAAACAGTTCAAAATAATAAAGCTCCCCCTACAACCTGAAATGCCTTGTCTCTCAGATGCATGCACAAATGTACATAAAAACATTCAGTACTATAAGTAGAGTATCAAAACAAATGGCCATTAAACTAATCCCTTTAACCACTACTAACTCCTAGGCTGCCTGTCCTTGAAATGAAGACTTTGGACTTATTTACAGTGAGCAAACCTTTGGTGGCTGTAAAAACGACACCTAATACAAAAAACCCCTCAGCCTCCCCAGCATGTCACCTTTTATTTTACTTTCCACTCAAGGAAAGCTTGATTTTTGCAATGATTCAGCAAACATTTAATTCATATGCTTAATTTTAAGCATTATGTAGTTGCTCATTTGCTTAAATGCTTTGCTGGAGGAAGGTCAGAGTGCTTCAGGCCTTGAAAGATGAAACCTAAATTTTGCCTCCCCCCTGAACACAACTAAACTAATAGTGAAATTGATTAAATCCATGCAAAGCTTAGTGGTCAGTTTAGGAGAGTATACTGAGTCAGTCACATAGTGTTCTTCACCATAATATCATGAAAGCCACAGTACCTTCACCTGGCATTAACATAAAAAGACATGGCTGCTTGCTTTCTCCTCTGACAGACAGGTACTCTTGAAATTACTGGTTGGAACCACCATTCCTTGCTTACACCTTTAAGAAGGATGACTCACATTATTAACTGAGGGGCTGCTATGGCTGTCCCATCAAAGAAATCTCCATGTATTTACTCCCACAGCCAAGTGGAGTTGCTTGTGCTCAGTACTGGACAGAAACTGCCCATGGAGGAAAGGTTCCTAGATTGAGACTAACTCTGAGTGGGAACCACTTATTACCACAAAAAGTCACATAATCACCCACTTAACCTGAAAGCCCAGTATACTCCATTGAACAAAACCAGCGAGCAATGCATCCAATTAGTAACAAAGACTCAGGTGCTTTTTGATCCTATTTTATATCCTTCTCTCACTATGCAACAGATACAGATGCATGTGACATGTCAGTCTTCAGCTCTCTTTGTCAAATGGAAACAATTAAAACACAATTAAATGACAGTCCCGTGCTAAATACATTGAAATGAAAACAGGCTTTTACAGCATCATTCCAGTCACATTCTCTGGCAGTTGGTTTATCACTCAGCAGTACAGCTCAGCTGAGCTGTTATTCTTAGCTTGCTTTTTGATCAATTTTACAGTTAACCTGAACTTCTCTGATCAATCAGATCTTTAGATATTCACAAGATCAACCTTAGGGAGAGCCACAAGCCTTAATTTAATTATTATCTGGTGGGCCCATATGAAAATCTGCACATAAAAGCTAGTATTCATACTAGTCAATTGCGTTTTTTCAGTGGTGAGAACAGAATTTATGCTGTGTGACCTTTACAGAATGGAGAAGTAGTGGAAATACTTTTGACTACTATTTGTGTGCAGATACATGCATTTTGAGATGTTACCAGGCAATTCATATACCTACTTAAAGAACTTTCTGAACACCAAACAATTCTGATTTCTTCTCAAGTCTTCTCAAGTTCTTTCCCTGTTCCAAGAGGACTTTATGACAATGTCCCTTTGTCTCTGAGCAATATAATTTTCTGATGCTGAAAACATTAAGTCCCTAGATACAAAGAGCTCTGGCAAAGGTTAATTGTGAATTCAAACAATGATACACTTGGAGTCAAAGCACAGTACTGAAACCTGTTTCTGTGCAAGCAGATGACCCATGCAAACACAGTATCTGTCTCCTGAAACGGAAGTAGAATAGTTGAAATCAACTATAAGTCATGCAGAAGAAGTTTTCCAAGGCAAAATTAGTCTACCTTAGAATTTTTTTTCAAGGGCAGATGTGTAGAGAACCAATCCTACTAAGTTCTGAACACTTCTTGAGCGGTACCAACTGCCTTATGTTACTCTTAAGGTCAGTCTTGCCTTTCCCATCCTGTCAGCATCAGCTCCAGAGAATCAGAAAAAGGAGGGGAAGGAAGAAAGACAAAAAAAAAAGAGAGAACAAGAATGTAAAATCAATGCCTTTTGGGTATAGTCTTCATGGATTCCTTCTCCATTCTCACCATAATAGACTCAAAATACTACACTATAAAAAGTATATTGGACTTTAAAAATTACCTATGGATATTTATAAAATGAAAGTGCAAGGACTTATGCAAACCACAGTTCACTGGTGCTCACAAATCATGAGATGTGCAGCAGATAGGGGTTAGTTTAAAAGAGCATATGTGACATGACAAAAATGTTATGTGTCATCCTAATAAGATAACTTTAACAGTTAGAAGCTGTTGTAAGTTATCACCTATAATGCAGTTCCAACCTGGATTTAAAATGGGACTAAGGGAAGAACAGGCCTTCGGCATGTAGTGGACCTCTCCTTTACAGCAGCAAATAAAAGACAGAGTAAGTCTATTCACTGGCACATGAGGAGACACAGAATATACAGAGGCAGCATAATGTGAGTTTATGCCAAAGGCATCATGCCTGTAACTGCAAGTGAACAGCAGAACCCCTAGTGATCCACAATCATACGACCGGTAGAATTTCCTGTAGAGACACTGCTGTTGGTCTCACCACTTGGTTGCCTCAGAAAATCACTTCACTTGCCTGTTTCACCCATTTGGTGAACTAAAGAATGAGGCACAAAGGGGTGGCAAAGTATAGGGGAACTGAGAAAGTGAAAATTAAATTAAGATTGTGAGGTTAAACTAACAAAAGTAAATGTACAGTATTGTCTACACTGTGCAGGCCAAGTATATGAGAAGGTACGGCCCCAGCGCAAGGTAACGACACTGACAGAATATCCTATTGCAATTAGAAGCACTCAGTTGTGCTTTTCCCTAACAGTAACAGAAAATTCTTAGTACTGGTATATCTCAGAACACAAGTTCTAAGAAACATCAGCGGGTAGAAAGTTCTGCATGTAGATGTTCACAGAGGCTACAAACAGACTGAGAATGGAGAAGACGACACATACAAAAATTATATGAAACATGATCTAATCACATCAATCAAATTATGATGCAGAATGAAGACAACTCCTCTACCACTTCAGACAGACAGTTCCTTTACTCAGAGATATCATTAGAACAAATTCAGAGAATAGCAATCTCACATCAGCTCCTCTCCTGATGGGCACAAGGAAATGTGATTCCATGTCGGAGTAGCAGCTTTACCCCAAACTCTTGAAATATTTCCTGCGGGCCAACTGGTCTGTTCAGCCTGCAGGGCAAGGCATTTTACAGGCTAGCACTGAGCGAGCATCACAAGTGTTCAGTGTGAGCTGCACCTTTAAAGCTGTTCTTTTGTCCTGTCTGCAAGATGAATGTAGTTTGCTGAAACTTTCTTTAGCCTAGTTTGTACAGGTATGGTGGCTGGCAATATCTTCAGCCAAGTTTTGTAAGGTACAGCTCTTGAAGGTAACTCATATACTAGTGTAAGTGGTAAGTAAAATAGGGAGAAAATGATGACATTCTTCAAGAAACAGCTTTAGGTCCTTGAAAATGATTATTTCAGTTTGCCTGAAACTGTAAAAATGAGTTTCAGGTAATAGCTTTCCTTTATATAGTAAATGACAAATGAGCATTTAAACATTGACTCATCCACCAACGAAGATATAAAGAACATAAAAACTCACTGAGCTAACAGGGAGTTTGAGTAGTAAAGTCACCTGATTTTTCAATGTGGTGATTACACCATAAGGATGTTCATTTGTCTTTACTTTCACTCCAGTGTTCCAAAAAGTATATATATTTCCTGCAAAGACAATCAACCCTTTTAACTTCTGCCATTTATATTTCTGCACTAACCCCCACAAGAGTTTTCTGTTCAAAGTTCATGGATCTTTTACAGCCATAAGGACTACAAGTAGAATATTCTGACCTCAATGCATCTAGAGAGAGCAAAAATATTATTGAAAGAAACCCTCCTACAGTGTTCCCTCTCACTCAATATAGGATTAAATACCCAAAGAAAAAATCCTATGGAAAAAGAGTCTTATCCACTTTGATTACCAATAGCAGTTCACATAATCGCATCCTCTTTGGGTCTCAATGTGACAGAAATGACAAGTAAAATCATTATGTTGGGCCTAAGATCTTTCATCTTGGGGGGGGGGACCGGAATCTAAACCACAATAATAGAGTATGAGGAGGGAGTTTTGCGCTTAATAACATAGAAGTTCTCATTTCTCCTAGAAAATACCTTACCAAAGCTTTATAATGAATACTGGTATGAAAGAACTCCAACAGCACAAACAGAAGTTCACCTCATAATAACTATTATTTAACAGATCAGCTGAATTTTAACATTTCAAGAGACAATCTGTGCTCATGGCGAGTCAGAGGTATAATTTATTGTCAAGGTTTTATTTCTGTTGTCTCCTGCATTATGAAAAGAAACCATAGGAAATAAGCCATTAAGATTTTACTGTGCTCCTTGCAAGGAAATCTTACATCAGGTTTCTGGAGGGTTTGGGCTGGGTTTGTTTGTTTTGAATCAAGAAGAAAATTACTCAGTACAATAGTGTATTTGCTGGTTTGAAGGATAAAATATGTCTTTACCTTTTCCACTAATCTACCACAGACATGCTTGCTCAAAATTTATGCAACTCTTCCAAAACAAGTCAAGATCTTAGCTGATTTTAGCAAGTCTGTATTTTCAGTAAAAGCATACCTTTTACATTCTGTTCTGTTTCGTCCAACAAAGTGATTTCCTTCTTAGAAGACAGACAGAAGTGGTGGAAAATTTGGAAGTGCCCTGTCCAATGCTTTCACAATGAAAACATTCAAAATAATCAGTCAATGAGGAAGATGGAAAGAAAACAGTTTGATTCAAGGATGTGATTTTTTCATCTCTGTTGCCTGACAGATGAAGAATATTGAGCTCATGAATTTGGTGAGACTTGCTTTCTAGCACTAGAAACCTTTGGAAAACAGTTGGCTGCAACTCCAGCTGAAACTCCATTTCTTGTGATCTGAATACTGACATAACAATAGACCAAGGATACTGGAGAGTGTGCAAATTTACTCAGGTCTTCACTCGCTGTCATTCCAGCAGCCAGAGAGTAATTTCTTAATCAGAGTAGGCTATAAATAAACAATAGATTCGGCATGAAAAGGGGCACAGCCACAATTCAAAGCAGAACGTGTCCTATAACATTTACATGCAAACTTTGTAATTGCAGTCGAACAAATGAGGTGTGCTTGACAGTAATGCAGCAGTTCCAGTTTAGTTTGTCACTTTCTGCTGCAGGACTCTTAAGGTGCTTACAGTTTTGCAAAACTTTAATGATTTGGGCTAAAATAGCCTCAAAAATAATTGTTTGGGGAAGTTTAGACAAAAACAATAGCATCCTTTGTTAAACTTATAAATAAAATGAAAAAAAAAACCAAACCTCCCCAAACCCCACCTGCCTTTCACTGAGAAAGATGCCATCATGCTTTGAAAGAGTAACTTCAGTTTTGGAAGGGAAGTCATTGTGTGATCAGACTTTTGTGTTTTCTTGTTACTAAGGGAAATTAAAAAAAAAAGAAAATTAAAAAAAATAAACAACAATAAAAACCCCACAAAACCAAACCAACCAACCACCTCCTATGCAATGGAGCCTTAGGCTTGTCACCAAAAAGCTTCCCTGATGATTCAGCCTGCTCTGTGGATGATCCAGACTATGGCTGCCAAGGCAGTGCAAAATGACAGTGCTCTATCAGGCTCATCTCCGTCTGTGACTAGGTTCCAAGACAGGAAGAAGGAAGTCTCTGTCTTCCCTACTGCCCTTTCTGGCCCTCAACATTCAACATATTTTGGTGAGCAGAAAGGTCTCTGTGCTGCCATCACTGCATTAAGCAATCCCTAGAAGAACTAACTTAAAGTCAGAGCATGGGCAAATATCCATGGCATTCCTTCTAACTACCTCCTTGCCTCATTTGCTCTGAATCAAAAGTAAACCGGTACATATTCCTGTGGCTGTAGGGATCCCCACCTCAATTGATACAGGCATTTGAACGTGTCCACTGAATAACTTGGAGGTTTCAGAAACACTAACTGGAGCATTTCTTGCCTTCAGAGCACTTAACTTTGTAACCTTAGCATTTTCCCAGCATAGGTTTTAAATGCAATATCCTACTTGTATTTGGAAATGAACAGCCACCATCCCACCAGCTTTCCAGCCCTAGTCACTCCCACTTTAAAAAGTACACTCTAAGGACTGACATACATAATTCAGGTTTTGGATCACAATAACCCCTCTGAAATCTCCTGTCTTGGCTGTCAAAGAAATTGACCTTTCTCAGTTTAAAGGTGCTTTCTCATAGGAATCCTCTCAAAACGTAAAGGTTTTTAACATCCATCCAAGAAAAACAGTATCTGAAAGTCTTTTGGACTCTGCTTCTGGGCTTCTGAATATATTCATTTGTCATTACTAATTTTGGAATCACTTCTCCAGAGGATAAATATATATGGGTGTGTGTGTATTCTATACAGAAATTCAATTAAATGCATACATTTAATAAACAATTCAATAAATAATAGCATTTAAAAGTTCCTTGAAATTTAACCCTGCATTTCAAGCCCTTTATTTGAGACACCTTCCACACACAGTCTCCTTTTACAGCTTACATATACAGTTTGAGTTATCAGACCACTTAACTAGTGTTGAATGTTGTATGCAATTATACATTATACCTAAATTTCCAAGATGCTGAGCTTTGGAAACTTCTGCTGTCTGAAAGTAAGACCTAGCTGTACAACTAAATAACACGTAAGTCTCTCACTATGTCCTTTCCCTAACACATTAGCTACATGACTATATTATACTTTCTCTCCTCCTGTTTCTAAATCTCCAGTTTGTGACAGAGGATAATCTCACCCAAACTCAAATGAATTTCAGTGACCAAAGGGACTGAAAGGCCTGTGTTATCCCATGGAGTGCCCAAGTAAGGAATCAAGTCACACTGGGCCATACATAATTAGCAGAAACAGGCTCCTTGTGAAGCCTGAACTGCCTTTTGCCATTCCATACTGAGAGAGGACAGAGCTGACTCTGACTGTATTCTTACTTCAGGCACCACTGAAGTACCTGAAGTTACAGAAGAAAATCTCACCCCTTGTCAAGAGGGACATGGCATTTTTTGGTGAGCAAGCAGCCTGCAGAAATGATACAAAACACAGGGAAATCCTGCAGATGTTGAGTAGTCCTCAGACACAAAATTATTTACGTTCCTTTGCACGAGCCTCTCTCTTCCTGCACAGCACTGGCAGCATGTCCTTCTTGTTATCTCCTTGCTTTTGCCAAGATTTCATCACTGTACAGTGACGAAATTACATGACAGTTAATGCAGGCTGCATTAAGTTCCCTGGCTGTTCCTCAAGATTATATTACAACAATGGGGCATAACTACAGACTTCAACAGACAGCCACTAGGTCCCTCAGGTCAACTGGAAGCCTTGCAGCTCTGCTAGCTCAGATAGGCTCCAGTGTTTATGCGCTCAGGATGAATATCCTGCACTTACTTGCTTGCAGGCACAGATCAAGCAGAAAGAAGACATATCTATTCAGAGCCCAAATCACACACAAAAAAGACGTTGTGGGTGTTTCTATTCCCTCCTTTCACATTCCACTGTTTAAAAATAGTCAACAATCTTGTAAGAAGGCACCTCAAAGCCATTCTAATGAAAAGTCTTAAGAAAACCTTCCTCTTAATTATAATAGAACATTTAAAAATCATTACACATAAATAAAGGCAAGTAAGACTACGTCTAAACCATGTGAATTTTACAAAAATTCAGTTTTGGTTTGGAGAAACAAGGGAAGAGGATGTGCCTTCACAGAAAAAAAAGGCTGGGATACTCTTCAGTGGGATTGCTTGACCTCATTCTTCCTTCTCTAGGCATACACAGCAACTTCCAGAAGATCATATAAATTCAGCTTTAAGTAACTAAAAAGGCTGCATTTTAAAGGCTTCCTCTTATCTCAATAAGTGACTTCCTACCAAAATTGAAAGTTCAGAGAGATTTTGACAGGTTTCATAACTGTTTTTCATTTGGTTGTTTGGAAGTTTTAATCAAAACCAAACCAGCAACAAATAAACACGACACACAGTAAAGCAAGAAATGTTTAGATTTGTTGTTCTTCTTGTCTCCCCCTCCTAAAAAAAAACCACCCCAAAACAGAACCAACAAACAACCAAACCCCAACAAAAACAACAGAAAAAAAACCCTCAACCAACACACCAAAACCACAGATAATTGCATGCAACTAGTCACCATTTCTTCAAACAAATTATGCTCTGATGAAGCATAACTAGATTTTCTGGGACTCTGCTGAGTTCAACGCATCTTATTTTCACTTGACAACAGATATCTGTAGATGTAACTTGTTTAATATCATTATGATTTGGCTGTACCAAAACTGCTCCTCAGAAAACCTTTCCTTCTCATGTCATTGTTAAAATAAATATTTGTAACTTTTATCTCAGAAATTCCGAGGTTCACTAAACAAAGACAGTCTCTGAACACAGGGTTCTTTGTGCTTTATTTATTACAGATCATCTCCCTAGAACATCACTTTAAAAGGTGGCAGAATGAAGAAAGGAGACAGTGTGACAAGCTTTCAGCTAAAGCACTTATATATAGACTACCTTTTTAAAGTTTTCCTTTTTGAATAAATTGATATATTCAAGCCACTTAAACTGCTGGGTCATGTCCATCACTGGAAGAAGCGTGTTTCTATAAAAAGGAAGTGTAAGTTTTGTCACAGAACATCAATACTAAAAATCACTAGACAGCCTTCTTGGGTGAAACACTGGATCTGTAAAGTCAATGGCACAAGTTCTGTTGACTTCTGTGGAGAAGTCATCCCTGGTTCTCTTACATGACATTGAACTATGCATGTGCATTGGGTACTTCAGAGGTGTAAAGAAAAGGTGAACACTTCTGTCTCTCTGTGTTTCACAATACTGAGTGGCAAAACACAGTCTTTCCTGTAAAAGCTTCATACATTAAGGAAGCTACAGCTTTTTAAAAATACACTAGCTACATCTTAGCAACAGGTATAAAGCTACTTTTATACAGGGGGGAATGCTGTTTGGGCAGGGGGGGTTAATGGGTTTCCACTTCCTTGAAACAATTTAAGCCAATGAGCAACTATGGCCAAAACTTTCAGCAGTCCTGTGACTGGATAGGAGCTATACCTAGCGCAAATACAATGGCCACCAATGTGATTCCAGCTCAAGATTTCAGGAAAGATGCTTAGACCCGAGCCTTTGTTTCAAAGCCATGTTTGTACAAAATGTTCTCCACAAATTTTACAGGCTGAATTCAACTTGAAAGACCATCGTCTGCAAGTGCACTCTATTTTCAGGAGAAACTTGTGAAACATTATATTAGCTGCTGCTGTCTAAATGACAGCACAATGCAAAGTCTACATAGAGTGTAGCTGTGGACATGATATTAACATCCATTACAGTACAGCGTTAGACAGTAAACTGAGATCTAGCACCATTCAGTACGCCAGAGAGCTGCTTCTTTTGGGATGCAGGATGAAATTACTGAGGCCTCTTTAGGAAGTTTTCACATCCAAATTCACAAGAAGAATGAAATGCTAGAGAATGATGGCAAGAAGAGCAGTTTCTAAGCTACATATAGATTTAAGCATCTGCTGTATTATGCTTTAGTACATCTGACCACCACGTCACAAATTAACAACAAAAACCAAGTAATGAGCTCATACAATTTCACTACAGAGAGCTTTTTGGTTGTGCCATGAAGCAACATACCAGGTTTAGCCACTTGAACTCCAGGACTGTAAAAACAAATTGGGTACTTCAGTTACTAAATAGGTATTTAAGTGTGATAATTCTGTAGGAAACAATGTTGCAAGAAGGAAGCAACAATGTGTCAAAACTCAAGAGTAGGCATCAATAGAGGGGAAATTGATTTTACCTTGAAACAAGATCAATTTCACACACTGAAAACCCCATCTCCCGCCCGCACCCACTCGGAGTGCTCCACCCAGCAGCGCAATAGCAACCCATCCATATTGCAGGGTCTCTGACACCAGCCTGTGCACACGTGTGGCCAGGATCCCTCATAAAGACAGAGCAACATTATATACGTATGTCTAAAATAATTGGAAAGTTTACCCTGAAAGTCTGCCTTCATTTCCAAGGAGGAAATAAGACAGAAAACAAAGGTGTAAGACACAAATGTGCAGAATGTTCAGAAAGGGGAAAGATCCAAAAATTTGCCTAAACTGCTTTTGTATTCTTAAGATAACCATGGAAAATCAACATAGGTTCCCTGAATCTTGCTGTAAATTTCCTCTGCCCCATACATACTTTTTCTCCCAGCATGTTTGCTTTCTTTAGTTCTCCCTTCTTCCATTTGCTGTCTTTCTTATTCTCTGCCCACCCCCAATCCCGCTGTTTGCATTGATTCCAACAATATTGGCACAGTGGAGCAAAAATATGCACCACAAAATGACTCATAGCCTTCTCACATACAGACTTCATTTAATGAGACCTGAATAAGACCTGACCAGCCAGAAAGTCAGTCTCTGTGGACATGCAATTGCTGGTCACCAGCAAAACCAGAACACTGATGACATAAGTCAGCCAATGGAACAACAAGTGACACACTGTTTTGTGACAGATGTGAGGGGCACATCTGTGCTTCAGATATTTGAAGAGAATACAGTTGTATTGTCTCTAAATATATAGAAAGGTACAGCAAACTCACATCTACATGTGTAAGAATATAATTTGGTTTGAAGTTTTCAGATAATTATCCACACAGGGACACATTTTCTGATTAATATTGCCAACCAATTTCAATGCTGCACTTAAGATGTCTCAAAAGGAATTCCTGAATTACCTGGACATTGTCAACATGTGTGTATAGACACAGGAGACTGAGAGAAGATGTTATTAATGTCTATAAATATCTGATGGGTGGGTGTCAAGAAGGTGCTAGTGTCTTTTCAGGGGTGTCCTGTGATAGGACAAGCACAATAGATAAAAACTGGAACACAGGAAATTCCACCTCAACATGAGGGGAAAACTTCATTACTGTAAGGGTGATAGAGCACTGGAACAGGCTGACAAGTTGTGGAGTCTCTTTCTCTGGAGAACTTCAAGACTCATCCGGATGTATTCTTGTGTGACCTACCCTAGGTGAGCCTGCTTTGGCAAGGGGCTTGGACTTGATCTCTGGAAGTCCCTTCCAACCCTTACCATTTGATATATCTGGAAGTCCCTTCCAACCCTTACCATTTGATATTTCTATGAATTCACACATTTACTTTCTTAATATACATAATGGCCCAAGTCCCACTTTGCTGCGCTCGGGGGAGGTGGGAGCTGTCCCCTGCCAGGCACTGCCAGTTCCGGCCGGTTCCAGCAGCCCCACGCCATGGCACCCCCTCAGTTTCCCCTGAGGCACCTCACCTGAAGTGGGTGCAAGAACAGATGAAATGGCACCCAGCAGCGAGGGTGAGGGGAAACAACATAGAGACAGCCCCACCATAGCAGAGGAGGGGAGGAGTTGGAGAGGGGCAAAGGCCACCCTGGGCTACAACTGGCCAGCTTTTGGGGTTTTTTTGAGATTCTTGTCCAAAAAACCCCTCTTTGAACCCCTCGACAACTAGCACAATATCCTATTAACTCTAAACTTCTGATGAAAAATACATATGTACATAAATATCTATGTCACCCCAAGGAGTACAAAAATACTCAGGTACTGCTCACCAGTTCTTGCAAGTGCCAGCCACAACAACGGAGAGTTTCTTCCCTACCCACACATATTCTGCCTTATGTAAATTCAGTGGGAACTTCTGCTTTTACTTCAAACCATTTTCCCAACAAGCTGCACAAAAGTTAGCAATCCTTTCTTACCTTATTCAGGAACTTTGATACTAGCACACTTCAGATACTCCCCAGCACTGTCAAAGCACAGTACATAACATAATTTCAGTATTTAAACCTTCATCCCATTTTGGATTGAAACCATGATATTTCTATGTTAGAATCTCTACATTTCCACACTGAGATAACCTTGCTTGCTCCCTTATGTAACATGTGTGAAAGATCTTTCATTTCTCCTCAATGGGAAGAGAATGGCTCAACTACAGATCATAGATATTAAACAACTGGAGTCAAGTTGCAGAAGCTTGTGTTGGGAGGTCAACAGCTTGAACTCCTTTCTCCATACATCTTCACTTGCCATCAGGTCAACACAAATATTTAAGGGCTGAGTGCAGCTGAGAACAAAGCAAGTCAGTGCTGAAGGGGCGCAAATTATTTCCCCTCATGCAGTATGACTCGTACGTGCCACAGCAAATAATCCAAATGATGGGGCCACTGTCCTTTTACCCTCTTACACATTATCCACCTGATGAGGAATCCAACCCACAAGTCTGATGACTCCTGTGTGCTTTATTTGCTGGCAATTTTGAATGCTGTCAAAATTAGAGGGTGGCCTCTATCTCTCCACATTTTTTATAATACCTCTCAGCAGTTAAAGTTTTATTCCTACCAAATCTTGAGACCTGATGCTTCCAAAGTATTGTTTCCTAACACTGGCTGGCAGAATATCTTCCTCCATTATGAATAGGAGTACACATACTTTTTAAAGTAGCAAGCATTTGGAATAGTTCTGGCCAAGTATTGTCAATCACCATGTGAAATACAGAGAATCTGGAATTCCCTCAGCAGTAGCAGAGAGTTCCAAATGCTGCAGCTTTCATAACTTTCTGTGCATTATTCTGGGGATCTTGAACTACAGAAATCTGGGGTCTACAGATTAGTCAGATATAAAAAGACCAGATAAATGTTGGCACACAGAGAAACAATTTTGCCTTTAATGCACTGTTAGAGAGAAAGCCTTATCTAATATGCTCCTGGCTTGGATCCAACTGCATGTCTTGACTCAGCATCATAGTGTAAGGACTACACAGACAACAAAATAACTTCCATAGTGTGCCTGTGTGAATAACTCGAATCAGAAATGTTTTAGAAGCTGATCTGGAGGATGCTCTCAGGAGCATACTCCATGCATTCTGCTACTGGGAGATAGTTTGTGAGACCTGACTGGAGTAAACATTTAATACCTGCTGAAGCAACAATTCTTCTTTATCCTGACTTATCATGACTTAAGTAAGAAACAGCAGGAGTGTCACATATCACGTTCTGCTTTAACAAAAATCTGGACGTCAGGCTGATGGAGCTAAGGAGAAATTTTTTTAACTTCCACCAGGTGTAGAATACATATTTTCCTTTCAGGAAGATTGCTGCAATAAACATCTGACACTAAACAGTGAATTCTACTGCAGGCCTGACTTCATCCAGCCCCTAACATCCCCTAAAAACGGTAAACAAAGTATGTAGAGGATTAACGATCACTAACTTGGGTTGGACACGATGATCTTGAAGGTCTCTTCCAACCTGGTTTGGTTTATTCTAATAAAGTTTATTCTAATAACTTGTGTTTTCTTATGAAATCTGGGATAATTCAGTGAAAACCAAAATTGTCGAGGGAGGCAGAAATCAAACTAAACACTTTGACTGACCTTACATTCCTTGAGACTTGCTTTCACATATGATCTAGTTGCCATCATTACAGAATGCAGGAGAAGCAGCGCCCTACTGCAGATTTCAAAGTGCACTCATGACATCACAACATGCAGCCATAACAGGAGAAGGCTACACCTGGATCAAATGGATTCTTACTGACCAGGGCACAGAATATTAATGTGGGAGCTAGACTCTGCCCGATAAAGAAACTTGACTTGTGAGCACCACAGAACAGGAGCTATAAGTTTAAAGAGAAAAAAAAAAAACCAACAAAAACCTCAGTATCCTGTGTCCATGTTTCCCCACATCATTTTGAAATCCATTCTCAAGTATATAAATCTTTTGGGCTTACTGACATTAGTAGCATTCTAGATCATCAAATGGTTAAAATAAAATTCCAATGTTGATCATTAAAGAAGAGAATTTTATACCTGTCTATTATTGCCTTTACCTACGTACTTGGAATATATATACATACATATTCACAATGGTACCAACCCTTTTCATTGGATAATTTCAGCCAATAAAGCTGTGAAAGTCCCACCTTCAAAGATACCATTGTTATTACACACAAGTCCCTCTCTTTTTCCCCACTCTCTTTCTCACTCACACACATACATGCTCATAGATGAGCTGCCAGTTCTATTTATTAGACTCCTCATACACAGAGAGCAGATACCTCATCTGCATTTTATCAGGTGTCTGTATAATTAAAGCTTATTGCAAACAGAGATATTATTGGTGTATTTTATTACTTGTCTATGAGCAACTGAACAAAGTAAGAGGCATAAATGAATTCAGTTTTACAGTACTTTGTTTTAAACAAATGTCACTACCTACACACACACCTAATTATCAGTTCTTACACATTCTGCCAAATATCAAGCATATAGTTCATGAGGCAGACTCACAACAGGCAGTAAATATATTCATCCTAATTTAAAATTTTATTGCAAAATACCCTCTACACTACGGTAACCTACACTAAATCACACCATGCAACACCAGCCTTACCGCTGCTTGCTTGCTTACTTGAAAAGCAGGAAACACTACAAATTCCTCTTTCCACAGATCTGCACTAAAAGTGACATAGCTGCATGTACAGATTTCGAAACAACAGTGCAGGATGAGAGACTAAAGCTGTAAAAACACTGAAAGATTTGTCAAAAGCCACTTTGTTATTTTTAAACCACATTTTTTAAGATGGCACCAGCTTTTTAACATTTCCCCAGCAATCCTTTCTACTAAACTGTATTAAAATGTAAATTTTTACCTAGATTGGGCAGAGCACTTTGTAATCATGATCCACTGCACCGTTGGATGGGACTGTGTTTAGCAGTGTAGGCTACTAAGACCATCAGATATCTCCATAACAAAGAGTATGATAAGGAACGTGTATATGAGTGAGATCCCTGGAAGAAACTCAGATTCAAGTCTTCCGATTCTTAGGCAAGTGTTTTGCCACCAGCCAGGAGGTTGCTCAGTAGCTGAGCCCTTCAGAGGTTCTCTTACACTTAACCCATACTTCTTTATGGGTGCTTTGTTGTCTCCCAACACTGCCTCTATTATTGCTGCAGACAATGGGACATGGTGGCAATGGACATCACAGTCATGTTGCATTCGCCAGTGTGAATTATCTTCTGATCCCATCCTTTGCAGTGTTGGTCTTTGAGTGTCCCACATTGAAAAGAGTCTGAAGCCATTATAACAAAAAGCACTGGAAGAGCTTGGACTGTTAAAGGCTACATCTGGGCTCAGCAACATGCATACTAATAACATCATTACAGCCGAGTGGTTTGGAGAGTGTGTTTACTTTGTTGTGGTTCCCATCACCTTCTAAAGCTGAATTGTTAATATGTGGTTTTAAATTCAAATAGCACACAGGGCTAATTTTCTTGTATTTGCCCAAAAAATTAGGTTACATAGTTCATCTAATTCTCCCTCCACTTTTTCATGTGTGGGTGGTACTCCTTGTAGAGAGTACTTCTTTTCCATGACATTGAACTTGAACCTGACTGACCTTTCTATAATGAGTGAATTGAAAACATCTCCCTTTGGAATGTGGCTTGTAGATACTGGATACGCCAGTTTTTCTGCATTTGATGAATTAAAGGGGCAGAGTCCCTTTCACAGACCTGGACCAGGGCAGTTATTTAAAAGCACACAAAAAAAATGTCCTCCTGCAGTCAGACTTCTTAATTAGAGCCCCTCTATTACTACAAACAAAGACTTCCCCCCCCTCCCCCCCCCTTCTTTTCCTTTTTCATTTTAGCATTTCAGCACTCTGAAGGCAAAGCAAGACACTTTTTAAAGTAGCAGGGAAATATTTAAGCAACACAGTCACACTTTTTTATTTTGAAACTGACATTTCTACCTTTTACTTCCTATTGTTCTTTACCTGCTTGTGATTTTCTTCCACGATCAAAGTTAAACAGAGCTGCATTCAGGACAAGACACAGAGAACAATCATTTAGACACCTCTTCCTTTTAAGCATTTGTAAACTAAGGATTCATGGGCTTTATTTCAGAAACAACATTTTTAAAAAGAACAACACCTCATTGATAGAAAGCAGATGAAAAAAGTCAGCAGCTGATGGTCTGGCACTACTGGCATCAGATCTTAATCGTAATGTATTCTCTGTCTGATTTGTCAGAATCTATCATTCACGAGTACCTTCAATGGACAGTAATTTGAGGTGTGGCTTATTAGATCACACGATCTTATGAATAATAAGAAGTTATGGAAAATTGCATCCAGGCCTGCTATCCAATTTTCACTGGTGTCACCCACTTTATAGTGAGGCAGCATGTTTATGCATGATTTCTGTTTCATATGTATTGACTAGATCATTTTCCCTGTTGTCCTGAGAATTGATGACATACAGTGTATTAAGAATGATGACCTCCACAAGAGGGATAACACTTTCTCTAGATTACACTATTGTCAAAACATATTGAAATTTCCTTTACACATGTTACTGCCATATTTTTCTGCCTGAAAGACCCTGTTAAAGTAAAATCTTGTTGCATTTCCTAAATAAGATCCCAAGGACAGGTGTTTCTGTCACCATTCTCTCTCCTGACCTCCAAATTTGTTTTAGTTTAAGAGTTTCTGTCAAATGACCAACCTGACACAATTTCCTATCTCAGAACAGAACTGGGAACCAGGTCAGCCCTTCAATGCAGTTCTTGATAACTTTTTGGTGGGTTGAATTTGCAAGATACCACTTATTGCTGCTATACTTCAAGGTATCACTTTCTGAAAGCAAATGAACTCTGTTATGTTTAGAATCGAATATTCAGATTTATAGCAGACAACTGATTCAAATTCAAAGGGCAGCATCATGAATCAAAATTGTGTCCTGGAAATAGGTTCCATTCTTGCCATCAATACAATGCTATTGGCTTTTAAACTTCTGAATAATCCATCCAGAGCTCCAACATATCATGATATAGTCCCATGGTAGGTAGCTTCAGTACACTTTACAGTACCACCTCTATCTGCCTGTTGGCAAATCAATATACATCCAGGCTGTGCAACACAGTGGTGAAAAAGGCCAAGCATGCATGTTTCAATTACCTAAAATTTTTAATTCATGTGTAAGTAGCACAGAGGAAATAAAAATAAAGGTGATCAACTTCAAGAGCCACAACTTCTTATTTAGGTAAAAATAGAAAGAGAACTTCTCTCCTTTATGCTAATTTAGCAAAGAAAACTCCCCTCCCTCTCCCCAATATTTACTCTCTTTCCAAATCATACCAATCAGCATGTAAGCCTTTATCTTTTAAAGCTTCCATTACAGCAACCTCTCTCTGGGTCTCAAACAATAATCTTCCTTAATGGGAGAAATCAGATTGAAGAGGCTCCATTTTAAGTGCATTATGTGAGCAAAATTCTTCTCATAAAGAGGACCAAAAGTCAAAATCTCAAAACAGTAAAGGTCTTTGGAAACTTTTTTGGGTTTTTTTTGGTTGGGGGGAGGGACACACAGGGACTGAGCTGTTTTCTATTTGATTTTATTTTATAGCGAGATCCTGCATTGGATCTTAAACTTGTTGCAGGAAATAAAGATTGTGTATACCCAAGCAAAAGATATATGAAGTCTGCAATTGAAATTAATTATATATTCTTTACATTTTCCATTTCCCTTTTCAAGTTGGACAGGTGGGAATGCTTTTGCTCTTAAGTTACAGAGTCGGGTTCAAGCTCTATAAATACATTCCAGTCAAACATTAGGCTTTCACTGCACTCCCCCAGCCAGTTTTGTCCTCAAACATTCCTTCACGACCTTACCTGGCTTAAAACCAAACTGGCCCCATCCCCCAGGTCACCCTGGCTGTCTGCCCATCCACACATTTATGGCTGCCTTTTGAGTGTTTTCAGAAGCCCATTAAACTGTGCCTGGGGAGGCCAGATGCATTCAACTCGCCCTAAGACCCAAAGAGAGAAGGTTATCAAATTCCCTCATCTTTGCCAGACATACAAAGCTTCAAGTTCCCTAGTCCTGCAAGGAAGCTATGCAGTTGCACAAAGATGTTAGAACTTGTAAACATGTCATGCAGCATTATACTGTGCCTGCAGGGCACTGAAGTTGGGAGGGCCCAGGGACAGAGTGCTTGCCCTCTTGATGGAGCTGTCTTAATGCACCTTTTTTTTTTCCTTTTTCTTTTGAGACAACACAATTGGAATTAGCTTCCATAAAGAGGCTGACACCACTTTCTTAAATTAACCAGGCTTGACAATTTTCTTCATATGATCTTCAGTAGATCTTCGTGACTGAAAAAGGAAAAGAGGCTATGACACTGTAAGAGACTACATCTTGTCTCTTTTGATGTGAATCAACAAAGATAAAATCACCTTTGCTCCTCACCCAGACAATAGCTGCTTGGTATTGGGAAGATGCCCCTGGATAACGACTCTCTGGAATGTGCATAGGCAAGATCATATCTACCAATCAGCTAACCAGGAAATGAAGGTTGGTGAAAAGGACAATGGATTCACCACCTGGACACATACCTAAAAAAACCTGTGACTGAAAGAAAAACTGTATGAAAGACCTGAGTAATGCCTGCTCAGGAGAAGAAAACCAAAGAAAATACAAGGAGAAGAAAGGACAGACACGGGAGAAAAGACATTGCCATGTAGCCTGGAAGCAGCAGACCAGGAGGAACCCTCTCTCCATATCCTAAGTTCCGCCTGCTGCAACTCATGGAGCTTAAGAGACTGCTCAGAGAAAGACTTGGACTTGGAATTTGGGATCTCTCCCTCCCTTCCTCCAGCAAAGGACAGCACAGCCAACAAGGATGGCATCTCCTCCAAGCCAAAGTGCTGGTACCCTTCGTCCATAGACCCAAACCATCTTGGGGGCTAGGGGGGTGTGGTAGTATAATTCCTTTTCTCTTCTCTCTCCCTCTTCTCCCTCCCTATTCTCCCTTCTTCTGTTCCATCCACTTTATTCCGTTAATAAACAGCCTCACTGTTGATATTTTGGCCTCGTTTGTGCCTCTAATTTCATAACATGGGAATGTTCAAAAAGAACTGAGTCTCTTTCCCTCTCTGGAGTGAGACAGACACTCTTGCACCTTCTACTGGATAACAACCGAAAAGAGGGAAAGTGAAAGAAAAAGAAAGAAGTTAAGTTCTTTCACATAAATAAGATTTAGAAAAAGGTTGTTACAAATATCTGCATACTTCCATGCTTAGGATAGGATATTTATTTAAGTACCTTTCCCATTGTCCCATTCTCAGCAAGAGGCTTTCACTAACCTCTGCAATCTTGGATCCTGTGCAACAGCTTCAGAGAGAACAGGATTCTGCCCACAAGGGATAAATTTTACTTGACTCATGATGAGATGACAAAGTATTACCCTGAGCACGCAATTAAACCAACACATATATCGTGAAAGGAGAGTTAATACAATGAAAACAATCTGAGGGAATGTGGTTTGTAACACGACCAGAAATACAGCAATCAAGAACAGAAATTATGCTTAAAATAGGCACGCATAAAGATCAGAACTACTCTGGACACAAGATAATGCAAACTAGCCTTGCTATAAATGAGCTGCAAAATACCTTCATTTTCTCATACAGTGAAACCCTGATAAAATCACAACTGTTAAGGTCATACAGTATATCAGGTGGAATCACAGTCTTTAGAACTCCATTATTAATGCACACAACATCACAATCAAAGAGGATAAGAGCACAGTTCCCAGATGCCAATGATTTGATCCTATCTTATTTGGCTGTTTACATTTAAATAATGTGGCTGTATAAATTTAAATAATAAGAGCCACCAACAGATGGAATGTAGTGAAAAAAATGTGCCTTCTACGAGACCCTGAACATATACTACACGGTGCTTTACAATTTATTTGAGCAGAGCTCATATTAAAAAAAAAGAAAAAAAAAAAGACTCATTTCTTCTGCCATTATGGAAATAAAAGGACTTGTGCTTTAGTTCGTTGCTAGCACTGCCAAAGAAACATGCAGTTCTCTAACCTCCAGTACAATGTACCCATAAGGTACCAAGCATCAAAGCATATTAAAAGATATTAACTGCATATTTGCTTATGAACAAGATAAAAAGCTGTAGGGCCTCCAGGTTCTCAAGCTGTGAGTGGAACAGCTTTGCAATTTGCCTGCAAAACTGCATTTTGATCTTAATGAATATAAAATGGCTGCCATTAAAAGTAAAACAGATTATTTCAGGTCTTTTAGGGCCCATAGCTCTTTGACAGTCTTGGAGGGGCACTATGATCTTTCATTAAAATCTCACAGCAGGACTCCCTCACCAGCAAATCAAGCCTTGCAGTCGAGGAGATTGGCTACATTTAAAAGTAATTTTCAGAAATCTACACAGATTTTCAATTTGGTAATGAAAGCCATAAGAGAATGCAGGCAGCATTTTGTTGAATATTGTTACTAATCCAGTGCTCACATTCGTTAGAAATTAAACTGCCCCGTAACTATCACACTGATGGCAGCTTGCCATTTCAGCTCAGTTGTAATCTCCATTTGTTAATGAGTAGCATGTGCTAATTGTTGTCAGCATTCTGGCCATACATCCTTTCCATAACAACATATTTTACCTGCTGAAAGGTGTTACCTCCTGCACTGTCAGCATCCAGTTTAAGTGAACTAATCTCAGAACAGTAGAAAGAATGGTAAAGTTTCATTTGAAATATCATGAAATCAAAAGTATATACTTTCATACTGATATCCAAACCCTCCTAGCACCTCATGCTGTGTATGCTGTATCTACCATTAATACACTCATATAAGGCGAAGAAAGATGCTGTCACACTATAACCGTGCAAGGAAGAAGAGAGGCAACTCTTCTGTACTGTAGCATGAATTAAGGGATGCAGCGCCCGGTAAAATGAAGTTAAAAGGCCTGAAAAGTTAGAGTGATCATATCTCATTATTGCAAACAATGTAAGGGGAGGATTAAAACAAAGCCTGAGCTGGAGCTGAAGTGAAACTGGATTGGGAGAAGAAATACTGACTCTGAGTAAGTTAGTCAGAGCTGATGACTGTGCTGCCCTCAGGTGGAAGGTATTGTCAGGAGGGAGAGGCCTCCACTTGCAAGGTAAACCCAGAGCAAATAAAAATAGTAACAGAAAAAGCCCAAACACAACATGAAATAAACAAACAAAACCCCACAAACAAACAAAAAACCAAAACCCAAACAACTCAGCCTTAGTGGATGCAGCAAACTAAGATATTCAGAAATGTGATCAGGAAGGATTATAATACGCGAATTCTCAGACAAACCAAATGTGAACTCAATTATGGCAGAAGAGAACGGATTTCATTTAGTAAATTGTAAATTGGGTTTCTTTCCACTTCATACTTGAAATACAAGGTTGATACTTGGCTTTTCATTTTATTTCCTAGCTGGGGGGATTCCAATAGAAAATACTGACTTGAAATAACTAAAACCTTATTGAAGAGCTCAAACACAGCCACTGTAACTGACACGCATTCTCAGAAGCATATTTAGTATCATTGCATCAAGTAGATTAGTTGTTCACCTGACATGAATGAGAATATCATACAATGATACATGCTTAAAATTATTTAAATCAGTTCTGTGCACATACATAGGATCTTTTAAAACAACTTTTCTTTTTTACATGCAGGAGCAATCCAAAGAAAAGGATATTACAGGGTATTCTGACTAACGGGAAACACTTTTCTGGGGGCCTTAAGATGTACACAAAATACCCACATATCTCTATGATAACAAGATCTTTCTTCTCTCCAGGGTAGACAGCTAATTGGGGTTACAACAGCCCTCAGATTGTTCTAAACAGAGTCCAAAGCAGAAAATCAGCAACTTCAGTTTCAGAACACATGAATGATTAACCACCACATCCAAGTGACTAGAATGACAAAACATGAGGGATCAGCCCAACCTTCTGGAATCAGAAATGATGATATTTTGCTAGTTTCTTGCTTTTTTGGGAGCCAGAAGTAGTTAGCTGGAACACCTTTACATGTAATTTCAGAGCTTTCTCACCAGTTTCAGGTTTTACCACTTTAATTCTGAGAACAGTTAAATTTTTCCAAAGCAAAATACAGCAACAAAAAGGTGCTGCAGGTTTGATTTCAGGGTTTGATCTCCTGTTTTTTCAAATAGCTGAATGTGGCATTTTCCGATTCCTTCTGCCACATACCACCATACTTACTGTGTCAGCAGTATCCTCGTTATACTTCACTATTATGCTTCACTATTGTAAATGTCTTGGGCAAAGTGATGTGATGTTACCAACTCTACCTAATACATGCAACTGAGCAGCACAATAAATATTGATGTGGCACCCTGTGATGAGGTTTCTGCAAGGCCTTCTGTGTACAGAGGGGCTCAAAGTAAGTCCGGGGTAGACACAGTCACACCTTTACCAGCAGTGCAGATGCACCCCCAAAATACTTCTGCTAAATCACAGCATGCAAAGGTGTTCTCTAGTGCAAGCCAAAAAGCATCACACTGACATTTAATACAGTGTTGCTACCTCGCTATAAATTCACACCTCAGCTTAATGCATGCTAATATCCATCCAAATAGGGGTGAGAGAAATGGAACAGCTCTGAGGTGATAGTACTGCAGGTTCTGAGTATGTGGACAAATTCAAGCTGCTTTTCAAACACAGAGTCCAGGACCAATAGGTTTGGGAGCTTTACAGAGTTGGTTCTGGCATTGCCCATTTTTAGTCTTACAAACAGTGCTTCCAATGAAGCTATTGATGAGAACAAAGAAACAGTCACCTGAATGAAGATTTATCAGGTTAGCTTTTAAAATTAAACTTTTTTTTTTTAAACACCTCAGCATTTTCTGTAAGTAGCAATTTTTTTTTCTTCTTCTTAAAATGCTATTTTTTGAAAACAAATGGACTTGATACATATACATAATTTTGTTTCCTTGCACAAAAAACCAAACCCAAAACATACACTTAATTACTGTGCTTCACAGTTCGTGATTCATTTTGGGACACCTGGGAGAACTGACACACCTTGTATCTTTACATATATAGAGAAGTTAAAAGGAAGTGATTTTTGGTTTGTATGTATCACATTCTGAAATAATCATATTAAAAATCATGCCTAAGTTATCATTATAAAGAAACATTAATTGTCTAGTGTACATTCCTAAACACAAAACTCTTAATTTAAACAGTCTGCATTTCAAAACGGTGATGAAACAAGACTGAGTTAGTTTGGGTTTTATCTATTCTCTATCTAATCTCTAATCCTTCCTACAGGAGCTTTCCATTTACACATTTTGCATGCAGATGTTCCTGCTAGTTGTGGCACTTGGTGAATTAGCTCAGGACTTTGAATGCCATTTCACATTCCTGAAGAATTAGCTGTCCTAAGTATAGTAACTGGCAAACAGGGAGGAGGAGAAAACAGAAGCAAGACAAAAAGGAATAAGAAGGGGAATGGAAAGTCATGTAAACTTAGAAATAAGAGTCTCACAGGGAGAGAATTTGGACAAACAGTAGGAAAACAGAGCTAATAAAGCTGGGGTGAAACATGCTATAATCAAACTCACATTTTATAAAACCTTTTTTATTCCCCCTTCTTTTCCCTTTTACAACCCTTTATACAATGTTCTCATCTGGGGTTTTCTAAACAGCCCCATTCAGAAGGAAAACAGCACAAAGTCAAAATTGAGTCAAATGTGACAGACCTACATGTGCTGCCTATACAATTGCCCATGCAATTTCTCATTGCATACTTGAAAGGAGGAACCTGACTTTATCCCTTATTGCTTGATCTGGCCTGCAGGTCTATCAGAGCGTTGCCCCCTGCAGTTATAAAAACTCCAGCCTGACCAAATGAAACCATTCCGATTGAAGAGTTCACTTACACGCTCCCTGGATTCATCAGTTCGGATCTTCCTTGGTAAAAATTTGCTACACAAGCACCAGTCAAAATGGGACTACAAACAGGACATAAACTGGACCCCGCAGAATTATATAGCCAAAATCTGACTTCAATAGAGACAGAATTTTACCTTGCAACTTGCCAAAAGAGAGACAAGGAAACCGTAATATCAAACAAGACAGAAAATATCTTGGAGACTAAAAAAGCAATAAAATAAGCAAATTGTTCTTATTGCACAAAAAATGTCCCAAATATACTCTATTTTTTTATAATATGGCTAAAACAACATTAAAATGAAAAGTGCATTCCCCATCTGATACATGTCTTGATATGTAATGATGGAAACTGAAACAAACTGAAACCTGTACCTAAAGCTGTTAAATCACTTTTCTCTGATCTCCTGAGTGAACCTCAAAATCAGGCAAGTCCATAGCTTCCAGAACAAGTGCAAGGTCCACGGTCTGTAACAGTACTTACTACCATTCTAAATCACCATGAATCTTACAGCTGGATTTCAAAATTGCTTTTTCTTCCTGCTACACAGTTGTCTGCAGATAGTCCAGATTTAAAACAAAACAAAACAAAACACACCACAAACAAAAGCAAACAAAACAAAACCCACCAAAACCTTATCTGTTATTCCCAACAATAATTATTTCTCTAGAAGCTTATTTTCCACAACTTTTTATGATCAAGGTGAATTATAAACAGCTACAATAAAAATGGTTGGCTTCTTTATTATTTTTTTTCCATACAAGAGCATGCTCAATAATTTTTCAGAGAGGCAGAGAGGCTAAAAGATACATGACATTCATAGATTGCACCCCTGAAGCCACAAAAACCACACTAGCAATTTCTTCATTTCACCAGAATGAATGGTCATCAGAAAAACAAATGTAAGTTTGGTATCACTGATTTGGCTGAGACAGCTTAGGGGCTTGAACTTAATAGACTTCCTCTGACACATTAGGATCTTCTGGTGCGTCTGCATCATCCTGTCACTGCAGATAGCCAAGACCAAACCACAGGCATGGGTCTGCCCTTGATCCATAACCTTAGAATACAAAATAACTGACTAAAGAATGTAATAAGACTCCCAAGGAAATACCTTTGAAGAGAGTATTCATTTTATTTGGTGGTCTTTTATAGTGGAGGGGTGGGGGGAAAGGAAGACAATTAAGCATTAAGAACTGATTGATGTTTAAACAAAATGCCTAACAGTAAAAGCACATTTCTATATTCCAAAGGACCAGGCAAAACCATCCCTAAGAAGGGATTAACTACTATCAGATGATATTACTACTGGATTAATGGTGTTTTGCATTCACTACATTTATATAGTAAAAAAGAGAGATCTCTTTTGAGGAGGATATAAGTGATTTGTGTAAAACCTTAAAGCCAAAAACTAGACTTTATTTTTACAGCAACATGGTGGATATTATTCTCTTGATTTATACATTGTTAATTTAAGTAATTTTCCCCCTTTTATCCCTCTCTCTGGAACCAGGCCTGGCTTTTGTTTTGAGGGTACCACAGCCCCTGAAAATAGGAAAGCAATGTACGACTCCAGAACTGACGCTCTATATTCAAGCAGATATATTAAGCTGTTCTTATTTTGGAGAATTGTTTTAGTAATAGGTATACTAAAGATGATCATTTTACTTTATTGCTAGTCATTGCTGACTGAAATATTTTGCCAGATGAAAGTAATTACTGTGACTATATTACTTTTCTAACCTGTTCAGGGTGTCTCAGCTGTTCCTAGTGTGAAATCCTGAATCGCCATTTGCAAAAAACAGTCACATCGTTCTGGCTTTAATTATATAAAGCCCATATAGATGTTACCCAGCTTCTTTCTCCACTTCTGTATCTCATATTTTCAAAAGGAAAATTGAAGTCTTAAGGTAGAATTGTGCAGCTGAACAACATTCTCACTCATTTGTGTTTAAAATATGGAAAAAAAGGATCTGCTTTGACCAGAACCAAATTACTCAGATGAATTCTTTCAAAAGGATGCAAGGAACAACCATATTCTTCCTCCACATTAGTCACTACTAGCTAAAATTATACAGTACAGAAAATAATTTGTTGAGCCATCCGCAGGATTATATCCCTTGGAGATGGAAAACAGGTCTGTGTTTCTCTCATAAAGTCAAGCCTCCTTGGAGTAGACTTTTTCAATTCAAATCATAGTAATATATGTACAATAAACTTGCTGTTATAAATATTTACCATAATTTACATCTTTTTGGTTCTCCTGCTACCCTAACCACCATTCATGCTACTGTAAGTCAGGGGAAGTATTTTGCAGGTGCTGCGAGCATCTGTCATTGTACTTCTGGAAATAGCCATCCAAAAGGAGGCAAATGATGCAAGAGAGAGACACAGTAGAAATTGTGACAGACTCTGCATTTCAAGCTGCTATGCTCCTGCTCCACTTAATGGGTAAATGTGACATTCTGGGTTAAAGATGACCAGTGGGTGCAAAGATATTGGTGGAGTAGCAAGCAAAGTATCCAGGCATCTAGGTCACTGAAAGGCATTTGTTTTGTTTTCTTGCTGAAACCATTTTGATATATGGCAGAAATTAACTACACCTAAAGGAGTGTGAGAGGAACCACCTTCATTCCCAAACCCATGGGAGAATTCTTCTTCAAAGTACAAAAATCTTTTTTTCCCTTTTATTTTTTTTCTTGCCATGAATCACCAGAGTTAACAAGTGGTAATTTTTTTTCTGAGCAGTCAGGTTGCTTTGCTGTGCCAAGGACAACACTTTCCTGCAAAATTTGCAAATGTCCATTTCAAAACTCTCAGTCTTTTCAAAAGAGAGACTTATACAATTGCTACCATCATCATCTGTAACATCTTCTTCAGAAGATGGCACAGCAATTCCATTCATTGACACTGCTCTACATCCTACCGACCATTACGAGTCCAAGTACAGGTGCTTCATGGTGGTTGCATAAATTTCAACCACTTTCAGTAATGGCTCTGCATAAGGAACATAACAGTATCAGAATAAAGAAAGGAGGTAGGCAATAGCTTAAAGCTAAGATGTTTATACACACAGAGCTTTCTTTTGCTTAAGCTGATAGCCCTGATTTTTTCCTTGGTTATCTGGAATGCCATGAAATGTGGTTAACAACCACCAAAAAGCATCACCTCAGTCCATGTTGCACTCTATTCTAGTTTCCATTCACACACAGCAGAGCCAGGAACAGAGTAGTGGAGGACATATTTACTCACTTTACCTGGAATTTCACAACAGAGTTTCTATAGTCATTCAGTCTCCAAGTACATCTGCCTCTACTGTAAATGTTTGAATCTGACTCTGCAGTAGGTACGACTTTAAGTAAGCTTTTCTCCTGAAATATTTCCATCGGTGTTATTTGTTATTAAGGAAAAAAAAAAAGTTCAAACAAGATTTCTTACAAAAGGTAATTAAGCAGTATAATACAGTAATAAATGGAATGAACAATGAGGAGTTGTACTAAAATATATGCCTTGTGCAGTAGAGGACTGGTGTTTCAGGAGATTAACAATTATGATCACCAGTCCTCTTCTGTTTCTGTAATACTCCACACAATCTTTTTTAAATTACTTTATTAACCTTTCCTCCTAGCACAGAAGTGCCCGATTACAGATAATATTTCAAAATCATCTGAGGTGTAAGTGTGTTTGATTTGCTCAGTAATTATTTGTCTACTTTATTACATTGACCAAGCACACAAGCTCCTTGACCTGTTTTATTTCAAGTCCAGTTAGAGAACAGGGTCATATCATTTTGTGTGATCACTCCCTTTGGGCCCTGGAGTACCTGAAATTTCACATGGGAGCTGGTAGCTTGGACACAAATATCTCACCCTTTAAACATGCAGAAGTTAGTCAGTATGCTATCATTTAAGGTTAAGGGGCCTGTTCATAAAGTAAAGGTTTAATGCCCATGTGAAAAAGGTTTGTTGATAGTGTTGGGTTTGGATAAGATGGAGTTAGTTCTCCCCACATCATCTTTTGTAGTGCTGTATTTTGTAGCACAAGGGTTCTGAGAACATACCAGGGTTTCTGCTACTGCTGAGCTGGACTTGCACCACACCAAGGCTATGCTTTTCCAACATTCCCCTCCCACATCAGTAGGCTGCGGGGGTAGGCAAGATCTTGGGAGAGAACATGGCAAGGCCAGCTGACCCAAACTGGCCAAAGGGGTATTCCATACTGTATGACGTCAGCTCAGATAGAAAAGCTAAGTGAAAGAAGACAGTGGGAGGTGTGGTGGGTTTGGAAGGGTAAGGCCGAGAAGCCTCCTCCCTTCCCCCTTGTAAGGTAAAGGGAAAGAAACTTGAAGGGAAAGGAAAAAAAAAAACTCGCAAGCTGAATTAGCAAAGCAGTGGAGCTATATTTACAAAGCGATGTAGGGTTTGCAGGGGATTATTTACAAATTTACAATATCTACAATATATACAAAGATATACAACAGAGTAACACAGAAATGAGAGTAAACCCCTCTCGGCAGAGAGGGGGGTTCCCCACCTCCTCTTTCCCCTCTCTCCCCCCTTTCCCCAGATTAGGTTAGAAGAGAGAGAGAGCGAAAGAAAGAAGTTAAAAACAGTTTTGTGTTAATTGGAAGGGAGTTAATATACAGGCCTGGTATCTTATCGGCCTCAAGGCCGAAGCCTTGGCAGAAAGCCCAGGACAGAAAGCTGTTGCCTGAAGAAGAGGCGGAAGCAAGACTGACTGAGAAGTGCTGGAAATGTCCAGTATAGTCCCAGCTCAGAAGTGCTTCCTCCCACTCATCCAATGAAATTAGTTTAGACTATTCCTTCCGTTTACCAACTTCCGTCCACCATATTCCCTTTCTTAAGGGGGCAACGTCAACCGGCCACAGTCCACCCCTTCTAAACAATTTCATTGGCTGTTCATACTGTCCATCCAATCCAAAACGATATTTACAGTTCGTGAGTAAAGTTCATAGTCCATTCCGGCTATGCTCAGATGTAGATGATTCAAAAGTCCAAGAAAATCAGAAAATGAGAAAAATGGAAAACAGTTCATTTCTTCACCGACGAAGCGAAGAAAAGGGAAACAGGGATTCTCAGGGTCTCTTAGTTGACTCAGGGCTCTCAGGGATCTCAGGGTTCGTGCACCGTAGATTCCTCGTTGATTCTTCCTCTGGACGCGATGTAGCTGTACAGCAGTTCGAAATTAACCTCTTTCAGCTAAAGTTAAATTTCTTTGTGGAATACACTGAATTTCACCATTCTCTTGCATTACCCAATAAGTGTGACCCGGACCTTCAGCTGAAACCACCCCTCGGACAGGTTTAGCCTCTCCTGAGGGTGAAAATACCCAAACAGTTTTACCTAACAGATTCTTTTCTCTAACAACAGGAACTCTATCACCTTCTACTTTCCGTAGCAAATCTGAATGTGCAGGTCCAGCTCGGTTCACTGAACCTCTACTATTTACCAGCCAGGTTGCTTGTGCTAAATGTTTTTCCCAGTTTTTCAAAGATCCACCTCCCATGGCTTTGAGAGTGGTCTTCAACAAACCGTTGTAGCGTTCAATCTTCCCTGAAGCTGGTGCATAGTAGGGAATGTGGAATATCCACTCAATACCGTGCTCTTTTGCCCAGTTCTTTACAAGGTTGTTCTTGAAATGAGTTCCGTTGTCTGACTCGATCCTCTCCGGAGTCCCGTGTCTCCACAGGATCTGTCTCTCCAGACCAAGAATGGTGTTGCGTGCAGTTGCATGTGGAACTGGATAAGTTTCCAACCATCCAGTGTTTGCCTCTACCATAGTAAGCACGTACTGCTTACCAGAACGAGAACGTGGTAGAGTGATGTAGTCAATCTGCCAAGCTTCACCATACTTGTACTTGGACCATCTGTCACCATACCACAAGGGCTTAAGTCGTTTTGCCTGCTTAATAGCGGCACAAATGTCACAGTCATGGATGACTTGCGTGATAGCATCCATGGAAATGTCTATGGATCTGTCACGAGCCCATTGGTATGTTGCATCTCTGCCTTGATGTCCTGACGAATCGTGAGCCCACCGAGCTAAGAATATCTCACCTCGGTGTTTCCAGTCGAGATCAAGATTAGAGTCCATGTCTACTTGAGAAACTCTTGCAGCTAGATCTGCCTGATGGTTGTGTTGCTGTTCCTCAGTAGCTTTGCTCTTAGGAATGTGAGCATCGATGTGTCTCACTTTCACTGGAATTCTCTCGATTCGATCAGCAATGTCCTGCCATAGGTTGGCTGCCCAAATGGGTTTTCCTTTTCTCTGCCAACCACTCTTCTTCCAGTTCTTTAGCCAACCCCATAGAGCATTGGCTACCATCCATGAGTCGGTGTAGAGATAAAGCTTTGGCCATCTCTCACGTTCAGCTACGTCGAGAGCTAGCTGGACAGCTTTTACCTCTGCGAATTGACTGGATTCTCCTTCTCCATCTTTCGCCTCTGCAACTCGGCGTGTTGGACTCCACACTGCAGACTTCCACCTTCGCTTGTTTCCAACAAGACGACAGGAACCGTCTGTGAACAAAGCATATTTCTTTTCATCATCAGAAAGGTCATTGTAAGGAGGAGCTTCCTCAGCACGAGTTACTTTCTCCTCTGGAGGTTTAGCACAGTTGATGCCTTCAGGCCAACTTGAGATCACCTCCACTAGACCAGGTCTTTCAAGATTTCCCATTCGAGCTCTCTGTGTTATCAGAGCCATCCACTTGGACCAGGTTGAGTCTGTGGCATGATGTGGTGTGGAGCCTTTGCCTTTGAACATCCAATTCAAAACTGGTAATCTGGGAGCTAGAAGAAGTTGTGATTCAGTTCCAATCACTTCAGAAGATGCTTTTACTCCTTCATAGGCAGCTAAAATTTCTTTCTCTGTTGGAGTATAGTTAGCCTCTGAACCTCTGTAACCTCGACTCCAGAAACCAAGAGGTCGTCCACGTGTCTCACCTGGAGCTTTTTGCCACAAGCACCAGGTTGGACCATTGTCACTTGCAGCCGTGTACAAAATGTTCTTAATGTCTGGACCATCTCGGACAGGTCCCAGACCCATTGCTTGAATTACCTCTTGCTTTATCTGGTCAAAGGCTGCTTGTTGTTCAGGTCCCCAGTGGAAATGGTTTCTCTTTCGAGTCACATCATACAGAGGTTTCACAATCTGACTGTATCCAGGAATGTGCAGTCTCCAAAATCCCACTATCCCCAAGAAACGTAGGGTCTCTTGCTTGTTTGTGGGACTTGCCATGGTAGAGACTCTATTTACCACATCCACTGGAATGTGTCGGCGTCCATCCTGCCACCGCACTCCCAGAAACTGAATCTCTGTGGTAGGTCCTTTCACCTTGTCTCGCTTGATGGCAAAACCTGCATCCAGAAGAATGTCAATGATTTTGTTACCTTTCTTGAAGACTTCCTCAGCAGTTTTACCCCAGACGATGATATCATCGATGAACTGGATGTGTTCTGGAGCACCTCCTTTCTCCAGAGCATCGTGGATCACTGCATGACAGATGCTTGAGCTGTGGATCCAGCCCATTGGCAATCTGTTGAAGGTGTACTGGATTCCTCTCCAGGTGAAAGCAAACTGAGGCCTGCATTCCTCTGCTATGGGAATAGAGAAAAATGCATTAGCAATGTCTATGGTAGCATACCATTTGGCCTCTTTGGATTCCAGCTCATACTGTAGTTCCATCATGTCTGGCACTGCTGCACTCATAGGTGGTGTCACTTCATTCAGGGCTCGGTAGTCTACTGTCAGACGCCAGTCTCCATTCTGTTTCCGCACAGGCCACACTGGACTGTTGAAAGGTGAATGAGTTTTGCTGACGACTTTCTGACTTTCCAACTGACGAATCAGATTCTGAATGGGCAACAAAGAGTCACGGTTGGTTCTGTATTGTCTGTGGTGCACAGTCTGAGAAGCAACCGGCAATTTAATGTCCTGTATCTTATGTTGTCCCACAACTGCAGATTCATCAGAAAGTTCAGGTCTGGCAGACAGCTTCAATTTTTGTCCATCAATTTCTATAGAAGCTACTCCAAAAGCCCATTTGTAACCTCTAGGGTCTTTGAAACGCCCTTCTCTCAGAAAATCAATTCCCAAAATACAAGGTGCGTCAGGTCCGGTCACAACTGTATGCTTCCTCCATTGTTTACCAGTTAAACTTATATTAACCTCTACCTTACTTAACTCTTGAGATCCACCAGTGACTCCCAGAATAGTTATAGACTCTGATCCCTGATAATTTGATGGTATTATGGTGCACTGAGCTCCTGTGTCAACCAAGGCCCTGTACTTCCGAAGTTGTGAAGTGCCAGGCCACTGGATGTACACATCCCAATAGATTCTATTATCTCTGTTATCCCTCTCCTCCCCCTGGCGGGAGGCAGGGCACCCCTAGTTATGGGGAACATGCGCACATGTGCATTGCACATAGTTTGCAGGGTTATAACTTTGCATGTTATAACTGGAGCCACTGTTGGAGCCATAAGAGTCGTTCTGGGGAACTGTGGAAGTAACAGCTACCCTTCTGGTATTGCTACCTCGGGTTCTGCCACTTTGCAATTCCCTCAGTCTCCTGAAAAGATTAGAAGTTGGTTGGCCATCCCAACGGTTCATGTTCTCACCAAACTGATCACGCAGAGTTATCCAAATAGTTCTACGTGATTGCCTTGGTGGTCTGTTTTGGAACGACCTGTTTTGGAATGTCCTGTTTTGGAATGACCTCCTTGGAGGACGTGTATTCCTCACAGATGAGACTTGTACCCACCTGGAGGAAGAATTGAAATTATCCCTTTGTGCCAATTGGGATATGGAATTTCTAAATTCATCTTTTAACTCCCTTATGCAATTCTGAATATCACCAGACATAGTTTTAATGGCCGACACCAAAGAACCACGTGTCATGCTATCCTCCAATTGTCTCATTTGATCACTGAATTGGCCAACCGTAGGAGAAGCTCCACCATAACTTCTTGACACAATTCTGCTTGCCAGAATGTTTGCATAATTAGAAGGAGCAAGTTTGATGATCTTTTTAGCAAGACCAATACCCACAGGAATGTCATCAGGATTCAGAGTTTCATGTGCACCATAGAGTAGCTCTCTAACAGCAAATTCTCTCAAGCGCTTAATTCCCTCATCTATGGTAGTCCAGGGTTTAGGATTCCATGGAAGATCATCTCGGGAAGGGTATCTCAGGGCAACCGCTATTAAAAGGCGTATCCACAGATTAACCTTACCGAGAGCTTCGCCTAGATGTCTATCTATTCCATTGTCCCTTGAGAGAGTTCCTAACTGAGCTGCTGACTTGTCTCCAACTGTTAGAGCTGAAGCACCTGTATCATAACACCTACTAAGCCAAGCTAGAACTGGCTCCTTATCTGCCCTGGTGAAATCTTTACGGACATTTCGCAATTCTTCCCGTGGTGACGAACAGTCCGTAATATCATCTTCATCTTCATCTCCCTGAATTCTTTGCCCATAAAATCCTGCTGTCATTCTCCTAAGGATCTCTTTAAGCTGAGAACCACCTTTGCCAGCTGCTTTCCTAGCTTCATCTCTATCCTGCTTTGATCTCACTAGGTTAGCTAGATCTTTAAAACAAACCTTCTCTTCCTCCTGAGCAGGATCTTTTAGAGTAGAGGGCCCCTCACCAGGATCAGTCTCCACCTCTTCTTCTCCATCTTGGGCCTTTGCAGCTCTAGTCTTTAAAGGAGCCAACTTAACTGGAGCTGTGTTTGAATTTACAGCCACCTTAATGGAAGCTGACAGGTCCTGAGATAAATCAGCTGCTGGGGCAGTGACTTCCGGTCCCACCGAGGGAGTGGGTGGAAGTGACGTTGCTCCATTAATGGCCGACGGAGAAGAAGAAGAAGGAGAAGGAGTGGGAGAAGGAGTAGGCGCCATGTTGATACCAGCCGATGCCCTTGGCTGCTTGCCAGAATCAGCAAAGTCATTTAGAGCTGCCTTACCAATTAACTTTTTAGCCTTCTTTTTGACTGACACAGGTTCTCCACAGTCCTCGTCACTAGATGACTCTGGGACTGATCGAGAGCCACGGCGTTTTCTTTTTGATCTAGTTTTAATAACAAAACACGCCCTGGACACCTTTCTCTCTCGCCGTAAAGAAATCAGGAGATACACGATAATTATCACCAGCAGCAGAATTATAGACATGAAATAAATCACCTTTGGATCCCAGGCATCACCTAAAGTTACTCTCTCCTCAGGCGGAATCTTAAAACCCTTTATCTCAATTGGGAGAGTGGTGGAGGTAACATTCCTGTATCTCACTGGCCATAATAAATTAATACATTTTCCATACCATAATTTAACTCTATACATAACCCACATATAAATTGTCCGCACCAAATATTTACCCAGGTAATCCAAAATCAAACCCAAACAATACCTGTAAACCAGAGCCCCAAAAATTGAAAAGAATAATCGCTCCACAAACCACAATACCTTCATGTTTGCTAATTCAGCTGGAAAACACTAAATCAATCAAATAATAAATTAAACTAATTATCTGCCCCACGTTGGGCGCCAATAAAAAAAATGTGGTGGGTTTGGAAGGGTAAGGCCGAGAAGCCTCCTCCCTTCCCCCTTGTAAGGTAAAGGGAAAGAAACTTGAAGGGAAAGGAAAAAAAAAAACTCGCAAGCTGAATTAGCAAAGCAGTGGAGCTATATTTACAAAGCGATGTAGGGTTTGCAGGGGATTATTTACAAATTTACAATATCTACAATATATACAAAGATATACAACAGAGTAACACAGAAATGAGAGTAAACCCCTCTCGGCAGAGAGGGGGGTTCCCCACCTCCTCTTTCCCCTCTCTCCCCCCTTTCCCCAGATTAGGTTAGAAGAGAGAGAGAGCGAAAGAAAGAAGTTAAAAACAGTTTTGTGTTAATTGGAAGGGAGTTAATATACAGGCCTGGTATCTTATCGGCCTCAAGGCCGAAGCCTTGGCAGAAAGCCCAGGACAGAAAGCTGTTGCCTGAAGAAGAGGCGGAAGCAAGACTGACTGAGAAGTGCTGGAAATGTCCAGTATAGTCCCAGCTCAGAAGTGCTTCCTCCCACTCATCCAATGAAATTAGTTTAGACTATTCCTTCCGTTTACCAACTTCCGTCCACCATATTCCCTTTCTTAAGGGGGCAACGTCAACCGGCCACAGGAGGGCATTCATTAATGGAATTTCTCCTCCTGAGCAACTGCTACAAATGTATTGAAGCCCTGCTTCCCAGGAAGCAGCTGGACATCATCTGCTGATGGCAAGAAGAGACTAATGTCTATGTCTATTCTTGTTTCCACACATGGCCTTTGCTTTTGCCCTATTAAACTGCTTCTATCTTGATCCATGAACCGCTTGTTCTATTTTTCCTCTCCCCTGCCCACCTAAAAAAGGAGATTATGATAGAGCAGATTTGGTGGGCATCTGGGCCCCAGCCAGGGCCAAACCACCATTGCAGATCTAAGACATTTAGGGATGGCCACGAAGATTTGCCTTTCGCAACCTAACAGGGTGTAAAAACTCTATGTATTTGTCAATACATACTCTTTCATGGTAATTTATTCCCAACACTTCACACAACACATGATTTCAATTGGAATGTGAAATATTAGGCCTTTACCAGCTCCACTACTATGTGTAGCTTCATGCTAAACACATAGTGATCGTAGTAACATAGGTCTTTCTTAAAACATGGGCCTAGAGAACACAAGCAAGCATGAAAATAAAATGCAATGCAAAAGTTTTCCTGCTCTAACTTTGCAGCTTTGTAGGAAACGAAAACAATATTTACATTTTTTTTTAAAGTTGAAAATGCAATGAGATGAAACAGTACACAGTTTATTCCTGAGGGCCACCACTAGGATAAAAGCATAAAGCCTGGGGACTTTGTTTACTGTCCACAATCAACAAATCCTGAAATCTCCATATGCAGCAGGTTTCTAAAGCTCTGTTAGTAATACTGTTTATTGCTGGTCAACTCAGTCACCCATAGAATTACAGTGTAGGGTATGGATGCCAGTATTTTAGACCCGAACTGAGCATAAAAAACACAAAGTAAAATTCAGTGTCAGCACAAAGTTGACAGCGAATGATTATAACAGCTTCGAAGCTTGAAAAAGAGTGTAAATAACTAGGATCCCCCGCGGGCTCGCTCAGCCTGCATACATAACAACTGTGATGGACAGCCACTATGGTAAAGTAGAAAAAAAAAGTCACTCTGCAAAGATGCAAAAATTCCTCCTGCAACGAGTCTTAACTGTCACCTTTCTGACTAAATCAGCTACTTTTATAGAGAAAAAGTATCTATATTGTAAGGTGCATATTTTCAGTATGGGCTGCTACTTTAACAGGTATTTTTCAGAGCTAATAAGCCCCAAGATTTTTTATTCCTTTAAAACAAATGATTCAAAGCCACAGGTTACCAAGCCCTTCCTCTCAACCACCACCCAATTAACTACAGTAAAGACACAGCCCAGACTACAAAGAAAAATAACTTTGATCAAGACATGGATATAAGAATGAAACTACTCTTATTTACTGACAGAAATATTACTATGGGTTTTTGTTGGGACTTTGTGCTTCCTACATATCTACATACAAAAGTGTAATATGCACATGTAGTAATGGCTTTCAAGTGCTTGCCAAATTGCAAGTGGGTAGATGCACTGGGTCCTCAGCCTCTGTCAGATATGTGACAGCACTGTGATTACGCGATCCCTTCATAGTTTCTGGCTGTAAGCTAAGAGCGAGGGAAATAGAAAATTAAGAGCAAACACTATCAAATGCCTACAGATTACTGATTTTTAAAAATCAATTAGCAAGCATACATTAAATAGAAATCCCAAACAGAGGGTATTTAAACTTTTTTCCTTTTCACTTGTACTTACTTTAACTATGTAAATGACTTTAAATACCAGCCATTGGTCAATGGACCATTGTTCTGAGAGCTTGGTTTCAATTTAAGCTAAACTGGCCCTCATAAATATGACATCCCAGAGGCATTTGTGATGATCAGGCAGTATCTACTGAAACAAGCAAGTACATCCCGCCAAAAGAAAAGAAAAATTCTCTCATAAGAGAATAAAATACCCTGATTAAGTTCATAGTGAGTCATGAAAAAGGAGAACTTCTCATCCTGCAAGGTATTAAACGCTCTCTTCCTTCACTGAACACAAATAGAATCAAATGTTTGGCACTTCGTAGGTTGTGCTGATTGATTGGGAGAATCAGACATAGTATCATAGTATCATTCAGGGTTGGAAGGGACCACAAGGATCATCTAGTTCCAACCCTCCTGCCATGGGCAGGGACACCCCACACTAGATCAGGCCGGCCAGAGCCTCATCTAGCCTGCTCTTAAACACCTCCAGGGACGGGGCCTCAACCACCACATGTAAATTAGAGTTTTATAATTTTATGAAGGGAAACAGTGTCTACTAGATCTCTGAAAATCCTGAACATTTTCAAGGATGACCCTCAGCAAATGGCTTATTCTCACCTACAGCTGCACAATCCTCATATTTTGCTGATACTTTTTAATCTTTCAACTGCTGTCTATTCAGAAGCTTACAATTTCTTTCTTCACTTGAAAGAACTGTGATATCCAAAGGCCATTTCTGAAAACTAGCATAGATGCAAGTATTTGGTTTAGGCCAATTTGGGTTTTTTGTGCTACAAAAACGTATCAGGTATTTGAGAAGTTCCCTCAAAATTAGGGCATAGTAGTGGTGGGACAGGTCAAATCTTACACAAACTTTTGCAGTGTTATTCTATTCATGGAAACACAATTTTCATTACAGTTGACTTGGCTGAAATAGCAAATGAAGGTGGGCACCCACCTTTGTGTGCTGTTTAACTTTGCAGGCTCCTTTCAACTGACTGAGAAGACCAACTCAGTAGAGAGTCTTTAGTAGTTGCCTGCACATCAGCTTACCCACAACAATGTGGCAAAATAATTACTAGCCTATTAACTAATTTTAGTTCCTTTAGGAAGAAACCAGTTTCATAAGATTAAAGATATGGAAATCTTGCCAAAATTCACAGTTTATGTCTGATCTGAGAGAGTTCCAACTGAAAGAAACTGATTGTTCTCCATTTTATCTTAACACCACGATGGCAGCCTTCAGAAAGTGAGACAATAATGAAAATGCATTTACTTTGAAACTAGTCTTACTAAATCCATCAACTAGAGTCAAGGTTATTCCTGATTTGGGCCAGAAGCCTTTGCTTCTTAAAAAAGAATAATAGGATACAGCAGCAACAAAATTAAACTGTTGTATTCACAGCAAAATAGTAACTCTCGAAAGTGAAACTCAAAGCTGTCTTCTAAAGTCTCTTCTTAGGACTGACCAACCAAGCAGCAAACAGAGCAGCACTTGTTAGCCATGCTAAGTGAAGCCAGATTTTTAACCTCACAGAAATAAAAGGCAGAACAGCAGATATAGAAGGTATTATTCCACACCAGAATTAGCATAACCCAGCACATCACAATATTAAAATTTAACAAGAATTTCAAACCATCCTTGTATCAGCAGCAGAGTCGTGTCACAGGATTTTTATTGGTTCAGCAGAATAGGCATAATTGTATCAATATTTTAATGCTTGATGTATATTGTCTGTGATAAATTGCTTGCATAAATAAAAAGCACCAATATTCAATTGTCAATGAAATAATCACACATGCTATATCTTTATTATATCATGCATTATTTAATTACAATAATCAGAATCCATTTGAAGATAAAACAAGATTAAAAAGGTTTTGGTTTATTGGATCTATATATTTGATTTACTTTTTATATGTTAGCTTTGCATTAAGAATTTATAAAGCATCAATTGAAATGGTAATATTACAAGAGTTTATTCCATTTGTAATTAGTACAGTACTCTTAAAGTACTCTGGTTATGAGAGATAATATTTCAGTATTTTAATGAGCTTTTTAAGTATAATTGATGTAACAATCGTTGAATTACACATTTCTAACTGAAGAATAATGAAGGAAACATTTTAATGAGAAATGTAATCATTATTAGCAAATGATCTACTAAACTGCCATTTACTGACATTTAAAAGCTTAATAGCACAAACCTGTATTTCGTACACCTGCGTCACTATGGATGATTATTGTCTCAGGTCCTCAGGCTTTCTGGGATAACTTTCTCTGTCAGGTTTTTGTTGTTAAAATTAAGAAATCTTTCTTTAAACTTGCAATTGTCAGCTTCCTCTGGAAAATATGGGGCTTGACATGTATACAGATAATTTAAATAAATTAGGCCCTTTTCAGCCTTCAGCATTTTTTTATTATAAAAGGTCTCATTCTTAGGAATATTCATGCTTGCATCAGCTTGATTTTGATGAATGCCCTGTAACCTTCCTGATGGCACCGTAGACATGGCAATCCCACTATGGTGTTCATAGCAGTGTGTGAAGCTACAATGTTTTCTTTATTAAAAACAAAAGAAAACACTCCCAAAACCCTAGCCCTTGAGTTTTGGGACAGTTCCTGCACATGTGCTGTGAGAAACAGAGCACTCATCTCCTTACTCACTTCTCCACGGGCACTCAACTACTCAGAACAGTATTTTTCACATACTAAATATTCTCTTTTCCACATACCTGTTTTCCATATCACCATCTACCTGTTACCTCAAAACACAGAAAATCTCTACTCCTCAACTACTTAACTTTGGTTCATGATACACTCCTGTGAGAGGTGCTCTTTGGGGCATAAAACTGTTCCATGGATAAGAACAGTCTCTACAGAATAGATGGTAGAGGTGGAAAGCAACAACATCCCACTACCATACAGGAAACCATCTGTACATCACAGATGTGATGTGAAACAACAGCTACTGAGGAACAAACATTCAGCAGCCTCTAGACCCATGTGATGTAGGATGAATGGAGAGCTCTGAACAGATAAGGCACATTCTGCTCTATAACAGTACAATGCCCTTATATTACACAACAGAAATTCATGTTTACCTGAACCCATTAGTTTCTTAGTTAGCCCAGTATGACTTACATAGTTGTGTGCAAGTCAGGCAACTCTGCAATTTGAGTGGGGGAAGAAAGTTTCTGCTAGATTTAGGAACAATCTTTAAAAAATAGAAACGGGCAACATATTACTACAATATAGAGACAGAATACAAACAGTATGCACAAGATGTGGTCTACTACCCAGCTTGCACAGAACTATGAAGAGGCAGACCTGTTCAGCACTTAGTTTAAGACATTTCTAAATTCAAAGCAACAGGAAGTTCCTTGCTTTTAAGTAGACAGTTTAATAATTTCTGAGCAATATTCATTTGTCATTGCAGTATGGTGCTAGACAGCATTGGGTCTCCATAGAGAGGTTCATTCTAAAGGGGACAAGAAAAGAGAAGAGGTTCCACTCCATTATTTGTAAGTGGTGACTCAATCTCTGAATAAACATTGGGAATTTTTTACATGGAGAAGAGTCTAGAAAAGGGACAGATGAGGGTCTGAACATAAAGATTACACTTTGCTAATAATGTTCTTTGCTAGCAGTAATAGAGAGATTTGAGAAAATCACAGAATCACAGAAATTCACTCCTCAAAAACCCCAAAACAACACAACAAAATAAAAACAAACAAACAAACAAAACCACCACAAAAAAATATATATATTAAAAAAAAAACCAAACCCAAACCACCCAACCATGAAGCTAGGAAAGGATTAAATTAGTATCCTCACCAGGAAGATCTCTGCAGGCAGATAATTAGTTCCTATTCATAACACCACCTAAGGTAATTCAGACTCATCAAGCTACTTATGTCTGGTACCTGGACTGCCTCATTATGATATTTGACAAGATTATAAGGGAAACTTCTTTGAATGAGTAGTAACACATTAGGAATCCTTCTGCTCCTTGAGGATGAACAGGATTAGAGGGGATGAATGGTAAGGTATGAGCCCCTAAAAGGGTGGTCTTCACCAGAAGTTGCCCACCTAAGTCAGGGAATCTTTGTTTTCAAATGTGAAAAAGGAGGACTTGCAGGTCTTTATTGTAGGTCAGATTTTGCTTCAGATCAAAATCCTGTAAGTTCCAGCAAAGCTTTCGAACAAAATTACTAAGCTCAGCTTTTGCTTGCACATTCCCTCAGTGTCCCAAAAAGATAGTAATCTTATTTGCATAAAATAACATTCTTCTCAGAGTTGGAAAAAGGATAAGGGATTCAAGGAAAAACATAAAAGCAATTTATTCCCTGAAAATTCACACACTGGTCTGATTCACATCTGGTTTAGATAGAACAGCCTTTTTAATGCCAAAAATCTGCAAAGATGACAGCCATAAACTGATTACCAGAAGCCTTGCGAGTAGGTACTGGTGACCTTATGGATGTGCACTACATCCCCAATCCCTGTGCATCAAGAACAATGAAAAACAGTCTCTGCTCTCCTCTTGCTCAGGAAGAATGTTTCTGTACATCTTCACTTGGTGACAAAGCCTTTTAAGATTCCCCAGCATGGCTTTAGCTTGGTCTTCTGAAATCTGTAAGTTTTCCAGGACAAAACTAACTCATATTATCATTAAACAAGGAGTGGAGAGACTTTCATATGTGGACTTATTGCACAAAAAGCCTTTATAAAAGTAAAACATGTCTAGAAATTATATCCAATATATATATATCTCCAGGCTCATAAATAAGACACATTCTGAAAATCTTAGCTGTTGCAATGATTTAGTAAGCTACCAGGGAATATCAGCAAAAGTGACATAGAAACCAGAAGTGGACAAAGGTGAGTAATAAAACCAAGAAAAAACCTTGAGCTCAAAATAAATCAAAACTGGCTTCACTGGCGTGTTTTCGTTGCTTAGAAATGTAGTGCCAGTCTCATCTCAGTAACTCCGATTCAGCATTTCTTGGATATACTGTTTATAAATTCCTGTCTAATTATAATGAAAAACATTTATCAATGCAATTTTGTAATAAAAATATTTCCTTATTTCTCATTACCTAAGAACAAGAGCTTGCACAGCTATTGAGCGTGCTTACACTGTGCATAGTGTATCTTCTCTTTCTTAGCATTTAATCTCTTCATAGTCTACAGATGTCAAGAGGTTCAGATTAAGCTTGTTAAGAATCTGCTTCACTCTAACTCACTGATGATTATTTATTTAGCAGTTTTATGTAACCCTGTCATTGATAAGCACTCTATTAATTTGCTGAGGGACAAATCAACACTAGTTATTTTTCTACTGGCTATTAGATTCAGTGCTGCTGTTTGTTACAAACCACTTGCCAGTTAATTATAAATTATGGGCCCTCTTTGCCTATATTAATTGATATCTCCTCTGCCTTTGTAATACTAGACAAATAAATTGAAGGCAAGATTTAAGGAGTGCATGTCTTCCCTCTCTTGATTAGTATTCTTTACTTTTTAAACATTTATACTTGTTTATACAGATTTGATGGCAGAACAGTACATTAGAGAACTGATCCTTGGGGTGTTTTGGGGAAGACAAGGAAGACTTATTTAGCAGCTTCCCACAAATTAGGTCAACCTGACACGCTATTTAAGTTAGGCAATTTTTAAGTGCTCCTTTTGATTTAATAAAGTCTTATCTTACAGTATCTTCCTGTATAAACAGAACATACATATATTTTACAGACATTGTGTGTACTTGTCGGCATTCAGTGAGCACCACATATATACTGCTGTGTTCTGTACGGATAGCGTTTGTATGTCAAAACAGCTACGCTTGGGTGAAAAGATGCACGTGGATATGCACAGACAGACATATATCTATATATATCCATCTCATACCTCAGGTAGCAGAGAGATATTCTCTGTCAGCTATTTTCATGCAGAAACAAAGGATTTTCTGAATAGAGTTTCATTATCAAAAGCTGAAGATGTAATGAGTGGTTTCAGAACAATGGAGTGTGGCCATTTTTAATTTGCATGAGTATGAATTATATAAAGTAATTGTATAGTCTCCTCCATTTATATATGATGACTAGCTACAGGGAAGGCACGCCTTCAGAGAGATGCTCCCACTCCACAAAGAAGCAAAAGCCAAAATTTATACCATATCTTTTGAAAAGAAACTTAATTCTATTGCTCCCTTGCCAATGTCAAGCATAGAAGTATAATGCAAAATCCAGGTCTGGAGTAGCTTCTTTGGTTTCAAAGGAAAAAGGAATTCCTAACAATTGCACCACCACTGAAACTGGCCCACTCTCCAACCCTTAAATTCCACCCTTCGTGTGGTAACAATGTAACACACGCAAGTGTTCATCAGAGTTATAAAAGGTTTTACCCTCCTGCCACTTGACAGGTGTCAGGAACCATTGATCCCACGGGTTACAGTTACATTGCAAACCTAATTATGGACAGTTTTAAATGCAATTAATAGCTTAATCTGCAGTACCCTAAGTGTTTTGCTCTATATTATGTAGAGAAATCCAAAGAATGAGCATTCGTGACCTGGTGGATGAATGCATTGCTGCATTTACTGTCCACAAGCAATATCTCTCTCATTAATTATCTCCTATAATGCATTGATTAGTGTGTGTGTGTGTATGGATGTGTATGCAAAAGGGCACTTATTTGGAAAAACAATAACAACTTTATACCTTTTTGAACAAGATTATATTAAAGAATTGAGTTATCAGAACAATCACAGAATCACACAGAATCAACCATGTTGGAAGAGACCTCCAAGATCAAGTCCAACCAATGACCTAACTCTAACTAATTTTAGCCTGGATGTCAGGAAGAAGTCCTACACAGAGAGAGTGACTGCCCATTGGAATGGGCTGCCCGGGGAGGTGGTGGAGTCACCGTCACTGGAGGTGTTCAGGAGAAGACTTGATAGGGTGCTTGGTTGCATGGTTTAGTTGATTAGGTAGGTTGGATTAGTTGTTAGGTTGGACATGATGATCTCGAAGGTCTCTTCCAACCTGGTTTATTCGATTCAATTCTCTATTCTATTCTAATCAACTAGACCATGGCACTAAGTGCCTCATCCAGTCTTTTCTTAAACTCCTCCAGGGAAATCAACCCCACCACCTCCCTGGGCACCCCATTCCAATGGGCAATCACTCATTCTGTGAAGAATTTCTTTCTAAGATCAAGCCTAAACTTCCCCCTACAGAGCTTGAGACTGTCCTCTTGGTTTTTTGCTGGTTGCCTGGGAGAAAAGACCAACTCCCGCCTGGTTACAACCACCCTTCAGGTAGTTGTAGATTGGACATAAGGTCTCCCCTGAGCCTCCTCTTCTACAGGCTAAACAACCCCAGCTCCTTCAGCCTCTCCCCTCACAGAGTGTGCGACCCCTCACCAGCTTTGTTGCCCTTTGCTGGACACATTCCCACAACTCAGCATCTTTCTTGAAATGAGGGGCCCAGAACTACACAGAGTACTCAAGGTGCGGCCTAACCAGTGCTGAGTACAGGGACAGAATGACTTCCCAGCCCCTGATGGCCACAAACAATGTCAGAGCCACAAACCTGAGAAAAATCCACACAACACTTCAAAGCAAATACAACTGCAGTGTGATCAGGCTGATGTAAACTATCTCTTTGAGAGGCTGCAACTGGACCCAAGCTGCTAGGGACACGGTCAGCACAAAGATTTCCCTAAGAGCAGCAAGTACAAGGGAAAGTAGATAAACTGAGAGTACAAACTGTTCTTTGGGTCTTAAACAGGAGCAATAGATATCAGAGATGAAAACCAGTTGAGAATAACTGTGGTCAGAGTTCAACTGGACACAGACCAGTTTGGATATTTTTGAAAGGAAAGGCAATTTGCACTCATGAAATGTGAAAGAGAAAAGCAGTGAGAAAGTGTTTAGGGGGAGAGAGAGATGCACATGTCGTCGTCTGTTCAACATGGAGATGTTACTGGGGAAAGGGTTGGGGTTACTGTATAATGTGCTGCAAAACCAGCATCTCTGTTACACCTCAAGATCACTGCAGAGCAATGGGCTCTTCTCCACCCTGCAAGCAAATGGGCTAAACTGCAGTCTACACTCAGATCCTGTCAGTTGCAGATCAGTGTTTCATCAAACATCCATGGTGATGTCTGTGGATCCAAGCTAAGGAATGTGTAAACCATTTAAAGTAAGATAGGAAATGACCTGAACTGTTGCTGTAAACCAATTTTTTTTCCAGATTCAGAGAAGTTTGAACAGCTTTCTTGTTCTATTTTCCATTTTCTTTCAGAAGAAATGTAAAATTGAGGCCTTGACCACTCAAGGTCATTAAAAATCCCATTAACCTTTCCACAAGGTAGGGCTTAAGTAGGGTTAATTAAGCAATATTGCTTCACAAGGGTCTGAAGAAGCATTGTTCTTTTTAGTTTCAATATATATGCCAGTAGGTTTGCATACCTCCACAAGTTTTGTTTTACATTTTGGCTCATGATGCCCAAAAAGACAGGAAAAAACAAAACAACCCAACCCAACATACACACAAAAACAACAACACCTCCCCTCCCCCCAAAAACAACCCACAAACATAAAAAACCATGAGAAAACCATGCTTGTAATATACACTCTGAAATGTATGGGTTCCACATGTCTCACTGAAAATTATATCCATGCTCTCTTAAGTGAGACTCAATGGCCAATAGAACAGCTTATACACCATACAAAATGCTTTGCAAAAACTATTGGTACAGAACAGAAATATTCTTATCAATATAATGAATTAAAAACAAACCAAAACAAACCAAAAAACCACCAAAAACTCAAAACCCCCAAACAAAACCAAAACCAAAACACACTGACTCATTTCCTACAAACCATAAATAATAATTTACATTTATTCATTGCTGGGTGCTGTAGGCAGTTTCAGAAAAAGAACTCACTGCAAGTATAAATCAGTCATAAAAACTGAGAGAAATATGATAAACTACATATTAGGCCAGAGAAAAATCTGCCATACAAAGCTTGGAAACTGTCACCATACAAGAGGAATCTGTGACTTCCATCTGTATCTGCCTTCAATCATCTTCCTCCATACCCTTCATCAGAACACTCCGTACATATCATTATTCTGGAATTATCAGCATATACAGATAATAATAACCAGGCAGAATCACATTTGCAAGGTGGTTCTTTTTAAATACAAGGGGAATAGAACTCAGAACTCTGCAAAACTGAACTTTAGGGTTTTTTTTAAAGTGGGAATGCAAAATTGTTTGCAGACAGAAATTGTAGCAGAGGGATAGCATCATCCTCTGTGCTATCAAGTTCTGCTAAATTGCATAACGCAGCTGAGCACTCTTTGGGCATTAATTCTCTTGTGTTGGTAAGTCATAGTAAAGCTGCCTAAAAGCATGTAGAAAAATAAACTTTTCAGCCTGCTTTGTTCAAGAACTTAATTATGTAATTAATTAAATCAGACAGTTGAAAATTTAAAGTGGATAACACTTTTTTACACATAGACTACAGGACTTCCTGCCACAAGATATCTCTGCTAACAACTTAGATAAATTGAAAACATTAGACATTTATGTGGCTAGCAAGCATATATAAGTGCAGTAATGCTAAATTAAAACACAAAGAGGGCTTTACCTCCCCCAACAAAAGCAACACTAAGGCATGTGCTTTTTGCATGGAAGGGTTATTAGAAGGTTCGTATTTAGCCTGGGATCCTTCCTTTTCTTGACATCCTTCATATGAGATACAACTAGAGGATGAGCACAACTGCTGCCACCCAGCTTTGGTTATACTGAGAAAAGTCTCTCACTTTAAATACCCACCTATCAGCACTATGTTTTATGGCAAACTGAGCTGTATATAGAATGGTTTGTCAATGGCATGAATGTTTCCTGATGAAGTGAACTAAACATCGCACACCATCTGGCTTGGTTTGTGACTGTAAATCATAGTGATACTTGTCAAACACAATATACAAATTAAAGTCTATTTATCTAAATAGTTGAATAGGAAATCAAAATATTTTAGTTCTTGATTTTATCCTACCTTGGATAAAATTAGTTGATGTTAATGGCATCCCTTAATCCACACTAGGACTTACAAAGATGGATCTATACAGAATTTCCTTGTCACGAACTATGAAAAAACATCCTTAAGTTTTCCAGGTTGGTTGGGGAGATACAGGGGATTCCGGCATCGTACATTCATACCAATGGTACTGGAAGTCTCACTGAACACTGAACAAAAGTTCATTGTGCACCAGGAATCCAACTTCTCCTCATTGTCCAGAATCTTTAAGCATAATTAACAAGACTTGTGATGTACTCATGATGTCCTGTACACAGTATGACCTCCATGCTATGCATAGAGAATTCATAAGTAGGGGTGATTTGCCCAGAGCCACAGACAAATTCAGCATTATAGGCAGAATTAGATCTCAAACTACTTCACCTAGTTCATACCACTAGATTACACTCCACTATAGAATGTTACCTGATGGGCTCCATGTTTATTGAAAGGAAAGTATATATTTTCTGCTGGAGCGTAAAGCACTTTTTTGGTTTCGTTTTGTTTTACTTTTAATATTCATTTTATCAGTTGTATGTCTGAAGATCACTATTAATGTCCTTGTGGGATTTCATTGACACTACAAAACCCCCCAGAAGAAAGTTTTGATGCAATGCTTACTTTAAGTGGATAAATTCTGTGATTTTTCTTTTTTTTTCTTTTTCTTTATTTTTTTTTTTAAGCTAGAAAGGTTGGATAAAAGACCTATAAAATAAATGCTGAGTGAATAGGACTCTTGAGCTATAGAACTTGTGCTATGAAAATTCCACTTTGTCTGGCAAACACTATTAAACAGAAATCTACGAGCAGCATTTCTTTTTCTATTTCATACAGGGGGAAAAAAGAAATCAGATCTGACCCAGTGACTTCGCTGACAATGGTAAGAGTTCTACTTTGTACAATAAGTTATAACGACAGAATTTTTACTCTTGGGTGGGCATTTTAACATTCCTAGCAACACAGTTTCACTACTAGACTTGATGAGATCTCTGTTTGTTGGCACCAGTGACTCTGGTAGGTCAAAGTAGGCCTGAGGAGCCCTTCTGTTTTGTTTTAGGATTTGGGTTTTTTTTAATGTTAGTTTCTAAATCACACAATACAATTAAGAAAGTGGTGTCAAAGTGCAGACTACTATCATTGGAATGAAAAAACAGGTGCCAGTGGTGAAGTGCCTGGAGGCTATCAAAATAACTGACTGTATCACCTTGTCCTCCTAATGATCCTTATATATGTAACATAAACATCATAAAAATAAGTGCTTATTCAAGCAAGACCACTACATATGTTTACCTGGACTTGTTTTTTAACTTGCTCTTGCTCTATTAAAATAAGTAACCTGGAAGAGGGAAAATATTGACTGCTACAATGGAGCATCAAACTATGGATTTGGAAGTTTAATGCTTGTTGGTATTTCAAGTAAACCCCAGAAGCTACTGTCATTGGGGGTCACAATGGCACATGCAACCTATTCTGAGACCATTTCTTTTCTTACAGTGCTGTGTCCTTCTCATTATAATGATAATATCCAGCATTTATATGGCTATTGACATCTTTTAAGTGTAGTACCAACAACTAATTAATCCTCACAACACCCTGTAGGGTAGGCAAGTATTATTATCCCCATTTTATAAATGGAGAAATTGAGACAGAGGGCTAAAAGTGAGTTAGTGGAAGGCGCTCAGCAATTTGTAGGCAAAACTCAAAATGAAAACACAAGGGGTTCCTGGATCCCAGGTCTATGCTTTGTCCACTCAGCCAGACCTTTTTACCTTCTCACAAGAATTAGTGCTGATTTTAGAGTCACTGTTGGCAAACAAATTTGTCCAAAAATCTTTGCATTATCCAGCGTGCATTGCTTCCATTCTGTGCTCAAGAGACTTCAATCATGGCAATGTCAAGCAGGGAAACGGCTTGCCCAGAGACACTGTGCAGGCTCCAGCCTCGGAAATTCTCAAGACCTAACATGACAAAACTCTGAGCAACCTAGTCTGATCTGATAGATGATCTTGCTTTAGGCAGGATGTTGAATTAAAGACCTCCAAGGTCCTTCCCGGCCTGAATTAACCTATTTTATGAAGTAAATGTTTTCTGTGATGGTTACAAGTTTTCCCTCAATTCACTCTGTCTGCTCTGACATCTAGGTTCTTCCTTTAGGTGCTTTGATTACACTTGAACTTCAGCATGCATACCTATGCATGGCACTATGTCTGCAGCAACATAAACAAATGTAACAGCATCAGAACAAGAGGACACAGTCTCAGGCTGCACCAGGGGAGATTTAGGCTGGAGGTTAGAAGGAAGTTCTATGCAGAGAGAGTGATTGCCCATTGGAATGGGCTGCCCGAGGAGGTGGTGGAGTCACCATCACTGGAGGTGTTCAGGAGGAGACTTGATAGGGTGCTTGGTTGCATGGTTTAGTTGACTGGGTGGTGTTGGATGATAGGTTGGACACAATGATCTTGAAGGTCTCTTCCAACCTGGTTTATTCTATTCTATTCTATATACCACGTAGCAGTAAATTAAAATGCCATTTCTGCAGTCTATTTCCCTGTTTGTATCCAAAGTCAAAATCATCACCAAGTATAATCTTTTCTATAAGAGAAGACAGCCTCTACATTTTTTTTTCTGCTGGCTTTTTTTCATAGCAAAGCTAGGAAAAAAAAAATGAAAGCTTGGGGTTTGCTGTTAGGATTACTAAGAGACAGACTAAGATCACAGGGTATTGTCACAGATACACAAGTCTGTACTCTCTATTGCAAGACAGAAATAAGTTCTGTCCCATCTTTGACAAGAGCACTGTCCAGATCCAAATAAGAAGTTTGCAATAGCAATATCAATACTTTTGGAATTATTATCTGTTTAATGATCCTCCATGTGGTGGTATCAGAGGTAAGATCCAAACTGATAGCCCAGCATCTCAGAGGTGTTCAATCTCCTCAGCAGTAGCTAGCTATTTAGGGAAGATCAAGCTCCTTTGAGGAAAAAAAGCAGCAAAGTTTTTAAGGGGGCTATGTGTCCTGCAGTTCTGTCTAAAATGAAACTGAGTTGTTTGGGAACTCTGTTGTTTCATTCTGATGCCTAATGGGAACTGCTGGATACAAAATTCTTTTAGGAATTGAGCCTTAAACATCCTTGTCACCTCCCCTGCACTGCTATAAAAGATTGTTTGTATCCTTTTGCATATACTTCAGAAAACAGAAGGTACAATATCCTGACTACTTGAAAGTAAAATTAGCAGCCACATAGTCAAATAGGAGCCAAAAGATGAGGTGACACTAGAAGCAGATATTGCAAGATGTGAGTGTATGCTATTACACAAGTATTTTGTAGTTCAGAAGCCTGGTTCCCTGTTGCCTTATTCTGTTCACAGCCACTTGGGTTAAAAAAAAAAAAGAAAAAGAAAAGAAAAGTTGTTTTAAATAGCACATTGATAGCATGATTCCCTTCCATCTGTGATTGGAATCCCTTGAGGAAAAAACAGTGCATTTCAGGCAGTAAAAATAATTTTACCTGATACCAGAGTTGTTTTATTCCAAAACCTCCCTAAAGTTAAGCAGACCATTCTGTGCTGAACTGTATTTCATAAAGATTAAGGAGACTCCAAGAAATTCAATAGGAGCATCTCAGAGACAGGAATTTGCATGAAAACGTTTTTTCTCCTACTTTTCCTTCTCTGTGCTTTTTCAGAGGTGAAGCTGAAGGCTAACCTACATTTCATATTCTTGGAAATTATGTTCAGAAATTTCTGCAAATGAACTTGCATTTAGCCAGCAAAGGCTGCCTGTTAGACACCTGTTGAAAGTGATATGTTCTTGCACTCTAAGTGAGGGTCATTGTTCAGCCATCACACTAAGTTCTCCACTAACCTGTCTGCCCAACGTGCCACTGTGGTGCTTTACCACACATAAGAAAATGGCTAGACTTGGAGAAGTGGCAAACTTACAACAGCAGCAGAGTTTCTTGGGTTGAGAAAAGAACACAGCATGATAATGTCAATACCCTTTAAAAATACTAAATATATATATACACATACACACACATATAGCTCTTACATATATCACCATCTACAGGGTTCACATTTGTGATTACAGACAGCAATACAGACAAAGCCACTATGGTTAAATCCTTTGTGAGAGTTATTAAGCTGTTGACAATATGAGAATCAGATGAATTTACCACTGGTTCAGTAATTGTTTTTCATATATGAGCAACCCCCTACATACAACTTTTATGATTCATCATATTTATTTTTTGTTTCCTCAAGCAACATCTTTTATTAGTTGTACACTCACTACAGAAATTTAATTTCTGCAAGAGAACAACAAAGCAGTTGATTATTATTATTGAGAATCTGGTACAACACAGAGTGAAATAAAATCTATAAGGCATTAAAATGACAGATTAGGCAAGAGCTGTATTCATTTACAAGTGTTAGAACATCATGTTAATGCCTCACAAGCACAACATAAAACGAAAATCAACTCTTTCATGCTGCTTTACTAATACTGCAAAGCTCCATGGAGCACAAATAGTAGTCCCTGTTAAAGAGGCACTGTCCTTTTGTAGTTTTTGCATGCAGCAGGTTTATCATTAACACTTGATGGAAGACTCTTCCAGTACTTGCTAGCCATAAGCTTCACATTTTTAGCACTTTTAAATTTAAAGAAGTTTGCTACTGATCTCTGCTAGACCTTGTGTACAAAGTATATGGCTCTCCCTTAAGGAAATTTCAGAATTTGTGCATAAAATCTTTTTTGGTTAGAAATGTTCATTTAGAAAGTTTTTGATTAAAAAAATGCGCTTTCCCCAATTACTGCAAGGCTGCCACATCCAGATTCACCTTCATATTAAATTTTGCTGCAGCTTTGTTTACGATCTGAATCTCTGACACAAAGCGACAGGACATGCAGTCAATATTCACTTCACTCACACCAATCCAACCGCTAGTGTACATATTTGATGGTATTTCTACCCTTTCGATCAAATTCCATATTATTTACATCATGATTTTCTTGGGCATTTCACCATTCTTTGTGCTTAAACTCTTACTTGATCACAGCAGAAAAGTAGGAGAACGCTGTCCTGCTTTGGAACAAATTGCCCTATGTCTTGAAGGAAGGCAGTCAGTCGATTTTATTTAGTAATAACAAACATATATATGAGTTGTTCTAACTTGATTCTCAATACATTCCCAACTATTAAACACTTGTAAACCTTTTGAGGAATGTTTATACTAAAGACGACTGTCACTCATATAGACAATGGCACTATGTCAGTACAAAAGTTAATGTAATCTGAAGAAAAATAATACAATTAGTGGGGTGGATAATGACTGCCATGTGGCTCTGTCTACCTTGTTGTGGTCACAACTATGTCCTGTCTACATACAGCTGTAACTTTTAAATGAAGAAATCTTTTGACCAGGTGAAGAGGAGCACAAAACAGGTTTCAGCCCTAGCAAAGAAGTGGAAGATGAACATCAGACCATCACAAGTGAGATGAGAAGGTGGGGGCTCTGACATCTGGGAAGCAATAAAAGGAAGGAGGAACAGTCACAGTAATTTTATCTCCACAGGGCAAGGGTAAGTATCTAATTTCCAGTCTCTTATTCTATCACTTACTTTTGGTTCCAGTCACAAAGGTAAAATAACATGGGGAACAATAGCACAATTATAGTATGCATCTAAAACAAATAAATTGTAAATAGATTGAAGAACAACTATCCTCATTCTGAAAAATGCTGTAAGAAAATTAATGTTACACACACATTCCCTGGATATACAGATAGCAAACTTTCTGATCTGACCAACACACTCAATTTGAGGAAAGCCAGAAGCAATCTGATACACTGTGATGCTGGATAAGTCTGTAAATTACCCAAATCATGGCAGGTTGATTTTTACCCCATTTATTATATCCTATCCTTTGATGAGAAAATAAAATAAATAATAAAAGATCAGGAAATAGCACCAACAGCAGTAATAACCATTTGTTGTTTACCTAAAAGTGTAAGTCAACAAACCTCTCTAGCTCCAGTCCTAAATTTAACAAATTAAAAGCTAATTTCATACCTGTTTGTCATAATATTGTATCTTTGACCAGAAGCAAACATACTACTTTGTAACATAGAGGCTCAAGCACAGAAGTACAGCATATGTGTAGTACAGCTCCTACCCATGCCAGAGTCAGGCAGGTTAAAAACCTGGAGAACTACACCTGAGATTTCATTTGGTGCACTGCTACAAAATAGGTACTGCAAAACAGGTGATGCTCAAAAAGCACTATCCAGGATCCCTAAAGCCAAGCACTCCCACAAACAGCTGGGGCAGAGGGGAAGATCCCTTCTTAAATAAGGCATAAAGATACACTTAGAAAGTTGACAGAAGTTGGTATTTGGAAGACACAACCAGTGGTGGAAATCTACTGAAATATTTATCCACAAACCTGTGAATGACATGATAGAAAATCCTAAAAAGCATCAAGAAATAATGAACAGTGCTTTCCCCAAAGGCATAGCTTGTAACAGGATTTCTCTTTCTTTGCCACTCTAAAATATCCTGTCCTCATCTCACTTGAGGGTTGAATGACAGCTGGGTGAGAATTCCTTGCAGGAATTATATAACTCATTTTATATGCTAACCTGTTTGTCTACCACAGTACACTATCTTTTCTGTAAACCTGAAAAATTAAGTCCTCCAGCAAGAAAAAAACAAACAACCCAACCTTCTCTCTACCTCTGTTGTTTCCCTTCTAATTAATTCAGTTTTAAAGTCAGTATAAAATTAATCTTAATGACTCCACTGAAACACCACCACTAAATTCAGTGAAAATATCCAAGAAAGAAAAACAGTAAATGAGGGTGGTGTGAATTGTACCAGACCTAGGGTGTAGGCACCTCCACCTTTACCACTTTTTGAACTACAACTTTATCCACATAGTATGTTCTTTAGTTTGCTCTCTGCCCACCATCCGAATTCATAAACTATGATAGTCAGCAGAACACATTTTTTTTCCATCAGCATGAATCTGAACTGAGGGTGTAAGATTTCTGTCCCTTACAGCAGTGTCCATTCTCTGTAAAGCCACAACTAAACTACACAGCTTAAAGTCCTCCCTTTCTAGACAAAATTACTTTGCACCTGGCCAATTTTTTGTAACCTCCTTTGTGATGAGATTCACAATTGACTACAAGGGACCTAATGTCTCACACACAGTAGCCACAACATAGATACTTGCACTTTGTTACCTGAATCTCAGTGACTTACTCTATACTGTCCATGAGTTTTCTACTGGATTTTTAGTCTTGCAAAAGAAATAATCAAGAAGACTTCTAACTAATTGAGCAGTGAATATTTTCAGAAATCTGGTTCATAGCACCAGATGTTGCTCTTCAAAAATCACAGAATCACAGAATCATCAGGGTTGGAAGAGACCTCAAAGATCATCAAGTCCAATCTGTCTCCCAACACCTCATGACTAAACCATGGTACCAAGTGCCACGTCCAATCCCCTTTTGAGCACCTGCAGGGATGGTGACTCCACCACCTCCCTGGGCAGCACATTCCAATAGCTAACAATTCTCTCAGTGAAGAGCATTCTCCTCACCTCAAGCCTAAACTTCCCCTAGTGCAGCTTGAGACTGTGTCCTCTTGTTCTGGTTGCCTGGGAGAAGAGACCAATCCCCTTCCTGGCTGCAACCTCCCTTCAGGTAGTTGTAGACAGCAATAAGGTCTCCCCTGAGCCTCCTCTTCTCCAGGCTAAAGAATTCCAGCTCCCTCAGCCTCTCCTCGTAGGGCATGTGCTCGAGGCCTCTCACCAGCCTCGTTGCCCTTCTCTGGACACACAGAAACTGCAAAATCTCAGAGCCAGATATTTTGACATTCCATATATCCCAGGCACACTTTTTACTTCTTAAAAAAAAAAAAAGGATTAATTGAATTATCTCCTCTACTAGAATGTCATAAAGAACTTAAGAAATAGGGTTTGATAAGGAAGAAGTTTGGGTTTTTCTACTAGAGGCGTTCTTAAAGATATATTGATAAAATTCTGCATAAGAAATTAAAAGTACAGAGTAGGGGAAAAAAAACCACATAGTGAGCATGGAATAAATTACACAAGATTTTAGGTTCTGAATATCATTCACACTTTTATGTAACATGCAATTGCAAAGGAGTGGAGGAAGGCTAAAATGCAAAACATAATACAGACCTATACTTTTTCTCCCTGCTTTGTCCTGTTTTGTGCTCAGTGTTAAAGTGTTACAGAGCAGTGTTTCTTTAACAAAACATTAACAAAACCCCCCCAAAACATTAATAAAACTGTGCATTACATGTAAATAAAATGAGGCTGTGCAAAGAGAACTACAATAGCATTGCAGTTCTGTTGTTAGAAGGAGCTAGCAGCCAAATACAATGCCTATGAACTAGAGCAGGCAAAAAGGGCAACATGGAAAATAAATAAATAAAAGGGGGAAAATAAATAGCACCAGAAGGAAAGCACAGTATCTTGGAATACATGGACATGGAAACTGCTGGGAATGAAAGGGAGTAAGAAAATAGGGCTGTACTGGAAGGGAAGGTTATTTCTTCAAGAAAAATGGAATCTGGAAAAAGATCATACCTCACCAATGTCCTCAAATATGGTGACTTAAAAACAGACTTAAAAACAAAATCAAAAACAAAACCAGAAGAACAAACAAGGAGCATGAAATGTAAGGAAAACTTCAGATGCACATTTGCTCTTCGAAAGAGCATATATCTATATAAGCACCTTTACTGAATGATCATGAATCATCTGAACTGCAATCTACCTGATGTATCAAAGGATAGATACATATTCAGACTATAACACAAAGGCTTTCTCTTGCCATGTGTGTCTCATAAAAGGATTCTGGATGATGATTGCTTAGTCCTAATCTGTTGCTTCTTACGGTTTTGCAGGTTTGTGTGTGTTTTCTTTGTTTACTTGGGGTTTTGTCTGAGGGTTTTTTGGTTGGTTGGTTAGTGCAGTTTGGTTTTGTCTGTTGTTTTGTTTTTTCAAACCAAGCACCTCCAACAATGTATTTTCTTTCCCTTAGCTCAATGAATGCAGGTAGTAGTATCTTCCTTTAAACTACCCAAAAAAAGAAGCTTTTGATATCTGCTGTGCAGTGTTCAACAAATGGGATATCAACCTGTCACTAACTTTCTCAGTACTCGCCATTTTTGTCCCAATTGCTATCTGCCAGTGTACAACGTAAGAGAGGGGAAGGTAGCACAGGTTAGATTCAAATCCAAAACATTAAGGCGCCAGGTAAGATGATGGACTGAGGCTTTTGCTTTGTTCTCTAAGAGAAGTTAATTATACAAACAGAATGCTATTTTACAAGATGCTTATCTTTGGTAATATATACTTGTAACATAGCTGTAAATCAAAGGTAACCACAACTACAGTGAACTATCAACTCCCTATGCCATCCTGGAGAATTAAAGCCAAGAAAGAGACATCAAGTTTATTATTTACACCAGCAAGAGATCCTAAGACCTACCCAAGTTGTAACACACTGGAAACCAAGGGCACTCTGAACTGCCTAGTAACTGGTACAAGTTTTACAACAGAAAACAGATGACTGGATAGGTAGGTGAATCCCTTCTTGATCAGTTATACTGCTTTGAGACTAAAAATCTTAGAAAATGTATCATGCTTACGAAGAATTCCACAAGAGAAAGAAGGAACACGGAACTTTTCCAACCGTGGGTAGAAAGAATGAGATTCCAGGAATCTAGTATCAAAACAGGGGCAAGAGCTAACTTTGCACCAAAACTTTAAACTTCAATACAGGGGCCTGTAAAGAAAGATGAAGACAAATGTGGCTTGAAAATTTAACATGTGGAGTTATTTTTGTAAATTTTATGTGTGCATCAACCACAAACAACCAGCCAAGATAAAAGCCTGGCTAAGGGGCTTAAAGAGCCTCAACTCGGAAAGGTGTTTAATAAGAAAAAGGGGTAACGGATTCACTACAGCATGAAAAGAGCTATGTGGTAATGCTTCTGCTTCTTCCTGTTGCAGAGTTTTCTCAAAGCAATGTGATGCTTTTTCTTGTCAAGATATTTCTGCTTTCTGAAGCAACAAAGACAACCTTGTCATCCATCTTGTTTGACAACCCTGAAAGGGGCAGTTGCCATATTATTATCAGCAAGCTTTTCCCTATTCTTAGAGCAACTCCTTCACTTTCCTAGCCCCAGGAAGAAATAGGTGCCTGGATGAAAGTTATTCAGTTAAAGTTCAATGTATTACAAAGATATCAGGGCTACTGTCAAAAGGAAATGTCTAAGACTGTCCTAGCACCAGTAACTGCTCTGTTACCTACAGCTGGAGATCTGCCTAATGTCATAAATATTCACAGTCTCCACCACTCAGTAGAAGTATTTGCACTGAAGAGTCCTCATGAGCAAAATGGACAATGGAAAACTTCTGCCATCTCTAACTTAGGACATGTACCTTGTAATACTTTTGGTGGATTTTTTCATCCACATTTTGCTCACTTAGTCTTATTATCTGTAGCATTCCCAAATGGTAGTTGAATGGGAATCCAGGCAGAAGCTTTCACTTGATGGAGAAAGGTTGCACACCAGGTGGGCAAACATCATCTGTTGAATATAATTCACTTTTCCCCTACATTTTCTACCTTTCCATGACTGGATAAATGAAGTTTCAGTAGGATCACAGTTCAAATAACTCAGGGACTGACTCTGCTGTGTAACTAGAAGTGCCTCAACATTCAACCTCAAGTGTCAGAACAAGAATCCTGTTGGTTATGCAGCATTAACCTGTCCATCCAACAAGCAGCCACTGAGATCTAATAATTGACAGGAATTAGTCAAAGGTTTCCCTGGATGGCTGCACTAAAAGTTTGGTTTGCTCCTCACTAACCAACAGAAATATCCATTTTCAGAGGAGCTCCAGAATTTTTAAAGACAGTAGCATTGTTACCACTATCATGTCTTTCCATGAGCAGTTGGGTCACTTTAAAGTTGATGAGGAGACTCTCTTAATTAGCTGAAACTTCCTGTGCTGTGAACAAGCTCCACAGCTTACTCTCACACTTGGTGATGACAGCTGGAAACAGCCAAGGAAACTTAACAGTTTAAAGAAGAAAAAGGAACATAAATTCTGTCAGCTATTTCTCTGGTGACTATTTGTCCACAGAAGTCCAGGTACTCTTGCAACAGCAGAGAGAGTAAAGCACTATCCCAACCTTTTTCTAAATCTTTTTGCTAGAGCACATAATGCTCAAACCTAATTTTCTTATTAAAAAATTAGAGAAATATGAAAAAAGAATTGGGGGTGGTGGGGGTGGTGGTGGTGTCTGTAACAGAAATTACATTATTGCTTCTGCTAAATGTAGGATTTCCTTTGGTGGCAAAACAGAACTATTTGGAACTTGGGCTGATGCTAATAACTTCATAGATCAAGATAGAATTTAATTGATGGAACAGATGGAAGAGACAGATTCTGCTACATTAAAGAGTTATACTTAATGCAATGGAATAACTGTGACTTGAGTTTCAAATATTTTCCTAATTGTCTGGATCCTTTAACAGCGGCATGAATTCTATTGGGTATTTTCACTCACAATGATTTAGAAATATATATGATGATTTCTGAATTTCTTCTTAAAATAAAAAAGAATTAAAAAAATTATAAAAAGGAAGATTAAAAAGAAAAATAAGAAAAAAAAAGAAGAAGAAGAACAAAAGTCTTAAAGAGGGCTACTATTCATGGGACAGAGCACGGTGCATAATAAAGGTGATGATGATGATTCAGATACCAGGTCAACAAAGCATAGTTAAGCTCTCCCTGCCAGCTACAGAATATAAACATCTATTTAGAGGCTTGATGAAAATGAATGGCTTGCACAGGGTCTCAACACTCATGAAGAACACAGTGAACAAAGCAGACAGGCCTTCCAAAATTAAGGATAACTATAGATGATAACATTTTAACTTTGGATTCCTGTACACCCTTAACATTAATTACACGATTATTTACACACAAGAGCATGGTGAATTTGTTGGTAAACCAAGATTTCTCTTCAAGGCTGCCTCACCCTGAGGTTTTACTGAAAAATCCTCCCGTCTGTCAGCACACAATAAATGCTAATTGGATAATAATATGTCTCTTTAATTTCTATCGGTATAAGTAGAAAATGTTTGACCAGGTCTAACAAAGACAGACTGATAATTCACATAAAGTGGCTGGAGCAGGAATGAGGGAGTCAGGGAGGTGCTTTATATTGAAGAAGAATATAAATCTATCTAATTTGTAATGATACTGGTTTCAAGTTAAAAAAAAAAAAAAAGGCAACACACTTATTACAATTTCTTTCCCATTCCAGTGTTGTAAATCATAACATTGCTGGAATGTGTCCAGCAAATGGCAGCAAGTCTACTGAGGGGTTTGGAGCACAAGCCCTATGAGGAGAGGCTGAGGGAGCTGGGGTTGCTTAGCCTCGAGAAGAGGAGGCTCAGGGGAGACCTTATTGCTGTCTACAACTGCCTGAAGGGAGGGTAGTAGCCAGGTGGGGGTTGGTCTCTTCTCCCAGGCAACCCCCAACAGAACAAGAGGACACAGTCTCAAGGTTTAGGCTGGATGTTAGGAAGAAGTTCTTCTCAGAAAGTGATTGGCCATTGGAATGGGCTGCCCAGGGAGATGGTGGAGTCACCATCACTAGAGGTCTTTAAGAAGAGACTGGATGAGGTGCTTGGTGCCATGGTTCAATTCACAGAATCACAGAATCACCAAGTTTGGAAGAGACCTCAAAGATCATCAAGTCCAACCTGTCACCACAGACCTCATGACTAGAGAGTGTTGGGTGATAGGTTGGACTTGATGATCTCGAAGGTCTTTTCCAACCTGGTTAATTCTATTCTATTCTATTCTATTCTATTCTATTCTATTCTAAAATAAAGACTAGAAAATCAGTTCAGGCTGGATTGTACCTTCTGGAGAAACTGTGCATGTTTCAATGCCTAGGATGGCCTCCAAGAAACTCAAATGACTCAAATATCATTGCACCCATTTCCCCCAGCTCATCTTCTGTTCCCTGTACCATCACATTAGTGCAATTCACTGACCAGCCTATAAAGAATAGCGAAAACTTGTCCTTTCCCTGCATCATTGATTGTTTTCTTATCACATCTCATCTTGGACTTTGATTCTTATTAGAATCTAACAAGCAGGTTTCTGTAGTCTATGTTATTATATTACAACATTAGATCAGCCACAGTCTATCCTTATCTGTTTTGACATCTATATTATACACAACACAAATAAGTTGACATAAAATGCTCTAAAAGGGCAGGTTTAAAAGACTCTAGTCCTCCCTGACCGTATTTTAGAGGCACTAGATGTCTGAAAAGCACCTAACTTCTACTGATTTAATCTAGAGTTAGATGGCTATGTATTTAAAAATCCTGTTTGACATCTTTTGATTCTCTAGGAGCTCAAATGTCAAGAAAATCTACCCAGCACCCTTCAAGGTACCTCATGGACACTCAGAGTATGGCATTTCTGGTCAGTGTTAATTAGCATAGCACAATTATAGGTGTAAGCACTTTCTAATCACTTGATATGGAAAGTGTGAAGAAGCACTGTCATTCCCCTTAACATACATCCCCAGAAAGAATAGCTCTCAGTGGACAGAGGGTGTCTGTACCCAGTCAATTTCCACCCTATACTTAGCACAAGGTGACTCTAGACCCAGTAAAACCCATTTAGTTTCTCCCTTCTATACAAAAAAAGAGAGAGAAGCTACAAAATTACTCACTTAACAATACATTTGCTGTTAACTAGTACCAAATTACACAGAGAAAGGAAGAAGCAGAATAAACATCTCTCCAAACATTTTTCACAGAGCCTCAAAACATACCTCTGATCCCTTGTTACACCTCATCTTACTGAATCAGGATATTATCTTGTTTTTAATAAGCAAATGGCCATCCAAATCCTGCCCTAATAGTAATGGTAATTCAAAAGAAGAGATACCCTTCCCCCCCATGTTAACATTCATCTGTCCTTGACTATGCAGGTAAAGTTGTTTTATGGGCTGTCAATAGAGAATAAAGCAAAACCCTCTCCCTGCATGACTTCAAACAGAACACACACTCTGGGAAGCAGATTGGTGTAAATTGTGGTGTTTCCGTCATATATGGAATTCAATGGTCTTTTCATTTTTACTATAAATCTAAACTAGCTCAAGTCATTGTGTGGAAGCATCTCTGCTATGAAACAGTAGTTTGCATTAAAATTATATTACATTGTTTTGAAATGTCTGATGCAAAGGTTAAAATGATCTTTTTTTGCTGGACTTTTTTTTTCTGTAATGCTGCCCCACTGCAAAGCTTTGATATGAAAAAGCCTAGAACGATGTGAAATATTTCTGATATAAATTTTATTTTTATGTGAAACTATTCAAATGCTGCTGTACAACATGAACTACCTGAACCAAATCAAATCCTCAGGTCAATTCCTTCTTCCGAGTGCTCCTTAGATAACAAAGTCTTGTTCTGCGAATCTGTTCAATATATTAAAGTTGATTCACTCGGACAGTGTGTAAGATATAATACATTAATCTGGGCCATTTCAATTTCTGAGGCTGGGACTATAAAACTGGTGTGCTGCATATCTAATTTTTTTTGAGTACCTGATTTATGCATCCCTCTGATGCATAGTGTCAATGGTATGGTGGATGCGGCTGCTGCATTAACAACGGGCTGCATCAGCACTCAAATCTTATCTTGTTAAATCAGACAAATGTAGCTCAATGAAAAGGAAGGAATAAATGCCTAGGATGGTTGAAAGGAGTGAATTTTAATCCTGTTTGTTAGGGGACTTTCATGGTGGGGGCTGAATGACTGAGGCAGGAATGTCCACCAAGAGCTTATGGGACTATGAATTATTATATGCTTATACATACAACAACACATGCAGGATATACAGAGACACATTTTTTCATTTCATTTCTAAGAAGGCAGGTAAACATCCACATACTGAAATTTATCCACATACAAACACATACATTTCTAAAATTGGGGAAATAAATGCCTTTTAGGAAAAGTAGGTCTATATTTACAGAGCGTATATTTCTATCTCTTTCTGATTCAAGAACAACCGTAATTGCTTTTTTTGTGTATAATTTATCATTTTATGCAGTGAAACAGAAGTTGTCACATGGACTAAGTATTCAGAAATAGATTAGATTTTCAGAGTAATTATATATGTTTATATGATTTTGTGGATAGATGGAGTAAGGCTGTCGCTCTATACACAGTCAATATTAATTCTCAAGGAAAGAAAACGTTCCTGTGTTTGCACAATCAACGAGACCTTTAGAAATAAGCTTTCTGCCAGACAAGGAAAAGTTTCAATAGCACACACTTCGCAGACTCAGCCTAGGTATTTACAATAAATGGAAGGTATTGTTGGAATTAATTCTTAGGGAAGACCCTGAATCACTGATCCTTCATTTGAATTCCCTTCTCTAATAAATTCTTTCATTTTATCTGCAATCCATAAGCTGATAAAGAACCTTTGTTTGTTTATTCAAAGAAAAAAGAAAGTATTTGGGAGGAGGGAATGATCACAAAGCTGATGTATAAGGCTATAACCACTGCAGCACCACCAGTGTAAAGATGAACTAGCAAGCATGAAGTCAAGTTATATCTGCAATTATTTAATTGGCTCAAAGGTGAACTTTCATGCTAAATAAGAGATGGGAAATACATCATTTAAGCATGCACCAGCTTGGGTCTTTTGCCTGCTTTTCTCTCCACAATGACTAATTATAACAGGACAACATTTTTGAAAATAGCAGATGCCATCTCCTCCCCCATGTACTGAATGACAAGGTCACAGTCCTCCATTTCTAACATCACTACTGCTTGTTGGGAGAATTGTTGTGATGTCACAAACAGTGTTAATGTATGTAGTGATGTAGTATTAATAAGGAGGAGAGTTAGAAAGAGCCTGTTGTGCACATGTACTGTAGCACCTCTCCTATCTGAAAAAGACCTAAACCCAAATCTTGGAAAAGGAGAGCTATCTGAATGTCATGCTTCTATTTACCTTTTGACTGAACATGAAAGACCATTTCTAAATTCGTGAAACATCAACATTTTAGAGCTCCTATCTTGAGTTAACCCAGCTTTCAAAAAAACACACACCTCAAAACCCCAAAACCTTGAGGAGAAGCAGTGACAGCGCAATTAATTACAGAAATGTTTATCCAATTACCTAGGAGAGGTTGGAAGATGCAGCCCAAATACGTGGAGGCTAAGGCAGGAGAATATGAATAAGGGCTATGTGCTCACTTTGTCTACATGCTACAATGGCTTTCCTATACAGCATGCATATTTTAACATACGTGCTGATCAATTCAAAGCCATGTTCTTGTTTAGGGAACAAAGGGGGGAAATCCACATTTAAGCCAAAATTCCAAATCTGGGGAAAAAGAGAAAAAAAACAAAAGTTAATGGCTCTGACTGCTTTGGACCAACTGTGTTGTAAACAGGGAGGTTCTGCTTCATTAGTTTGGTGATCACTCTACAGCCTGGAAAGCCAGAAAACTTTTTCAGGGTGAGAATGGAAATGGCTCTTTGTGTGTACGTTTTGGTGATAGTATGTTGCAGTACTGTGCTACAGAACAACAACAGTCCACGGATGATATGCCTGAAGTATTGGTGGTAGCTACCATCCCCAACAACTCTTGCTTTCAGCTGAGATCCTTATTCAGGAAGAGTGGTGGGGAGACAAACAAAATGGCCAAACCTTGGGGAAAATACAGATAAAATGAGCAAATCAAGATAATTGTGCTAATTATCATAATGAAGGAAAGGTTTTGTGTTTGCATGAAGGCTTCCCCTCCCCCATTACGTGCATGATGCTGATGATGCATTCAGGGCAAATGAGTTCCAGGCCTCGCTAGATGCTTGAATTTCTGTCAAAGTGGCTCCATTACATATGTCTCCCCGAGGGTCAGACTGCATTAGCTGACTTCTTTATTCCATACATGATGAACTAAGCAGTCGGCAGAGCATGTTCCAAAAAAATGCCTTCATAATCAGCATTTTCAGTGTCCCCAACGCTCAGTTTAAAGCAGCATGGGGTTTGGGGGCAGTGTTTTGGGCTGGTGCTTTGGGTTTTGTTTGTTTGCTTGGGTTTTTTGGTTGGGTGGATTTTGGTGGTGTCAGCGGTTTACTGGTTGGTTGGGTTGGGTTTTTATTGTTGGGGTTTTGTTGGCTTGTTTTGTGGTTGATTTTTGGTTGGTTTGGGGTTTGTTGTTCTTGGGGTTTTTTTTTTGTTATGTAGTAGAAAAAAAAACCTACACAAAATGTTTTTAAGGTCACGGAAGAGTGACCTCATTGGCTGGGCTAATTTGATTGTGCCAGAACAATAGCACTGTACTCCTCTGCCAGCGAAGTGCATGCTAATTGTGTGATTTGCCCTTGATAAGACCTTGGTGGGTCATTCAGCAGTTGTGATCTGTCACTGACTTCTAATCATGTATTATCGTCTGGGTGAGTCAGAATGGTACCCTAAGCTTTCTGTCTTTACAGCAATGTGGCACTCTAATTACCTTATGCCAAGTGGATATGCAGAGACTGAATTAAGTGATCACTGTGATTGCCTTCAAAATCTTCTCTTTATCCTTTGTGTTGCTTCTCCGCAATTTACATTTTAAGATGCTGAGAAGCTTTTGGTAAGACTGAAAATGCTACTCAAAAAAATAATGATTTGTTAATTTTAAATACATAACACTACATTTAAGTCATAGCCGTTCCTAACAGTATTTAAATGCTGCTAAACAATAAACCTTAATAAGAATCTTTCCACAAACTGGTTAGAAATTATAAGACATCCTTTGCCAGTTAATCTGCAACTAAAAAACCAAACAATACAACCAACAAAAGGAAAGAAGCCTAATCTCTTCCTAAAGTTTTAACAATCTGCAATTTCTATTTAATAAGCAAAATTAATTACAGAGTGCTTTCCCACATTTCTGTCTGGGAAATGCACATGCCAAAATAGGAAATATAAATAGATCAAATGTAGAGCTTGAAAAGCTTCACTTCTGAGTTCACTATGTTCATTAATAACAGCAGAGATAGGTCAATCCTGTAAAGTCTTACAAATTTGGGAGGAAATTTATTTCTCACCTATTGCCATCATTTAGTGGCACTTTAAGGGATCTGTATTAGGTTAGCTGTGAAAATGTTCCTTCTTTTACCCAGCACTTTAAAAATCAGTTTGAGCTGCACTGCACTTCTCTATTGTTGCATAGCAACTCTCGAAAACTACAAAGCAATCTGCTATGGTAAACCAGTTGTATTAACATCTGTATTTGCCTAAAGAATGATCTAATGCCTTTTGCAAGGAAAATGTGGTGATATGTGTCTAGGTTAAATAAAAAAAGTAATAATTTATACATTTTGATAAGACACATTTGTCTGAATCATCCTCAAAAATATGAACTCTGAAGTGCTACTTGAAAGTTGTCATAAAACAGACAAAAAATCCTCACAACGTTAAATTTATTGTACCACTAACAGAAAATAAGGATTTTCAAAGCTTTTGTCTATTGTATGTCAATATTGCAGTATAATTTTATATATAGAGAGAGAGAAACAAACTGCTCCCCCCCCCCCCCCAAAAAAAAAAAAAGTCAATAAAACCCATAAAGGACAATTGACAAAAAATTGCAAGCCTTATTTTCCTTGAATCACATGGTTCCCAAGCAGCATTATTTGCTGAAACCTTGGTTTGTTTGGGGATGGAGGGGGGACAGAATGAGAGAGAGAAAAAAAAAGAAGAGAGAAGCAGAGTGCCTAGAAATAAGCTGCATTCCCTGGGTGGCAAAACAAAAGAGCACAAGGGGGGGGGGGGGGGGGGGGAGAAGGGGGGGGGGAGGGGGAAGGAAGAAAAAAAAAAAAGGCAAAAAAAAAAGGCTGTAGAAAGTTGACACAGTCAAGAATAATGGCTAAATCTATCAAGTTTGATCAGGTCTGCTATAATGAAGTGGAGCTTCATATTCCAAGCAGGGACAATGAAGACAGAAGTCAGGCTCTAGAAATGTGCTGCTCACTTTGTGCTTGGAATATGCAGCAGCCAGCAGGGAGCCAGAAGATAATTACACAGTATTTGTGTGGTTCCAGGAAGCTTCCTGCGCAGGTTGAATGCCCGCGCTATATTAAAAGGCAGCACAGTGAAATGTTTTTAATGAATATTTTTGTCAGAGAAAGAGAAGGCATTTGAATGATTTTAGTGTATGCAGGGAACAAGAGGTGGAACATCACTGTCAAAATACAGGTACCTTTATTTATATTTACTCCATTATTTACAGTTTGAAGAGCTTAATGCCCTTTCAATAATACAAATCGCTACACTAGGTTAATGTTATTTAGGGCTAATTGCACATACAGTCCCCTAACTATTGTTCGCTGTTAGTATGTTTCACTGAAATCCTACATCAAACTGTCTTGAAACTACTTTTATTTTTATTTCCAGTAGGAGCTGAAATGTTTAGACACGTTTAATCAGAAAACTCAAAGAAGAAGTAACACAGATGTTGATACTTACTATTCAGTAGCCCTTGGCAGTGATAGATCTAAAACACAGGAATACATTATTTCAGCACTCTGTAATTCTCACCTAACAGATGTGAATAATCCACTGAATTAAAACCCCCAGACATGATACTCATAAATGCTTGTTTTGCAGTGCAAACAACCGTATTGATCGAAACGTAGACTTTGGTAAAACTGTTAATTTGAAAGGCTTTTTGCTGGTCCAGATTTCACTGTCGTCTACACCTAAGCAAGCCCCTGTTTTGCTGCTTAAAACTGAATCATTTCTGCTATGCTTGGACTGAGACAATTTGTTGTTATGTGCTGCTGAATATCATTGTGCCCGATTAAATAAGGCAGCGCAAGAAATACAGGTACCTCCACTCACTACCTGCTTTACATCAGTACCTGCAAGTCACGTGCATTTGGGGGGATTTAAATTGGAATTTTTCAACAAATACCATGGTCAGATTTACAATCAAGCTGGGAGTCAATAGGCAGAGACAACTTGGCTCAGAAAGGAGGACTCCTGCCTGCTGCCCTGGGCTACACAGACTTCTTTGCCTGCACTGCCCCAAGCTCCTTCCCACCCAAAATGTATGCCTGTATATAGTTTACTGATTGCCAAATACTGAACACAAGAGGGTTTTTTTGCTCTCTCCAGAGATTTTCTTAGGCATGTATTTAAATAACAATATTATTTGCACCACCACCACCCCCCCACCACCCCCAAAAAAAAAACCCAAAAGAGTCTGGAGTACTTGGAAGCAAGTCAAGTAATACATTCAAATGAATCACTTCTTCGGTGATGACACTTCAAGTAACCCACTACAGCAGAAGACACAAAGAATTCCTAATCATCATCATGAGAGGAGAGAAATTTCACCCTTCTACTTTTTAAACTGTCTTTAGAAAAAAAGAAGCATAAGCAGTTGTGATAATGGTCCTGACAAAACAACAGTAATATAGGATGATGTTCCACATAAATTAGGTTATTGAAGAAAACAATCTCACAGGCCATATCATCAAAGAAGTGTCTGATTTTTTTAGAGGGTGCTAGAAAATTTTGGAGTAATTCTGCTATTGCAACTGATTTTAAAACTTGAAGTATCTATGAAGCAAGGTTGAAGTGTCCCATGTAACATAACAGAATAAGTATGGCCATAAATCAATCCCCAGCGTAACTCCAATTGTTTCCTATTTTGCTGCTGGGTTCAAATGCATCTCTGACTTGTATTTTTTTTTCTTTAATTTTTAAAATAAACTTAAATCCAAATTGTGAAAACTTTTACTCAGCAATTACTTTCAGGTTCCCTTCTTGAATATTTTTGTTTGTTTTTCAAGAGATCCAAACTAAACTTCCTGGAATCACTAAGCACTTCAGCAATGCTACCTAGCCCCTGTCACCTACAGGGGCAGATTCTTCACCTTTAAACTGGGGATTACCATAGGCAGGAACAACTCCTGATGCAAAAGGGATTAAAAGAGTTTCACACATGTAGCCCCTCCCTGTTTTTTCATTTGCATTCCTATTTTAGCCACACACAGTGGTACATTTGCTGAAATGATCAAAGGACTAAGCTGGAAATATCTCTCTCAGAACTCTCAGTGCTGTATTTTACCACAGAACTGAATGGGACTTCTACACACTCTTTGTCCATGGCAGGTCTAATTCACAAGGAAATCTTTCAATTACCAGATGGAGAGGTAAACAGCTGTCACATTTGGAGCCCAAGTGAACATTATAACCTACACTCCACATCCCTAAGCAAAAAATCCAGAACTTACTCTGCTGAAAAGGAGGCACTGGGAGCTAAGTGATAGTTTCCATTTTATTTCTGGCAAGTTCTTAAATTTTTTCCAGCTCCAAAGGCTCAAGCTCAAGTCCATCTCTTAAATCAAGGGGAAGATAATAATTACTCCTTTGGACCTCTGGCTGTTTGAAATTGCCTTTTGTGATTAGAGCAAATAGTTGCAACTAATCAACCATAACCACTCATGTTTGCTCAAACAGTTCATTCTACCAAACACATTTTTAACTAAAATATCTAACTACAGCTTATAGCATACTTAGCAAGAACTGAGCTTTCATACACCCACCACAGTACTTGGAGCCTGTGTTCTGTGTATGCAGTTCAGTTTTACATTGTTGTTATTAATAAGCTGAGAGAACAATAAACTCACTGGGTCAGTCTTGTTTTCGCTACGCTTGTCCGTTTAATTCCATGTAAACCAGTGCATTACACCAGATTTACAGGAGTGAGTGACAACAGGATTCACTCGGGGTGAAGGAATCCACTTGGGTTTGCACAAGTTTAAGCAACAGCAGAATTTAGCTTCTAAAACAGAAAATAAATTTTAATGCCCTCATTGTTCTACACAGCCTTTCCTTATGGCAACCATATAACTGGCTAATGTGGACAAAGTCTCTTCTTGCATCTGCATATTGAACAGTTATTTTGCCAATATTTATATGTCCATATCCCTCAACAGAAGCAGAGCTGGGGTTATCAACTATAGCTGTTAGTCCCATTGCATGAGATGAGCTTTGTATCAGAGGAAAAAAGGCTACTCTCCATCTCACATGCTTTATTTTATTCAACCAGCTCTTTTTCACATTGTTATATCCAGTGAATATAGCACGGTTGGATTCAGAAGAGAACCTTAAGCGTTATCATAGTGCTTAGAAGCAATGGCTTCACACCATATAATCTATCAAAGGTGTCAGATTTACAAAATGCAGATTTTCTGTCACATTTGGGCACTGTAAGCACCGTATCTTTTCACTAAGGTGCTGACTGCTGTTTTAATGAGGCCCTTTGGTGGCTGTAAAAAACTGAAAGGAGAGGATTATAGGGGTTACCCTAGGTATTGTCTATTTGTCTTACAAATTTCACACTAACTACCAATTACATCGCCATAAACCTTTTGGCTACTTCAAGCTATATGCCATATAATACATAAAAAATACGATATGTTAACCTCTTCCATATTATACGAGTAACTACAGCCACTGATGCAAGTAACATATCTAATGAAGCCAATAATGAGCCTCTTTAAAAGTAGGCTTGTTATAGGAATAATATTAGAGCAGTTCAGTTAAAGGCTAAGGTCCATTATGGCATGCTTCCTATGTTCTCTGGTCCTGGGTCTGCAAAGATGCTGACACACTAATTCAGGCTCAAGAAGGGCATTAATCTCACAACCTTCTATGTGTCATGCTTAATGGGACATCCTGCCTAGGTGAAATGAACCTGATGTATTCAGGTAAACATAATTTAATAAGGAGGTAAAAAAAAAAAGAAAGAATGAACTGGAGTTTAACATAATGACAAAGAGAATATTTACTGTTTCATTCCAGTGGAGAGGACTGTTAACTTGTGACTGAGAACTAAGCAATGTACAAAAAGAAAAGGCAAATCATGCAGAATATGTTTTAAAAGCTGCTGCTGAAATATTAGTGCATTTAAAGGAATATGTTAATTTGGAGGAGGAAGAGATTCACTAATGTGAGGCTTAGAGCATTTGAGTGTAAAATAGAGATCTGAAGCTATATAGTATGATATTTAAAAGGCAAGCATGAATGTCAGTGAGTAGCTGTATATCCTCTTTTGGCTGTCATCAATCATAAGTCTAATAAGCCACCTAAAATTGTGTCATGAGATACAAAACAGTACCAACCACAGCAGTTAAAGAAGCAGATGCCCCGCTTGGAGGCTGGGTGGTGAATGCAGGACCCCATCGCTCAATCTCCCAAAAGCATGAAGCTCTGTAAGGAAAACACACCTGCACACAGTATAATATGGACCTGCTGTTGTGCTGCTGAATGGAAGGATGTTTATGGCCACTCTTTAACTCAGCAAGAGATACAAGTGAAAAAAAACAAGCCACCTACCTAGAAAAAAAATAAAATAAAATAATCTGGATTTCTAAAGTGAAGTCAAGCACCTCAGGAAAACAAATCATTAAGATGGACCCTTTTCCCCACTATGAGCAGATCTTTATATCCCCAGAATTCACCCAAAGCTAAAAGGTTGAGCTACCCTTTTCTGAGCTGTGTGAGCAAACAGGATGAAGTTAGCAGATGCTGAAATGGAATAAAACTATTATGGATGCTACTTGGTGACTGGAGTGAAGAGAGGGCCTTTGAGAAACCACACCACTGCAGAGCAGTGCTGTCATGCTTGATCTCTGTGTGTGTTTTTACTGAACCTTTTCATTCCTGTACAGCTCAAGCATTACAAGCTCAGGGGAAAAGCAAGGGATGTTCAGTGGTGGTTGCTGGATTTCCTTCTTGCATCACTAGGACAACAGTTTAAAAAAAAAAAATAAAAAGGAGGGGGGAGAGAGAGAGAAAATAAGGTAAATGTAAAGGTGTTGTCTTTGTGGAACAGTTGTGTCATGTTCCAGAAAGGGGACCAAATCCACCTTTCTTCCAACAGGTTTTTTGCTTTGCTATGCCCCCATCTGCATCTGGTAAGTGGGGCCCAATTGCACCGTTTTGCATCACTGAGGAGAAATCCAACCTTACCTTTTCACTAGCCAAAAAAAAGGGGTATGAACTGAGCACGCTAAGACATTAATCTTGTTAGCCCATACTCCAGACAGGCCTCTTCTGTCCCACTGTCTCCCAATACACCTTTTGACCATAAACATCTGGGTATTTTATCTAGGCTGATTTTTGTAAGCAGTTTACTCTAAGCCACTAATACATGCTATTGCAATGGGGCTCAATGGTGCCTATTAGGTGCTGGTCACGCTGAGCGAGGGTGTGGGTTGTGAAGACGTATAGCACCACAGGGAGCTATAGGAGACACTCTGCTGCTGCAAGGCAGAAAGCCTCCCGGAGCTCTCAGGTGCACAGAGTGCACTCGCTATTAAATTATTTCACAGGGAGAGGCCTATTAACTATGAAAGCTGATCCTGCTCTTAAAGACTAGTGCAAAGGGACCATAACCCTCTTTGAAGGGAGATGACATGTCCAGAGGAATCAGTCCCAGGGCTCCCAAGTGGCCCAGGACTATGGCAATAATAGGTATTTATGTGAAGTACATTTGATGGGCAGTTTCTCATTGTGAAGAAACCTGCTTCTGCCAAAGGCTGGCCCAAAGAAATCAATAGTTTAGAAGTTTAGCAAAAAACTGCCCAGATGCACCAGGCAGCTTTTAAGAGATTTGGGAACATAGCCTAGTGAGAAATTTGCCCTGAGAACACCACTCAGACCTGCCCTCCTGGGAAGTAAACAGATTTAACACCATCTTGACTTCCTGACTTGTGAATGGTGGAATAAGCCCCAGATCCACATTCTTATTCTCCTTTAGTTTTTAAATTTCAGATATTCATTTGGGTGACAGTTCTGGGTACATTAAAACAGATAAAATAGTTTGGGCAACAAAGTAAACCACAATGAAACATCTGCAGCAATGGCCCACTCCTGGCTCCTGCAAGGCAAGTTTTTTCAAGTAAATCCTGATGGGGTTTTGTTTTTTTAAAAACAAAGAAGGGTACATTTCCAGGAAAACAACAACAACAAAACAAACAACTGATAACAAACAAACGACCCCCAAAAAACCCCAACCAAAACCAACACACCAAAAAATCCCAAACCAAAACCAACCAAACAAAAAAGACCCAAACAAAACCCCCTAGCTGAATTCAAACTAAACCAAAAGTCAACAACAAGAAGAAACACAGAGCATTTTCAGGTGTGGGTAACTATGCTCATGACTTTTCATACCTGAGTTTTGGTGTATATTGCCATTACAATCCTACCAGAAATGTACACAACCATCACAGACTACATGAACCCATGATAAACGGAGCAGACATGTTATATTCCCACGTTTTAAGCTGCTGTTGGGGTTATTCTGCTCTCCAAATATGATAAATCAGAAAATACTCTGTTAAACTAGTTAGGGCCTGCTTTGCAGCAAAACTATGCTCCATCTGTAATAAGAACACAGGAAGCAACTCCAGCAATGTCACAGAAACAGAGACTTCCCTACTTCACAAACTTCCTTACATGACCTAACAAACATCAAGTATTGACACCAAAGCCCCATCTCTCATGAGCTTTCTTAGTACAATTAGCCAAGCTGGTTAAAGTCTTTAGGTCAGCAGGTAAAACTAGAAGTGCTTTTTCAAAGTCCTGTTCAGTTCCACAGCTCAACCAAGAGGATCAGATGAACTTGCCAATGAGGACATCAAAGGTCAGAGGCTCATAATAGACTTAACAATAGTTTCCTGAGCAATGCACACACAGAAGTGTCAACAGGTTTGGAAAAGTTGCATAGTGCTGGTCTACTCTGCAAGGATTCATGTGATTTTCCTCAAAATACATAAAATAAAAAGAAGGAAAATAAATAAATAAATAAATAAACATGTGATCTTCCAGCCGAGAGGCTGGCAGGTCTGAAACCGGGTGGATAGTGTTGCACATCAGAAGACCTACAATTACATGAACCACATTGAGCTGCTAAAGTTTAATACATGAAATAGTAGAAGGGAAAATAATTTTCCAACTTCACTAGAAGTGACAGTACAGAAATACACATGCTCCCTAGACTGGCATCAGGTTAACATGCCTGTATTTTTTAGGTCTGTTTTTCATGTTGGTTTTTTTTTGGCTGCTGTTTCATAGAGAAGCTAGACATTGAAGATTTGAGCTCACTATAGAGTGACTGCCCTGAGTTAAGGAAGCTCAGTGCCACCTTTCCCTGGGGATGTATCAGCCCCACTGAACACAAAACTGCAGCATGAATTTGGAAAACAGGTACACAGCTTAACACCTGAACATGCAGGCCAGGGATTGTAAGCAGTTAATTGCTTTCTCATTTGAAGGCATATCCATGTCTTTGCACCATCTCTGATGTACATCAAATTCCCTCATCCTAACACACCATTCATGGCTAGCTTTTGTATCACCCCAAAGCACTGGCTGGTTTGCCAGCCAGAAAGTCCACGTTTAACACAAAAGCTCCCCCATAACTTTGAGAGGAAGAAGAAGAGTCAACAATGTCCCTAGTGTTTGGATTCAATGTTGTTGAATGCATTATCTACACAACAGTTTTGCAGTAATAGATATTTTTTCCAGTCTCCCTCCTGATGTTCACTGCTGCTCCTCCTGCTCTTTCCACCACCACCACCCCAAATGGGAACTGTGTTCTAGCCTATATAAAATTGTCAGTGCAGAGCCAGATTAGACAAAAACCCGTCACCTTATGCACCTGAATTAATATCTTGGTTATGTACTCTGTTAAGTCTTTACTATAGATCAGCATAACTGTGCTAGACAGGCAGCTCTTTAGAGCTAACATTTTAAAAATATGCCAAAGCCAACGTCCCTGTGAGAGTTACACAGATTGAGAACCAAACCAAAACCATGAAGAGATTCTTTTATTTCCTCCTGCAGCTTTCCTCAGTACCACTGGAAGTATAACACGGTAAAAAAGTTGGCAGGAATAAACACTTCTGTGGAGTTCCTAAAGCTGCAATTAATGTTAATGAAGCTCTACCCCATACAGCAAGGAGATATAGTATAATAAATTGGATAAGTAAGAAAAATGATCAGACATCATGCTCTTCCAGTATAGTACATCAGGGTACTGTCACTGCAAAGCTATCTTTATTTTAACCCATTAAATAAAACTATGTAAATCTGCAAGAAGGTGTTTCTTGTTGTGCGAGTATTGAAAGTTGTAATGCAAACAGCCTAATTTTAGCATCCATGTAGAGTGTGAAGTAAATTTACTGATCACTGATGCATTGAGCACAGGGAGGACACAATCAGCAGGAGCTTCCAGCAAGATTATCCTATTAAAGCAGGAAGACTTCATGCGGCGGCTGAGGAAGTAGTTGAAAACAGGTGATGGAAGTGGGGGTTTGCCGAGTAGGCACAGGCCCACTGTACATGTTAAGTTGTTGTTTTCTGCTCAGCTAAGCAGCAGAGAATTGATATGTTAGCAATGAAGTGCAATGACAATTAAATTGTAACTGACCTACATGTTACCATCATTATGCTTTCTCTTTTTTACTGCTTTCCCTCTTATTTAATCACACAGTATGGGGTTTTTATTAGGCTGTAATGTTAAAATCTTCATCCATTTAGCCATAAATGTTTGACTGGATATCTATCAGGCTTCCTTGCACTATACAAACAAAACCATTTTGCTGAATCATTGTTGACTTGTTTGTGGCCTAATTTAATGAGTGTAATAACTTACATTACTATCCAGTTAACATTTAGGAGCCCAGAAAAGACCTGCCAGCATGCAGCAGGCTACTGTAGATGTTTTCTATTCATATTACTCCTCTTTGCAGTAAATTTTACACAATATATGCACTTTTTGCAATGCTGGCTTTGCTTCTACTCAGCCCAGGTTGAATACTTCATAGGTGGGCTGAAATGTCAAAAACCAAGGGCCTCAACATTTCGATGCAGTTTCAGCTTTCTAAGTATGGGGAAACTGCCTATGAAGCCATCAAAATATCAAGACCGAGAAGCTTCCTCATATATTCATTACATCATGCTCCTGCCAGCAGTTGGATTACTGAGGAAGAAAATGCCAAAATGATTACTAATACTTAAGATTGCTTAGTTAAATACAAAAGTACACAAAATTAAACCTGCTTTGCCAGACTTTAGTTTGGATTAAGTAAAACTCGCTGCTTTACAGGATCAAGGGCAAACTCAGGTGTCTGGGCCTGGGCCTACATAATGAAGAGCAACCTACAGGTGCACAGACCAGCTATGGGATGCTATGAAGCCATTGAACAGTAGCAGTTTTGAGGCATCTTCACTTTAATCTAGTCTCTTGGAAAAAAAATCCTTCCTGTCACTCCCTGCACTTCAAGCATTTGTCTAGCATCTGGCAGTCCTGCTGATCAATTAACTACCAAAATGAAGCTTTCACATTCTTGCACTAATTTAACACACACTTTGGAAGACAGAGGCATTTTCCTGCTTGCAAGGCCAGAACTCAAACACCAATATGTACAGAAGGGGACAGTCTGGGAACTGTTGAAGTTAAAATTCTCCATTTCCCACAGAAAAGAAAGATAATTAATTTCAGCATACCAAGGGGATATTACATGTTTGTATTATATCACAAACATCCTTCATTGATGGCAGTGAATCAAGCTGTAGCATGGAATCACTACAAAATTGCTACCATAAAAGTCACACTGTACTAGGTGAACCTAAAAGAATAGAAGAGTTTCAGTTATCCCCAAGACACATTCAAACCAACTGTCGTCCTTTTGTCCACAGGACAACAAACCGCAGGACACATTGCAACAGACATGTCTGTTTGACTGCCCAAGCTGCGTATGCTGACAAGTATTTGTGGGACATTTTGTCCATGGCTGTTGTGACCATGAAAATAATTGTTTGCTATTTTGGTACATGCTTTAGTAAATACAACAATGAAATGCATTAGCAACAGTTATCAAATCAGTGTGTATTACCTTTGCCATCGTTAGGCATTGTGTATGGAAAGGAAGCCTTATGAGGACACAAGGCATGGCCATTTAGCAATGATACACTCATGATGGTGTTGAAAACAAGGGTTCCCAAGTTCTTTTTTAATCACCTATATCCCTTGTGGCCAAAAAAAAAACCCAAACAAACAAACAAGCACACACATCTTTTACAATATTAGCTTGCATAGGGTACTCATCATTGGGTAGAGACAAAGTGATGGCATGTTTAGGTCCAACATGAGAAAGAAGCAGCTGTTTTCAGAGGCAAAGGCATTTTGGGGGCATGTTAATTGCTCATAACCCATGTTTAGTTTAGGATCATTATTTTGTTTACTTCAGCTCTTCTTTTAGTTTTAGATCCTGACCTGCTTGTGCCATGCCAATCTAGAGTTTCATGAAAAGCACACCCTGAGGTAGCCCCCAAAATAAATAAATAACATTGCCATGCTTTTAAGGTCAGTTTTGTTATCACCTCACTGTAAAGTTTAGTACCAGGGGAGGTAAAGATAATAAGCTACAATCTGGTTGGGAACATCATTTGATTCGCGCAGCATACACTGAGGTGAGCAGAAAACTAAGACAGGCTACTTTGACAACAGAAAGCATTCACAGGTGCATAAGTTCCTTCAGCACCATTCTGCAGCAACTGCAGGAATATTTATCCACTGTACATACCAATGCTGTGAAAGGCTCAGACTTGGCAAAGTCTGTAATAGTCCTTATGGGCTTGATGCTTGACTTTGCAATTTTAAATCTATATTAACCACGAACACTCACTTCAGCACATGACACACTGCATGTGTGAATGTGCTTGAAGCTGAAATAGCCGTAACTCCACACAGTGCATTTCAGTTCACAGATGCTTCAAGCCACCATTGACCAACCACTCAATGAAAGGATTGAACACGAGGATTTTAAGTACATTTTGGGAGGATACTTTCTGTTACAGTCATGAAACTCTTTATATGGGGATGACATGGTATTACTCTATTAGTGAGCTATATAATGCATGTTGGCTAAGATCTTGCAGCAGAATCATCCTTCCAGCTTCAGAACTGATAGTGAAGTTGTATAGAACTAAACAAAGCAGAAAAAACTCAGACATACTTATGAGGGATGCTGAACCACCAAAAAGCTGGTCTGATACTACCAGATACAATGACTACATGCAGATCATTTACTTTTTCTTTCTATTTGTGAAAAATTGAGATCTCTTTCTGTACACAATGTTATGAACACATGCAGCATAATACTGTTTCCAAGTGTGGCACTACTTCCTAACTCTGGCTACTTCATTAGGAGGGTACAGATACACACACAATTTTGTCAGCACCAATAGTGAGTGCAAAGGCTGCTCCTCCTAGTTTAGGAGGCTTTCTGAAAAGCATAAACACATAAGAATAAGATACTAGTACAGCAGAGGCTTGTAGGGCATGAGTTAAAGATGGATGTCAAGGTAGACAATGCAGAAAACTTGAATTCTGCTGAACTCTGACCGTTGGGGCTTTTTCCACTCAACACTTGCTATATTTAAGTGAGAATCTAATACTGAACCTTGCTTCCACACTTAGCATCTTCTGTTAAACTCAGCAGAGCCCTTCCCACATTATACCCTAAGAGCCTAAAGTTCAAGTTATTTAAAATGTATGTCATTATCAAATAAAAAACAATCAATACAATATTTCCACTTGTTTCTCTGGAAGTTATGAATGATACATAAATGCCTTGAATGCAGTGATTTTACAATGAGGTTAACAAAGATATGTACCAAAAAAATTCTATCACAACCCGAACTGCTCCAAATTTGATTTGAAGCATTCATAAGTTTCCTAAACTTTTAGTTGGAAGTTTGTTGTCAGGTTTTTTTTTAACTGAAAAAGGTCAAAATACTTTGGTTTTGTGTGTTTATTGTAATGAAATATTTCAATTTTATTTCTGAAGCAAGTTCAAACTAAACCATAAGAAAAAGGAACACACTGAGGAATAAAACATTTAAGGTGTTCTCAAATACATTTCTAATTGTCTTTTCATTGAGCTATTAAAAAGGAAAGAATTTGTAGACCAATCTCATAGAAGTAATTTATTTAGCCAGAATCCTAAAAATTATCTCTAGGACCACATGCAAAACATATTGACAGATCATGCTGTAAGGTGCCAACCAAACAATTTCTCTTCCTTTCTCTACATGCCCCTCTTTAATTTTTAAAGGGTTTTTTATTACCTGGTTCAGAAAAACCCTTTCCTTTCCCTCAAAGAGTGTGTTCAAATGACACCTCTCTCTCAGGGTTTGTTTCACCAGCATGACAACATTAAACAGCATCTCTGCTTAACTATTTTAAGGCCCCCATCACTGTCAGTTACACAGTGATGGGAAGATTATTTTGAGTCTGAAATAGCCAAATAGCTGTGAAATCACATATATAAATGATCCAGGTTTAGAGACAAGTATCGGCATTCTGTAAAAAGACTTTCTTCCCTTCGCTCAATCTGTTGTGCCAGAGAGTTCAAAATCAGAGGCCACTAGAGTCATGCTGCATACATGAAACATCTCTAAAAAAAAATAAAATAAAGTTTTAAAAAAATCACAAAAATATAGTAATCCCATCCTCATTTCTCCATGTTTAATCTAGGGCAAATGATCATGTGTGATTTTGCCATTTTGCAAATATATTATCTGAATGTCTATATTTTTGCAACTACAACAAACTTCCAGTAAAATGTCTTTAAAATTCAAATACAAAATAGCAAATATATGATGGTTACTTATATAAATAGTCAATATTGGATGACTGCTGCCTAATTATTCTTACCATAAAGCAAAGAGTGTTGGTGGGTTGTTGGTTTTGTTTTGTTTTTTAAAGTCAGTAGCATGAAATGCACTCTGTTTTTGTTGACAAAATAACGTAGGTCTATGAAAGTCATGTAACAAATCAGGCAGGAAAGTGTTTTGAAAGATACCTGCATTAAATATCTAGGTTATGTTTTCAAAAAGTTGAAACATCTCAGTAATAAGGAAATGTGCTAATCATCAAAGAACAAATATCTAAGTTTGCAGAATTTCACAACCTGTCTTTGGCATGACTTGCAGAGCCACATGGTGTGTGCTGTTATCCATTCAAAACAAAACTACTAATCATGGCTCACATAATGCTGTACTCTTCACAAGTTACCATTATGTTTTCTAGTAAGGTGGTCCCCCCAGAATGCACCTTTTGCTGGTCATCCCTCACAGCCCAGAGCATGCTATCCAGGCCAGTTAATTACCCAATCCTCCATTTTGAATGTATTGCACTTCTGGTACTATCAACCTAGCGCAGAAGAGTTTTTATTCTCATACTCCAGTTTAAATGACCTAAGCTCCTTCAAAACATCTTTTACTTTACTGGGACAAGGCAGGTTTTGAATTAACTCTTCAGTTCTCCTGTCAGCAGAGATAAACCCTCCATACAAAATCTATCCATGCAGTGTGTCGGAATGAACATATTTCATTCCCAAAGCATTCTTCCATTCCTTTGGTGAAACTTCTTCCCCAGCTCTACAAATTTACTTCAATTATCTAATTAGTTTGGCTGGAATTCACAAAGTATTACATTGTTAGTTGTTACTTAACATTCCTTATAAATTGCATTTATTAATTTCAGGAAGGAGACTTGCTATTGCTACAGTAATTTAAATTACTACCACATGGCTACAGGCTGCCACTAAATGATACTTTGGGGCAGTTCTTTAAGGATCTTTAAATGACACCAGAGACAAGCTAACCAAACTTTTTTGTCCAAGAAGTTACAATTTATCAAAAATGTAATAAACCATGGACAAAATATTCATTGTAAGCAGCACATAATGTGGTCCATGAAATGGCATTTGAGCATCTCTCAATATGGTCAGACTAAAGTTTGCTGACAGTGCAGGGTAATGCTCCACTGATACTTAACAGCCTCCATCCACATGGTACTTTGCAATACTTTAACTTTATACACTCCAGTCCATTCTCTCACTAACACTAAATCAGTCAACTTGGACATACAACTCTGTTCCATTTTCTTTGCCCAATTTTAATGCTGTAAATGTTTTAACTTCCCAGTATTACTGACTTTGAAGGCAAAAGGGAGAAAATAATTTCTTCCTTTCCCAATTCTTCCTGCACAGCTTAGATACATGCACATGCACACCCTTGTGATAAACCTCAGCATTCATCTCCTGGTCATGAGGAAAATGATGTTCTCTGCGCCAGCTGTAGAAATTTAACAACTGAAGACTCTTTAACCTTGATGTAGTATAGACAAGAGTACATCAGCACCTCCTGTAGGAAAATCTGGATGAACGTCACATATGAAATACCAAAATAAAATAATAGATTCATCGTCCTGCAGCTAAAGATAAATATTAAATAATCCTGTCTGCTTATGGCTGAAAATTAATTTCTTCTAAGGCAAATAGTGTAATACATACACGCGTTTCGATTCCCATTTGGCAAAAAGCCTATTTCCAGCGTGCAGTACATAGACTTTTGAAATACTAGAACTGCATTCATCACAGACACTTAAACAAATACAATTTTCTTCCTTTGGGTACTAATTCACTGTGGTCTAATAAAAACAAAATAATTAAAAGATATATACTTTAGAGTATCAGTATTCTCACCAAATCCAGATATCCAAATTAAAAGCAAAGCTGCTTTTTTTCTTTTAACCTTCGCTTCTCTTTGCGTACGAATAACAGGTTCCACCAGAAACACCAAATGAGATTACCTTAAAAGAGCCACAGTGGTACACTGACCTCATGCTGTGCAGAAATATTTGAGAGCTAGCCCTGAAGAAGCTACCCTGAGTGCCAAGTACAGTCTAGTCACAGTACCACAACCCACCTTAGCCTAAATGTTGCTGCTGGTAGCAAGGCTAGTTTGTTCTGCTGGTAGCAAGGCTAGTTTGTTCAGCACGCAGTCAGATATTTCTATGTTATTTAGACATAATTGTAGGGCTTGATTTACAAAACCATCATGCACCTTAACAGGACAGATTTTTTTTCCCCATATGTTTCGGTACTCATGTCTAATATATTTAATTAGTGCAGAAAACTCCTATGGAGTAGTTATCTTTAGGCCTCTAAATACCTCCGCAAAACAGGACCAAAGCCAATTGCCTGGTTTTGTAGTCCTCTGTACGTAACAATGAGAAATGAATACATTTAGAGATTAAGTTATCCATGCAGCACTCCTGATTAATTCACTGCTTAAGGAAGGATGGGAGGGCAAACAGAGAATGCCCCAACCCATAACTTCGAGAACACTCTCTCACTGTTTTGGCTTGGATACAAATGTCTCCACAGCCCAGTGCTTTTGATGCTTCCTCTGCTGCAAAGTGCTCAGAAAGTGCCAATCTGCAGGAACGGCTTTGTTGCACGCTGATGATTTTCTGCTCCTGTGCTAGCATGTCTAACTTGCCAGGTGAAGTATTTTGACAGAAAACTTGAGGTGCCATCACATGTTGCATTATTGGCAGCTTCCTGGTAACACATGTTCTTCTCTACACCTTCCCCACCAAAACACTCTTATGTTTCACAAACAGCATCTGATTCTCACACCATCCTCCATATCCCTTATTCCCATGGTATATTTTAAGAATATTTTATCCTCTCATCACTATTTTAAAAATTCCCACCCCATGCTTGGAGCCCTCAGGAGCAATTTATTCTTGGTTGGAGAGCCAAGATACCTTTCCAGACCCGTCTATCCATGCCCGTGCAAGCATATGAATGTGCAGATTTACTGGCACATTATTCATTCTAGAGTGTTTTTTGGTCCAGCCTGGACTGTGACAGGAAGTTTGTGTCACAACTTTTTCTCTGAAAATTTTTGAGATATCTTCTTCTCAGTGTATTATACAGGACCTCTTCAGTAGTATATGAAATAGCTGCTCTGGTGGAAGATGCACAGATATTAGACCTATCTACCATGGTGACCAAAGCTGGTCAGCTGTACTGACAGCTGGGTTAAATATAAGGCTGCTCTATAGTTAGATTGCAAACTATTGGGATGAGGATGCAGATAAGGACCCAGTTTGGAAAGTTAAAAAAAGAATAACAAAAATGCAAGAAAAAGTATGGATAAACCCAACACTGTGAAACTCTACTGGCTTCAGTTCTCTGGGACATGACAACTGTATCTGGTACAGTCATGCACACAAGCATATGACAAATACATAGATTGTAGTAATATGGAGAAGGAGGGATCCAGTTCTTAGGAAATTTGATGTGACAGAAAGCATTTGTTGCTGCTACTGAAATTTGTGTATCCAAGCACTCTGTGAAGTTTAATGCAATCTTAGGCTGCCTGCTGCCTTGGAAACCAGTGGTCAGATACTCTCAGCAGTGGGCATAACAAGCTAGAACATTGTGATTAGATGAAATTTCATGGAACTGAAATATTTCACACACTGGTCTCAGCGAATTTCTCTCAAGGACTGAAAGAGAGATAGCACTCTTTAAAAAACCCACAACTTGTATCCTGGTGGTTTGGACACCAGGATGCTGGAGCTCTAGATTCAAATCCCTGTTGGACCAAGCAATCTGGAACTAAGTCAATTGTACTTGAAGCAAACCACAGGTGACCCAAGCTGCTAGCAAAGAACAAAGTCAAAAGACTAAAGAAAAACCCCAACCAAACAAGAAAACATATCCCCCCAAAAACCCACCCAAAATCTACATGCTTAATTTTTCATGAAGCCTTGAGGATTCAAATGAAATTTGCCCATTTGCCCAGAAGCAAAGCACCCAGGTTACTAAAGCTCAGTGTAGAGACCATTTCAGGCAAATGCTGGTTTACAATGGACCTAGAACTACAGAAACATTAACAAGGGTTCCACCACCCAATAAGTTTGCTCTGGAGAAGCACAAATTCATTTTCTTCAGATAGAATGTTAAGGTTATGACGCTGGTACAATAAGTATTATTATTGTAGACATAAGAGAATCAAATTAGCAAGAAGAAAATGCATTGGTATCATTAGGTGTCTCACCTCTGCAGTACAAGAGCTGGACTCCAGAAAGAAATATGGAAGATAGGACAGCTGTAAAACATCATCAGATCTTGCTTTCCATTCCAACAGCAAGGCCAGACCTTGACATGTGTACACATATTTGGTGTGGGCTGTCTACTGACCTAAACAGCCGATTACAAAGTTTCAAAGGTAACTTAACTTTTTGGCATACCCTGGGATTACAGAGTATGGGACATTTTCAAATGTACTCCTTTCAATGCATAGAGATGTCCCTGCAGTTTCCTCATCTAGGCACTGTGAAGCACCACAGCGAGGATCCCAGCAATGGGTCAAACTGGAATTAGGATGGCAAGATCTTGCAAATCAACTACAACTTCCCATTAAATTAATGCTCTTTATTAAAAAAAAAGTCTTTTCAATCACTCACATTTCTTCTCATCCAGATATGAACATTCCTGAGCTTTTTCAAGGTCAGCCCTGCACATGGATGCCCCTTTCTCATATTTCAAAACCACTCAAATGACTTCTATTTTTGTCTTTGTGCTTAGAGCAAAGCTGCCCTTTGAAAGTACCAGATGGGTCACACTTCCCAATAACAGACATTAGCAGGTATGCCCAGGATTGTGATTTCAGCATATTTGTATGGAAATCATCCTTTTATTGTCATTTTACTCCTTATAGATCATTTCAATATCAAGCTTATAAATTCAAGTGATTCTAGACCATAAATAAATACCACATTTGTGGTAAATACCACAAATAAGTGCTACAAACAACGCTGTTATTGCCCCGTGTTCTCTAAGGGCTATGGTCAGTGCTGGGGGGAGGCTTCTCACCTACTCCTTCCTTTGTAGCAATCGTGTTTTTACAGCTTCAAATTTAATACTTTTTCTAATATATTATACGTTACCTCCCATGTATTTAAACTGTACTTAAAAGCATGCTAAGAACTGGTAATTCCTTAATGGCTGTTCACTTACAAGAGCTTGTGGGTCATTACACAATCATTTAAAGGGCATTAATGAGAACCATTTAATGGTTTTAGTACAATATCATTGTAAGGGACAGGGGAAAAGTTACTGGCTGTAAATTTTTATGACCATTTCTTACAAAACTTATTACTTTAAAGATTTATGTATGTAACAATGAATACAATAAAAGCCATGCTAAAAATAATTTGAAATCAAAGTAATGCATATAGATAAGGTCCTACTTGCTGCAGTTTTGCATGCAGTCAGGCAGGCTTTCTTTCTTTTCTTCTAGATACCTTACGACTCTCAGTGCAGCTTCACATATCCTTTATGAAAAGTCAGAACAGGAAAAAAAATTCAGGTCTACATTTTAACAAAGTATAAATTGTCCTTTATGATCCATGTTTTAGTTTTACTTTCCAATCATTGTTTTGTGTATAAGTCAGTATTTTTACATTTTTTTCCCTCTGACACAGCACAATCAGCCAGCTTTTAACCAGAATATAAGGAGAATGACTTTTATGAAGCATCTTGAACTGTACATTTGGCTGGCTTTTTATAAATGGAAAATAAAAGAGAACTATGCATGCCAAAATTGAAAGGTTGTCTATTTCTCCTCAGGGATATTCTGTATTACTGTACTAGGCCAGAGCATACCTTCAAAACTACAGAAACTTATTTTTGAAAACTATTCACACATGGACGCATTAACCTTATTAAAGTGCTTTAATAACAAAACAGTCATCATATTATGCCTGGTTTTGTCCATTTGTGATTTGCATGGAATACATAATGAGGAAGACAATGCCCTTTTTCCCCCAGTATTCTTGCATAAGTAGGAGAATATTTCTAATTAAAAGGCAGAGTTAGTACAGCACATGAATTGAACTGAACCATATCTCTAGAAATGCTGATATTTTTACTGTTTGCATTAAGTAAGGATTGTGTTCCCTCTGAATCTGGCCCAGTACCCATTACCAATAAGATGAAGATTTAAGATAACTTGGTCAAAAGATGGTGAATTATAACTTTTAATTAAAATGTAGAAAATAGTTGCTTTAAAATTAAGATGGTAATGCTTTCAAGATCATTAATTTTTTATGTAATGAACAACAAAACCAACCTGAATATTTTCAAGTGTGACATTGCAGAGGCAAGGAAAGGGGATTTTTTGAAACTTCTTGCTACAACAAAGGCAAGCAGTGCAATTAATCTGCAGGGTTTTGTCTTTGGGAAAACTGCTATGCCTTCATTATGAGTTTTAGCCTCACATCACCTCTCCAAATTTCAGTTTAACTTCTAATTGAGATGACAAAGGTATCAGAGTGAGTAATGGGGGTGGTGCATATTACTATTACTACATTTTCTGCTCTTACTATTTTATTGGCTTGCTCCTATTTTGAAAATACTAAAAACAACTAACCAACCAAACCAAACCAACACCAACCTGGATCTAGACTAGTTTGCTTCTGTCTTTTAAACTGTGTACAGTAAAAATATTTCTAATGATTAATTTTATGTGAAATAGTGTCTGTCTCACATTTACTACAGAAAAACATCCTCTTGACTTCTCAGTCATTCTGATTGCTGTGCACCTTGTATTTCAGTTGCCAGAATTCTACTTAATACAATGGCAGAATTTAACTGCTCCTATTTAAATATTTTAAAATATTGGGGAGGATCTATGGAAGTAAGGAAGTAAAATCACAGTACAGATATGAGGAATCTAGTCAAAATTCCCATGCAATTCAGAGAGCAAAGATTTTACTGTATATGGCAGAAGATGCCTCATTATGTTCCAGCATCTACCTTCCCTGTTATTTTATTTAATAGATTGTGAACAAAAATAATCACCTACACCTGGATGTGGCATGGTCAGAATACAGGGACTAGTGGGACTAGGATAAGAGCAAATCCTGCTTCACTTGCAACCTGAAATGGCATTTGAAAACTGAATTTCTGACAACAAAAGTGTGGTGCGCTAAAATCAATGGACCGCTTAATTCCCTGGTTTTGTAATCCTGTTCATTATTTGCATGTTTCAACTCTCCCATCTTATTTTTCACTGGGTATTAATCATTGCTAACTGTATTTTTTTGTACCAATTCTTCACCCCATCAGAAAACAGCACCTGCACTCAGAGCACAGAACTAAGAGATTCATGAAAACCAAAGAATGAAAAGGCACATTGGTTTATTGTCTCAGTCTTTCACCCCTAGGAATATAGAACTATGGAATATAAGAGACCCAAAGAGGTAAAGAGTACAAGAATAAGAATTCAAACTAAAGAGAGTAACAGGGAAGCCAACAAAATGAGAGGGTGGGAGAAGAAGGTATGTGAACATAACTGAAAAAGGAAAAGAGAAAAACAAAAGCCAGGTGGAGGAGAGATTAAGTATTGCATGAAAGTATTTTCTTAATATATGTACATGCAACAGCACATACTTCAATGAAGGAAAAGGGGAAAGCAAAGCACTGAAATTAGTCCCTTCTTTCCTATAGCCTCACTTAAAAAACAAACCAAAAAAGGAGGAAATGCCATAAATATATTCAAACAATAAAGATTCGATTTATGCTAAGAAAAGCAAATACATTGTGAGCAACAATTTGAGGTTACAGAGGTCTCTAACACCACACAATTGTATCTTGATTCACTGAGGTACACTCAGAACAGACACACTGTTTAGGTTATATAAGATGGTTTACCTGTGCTGAGCTTCTTTTCCTCATCAAACAACCACAACATGGACTGTACAGCCAGCTTTATAATTACAATGCTGTGAGTCCAGTAATTACAAAACAATATGGCATGATGCAATTATTGACTGCAGACACACACACGAGTGACTCTTCTTTAAAGCTTTTGGAATTTAATGTTTACTGACCATCCTTTGGCTACTCATACAAATATAACAAATACGTCTGCAACTGACCTTGAGGTGGGTAGTATCCAAAAAATGTTATAGCATGGTATGCAGGGAAAAGGAGAAGCTGTTCCTGAATGAAATACACCTTACATTAAGAATGACTTAATCCAGCGGGAAAACTCCTACAGTTCATTTATAGACATAGATACACACATATTTCCCTGACCCTAAACTTGTTTCAAAGAGCCACTTTATTCAGGAAAACTGTCTAAATTCTGAGTTTCCTATTCTGGCTCTGAAGAAACAGTGAACTGTAAATGGATGGGAAAGCAAAAAAGTATAGAATTCAAAGATGATTGATTTACTGTGTATTTTCAAGGTATTAAAGTTTAAAAATATGGCATATGACAGAGAAATTAAATACAGTAAAGAAGCTGACAATACCCACTGCACAAAACCTGAGGAACAACTGAAAAAAGCCCAGAGAGCACGATAGGGATGTTTAGGGCAGTGGAGATCCATTTAGCTTCATTGATCTCATGCAAGGAATCATAAATGCATATATGGTCAGTGTCTTGCAAGTGATTTGGGATAAGTGGTGACTTAGAGGTTGTCACTATAGAAATGTAGGTGCACATTCAGCCAGGCAAATATATATGGCTAAGGGAGAATAAGAGATCTTTGGAGGAAAGCATTTCCTGAGATGTACTCAGCAGGTATCATTGCTTGAGAAGTATAGTGTAGCTACAAACCAGATAGATTAGTCCTCACATTGCAGGAAAGCCTTTGACTTTTTTATCCCATTTTCTGAAATGGATACAGCATCCTTCATTATTACTTGTAAAAACATTTGAATTTAGGCTTGCACAGCTCAGATGGCCATAGGACTGCCAGGTTCATAGCCTTTCTCTGACATGTTAGGAAAGGGTAAAATTCTCCTTAATCACAACTTCATTTCGCTATCTGGCTCTGGATTTCAGATGTAGAAATATCCTGCTCAGAAATCTATTCTTCAGTAGAAAACACATAACTTGAGATGTTAATGTCTGACCTACAGGGTCACTGAAAAACAGAAGGGACATTAATTGCCAAGAGACTTCAAAGATAGTACATCAGGGCATTGTGCTGATCAATGAAAACTATTTTAAGACATAACAGCAATGGAAGACAGTTAGAAATGGCTTCCTAAACATGATTATATTACAGACTGCAGTATGTCCATTGTGGGGAACCCATTATATAACTAGTCAGAGAGCCTATTCCACACTAGAGTCCAGGCTGTCTCTGGAGTCTGGCTGTTCCTAAAAAAACCCAAGAATAGCTGGGTGCAGGACACCATTATTCTTTTGGTGCCCTAACTTCTTTGAATAAAAATTCATATTGACTTCTCTGAGAAACTTAGAAGCCAAAAAACTAGCCAGGCAAGGGGACTTTTGAGTGGCAGTATATTCCAATAATGCATTTGATACACATGCAGTATTTGAGTGCATATAGTTTAGAAGTGTCTGTATGAAAACCCAGAAGGACAGGTGCCTCTGGGCATGTGCACAGTAGAAAAATACCAATGAAGTTTGTACTCAGACTTCAGGTTTTGTGACTGGGGCAACTGAGTAGCTTCTCTGAGTCACTGTTAGAGACTGCCCTATAAACTCTACCTGATGGTACAATCATGGTAGAATTGATATGCTAAATGACTTTTATGAATCACAGAGTGTATTTTAAGCTAACTGTGGTGTAAACAGTGCACCCTATGGAACAAACTGGGAAGCAGAAACTCCCTGGCTCCAATTTACCTCTTTGCTTTAGATTCCCCATGTGTAATTGGAGAATAACAACACTTACCTACTTCACAGCAAGACTCTTGTGAGAACTAATTAATGTTTGTTGCAAAACATTTTGAAATTGCAAAAAGTCATTTAAGTGGTGAGTATTATTGCCATTATCATCATGTTGTCCTGGGTACCACAGAAAAGCTGGCTGCTCTAAATCTACTTCATACATTAAAAACAGTGCACAAATAAAAGTAGGAAAGTCATCAAATCCTTTTCATTTTCTTAGGAACACCAAGTGCTTAAGAAAAAGTTGTTGACAAATACCTACTTGTTAGGGTCTCCAAGTTTGTGCCACATTTACTCAGATTCACTTGTCCCCCAAGTATCTGCTCCAACTGGTCATCAATGGGACCCATTGTGTAAGGGCAGTGAAACCTGCCACACCAGGAACTGGCTGAAACTGAGACGTTGCATATGTGCAGTTAAATAAGTCTATTTTTTCCTAGCTTCACTTCCTATGGAACTTCATTTCCCTTTTTAATTTCATTTTCTCTTTCTAGAGAGCAAAAGTAAGGTCAATCAGCCAATAGCATAATAAGCTAGCTAGCAATATGCTGGTAAGTATACCACATATGATAATAAATACATTTAGTTATAAAATTTCAACATTAATTCTGTTTCAAAAATTATTTATATGACTCCTTCTGTGGATAAATTACAAACTCTTAAGTATTCACACTGATTGGAGGAAGAAACCCAAACATACACACAGCAAAAGAGAGAGTCTTAAATTATGTCCAGAAGGTACGGGTAATGTGAGCAAAGAAACTCTGTTTCATTTCCTTCTGAAATGCAAGGGTTCCTACAGAGCCCAGTTGGGTATATATCCCTGCCATAGAAACAGGTCCAGTTTGAAGCTTGTACCCTACCAGCTTGGCATGCACTGAAAAAAATGAAACAGCAGCACCAAAGACTGTGATTCTCTGGTAATTTTTCCCTCATTAATCTGAGGAAACTCCAATCAGGAAGATATCAACAGGAAATGAGGCAACCCAACATGGAATGTTTTCTGTACAGTATGCCAAACCTATTAAGTTCTATGAGATTTATACAAGGAAGCTCATGTATCATGTTCTTAATTTACATTTAAAAGTGGAATTGCAGCTGCTTACCCATGGACTTCCACTATAATTAAATTAAGAACATCTCTTAGCTCTGTTTTCCTATGCTTAAAGAACATGAAATAAGAAGGGGGTGGGGAAGGAAATAATGATGACAATAACAAAATTGATAGTAAATGACATAATTTGAGAATGGTTGCGATGTGTCTGAACAAAAAATCTGACTTGATTAATGCATCTATGATATTGGGCATGAAAAACAAAAGACTATCAATGCATTTTCATAGCTTTGACTTCTCAAGTTTCTCAGCAAGCAATCACAGCTCACAGTACGCAAACTACAGAGGGCTCCAAGAAGTCCTTCTCTGTTAAAACTCTTGTGGGATGCAAAGTGCAGATAAAAGTGTAAATGGATAGATAGATACTAGGATATATATCCCAGAGATTAATGCAAAACTTGAGAACAATAGTCCTTGTAAATATAAAGCGAAGGATATCTTCACTTTTGACACTAAATTGAAGGACAAAGTCTCATTCCTGAATACAGGTTTAAAATGCTCCAATTTAGATTACAGAAGATATGAACTACACACACAAGATGAAACAGTGTATTTTTTGCTTTAATCTAATGATGATGAGGGCTTCCAAATGAATAGCCAGTAAGGTATTTTGTCCCCAGAGCAAACAAGAGCTGAGCATAACACAGATAACAGCAGCACAACCCATGGCACCAGCTAGTGCATCAGCCCAAGCAAAATGGATTGCCAAGTCCTGAAACTACAGCTCAGTTTACGCTGTCATTCATTCAACTGATGACTCTGCTAACACTGATGGGGACAGTGGAGGGCAATCTGTAATGTGAAATATTAGTAGAAAACCTAGTATGAAACCCCACTGAAGCAGGCATTTCTGTTGTGAAACCAGAGTGAGACCACAAGCACATCTTGTGTAAGACACAGAGGATATGCAAACATTCCATCTATTTGAAACATAAGTGAGCACAGGTCAGTAAGCATCCAAAGCAGAGAACTGGCATCGGAGGGATACACGTAAACTAGATTGCTACCCCATGAGGTGAATTCAAGTCCCCTGCCAATATATGGATTTTTATTTCCAAGGAACAGACTACCCAATGGGGCTGAAGGGTCCAGAAAGACAAAGTGCACCACAGAATATGAATTGCTGAGCCAAACTACCCAAAACAGGTGCAAAAGGTGCATCTGTTGCACATTCTCTCTCTCCTTCAGCAGGGGATAATAAAAAATCTGGAGTGGAAGAAAAGTTGATGTGTATCAGCTGATAGGGACTTAAAAATACACTGAAGACCAAAGAATGTGCAGGAGCAAGAGCAGGAACAGTGAAAAGAGGGGTTGTGTCAAATTTACAGTGTCCTTAAGAGACAGTATCCCAGATTCCCCTCTCATGATAAATGCACTAAACCCCAGCCTTTATTTACCATATATGCACATGTGGCAGGCATAGCCTGAAACTGCCACAGCACATGTCTTCAACCTATGTTTTGAGACCCATCAAGAATCCAGAATAAGGCCACAGAAAAATGAAAAGTGGTTTTGCTGTTTGTTTTTGGCTTTGGGTTTTGTTGTTGTTTATAGTGGGGTGTTTTTCCTCTTCTCTTCTGTGTTAAATAGCACAGCCTCAAGCTATTCCTTACAGTTGCAAAAATGTACAAATGAGGCCTTCAAAGACTGGAGGCTGAACTCTCAGGGGTGGACTCTCTTGTAATCATTAGGCTAAGCAGAAACATGAAATTGCTGTAAACAACAACCTTATGAAAGAGAATGTTAAATATCATGCCACCAAGTCAACAGGAAACTGAAGCTATTTATGCACAAGTCATGGCCATGATGCACACTCTACACATCAAAACATAACTTGCTTTTCTTCTGTTTGTTCATCTCTGCTTATTATTTTGTGTGACAATGAAAGCTGGTAAGGAAAGAAGAAAAGCAAGACAGTCGTGGCAAGAACAACATTATCAACTGTATTTTGTCCTCCTAGCAGCATCAGGAAGACAGAGAAAATAACTATACTCTGCAAGTGTGTTACATAAAAACTCAGAAAAAGAGCACAATCCAGAAACAGTAGTCTTTGCATTAAACAATCACTGTACCCATTTTCAAAGATGGAGCTTTTTCTACTGATGAATAACTAGAGGTCTATAGCCCTTTAGCAGGCAATAAGGCATGGCATGCCTGTCTCCACTTAGTAAATCATCTCCTATTAGATAAATTGGAGCAACTCATCACTTTTGCCCCAAATATGTGAAACTTGCTCCAGATGCCACTGTGCTTCCCAGCTGATGACTACTAAAAGAAACAGATGAATCTTCTCCTCCTTGAACTACATGAACAACTTGATTTTTGTGACCTGTATTCCCAAAATGAATGATTGTGGGACCAAAATATGCAAAAGGCAAAAGAACACCGCACTACCCCAGGTGCAGGGCAGCACTACAGGGTCAGCCATGCCAGCTCTATCATAGGTACAATGATGCACAACAGATAAATTCCTCCAAGTGACATAAAGCCATAGTGCAACAAAAAGTTCTGAAAAGAACATCTACAACCACAATTAACAGAATAAGTTCTTCTAACTTTCTAACGTCTTTAGCTCAGAACATCTCAAACTCTTGAATTTGGTAGTGAAATAATTTAAAAACAAAAAGATTAAGTTAGAATTAATAATAAACTTGCTGCTTGCAAAACTGCTGCTTTATAAACAGCATATTTACTAAAAGCACGTTCCCAGGAGCCCTGTGTTCCAACCATAACACTTTTCTTTACAATTGTATCCACTGAATAATAACTTTGGGCTTAAAGAGCTTCTATGTTTTATTGCACCCAGGATCTATGCAGTCACATCACATGAAACTGGGCACATTTCTAATCCTAGGCTGCCTGCCTAAGCTTCATTTCTTCTGCAGATGTGGTCTTAGGGAAGGACAGGGACAGCAGAGGGGTGCACAAGCAGTGAAACTCAATTTCAGGTACAAATTGATCTGTATGTGACCAGAGATTCTATACTGCCTGAATGGGAAAGCCCAAAGATCTGCCTCTGAGAAGTGCAGGAGTAAGTATTTCACTTATTATATGAAAACCAAAATAAACCTCTCAATTCATGAGCTACCTGGCAGAAAGAAACTAGCAGTTATAAGGACTTACATTCATTAAGTTTTCACCACAAGTCTCATTTCTCCACATGCTGCTTGTGTTGCTCTACATCTCTGGGTACTCTTTCTTAGCACATTCACTAATATCATGTAAAGCTGCTATAATTCACTTGGCAGTGCATCCCACAGTTTTGGCTGAACTAAGGAGTTCTAACATTTACAGACCCTTGCCCCAGCAACTAAGGCAAATGAAAGCAGATGTTCTGCCTCAGCATGAGGCTCTTGTTGGCACTTTGACCATAGCCATAGTTTATCTGTAAGGCTTGTAAAAAGACTTGAGTGTAAGGAAAATACTATAATAGTTCAAACCAATAAGGATGTGATCTGTATCATGAGTCCTATGTCACATTTAGAAGTAATTCAATTCAATATAAATGTAATTTAATGCATATATTGTTTCTGTATGATTTAAAAATTTAAAGCTTCTGGGTAATAGTTATGGCATGCAAGTTTCCCACTCTATTCCCAACACTTGTATGATACTGAAAAATCAAACCTCAGAAACCAAGTTACCAAGTTCCTCTTTCCTCCCCTGCCAAATATCAGCCTCCAGAAAGATAGACAAATAAATAAAAAGGTACTGTTTGCATTCACATGTTGGAAGTGTTTATGGGTTCCTATGATGCCAATTCTTAAAACTACCTGACACAGCAAGTGTTCTGTCTTTTAAAAACATCTAGTTACCAGAATATTACAAGTTCTTAAAAGTCAAAACAAAAAGTTTAAAGTATTTCAAGTAACTTAGAACACATTAAAGAGAACAGCATTGCTCCATAGTGCTCAGATCTGGCTGGTGGAGGAGCGCAACAGAAGTGACTGGGGAGGAATATTAAGAGTCAGGCAGCAATTTTAACTGATACTATAGCAACACTGATATCACAGGGTTTTGTCTGGATTTGGTGTTGTATCACAGGATGTGATTTTCAAAATCTGGAAAGATTACATGCTCAGTTCCCATGAACATTCATTCAATGCTGAGCTGCCTCAGGAATGTGACAGATAACTGTCTTCCCAGATAACCAAGGGATGAAGATGGTGTACCAAGTATTCACCCCAAACAGATCTGTGATTCCTTTGCTATTTTCTGATCTCAGTTTCAGCCACAGAAGATGAACCTCTGTCAGAGAAAGTGGTGGCCCCACAGAGACATGTTTTTAAAGGGAATGATTAAAATGAAACTGCTTAAGCATTTAACTGGATCACATCCAAATCAAGCCTCGATTATTTTTGTTTTGACAGTTTTGTAGTGTAAAATAGAAAACATACAGTAGAAATACAATCAAAGTCCATGCTACTTGAGTATCTGGAAGTCTTTCCTTCTTATAAATAGCACAAACGTATGTTTGTGTAAAGGGAAACACTGATTTACTAGAACTGATTGCTTCACAGTCTGGCTGTTCCAAATTAAGATGTCATTGATGGCTTTTTGTGATATATTTCATTTTAAGCAAATTTATTCTGTAATAGAGCACATCATAATGGAAAGCAGAGTTCCCACTCTTCCCTCCTCTTTGTAGCCTGATATCTTGATAGGTAAATTAAATTTAGCAGTTAAAATGCTTCCATTAGTAATTTTATTAAGTTAATTAAAGAATCTCTCTTTCTGAATTTTAACTACATTCATTTCAGCACAACCTTGATTTACTTATTTCTTTAATTCCATAAATTTAGTACCCACAATGACTTCTGGGACAAACAACTACCCATACAACATTTCTGAGACTATGACAAACTTAACTAAGGGGGAAAAAAAGAAAGGAAAAAAAATCACCTTTAAACACAAAACCTCACTTTATCTCCAAATTCTTTTGCTTAAAAAAGAAGAAGTGTCTCCTACTCTAATCTGGGGAGAATGTCTGCTATGAGCAATTCCAAAATCTACAAGCCACAGCCACAATAGCACATCAAGAATATGTAAAATAGGTAAAGATGTGTAAAGCAATATCACTAAGATGCGAATTAGCTGAACCCTCACCTGTTGCTTAAGTCAGATTGATAACTCCTGGTTGATGGAAAGTCTACCTGTCATAAATAGTGCTTTACCTCTCATTTACCTTTTTCATCTTTCAGCCCAAACAAAGCGTAGATATAACCAAACATTATGTGAACAACTTTTATATCCCTCCTCCCTGAAATGTGAGGCTATGAGAAACCCCCAGAGATTTTCAATTGCCTCCAAAGCAAAGAAGTCTGGGTAATTTATCCAAACTAAATTCATGTATTGTAAACATGAACTCATAAAATGCTTCATTTTTTTCAGACACCACCACTGCAATATGTGAGAAGCCTCTCACAACATTTTCCAATAGTGAAAAAGACTAACTTATCTCTTCACCTAAAGCAAGAGGAATTTTCAATAAATAGTCAAACATTTAATTTGCCCCAGGACTAGGTCCAAAGTAATGATAATGTCTACTTGACATTCTGTGGTCTGCTGAATAAAAGTGTCTACAAAAAGTAAAATACAATTATTTAAACCCAAACACTAACCACAGGGACGACTGACATTCATTGTGTATGACAAGGCCACCCAGGGGCATGGCTCAGCACAGGCAGATTAACATGTACAGATGTAGTAGTGCTCCCTATCACAGCTAAACACGCATAAGGATAAGGAAGAAACAATAACTGTGAGGGATGAACTACTTACTGTTCAAAAGATTGGATGGTACAGGTATGGAAAAGAACTATTCTTGAGATGGCAATATTAAAATGAGAGAAATGCTAAAAGACTCTGATCCAACCTGATCATAATAAAGGTCAGGGAACATCTGCAGATGGTCTCTGATGTACCACTGAACAGAGAAATCTTGAAGCATGATTTATGAGTATAGGGGGGAAAATAACATATAAAGCAGTTGTATAAGGGTCACACATTAAATCAGTTACTCAACAATGAACTACTTGAACATCTTCTACTCTTCACTGTAGGACTGGCCAATCTGTGGCACATGGGGCCCATGTATTCCATGAATGGTTTGGTCCTGCTTCCATGCTGGGACAGTGTGGGCTGCCAAGGGCTATGCCTACAAATGCATTTCTCCTCCAAATCTATGGCTATTAGCAGCAGGGCTACCCTCAGTCCCTCACCCCACAAAGGAGCTGAACAAATGTCAGGTCTCAACCTTCCTCCACTGTCTCTGGTAACACACATACACATGTACTGTGACTGCCAGCCATGAGAACATGTTAGAGCAATCATTCAATCAGCACCACACTTACCCTGACTTTCCAGGTGTACATCACATCCCTCAAACTTATTCTGAATGTTCCTCACAAGAGCTTTCCAGTATACAACGATGTGAGAGGCAAGAAGGGATAACGCTGGGCCAAGGATTAAGTAAAATTGGAAGTCTAAATTACGGAAATGCATATTGTCTCTAATTCTGTCAGAGTTGTTTTGCAAATAAAAATAGTCAAACTGACTATTTCAAATCATGTTCATACTGCACCAGTGGAGATCTGCCTGTTGAGATGTTGATCCCGCTTCACAATGCTGTTCCAAAAGCATAAGGTCTCTTTTGCAAGTGTGTTGGCTGAAAGATGGGAGTGAGGTCAAAATATGGCAGAATTTCTCTACAAACAAGAACTAACATGGGGAACATGGGGTTTTTCCTTGTTACTGCACAGAGGACTTCAGATGAAATATTTCCCAGCATAAATGACAATTTGTTATGAAATTTCTACCTTATCATTTATCTTTCAGAAACAGAAAAGCCTCAAAAAGATTTTCCTTTGAGAAAGCATAAACTAAGTTCATAGATTTGACTAAAAATCCTTTACTTCATACTTATAAATCAAAATATTTGTGGGGTTTTCCCTGATTAAAAACTTGCCATGCTGCATTTAGAGCAAGAGTTCAGTCATAGAATACAAAACTAATGAAGATGGAAAAGACGTGACACATTAAAATCTGGTTTTCCTATATGAAAGCAAAATAAAGTGCAGTTATTGTATCATTCTTGATGTATCACTGGCATTTATTAAAAAAGAAAGGGAAAGAAACAAAAAGTTCACTACCCACATCACCAGTTAAGGAAACTCTCCACATTTTCCAGGCATGATAGCTAAGTGTTTGGTACCCCTGGTTCTGCAGCTTTCTTGGGCACCTAATATGACTATTATACTGCAGGGTGATTTGATTTTGCCCTTCCCAGGCTCTGCCTATTAAAGGTATATTGTTCCTTTTTCCTATTACAGCAGAAATATTGAAGGAGGAAAACCAAACAAGGAAAAGAATCTTTTTCCATATGTTTTTACAGGTGCAAAAATAACAAAACAAAGCAAGCATACAGTCACTCCACAAAGTGATTTTCAAAAGCAAACTGGACCATGACTTCAGTGCATTTCAGAAATATTCTGCACCTGCATTTTAGACAGGTGAAGGAAGCTTCCAGAGGTCAAGTTATGGGCACAAAGTTGTTTGCTGTTTTGGTTTGGCTGTTCTTGGGTGCTTTGTTTTGTGTTGTTTTTCTTGTTGTTGTTGTTTGGGGGGGGGGGTGGGGGTGGTGGTGGTGTTTGTGTGTGTGTGTGGTTTTGTTGGTTTGTTGTGGTTTTTTTTTTTTTTGTGGAAAACCCCCCTCTATCCTTTCAGTCAGTTAGCCCAGAAAGCCTGGAAATGTTTAAATCCAAAAAAATGTAATATCTTTCCTTAACCATTCCTGCTACATTTGCATTGTCTTTCAATAAATCCAGTGATTAAAGCCTATGTGAACACACAAATCAAATCCTGATGAAAACAGTCATCATTCCAACTTCTGTTCTCCTCTACTACAAAAATGAAGCCATTTGCAAAAAGCACAGAAACATAAAGCTACAAAGGATCACAAGGGGTTGAAGAGTCTGTCTCTGGGCTCTGGGACAGATTGAGATGTACTTGCATGGGTCTCAGACAGGTGGATTTCCACCCTGTTATTCAACACCTCTAATTGCCAAGTTATGCAATCACTCTCAGCAGCCTTTTCCTGTGGTTTACATCTGTACTAAACAAAAGTCAACCTTGTTGATAAGTCAATTTATTCTTGTTCAGTACTCAGTGAATACAGACAGGAATGACTGTCCTTTTATATTTTTAGACTACTCAAGCACCTCTTCCCAAGCTAGCTCCTTCTAAATTAAACACACATTTGTTAACAAGATCCCCAACTTTAATTTCTGTCTAGATTTTATCTTCCATGAGCCATCTGAGAAGAGTCACAAAGAAATGACTGATTTGCCCTCAGCTGGCAGTTTGAAAACTCACAGTGGGTTAGAACTTGGAGGCAGCCATCCTTCTCTATCCTCCTCCACATTATGGCAATGTTCTCTTTCATATATTCAATCAGCACTGATCTTTAAAGCAGGAATACTTCCCCCCTCAGTCTCACAGGACCTCTAACACACATGGCATTACCTTGTCTGAAAAGCACCATTTAGCAATGTATACAAAAATGAAGAGGTTTGAGCTAAGGTAAGGGTTCATTTCCCGAGACTCAATGCAGACACAGTTGTGATGATTGCTGGAGAAGGGTAAAAGCCAAAATATACACAGAAAATACACTTTCTTTTTCAGTGATAGAGAATACACTAAACCTCATAGAGCTGAATCACTCCTCATGCCTCAGAATTAATATTTTGGGCATTCCAGCACTTGCCAGTCCAAATGCTAAAGCACACAACACAACCTCTCATAACATTGAAAACAACAAAGTGTCCTTAGCTGGCTATGGAAATACAGAACTCCTTTTCTTAGAATTAAGTTACTGTTTAATATCTTATCAATACTTAAATACTCATTAAAGCATTTGTTTCCATCATTAAAAGCATAGATATTTAACTCAATGGCTTTTATTGAAGTACATTTAATTTACAGAGAAAATGAGACATATACAAACCCAGTATGAATCTTTCAATAATATACAACATACAGCACAACAAATAAGCAATCCTGTATAACTTATATGTCAGATATAGACTTACCTTTGGAAGAATGTCCCTTCTTTCTCCACACACATTCCACTGGTGTTAGACAAAAGGCTTTCCCTGCCCATAGTAGTCACTCAAGCCTAGCCCAAACCAGCTGAAAGAAATCTGAAGATCAAGCCTTCCATAATTTGATTTGTAGAAAATTGAGGAACAAAGCCTCACTGAGTGATTTTAAATAAATCATAATTAATTACATGTGCAAATGCATCAACTAAAAGTGGATGTGCAATTAAATAACTAATCATAGTTTGGAAAGGCTGAAAATTGCACTTGCATACTGCAATGGCCAGCCTTGCCCCAGGCATGCCCAGGTGTTCCTGCTTGCTCAGAGAGTCTGGCGCTGGGTTGTTTGTAACAAAGGACCACCTGGGACAAAACACCTGAGTTAACCTACCTTCTAATTACATGATTGGTTTTTGCTTTCTCCGCCCCCCCCCCCCCCCCCATAGGCAATCAAAAGGTGTCTCCTAGAAGAACATTCTAGAGCATCAACCTGCAACAAAATAAGTCTGAGTCCATTTAGTTACAAGCATTTGATCAAATTAGAACTGTTTCTCTCCCAAACTCACTCTCATGAATACCAACGCCCTGTTTAACTCCAATGCAAACCCACCCCAAACAAAAATACCACAGTGATTTAGCTAGTGAGTGTCCACAGAAGCTGACAGAGCAACAAACTAATTCTGATCTGATTTGCCCTGTTAAATAGAAATATTGCATGAGCTGTCAACTTTCTTTCTTAAAGATATTATTTGTTATTCCCATTTGATCTTGCTAGCAAGTACAAACAGCACATTGAGATGTTTGGGGATACCATCTTATGACATCAAACAAGTATGCTTTCGGGTCAGAAGGGTCCATTACCTTTTCCTACTTTGATTACAAACTGTATTTTCACCACCACTAGAGCCAGGATTTCCCCACTGTTCCTCAATTGCTTTGCTGGATTGTTTTTGCTTTACATAACACTCCTGAAATATAAAGACTGGCAGTTTTGGCTCTTCCAGTTTCAAGATGGGGGTGAGTCCAAGGCAGCTGTAAATGCAATTACACAGGAGGTGGACAGGCTGTGACTATGGACCACGATGGTTCTCTCTGGAAGGTGGAATTATAGTTCTAATGAAATCCTCAGTAATAATACTGTTACTGGGAGCTTGAACACCCTGTTTAACAAACTAGACAGTAACAAAGAAAATAACAACACTTTAAAAGCTACAGTATGAGAAAATTATAATTGGTCCGGATTTCATGTCCACGATGAAATGCCCTGGGACAGGATTACTGCCAAGCAGGATTATGACCTATCAGGGGACTGCTGTTTTGTCAGCCTCTCCCCGCCCCCCATCATAATCAATTGGAAAAGGAGTCTTGCTTTACTTACACAAATACTTTGTCATGTAGCACATAACATGGTCTAAAATGTACTCAAGTTTGCAAGTTTGCATGGAAAAGTTTGCAAGGTTTTAAATAAAACCTTGAAAAAAACACATTATCAGCTGACAAGATGGGTTGAATTTCATGACCCACTATGATTTTGAATGCCTTTGAGCCCTATTCACAGCAGACCCAAACAGCGTGTAGTTCCATAGCACTAGAACCTTAACATATGTATTGCCTTTTGGGTTTGGTGGGGGGGATGGTTTTGGTTACTCTTACGGCAATTCTATTTTTCTCATATTCATGTGATTAAAGTGCTATGATATGCTTCACACAGAACATATGAATATACAAAAATTTGAAGAGTGCACAAGTTTTTGCAAGTAATTTGTTTTTGTTGGGAAGGAAGGCAATGCAGCAGTGCAGAGTTGAAAGCTTTACCCGTTGCCTGTATCATACTGAGACCAACTAGAAGAGAATCCCAGACACAGCAGAAATAGGAAGATAATTTCCTCAGCCCACTGTTGTGAAATTTAGTAAATGAGACTTTCCTCCACCCCCAAATGAGATAAAAGATTGCATTTGTCCACCCCAGTGGCTGAGGGGGATAATCAAGATGGATAGTTTCACCTGGAAACCTTTAACAGCAATACCTTGTTCTGACAGATCCCAGAACACTTACAAAGTGCTTTTAAAATATGAGGGAAGTGAGATGAGAAAGGACTTGCCTTTCTCCAAAGCCTCTTAGCAGACCAACATGAGGACTAGTGTCCTGAACCCCAGACAAGTGCTCTATTTCTGATGGCAGTCACTCCTGCTTCTAAAAAATGTTTGGGCCCCAGGGCATGTTCCCCACTGCCCAACCAGGACCAACCAGGGACCACTCTGGTCTGCAGAATGTCCATCCCTCTTCTGCAGCCCTGCAAAGACTTCCAGCTACCCCAAGAGGAAAAAAAAACAACAGAAAGTTAATCTAAGCAAAACAACATTTTAGAATTAACCAGGTTGGATAAGACCTTTGAGATCAAGTCCAACCTCTCATCCAACACCACCTAATCAACTAAACCATGGCACTAAGTGCCTCATCCAGTCTCTTCTTAAACACTTGCAGTGATGGTGACTCAACCACCTCCCTGGGCAGCCCATTCCAATGGCCAATCACTCTTTCTGTGAAGAATTTCATCCTAACATCCAGCCTAAACCTCCCCTGGCACAGCTTGAGACTGTGTACTCTTGTTCTGGTGCTAGTTGCCTGGGAGAAGAGACCAACCCCCACCTGGATACAACCTCCCTTAATGTAGTTGTAGACAGCAATAAGGTCTCCCCTGAGCCTCCTCTTCTCCAGGCTAAGCAACCCCAGCTCCCTCAGCCTCTCCTCATAGGGCTTCTGCTCCAAACTCCTCACCAGCTTTGTTGCCCTTCTCTGGATGCATTCCAGCAACTTTCCTAAACTGATGGGCCCAGAACCAGACACAGTACTCATGGTGTGGCCTAACCAGTGCTGAGTACAGGGGCACAATGACATCCCTGCTCCTGCTGGCCACACCATTCCTGATACAGGCCAGGATGCCATTGGCCTTCTTGGCCACCTGGGCACACTGCTGGCTCATGTTCAGCCTACTATCAACCAGTACCCCCAGGTCCCTCTCTGCCTGGCTGCTCTCCAGCCACTGTGACCTCAGCCTGTAGCACTGCATGGGGTTGTTGTGGCCAGTGTGTAGAACCCAGCACTTAGATGTGTTAAATCTCATGCCGTTGGACTCTGCCCATCTGTCCAGCCTTGCAAGGTCCTTCTACAGAGCTCTCCTACTCTCTAACAGATCCACACCTGCCCCTAGCTTGGTGTCATCTGCAAATTTACTGATGATGGACTCAATCCCCTCGTCCAGATCATCAATAAAGATATTGAACCGGATGGGGCCCAGCACTGATCCCTGGGGGACACCACTAGTGACTGGCTGCCAGCTGGATGTGGCACCATTCACCACTAATATGAAGCCACAATCTGGCCCATGTTGCATGAGATGCTGAATTCAGATCAAGTGACTTCACTCAGAACCATTCTTCCAAGTGCAAAGGGACAAACGGTCTGATGCATCTAGGTCTAAATGTCTAAGTAAGGCATTGCCATTTTCAGAGAAAATTCAGTTATACAAAGTTTTTTGATGGTTCATTATTCAGCACAACATATTAATCAATGTAAATATGATCAGTGCAGTCTGGGAGAGTGTTATCAAGCAGTTAAAGGTGACATTGAAGCAATGCACTTCCTGGCTGAAGATGTATCAAACCAGCCACTAAGTGGTGGTAATGAAAGTAGCAAGGAAGGTCATCATCAGCTAAGAATGTCACAAGCTTTAAGGACATTTCCAGTTCAGGACACTGACACTGAAGCACGTGGCTGCTATAGCTGGCTTTATCACCACTAAGAATTCAAAGTAAAACATCCCTCTGCCAGTTACAACACGGTCCTATTCTTTAAAATGATTTTAAAAAGTGATTGGACATTTCTAGGTCCACCTGAGATGGAAAAATGCCACTATGAATGTGCCAATTAAATAAACATAGGAAAAAAAAAACAACACAACAAAACCCCACACTAAAAAACCAACACAAAGAAATAAACCCACCTATTTATGAGGGTTTATCAGGAAGCCACATTCTGACGTGAGTGTTACTAAATAATAACACCCACAGTCACATAAATATAAAATAATCAATATTTAGTACCTATATCAGCATTAGATTTTATCAAAAGAACAATGGGATATGAGGTCCTTAGGTTTCCCCACATTTTCTATGACTTCATTTAAAGAATGGTTACAAGAACATATTATTTACAATTATGCCATTTTTTTTCTAGCAAATCTATTGCTACAAAGGAAATATTGTACCTAGAAAAACCATAATGCTATCCTACAACTGGACTGCCCTGTCATACTCATGTTGTTGAATCAAACCAAGTTTGGTTACAGGAGGACTCAGTCACCTGCATGGGAAGATGAGGACTGTGAAGGAAACAAGGCTTTAAAAGTACTTGTCTTCAGTGGACAGAGACTGAAGATACCAAGACTTCCTTCTTGGTCCTTGGGAGAAACTGACTGAAGGTATTATGAAAGAATATTTAGGTCAGTGTGAAAGATCTGTTTCTCATATAGCAGGCACTGCAGATGGTGGATGAAAGCTGCAATATGTCAGACTTCACAAACGGCTCAAACTCTGGTGATGAAAATTATGGCAGAGGACATGACTAAATAGATGCTTACAGCTCTGTACTCAGCCCTATTGCCTTAGATGTGCCACCATGGCTAACATCACTCTGAAGTCAAGGTCATTTAGCACCATTCTTATTAATCACTAGGATATGAAAAAGAAAACAGGCCCAGCATCCACTGCAGCAGTAGTCAGATACACTGTCGAGGCCACACGTCTGAATGAGAGATAACATGTTTAGTCCAGAGAAATGAGTTTGGACAAGAGCTCTGCACTTTTCATATTCTTATTTACACTGTGATGAAATCCACTCCAGGTACCCCGGGCAGTTACGATTTTAAAGAAGTATGTTTTCACAAAATCTCTTAAGCAACTCCGCTGATCACACACAGAGCTGCCAGTCTTGGTAACCTGTCTTCATGTGCCTGGGATGCACCACTCTCATTTTTGCTTCCCAGAATAGTTACCTGGCTCTTTCACTGTTGCTCATTCTCTGCTCAAGAGATCATTATTCCGAATCCCTCTGTTTCTTTTTGTGACACACAGTTTGTACTCAGTCATTCATTCAAAGCTTTGCATTAAGGACATGTAGAAAAAAAAATAACAAAGCAGTTTATGATCCTGTGATTAAGAAGACATTATTTCAGACAACCATGTTGATGCAGTTGAAAATGCTGTCTACAGTTTCAACCAGGACACAACTATAAATTCAAGTGAAACTATTTTCTGTGCTTATAAGTTTCATTCCTTTAAAAGTATAAAATAAAGAAATATTAAATGCAATAAAGCTCCAGAAAGCTGAACATTGGCTTGTCTCAAGGTACCAGATAAAGAACAGATTTCATACAAGGCTGTTGGTATAAAATATCTGTACCTTGTTTTACAACCTACCTTGAATGTTGTGAGACTCCTTAGTGTAATTTAGATTTGCAAATAGGAAACACTATGTAAATAGAAATCATGACATTAATACTGGGGTTTAAAAGAGTTGTATTCGAAGAACTCTATTCTTACCGCATCCCAACATTCATCAAAACACTTTTACAGAAAATAGATGAAATTTTTCATGAAGTATTCTTGTGTTAAAGTTCACAGACTCAAAATATAAGCAACGGCAAAGGAACTATATCCTCTTGATCTAACGTATATTTCCAAAATCTATGAAAATGTTCTATAAAGTCTGAATTGTTTATAAAAATTAAGAAATACTTCCTTCAGTCCTTCTTGTCACTACTAAATATTCCATGCCAACAGGACTATATGGATGCATAACCCTCTAATAATAAACCAGTATGCCAACTTGAGAGGGGGTGGATAAGAAAGAAACAGATTTTACATTTAAACTTCTAAGATTTTTTTTCAAGTCAATCCAAGAAAAACACTCCATTGCCCCATAAAGAGGTCTTCAAAGTTTCTCTTCACATTTCCAACTGAGCAGCTACACTGTGACATTTTCTATTGTCCACTTCTGTTGTTTCCTAGTGAAAAACCAACCCTGTTAAAAGCCTTCGGTTCTCCTCCAAACATCCAGCAGAAGAACAACTTAACACCTGCAAGAACTGCATTTGAATTCAAAGTAACTCAAAGTACCAGAAGGAAAGGCCAAGGCACATTATCTGTGATTACAAAGGCTTTGTAGCAGTTCCTACTGAGTATTTTGCAAAAATCTGCATGAATCATAAACGCTGGAATTCTGTCCATTCTTTCTTTGCTAAGAATACACAGTTTCATGGCAAAATATAGTGAAACAGAGTTTCAATTCATGGTTTCCTGCAACGGGATCTCTACTTGCTTGGAGAGTTCATGAACTTCTCCAGCATTCTGGTTTGGGTTTGAAAGCAGTCAGGCTTGGCTTGGACTTGCTAATGAGAGTGTGCAGCATTGTACTTAGTAACAAAAATGAGCAATGATCAGTGAAGTGTAAAAGGAAAAAAGAGAAGGGAAACTGAAAGAGAAAATGTTTGTGTTTCCTGACCATGGCATTTTAACTGCTGTGATAAGGAACTTGGTTCCTTTTCATAGTCCTTAGTATGATAAACATCCCTCCTTTTCTGAGTGAGCACAGGGCCTAAGGTTTGTACCAACATTTTCTGCTCACTTTAAAACCAAACTTCAACAATATAAACACTGGTGCCTATGTGCAAGGTTGAAATTAATAACATGGTTATTCTGTTTAAACAGACCGTGCTGAACCTTTAAACTTTTTTTTTAGGTGGTATGACCAGTGGGTTCAGGAATGCAGTCTGTTTGGACAGTATAAGACCTTTGTTGTTATTGGGAAAACTCTGGCTTGATACCTCTATCCATCTAAGTAACTGAAAGAAAAGTGCATTAAAATTAGAAACACATGCAGTCTCCAGACTTGTATTCCACTGTGCAGGATAAATAGGAACTTTTCATCTCCGTCTGAACTATTCAGGCATACAGTGCCATGTGTCTCACTAACCAAACGATAGGTTCCCCTGAACCTTCCAAGGAAAGGGAAATAGGGTTCCTGCTTCCAATAAAAACATTGTGCTTTCAAATACTAGCCAAGGACATTCATTCTTTATGTACCTCTCCTTTACTAAGTACCACCACTGCAGAGAGCCACTGAAATGTGCCAGTTTTAGTGGTGTTCCCTGAAAAGGAAGGGCCCGTTGATTCATTTTAGCACATAGTTGTTGCTCAGCCAGGCACCGACCTGTTGCAAATTATATTTTATACATCTTGATTTATCAAAGGAAAGTGATATTGAGAAGAGATATAATCCTGTATGTGAAATAAATTGCTGGGGTAAAAAAGGAACCTGATTCACTTTATAAGCTAGTATTAACTGGCTTTTTCCAATTATCACCAGTAGGTAAACTCCTATTGTAATGCTTTTTGCAGTTGTGTAGATCACAATGTAAATGCATGCAGATAAACATTCAATTCCAAATCTGTTGGGGCCTACAGGAAGGCTGGGGAAGGACTTTTCAGGATCTCAGGTAGTGATAGGACTAGGGGGAATGGAATGAAGCTGGAGGTGGGGAGATTCAGGCTAGATGTGAGGAGGAGGTTCTTCACCATGAGAGTGGTGAAACCCTGGAATGTGTTGTCCAGGGAGGTGGTCGAGGCCCCGTCCCTGGGGGTGTTTAAGAGCAGGCTGGATGAGGCTCTGGCCAGCCTGATCTAGTGTGGGGTGTCCCTGCCCATGGCAGGGGGGTTGGAACTAGATGATCCTTGTGGTCCCTTCCAACCCTGAATGAAACTATGAAACTATGAAACTATGAAAAAGATAACTATAAGCTGCCCCAAGAGAATAAAGAGTTCATTGTCTTTGTTGTTCTCAAATTCTTTATGCACATGCTCTTTGCACCATTTATGGAATCATAAGGAGCACAGTGTTTGGAGCAAAAGCCCACCATACAACTCCTTTAACTGTGGGTACATCCCTGAGTGGAACTTCTTACAACACCTTCTTCATAAGACAGGATATATAATCAACCATTCTGCTATGCTGAAGGGGACAAAGAGAGCATGTTGGAAGGAAAAGTTTCCCTTACCCTCCTCTCTAAGCCTTTTGTACCCTTATGGAAGTATTTGTATTGCACGTCTTTAGGATGGGGAGATGCGGTACATGCTTTGCTCGGTTTTCACTAGGTGTCTATATCTCAGGTCAATGTTCCGACATATGTATTTTAAATATCAAGTTCACTAGAAAAATCCTTGGGAAAAGGAATATAACTATACTATCACCATGACAATGAATGCATTAAGGAAATACTTCTCAATTCCTAAATTCACCTGAAGTCTTGTATTTCATGTCAACAAGTGACTTAATCCAGTTTTGTTTTAAAGCTGATCTTTATGTGAGATTCTGATTCCTCTTAAAATATTCCAGATTCAGGAACACATGTACTGAATGTATGACAGCTAAAATGTATGATATTTCTCAAAACACACAGAGAGGAGAAGCAGGTCAACTTAGCTTCTGCCAGCAAACTGAAAATCCTGTAAGAACCAGAGTCCTCCTGAGACCTCACAACATCGGCTATACAAGAATACCCTTTGCTGAAGTTTTTCAACAAGTCAACCTACAAACCATCCCTTGTCTCTGAGCATGAAATGAAGATGCCAAGGAAAAACAAAGTCACACAGAAAATTTATGAAGCTCAACAAAGTTTTAAAGATTAATGTTTTGAAGATCCCAGTCTGTTTTACAAATCCCAGTTAGCTGTGGTGGTCTAGTAACCAGCTCAGAACCCAAATTCAGGTCTGATGTTCACTTTCTCTATGGACTTGCACACGACAAGCAAGGTTAAATTCTGTCATGACATAACACATATAACTATATGGCTTCCACACAAGATTAACTGAGCATCAGGCTTTATTCCATCTACCTTACATTATATTCTATTGCATGACATGCATAATCACACACTTCACTCCCTAAAATACAAGGGGACAAAATTATTCCAATATTAAAAATGGCAACTGAGGCTACTGAGCTGACTAGCATCACTCTGACAGCTTTGCTAAGAAACAACTAATTAAGCAGGTAAACCCGTGTTTCCTGTCTACAGGTCTTACATTCTGCAGAGCACCCTTGACTTCACAAAAGATCCTGTTTTCCTCCAAATTTCTAGCTCAAGTTGCTAATTCTCTTAAAGATAAATGTGAATTTGAATTATACCTATCGTGTTCCAAAGCACCAAAAACTGTCAACAAAGGACAGAGACACATTCACTCGTTTACTCCAAAGCTGGGAGAGTATTGCTGAAGATGACTCATACGGAAAAGTGGGACCTAACATCAAAAGTTATTTCAGACATTATGACTGATTCATTCCCAGAGAGAGGGAATGATCTTGTATACTCAAGCACATCAGGCAGAGTGAATTACAACACATAAATACTATTGTATAGTAAGGTAAAAGCATGGAGTCCCCAAAACATACTAGAAAATTATCATATAAGTTCTAAAGATTGGAGGAAGCTGAATACATTGCTGGGGGAAACCCCACCTGGCTTTACCAAGCTATAAATAGCTCCCTGTAATTTAGATATACGGAAATTATATTCTAACAGGAAACACTGTCCTCCCTCACACCTCTACCTTCTTCTTTTTTAGGTATTTCTGTTTGTTCCAAAACACCCAGGACAAGAAGAAAATGAAGGAATTCTGTATATTTATTACTGATGCCATGCCAGAATAATGACATCTGCACAAGCAACCATGATATTCTTGTTTCAGAACTGTGCAACTTCTCCAATCCCCTTTTAAGCTTTGCAGCCACAGAAGACTCTTAATAATTGATTATAATTGATTTTAACCTTGTCCTAACCTGGGCAAAATGGCAAAGCCAATCATCTTTGTCCAGATGGGATATGAGAAAAAAGCCCCCAATACGCATCTTTAAAAGCTCCAGACATGAGCAGAAGATAAAATATTTAGTCTGCTAAAGCCTTGACCTCCCAATTCTAGCCAGTTTTGAACTTGAATTGATTTCCGACAAGGCATCTGGGAGATGATTACAACAAAATGCACTAAAGCTGGGCAGCCTTTATTTTAACATCCCAGCAACTTAACCTGTTAATAACAGCAATTGTTTTAGATACAATACCAATTTCTGTAACAGACACTAGAAATGGATAACAGCAACACAGTAAGAGTAGCACTGTACAGCATTAGAACACAGCCATTCACAAGCATCTCATTAAGGTTGTGTTGTCAATACTTCCATTACAAACCCCCATTTTTCAGGGGGTTAAAACTCAGCTGCAAAAGTACCAGCCAGAGATGAGAGGCTGCAGATGAGCAGTCTTGTCTTGGGGAAAATGTCAACTGAAGTCCAAGGGAGCTTTTCCTGAGTGAGGGTAAGGACAATCAGAACTTGGTCATGAGGCAAAGAATTTGTTATGGAATAGGAGATGAAAATACTTCAGAGCTGCGTATTTCTTACAGAGTCACTAGGACTTTACTCCAAGGATGAAAAAGGCTTTACAAGTAACCATGCTCCAAACAAGGATATCCCAGAGATGCTCCCATTTCTGCAAACCCCTGAAGCTATTCTAGTGGTTTGAAAGAATAAGCCAGATTTGTGGATTACTTAAGGATAGAGACTTGCTGACCTTATTTATGCAAGTAAGTCAGTGGAATTAATTTCATGAATGAATAAAAGAGGATATAGCCTTATGTTGCATGATGGTTAAAAGCAGACATCATTAACACGAACATCACACTTGTAACTAAAGAAAAAAGACATAATATTACCTAATTTCTCTCCTGTTTTCACCTAATCCCATTGCATAGTCAATATCTCTTACTGTAAATATTTTAAGTACTAATGTACTTGTTTATTCTAAACTCACATCAAACCAGGTAGCAAACAACGTAATTTACAGCCTATATTTTCACATGCCATTAAGGAAGATACCATAGTCTGGCCATGGAACTCAAACTAAAAATATTTATAAACTTAACAAAAGTTAGGAGACCAAAAATTCTCTCTGTACCATTTGCCTTGTACTAGGGTAGTTAGCACCTTCAAATCATGGAGTGTTTTTTACTATTTAGGCTTTATATTAATAGAATATTAAGGGGGGAAATGACATTAATAAAGATACTAATGTTTGAAGAATTTGTAAGGCAAATATCAGAGACATCAGCAATGTATATAACCTGTGAGAGTCTGGAAGCCAGACTAAAATGTTCAATATTATAAATGCTTTCTAATCCAATGTCCTGGTTTGAGGCCAGGCATATCCTCTCTTGCCCCTGAGACGGGCAAAAGAATGATACTCACAGAAATGGATTGCAGAAGTGATGGAAAGCTTAAATGGAAAAGCAATCAGTGTTTTACAGAAGTTGCAAGCATAGTGACAAAAGAATCCCCAAAGCATACAGAGTCCCCTATAGCACACCCAAAAGCCTCCCAAACACTTCCCTTCTCACCAACTGAGGGTATACCCAAAACCCCCAGGGCTCTTTCTTCACCATCCCTCTCCCCCTCCACCAGGCTAGTCTCAGGCTGGCCAGGTCTGAAACTGCCCCTCCCACTTCTCTCTGGCATTAACCCTAGCCAGGCCTAAGAGGCTTTGAGATACTCCCCCACCATTACCTGATAGGGAGCATCTCCCACGAGAGCAGAGAGGGAAGAAAGAGGATGAATTTATAGGGCGCAGGATATTATGGGTATGAAATGCACTATTTCCTGTCTCCACCCACTGGGCTGCACACTGGCCAGAGGTGTAGCTTATGTGGCAGTAACAGGAGGCACCCAGCCTAAACTGCCACATCCAATCAACATTAATAAAGTGGTGGCACAAACTGTTGTTTAGTTGGGTGGATTTTATTTTTTTAAAAATAATAATCACTATTTAAATACTCCTGGTTTTATTAGGCAGATATCTCTTTAAGCATAGATATTTTAAGCTCAGCTATCATATTCCATGCCAAGCATTATTTCCTCAGTGTTTTTTGACTTCATCCCTTTTCCATTATGATTTGAGGATAAACAAGTGTGTAAATGAAAAACAATTCTTCATTTATTACTAAAACAATATTGAGATTTTCACAAGTAAGCCTTAGACAATTACAGCTGTTGGTACCATATTTTCACCATGGAAACTTTTGTTTCACTTAACAATTGAAATTGCAATCAGATGTGCTCATCCCTTCTTGGAGTAATGAACAATGGTACATCTGAGAGAGAAATTCAAAGTGCGTCATTTATCTTATCCTATTTTCAATTAGGCTGAATAAAGTGTAAGATGGTTCCAAACTACACCACAGTAACAGGGTAAGTAAATTTATTACCACAGGAGTGCTAATCTTAGCAGATGGCAAAAAAATATTTTTAGTATGAAATATGCTAAAGCAATAAATCTAAACAAGGTAGATGTTATCAACTAATATCTCCCTAGTGCGAGGTAAATCTCCTGCATGACAACTCAGCATTCACATAAACTCTGGTTGAGTCTTGTAAGATAGAAGTCTCTCTATAGGATGAAAAATAACAGAAATTATCAGGAAAAGCCTTCAACATGCAGTTTCATACACCATACCTGCGAAAGGAAAGAAAGGTGCAGAATTTTGCTTAGCAAGATTTTTTTTTCCCCTAGACAACTAATTTTTTTCTTGCAGGAAAATTTTCATTGACTCTAGGAAAAATATGAATCCCATCATTCTCTCCTGCTTTGAAAAAGCCACTACTTAGTTTTTTAAATAGAAAATAAAAAGACAAACATTAAAGCAATCTTTAGAGGAAAATGGGTGAAACTTGGAGGAAAAAGGATACAAAGAGAGCCGCTCACTTGCCAATCTATAAGCATAACAAAAAATGTAATAACAAGCAATGCCAGAATGAAAAATAGTTTCCATTGTTATCGACAGCACATTACAAAACACTTGAATTTCAGAACTTCAGAGTCCTGTACCTTTGCAGAAATGAGGACACTAAAAATACGTGGAGTGAAAAATGGTTGGGGAACCTTGGAGACTTTTTTGAGCTAGCCATTCTGTTAGGCCACATATTATAAGCAGTTCTTAAAATAATCCATATTATAATAAATCCTGTTATAATTGTTCATTAAATGACAAAAATAGTAAAATTAGTAAGCATTCGCCTCAGGGAACAATGCCTTTACAGACTGCTGCTCACCTTTGTGATGGATCATGAAAATAGACGATAGGTTACAAATTACAGATACACATAGAAAGGACAAGATATCATGGGTTTGGCCAAAGCTTTTGCCTGCAAACAATCATAATGACATCATCCTCCTGTTTCAAAGTGGGAAAGCAAAACCAAGTAAAACTTCAGACTGATTTTAACATGTATTTAATATATTTGAATATGTGTTTCAATTTTCTTAAATGTATAATTTCCTGAGCAAAGGAAATGAGGGGTTCATGTCAGGGGATCTGGAATGGACTCGTGAGTCTCTGCATATTGAATGGGCATGTTTAGATAACGCTGCTAAATATCTACAGGGGAAAAATAATAGTGTTGAGCCCACTGCAGAGTCTGTGGAAAACACCATCTCAATGCTCAATATCCATCACAGAACAAAACTGAAAACAGTATCATGACACCATACAAATGCATTGCGTGGCCATATTTTGAACATTAACTGCAGCCTACAGTCATCCCACACCAGGAGAGCATAAAAGAAACAGAAAAGATAAAAAGAGAATAACAGGAATAATCAGAGAGTGATATCTCGCTGATACTTTTCCTAGAAGAACAAAGGAGTGTGCCTGGAAAGAATCTGGCAGGATAGAAACACAAACTTGGTTGTGCACCCCTTCCTGCATGTGTGGCTATCCATGGAACTCCTTTCCACAGGATGTGGATGGGGCCAGCAGTGTGGATGGGGCCCGAAGTGTGAATGGGCTCAAAGGAGGATTAGACCAATCCACCACTTCTGTGACAAAAAGCTTTACCATTGATCACTAGAAATTGGGACACGTTACACTGCACTTGTTCTACTTTCTTTTTCTTTCTTTTTTTTTCCACACTTTAACAAAGCAGCTGTATTAGGCAGCAGCAGATTAGCAGTGTAACCAACCTTTGGGCACAGCCAGCACAGTCATCCGCATATCCCTTCCCTTTATGGATGGCTAATAAGGCAGACTGAGGAGTTACTGCAGCCACTTCCAGGACAGCAGAAGATAAAAAACCAGTGTGGGAATATGTTTAATAGTGTGAAGTTTCCTGAATAATGATTGTAGTCTGGGACAAAAAGGGACATACACTTGCCCAAAGCTATATTCATACCTAATAATAATGCTAAGTGATAAAGAACATGTGAAATATACTGCATACATTAACAAAAGCACTTCAGCAATTAACTGCTCACCTCTTACAGCAGAATTGGCCTCCTTCATATCCTTTTATTTGTCATCTTCTTACACTAGAAATATCTTTTAAAATACATTACCAGTTTTTATTCATTTATATAGCTTAAAAAAAAAAAAAAAAGGGAAAAAAAGAAAAGTAATTTGTTCCCCTTATGAATCATGCAAATTTTTTCCTCTTTTTTCCACCTTGTCCAAACATCAGGTAAAAAGTATTTTAAAAATAGAATAACTGATCATAAAGATAAGCAGGACTCATGTGGCTCCTATCTATTTCATCAGATTCATCTTGCTAGGTAATGAAGTGGAACTGATGACCAGCTTATTGGCCACAATTAGACCAAAGAACAACAGGAATGAAGGAACCTCAGACACTGAAAACAGGGTAAAATGTGTATCTTGCAGCTAGAGAATTAGCCAGAACTATTCCTCCCCCAAATCCTCCCAAGGGAAGACTTTCTGAATTGAAATTACATTACCCAAAACACTGTTGTAATCTTCATTTTACAATCACTTGGATGCTTGGTCCAACTTCTTCTTTTAAAATACATCAGACCAGAAGTAGAAATGAGGAATGTCTCCTTGTCTCAAAAAAAAGCTCAGTTCTCTAGCTTTTACTCAGCAGAAAAGGCTGTCAAAAGGCGACCTAACAAAATGAAGGCTGCAAGATGAGGCCCACAGAATTTAAATCACTTCCTTATCTAATAACATATAAAAACTTATCGTAAAACTGTGGCTATAAAAATCATAGAATTAATCTATATTGTGTCTTTACAGTTTTGCTTCAATAATACAAGTAAAATAGATTAAGGTTTTAAAAGCAGTTCATTTTGTTGCTCCAAGATTTGAGTCTTAACATTTTTATGCCTCAATTAAGCATTTCCTTAATTTGCTCAGTTCAGGTAAGCCCAGTCTCACAGGCCAACCATACAAATCAGAATTAATTCAGTGGGGTTTTTTAATAAACCTCAGAAACTTGTTACACACCTTGCAGATTAAACATGAGTCCACAAAGTTTAGATCAGGTTTCAAACTCTGCCAGCAGCTCAGGCTTGGATGGCACCTGCTAGAGAGGGGTCCCTGGCTACCACGCAATCACAGGAGAGCATTTCTTCAAACCAAGAAGCTTGGATAAAGTATCCTGACTGTGCCAACACCAAGCCCAGCAGTTCAGCTTGTGCAGAGTCAAGATTTCAGACGCAGTATGCCCAGGAGAAATCTCCTAGGAGGCTTCAAGTTGGGAAAAAAAAAAAAAAAAAAGGAAAATACAATGCATAATAAGGGAGCAGAAGAAAACTACAAACCCAATTCAAACCAGGGTTACTTTTGCATTGGAAACCATGAAGAAAGTGTGCTGGGACCAAGTGATGGATGCCATGTGATGAGGAAATACAGATACAACAGCCTGGGAGCCAAAGCAATCAGTGTAGAGCCACGAAACAAGTGATCTGACAATCCTGCCTCCACAGATGGGAGACCCTTGGGCCTCAGCAGCAGCAATTACAGTCAGAAAAACTGTTGTTTGTGCCCCAAACAAAACCATTCTAAAGCAGGACCCTGCTCTCCAAGTGACACAAACTACCCATATATACTGCTGTTGCTAGATCTGCACTGTCCTGCACTGTGTTAGCTCAAAACTTTGTGTTGTATACCACACAGACCTAATGTAGCTGGACAGAAACTGCACTGGATACGTGAAATAGTAAGTAAAATAACAGCAAAACCAAACAGTTTAGAAAAGCAAAACAAGGCTCCTCTATATAGTTCCTGAAAAAGAAGATTTATAACCTATATAAACATGGATCATAAACCCATTGGCAAGTAGATGTAAGGTATTTCAGAAAGCTGCTTACTTTATATGTCTGAGCCCTGAATTCTGAATAAATGCAGCATAGCAAAGAGATCGACTGTCACTCCTCAGGACACATAATACTGTGGCTCATGAGTGTACCAGCTTTTCTTGGCAGAGACTTGATTTTTGATCTTTTTTCAATGCTTGGATTCATGTTCAAGGACAGGGCACTCAAGTAATCTTATGAATGCACTTTGTGCCAAATGTCCGGATGAAAGATTTTCATAAAAAAGGAAGCTTGCAGCATCTGGCCACTCCACTTTCATTCAGCACAGTACTGAAGGACTTAAATGGAGATATATACTGAGGGGTCACCACCCAAAGTGTAATATGCATGGCAGGGAAGCTTTCAATCTCCTGTCATATGGAGTCAAGTTGCTATAAATCTTAGGAACAAGATGTTTTTTTTCTTCACTATGTTTTTATGAGAAACAGGTTACTGATAATAACTGCTCTGACACTTTGACCTACTTCCTAGTGAATTTTGCATTAGTATTTTACTATACATACACTGTGGGGATAATATTTTACTCTCAGAACTGCATGATGGATCTGAACTTCAGTGTGCTATTCTGCTTAGATGCAGAGATCTTACGCCGCTGTCAACATGAGCTCAACAGCTGGGTGTGAATATATTACAATGAGACCTGCCTATAGAACAAGGTCTGTGATTCAAAATTGCCCACAACATACTTAATCTCTGACAAGTCCACATGGCTCCAGATTTTACTTTCCTGTCTATTGTCACCCATTGCAGAAGACGGCAAGCCTGCTAAAGAAGAACATGATCAAGACAGATATAACATCTGTCCCAAATGTCTCCAGTCGCTAGGAAACTCACAGATGCTAAGAAAACAAAAGCAACCCTGGCATTTTGCAAGCAGTCAGTTCATAGGGTCAGTTTTCTGTTTCAGGGACAGGAGCTGCCTGCATTTTTCAGCTTTCAACCCAGCTGTTGGGAGTTGCTCAAGAGTTTATGCCTACTTATTAGAGTTCAACTCCCATTCAATAAGACGAATAGATAGCCTGTATGTGAAATAAGTACATAATTGGACATGGTACTAGAATTTCTTCTGGCTATCAGGAGGTCCTCATTGCAAATGAATGGAGAGTTTTATGCAGGGAGACCATCTGTTTAATGTGTTTAAGTTTTGAGAGTTTAAAGCATTGACCGCAGAGAAAAAGCAGATCACATGAAAACCCAAGTATGGCCATTCTACCGCAATTCACCTGTTTCAGGGTAGAAAACATTAAGAAAAGCTTATGCCATCACTATTACTTGTACTGTTTAACCAATCTATTCTTTCTAATAAAGAATCAGGAGAAATGAAAAAAAATTGATCCTTATTTATTGACTTTCTAGTGAGTATAGTTAAAGTTGACACAAATCAATCACAATAAAGTTAAAAGGATAATATAGCATAATGTGACCCAAGACAGTACTGCAAGTTTAATTACTGAAACTCAAAGTTTTAGCATACACTGAGCAGTGAAGAGCAATGCCCAGTTAACAATGTTTACATGTACACAACAAGAGCACAAGAGATCCACAAACGATTGCATAAGCATGTTTCTAAAGAGGTTCTTGCACGGAAAAGAGCCCTGCCACAGAGCACTTGGTGTAGGACTTTCAGTTATTTCACTGATATTTGAAGATTTTAAAAATTTGGCATATGTTTGGTGGTTTTCTACATATATTTGGCATTCAAAGACTAAGCACCAGAGAAAAAAATGCCCAGAATCGTTACATCATATAGTTTGAAAAAAGAATTGGTCCAGTATATTAAAACATCTCGCCCAGCAGACCCTTTTCTTTATCAAAGAAGATGACAGATCACAGTATCACTTAGGTTGGAAAGGACCTCGGGGATCATCGAGTCCAACCTATCAACACAGACCCCATGACTAGACCATGGCACCAAGTGCCACGTCCAATCTCCCCTTGAGATCTGCACACCGTGGGCACCCAGCTGAACACGTGTGTCAGAAAGCACAGTTCTCCTAACTGTGAGCAGGGTAGGACTTATCCCTCCATCATGTCACTGCCCTTTGTACTGCTCAGTCTTTGCTTTTCTGTTGTACAAGGTGATTTTCACAGAGCAAAGGATTTATTTTAAAAGGTCATCTCCATCCCTTTGCCCTGTCCCAAAGTTTATACACTCTTAGAGCTCTACAATAAAAGGATAGGAAAATTTCTTTGGTGCTTAAAAATATTTTTGAATATTTTCTCAGCCAAAGCAGAGAGAAAATATAGAAAGCTTAGGGGAAATAGGTCCCTTTACATAGAAAAAAATTCTCTGATTCCTTTTCTCTTGCATTCACTATCATTAGTTTAAAACTCTGCAGGCATCTGACAGGCAGCAAAATGGGCCAAAATATTTTTTGCTATCAAAAGGAAGTCTGTTTAATGTTTGCAGACTGCAAACTGCGAGGCAACTGCATCAGCACTGGCTAGCTCCGTGCTGTACTGTGGTATTTAGAAGAGAAAAGGGCGACCCAGAGACAGGGAGACCGAGAGAGAGAGAGGAGACTCGGCACAACTCGGTGTCTATCACGAGGGTGCCGGGGAGGGCAATGCGGCTCGGGACATCGTCAGAGAAGCCGCAGGGGATTTAAACACAGCATAACCGGAAGAGGCTCTCAGAGTGCGACATGTGAGGCAACAGTTTTGTTGCTTGTTGGAACCCAGCGAGTGGGGCGTGAGAGGGTAGGGGCATGGTCAGACAGCTGGGAGCATGTGGCCATTGGTACAGGCAGGCAAACAGGCACGGGGAGAGCAAATTGTGATTGACTGTGCCCCGGGGGATGCTTTTGAGTCAGCATAGTAACTGGCATGAGCAGGGCGTGTGGGCAGGACACACGGTGCTTCAGTTTTACTGATGGTGGGTACTCAGAGGAGGAAGACTGTGCTCTCAGCACCCACCAAAACGGATAGTGGTACCCAGGCCACAGGCTGTGAAGAATGCCACAGCCTTTGACTGGCAACAGGGGGCAACACTGACCGTGGTTGCGTGCGGTGTGAGCAGGTTTTTGACCTGCTCAGCTGGGTGGCGCAGCTCCAGGATGAAGTGGTGGAGCTCGGGGAAGAAGGGAAGAGGTGAGTAGGTTGAGAAACATGAGGGACAGTGAGAGGGGAACTGATTGCTTCCACAAACTGATCTTTACAAAAACAGAACAGGAGTTTACTCTAAGTGGAGCAGAGGATTTGATATCTTCTCACCAGCAAGCCCTCCAGCCTTCCTGTAGTAGTTCACATGTGCAGGGTCAATGGGAACAGGTTGCTACCCACAAAACAAATGCTGCAAATGGAGCAAACATGCTCCTTTAAGAAGCGGACCACCTACAGTGCCCTTGCAGAACAGGTACAAGGCTCGGCAGGACAAATTGGCTGTGAGCAAGGATGAGGGCTCAGGATGGCCAAAAGTGCCACCAAGGCCAGAAATGCCACCAAGACTGACTTGCCTGAGGCTAGCCACAAAACCTGACCCTGAAAAGAAAAATCAAAGGGTCATTGTTGTAGGTGACTCCCTGCTGAGAGGAGCAGAGGACCAAATGCAACCAAGTGTTGCACTAGAGGTACAACACCACCAGAGCCCTGCAGACCTGAAGATGAGACGGGGAAAGGAGAGATTAGCTCTTCCCCTTTCCTGCTGTGCAAGCTCTGTTGTATTCAAACCATTAAAGACTAAAACTTCTGCATAGCAATATTTTGAGCAATATTTTTCCAACATAATTCCTTCTCAGGGTTTTCACAGCCAGTTTCGTCCTTCCCCTTACGCTCCTCAGGGTGGAAATGAAGAGGGCAATAGGGCTTAAAGTTGATTCATGTCATTTGAAATAAGGACACATTTGGGGAAGGTGGAGGGAAATTATGTTGTGCAATTTCTTTTCAGCATCACATCCCCTGTTGCTTGGTGATGATGGCACTCTCCAGGGCACTCAATATCAACCCTTGCCAAAGGACTGAACTGACTCAAGCAATAGAAGAGGAATGAAAATAAAGGCAACCTTGCTCAAAATGGAAAACATAAAATTATATTAATTGGCTAATGTCATCAAAAACTAATTATCATAGCTATAATTTTCCTAGCCAGCCTATTTTTTTCCCCATAGTGATAAATAATAATTATCTATTGGCTACATTAATGTGATAGTCACAAAAGCACAATTCATTGAGATGTAATTGTAATTTCTCCAAGTAAAAGTTCATGCTTTTAGAAGACACTATTCAGATCTGCAATGGTAGGAGCAAGCACTGCAAATGTTATACCAAATGTTTGGGGTGAGGTAGGTCACCAGTTAGTGAGGTTATACTACTAGTAGTTCAGATATATTGCTGCAGTGGCCTAATGACACAAATAAGACAAGGTTTGTGGGCATAGATTCCACCACCAAGGACACTTGGAAAACCAACCCATCTTTCAGGCACACAAGCCAAGAGTGCCCAAAGAATTTTTATATGCAATTGGTCCCAAGTAGTGGCAGTAAATAGAGCTACCTCAGGAGCAGAAAAGGACTCAGATCCAGCATCACAAACTGGTACTTTCCTTTCTCTAGGAAAACAAGACTACCCAAGTGCACAGAACAAGCAGAGATCAGCTCTCCTTCGAATGCCAGCTCGGGTGTGCAGACCCAAGACTGTGCCCACTCTCCCCATCAACTGGCTGGCTTCATTGGAAGTAGCAGCAAAGCCCTTGGGGATGATGCCCTATTTTCTACTTTCACCTGTAACAGACTTGTGCAAGTGCCTTTCATGCCTCGTGCACTGGCACAAAGCAGCTTGCAGCACTGTTCGAATGTTGCAGATAAAACACTACTCTCTTCTGCTTCACACATACAGAGTACAGTATTTAACTCTCATTTACAACCCCTTACTTTTGGAAATACTGGACTGAGTAAATGTTGGGGGTGCTTGTAGTTTTCCACTGATCTAAACCAACCATTACCTAAGATAAACTGAAACTTTAAGTTTTGCCATAATGCAAATGGACCTTTCCATTACAAATAGCACTTACAATTAGCCAGATTTCAGCAGCCAGTGGTGACATTAAAGAAATGCTAGGCAAAAGCAAATGCTGAGTCATATCAAGCTGTCAAAATAATATGGGCAGTTATCACCAAAATTCATTATTTATCACTGAAACCCATTGACGCCTGTGCTTACACAGGAACCCTCCTGTGATATTGAAGGCCAAAGTATCTTTTCTCCCTAACAACAGTGTTGTATCTTTGGCAACTCTAGCAGGAACTCAGAAAATCAATAGTACTTCATGAGCAAGGTCTTGGTCTTCTTCTTTTACGAGGATTCTGTCAATGCAAGTGGCCATTACTGTACTTTAAAGGCATGATATAAAATTGCTTCAACAAGATATAAGACACACGGTTTGAAAGAACCTGGTGAGAGTATTTTAGTCAAAGTTAAATAGTTTCATCATGTAATTACTTCTATTGGCACATCTCCAGCTGGATACACTCATGCAGGGTATACGCTTTCTGTGATGGGGTGGGGAAGTTGTGAGGGAGGTCTGTCGATTTGACTCAGGTTGATCTAAACAAGGTCAAACTGCTAAAATGGAGCAACAGACAAGCATCCAATACTATTGATAGTAACACAGGAACAACAAAAGTTGCTGTCTTTTTTTTTAGTTTGGTTTTTTTTCTCTCTCTTTTTTAGCTAAGTGGTCTGAAAGTAGTTTCAGTTTTATAGCTGAAAAAGATATCCTGATTTGCAGACCGGCAATTCATTTTCTAAGAGTTGTTCTGAATTTTTTCAGGGAGAAAAGGAAACTCTGCGGGTCCCTGGGACCCATTCAAATTATATGACAAAATTTACCTTCAGTATTTCAGAGGATTATGTGAAACACACTAAAAACATTTGCTGGTGGTTTCTTTGTGATTAAATTTAACCCCTTATGCAGTACTTCACACTGATGACAGTCTCAACTGTGTTTATGTTTTCTTCTGTTTAAAATTCACGTATCTCAGAAAACTGCCACATCCCAGAGAAAAGAAAAAGACACGTGCATTCATCCTCTGTGAATGACAGACAGCCCCTGTGAGTGCAAAAAAATCACCTAAAAAATGAAGGGTTAAAAAAACTTTCTGCATGGAAAGGGCCACTCACAGAACAGAAAAGATTTCACAGTATTTTCCTGAAAGGATTTTTTAAATGCTCAAAGCCTTAATTTCCCCACTCAATACCACTCCCAGGCTTGTCTACACTGTAAACAGGCACTACTAGGATCTCTTTCTTAAGAGTCAAAACCCTCCAGATTTGGGTTATAGTCCAGTGTGGGACCACTGCCGTTAGACAAGACTTGTTTGGCCTTTTTAAGCATAAGAAGCCCTCAAAAGCCATCTCAATAGCTTTTGCCACATTACTTCACATGGCCTTATTTTATGCCCCAAAACATATAACAGCTGTCCTCATGGTCAGGCTACAAAAATGCTGCTTTAGCACATTGAAACACATTATTTCACACTGTTCTAACTGAGAATATTGGCTACAACCGTGCTGTACAGCCACAGAGGGTCAGATGTTATGTAATGTGGCCGTGAACAGTCTGCAAGAACAAACCATAATCAGTGGGGACGTAAGTCACTTTGCACCACTTGGCCTGGGAATCAGAGAACAGTCCTTGATCCCATGTGAACTGAAACGATTGATGTTTTATCTACAGAGCAAAACCTCCACTTGTATATACATGGACACATAATGCAGACATGCTATGCAGAGATGAGTTTCCCATGTTAAATTGCATTTACAAAGCTACTTTTATGACTGCACTTGTCCCCTAATCTAGTTTGGTTGGCTTGTTTTCCAACTTCACACAAGTTAACTGCTTCAAACTGTTTCTTGCTTTTTCTTTATTTTACTCTGTGATTAGCTGGCTTGAGGTTTGAGACAAGAAATATCTAGACCTGGAACGATGACAAAAGGAAAAATGAATACTGTATCACCCAGCAAAGCCAGACATAGGGTTTCTGACCTCCATAAAAACCCTTTCCCTCTATTTCCAGTGAGACACTCTCATATATATCTCTGCAAGCTATGTCAAGGTCTCTTAGAAATTTTTCTTATGCATTCATTGTAAGTTCGGTGTCTCTCTGGAGTTAGTCAGTTCCTTTAGAGTGAGAAGTTAAAGCTTCAGGAATATCATAAACAGTATTGATAACAGTCTAAAAAATCATTTTTCTTTCTGAAATAGCCCTGTAAAATGTTAACTGCTTAGGTATGATACCTTTAATGAAGCATTGCGTTTCTTCTGGAGGCTGTGATCTTTCAAACTCCACAGGAAGAAGCCTCTTACAGCATGCTGCAGAGCGTTGCCTGACAGCTAAGGGACAGCAATATCTACAAGTTAATTTAGACATTTGTAATCAGAATCCATGCTAAATATCATGTTACAAATTGCATATGATGATGGCAATGATGTGTCCTTGGAGACTACCAACTTGTAAGTTGGTCAGTTATATGTATTTGACTTGTGATCTTTTCTTAAAGGCTTCCCAAATACCCCCAAATACTTTTTTTTTCCCTTAAATGCATTTCCTGCAACATTTTTGTTTTCATGGTTCCTGTTAATTCATGTCTTTAGGGCCTCTGGGTTTCTGCCCCTGGGTTTCTGTAAGACTATGCTCTCTAGTAAAAGCCATCTCAGTTGCTGGTATGCATCAAGATTATCAGCATGTGACTCTGTCTTGGTGCACTGCTACAGTGAGAAAGTGAAGAGAAAATGTTCATTTGCATAACAAAAAGCAATAAAGGGAAAGCTGAGCACCAGTCCCTCTCCTGGACTACATCCATCCCAGACAGAGAGAGTCAGAAAAGCAGAGGTGCTACAGCAATTCTGTAGAGCTGCCTTGCCCCTGGAGGCCAGGCTGTACAACCTAGCTGATGGTGACTCATGCAGGTATTTGCTGCCAAACCCAGCTATGTGCAAGGATCACCTAAACAGCACACTGCAGGCTGGTTTTGGCTCATTAAAAAAAAAAATAATCAAATATTTATCCCACTTCCCACTGTTTCAGGTTTTATTAACCTGTGTTCTTTGTCCCCCTACTCTTAACAATCCCTTAAACATTTGAATCCTTGGGTGGGAATTTTGGATCATACCTGAATATCTAAGTGCTGTTTTCCAGGCACTACAAAAGCATAACATGTTAAACAACTAGCCATTAATGTCAAAAAATCAAGCTTTACCATCCATTTTTTGGCATTAATTTTATAAGCACCATAAAGCAAGTTTTTTACTGGGTAGTTTTGGTATATAATTTCTTCCACAAGAAGAACAGTTTCTGTACAGTCAACACATGTGGCAGGTTAAGGAAGCATAAAAACTACATTGCTGTAAAATTCATACTAAATGATGGAAATAATAACCAGAACATGTGTAATTTGAGTAGTAGCCTGAAACAACAGGCAGAGAGTCAAGCAGTGCAAACCCAGACAAACTGCAAAGAGAAGTGGTCAAACGCTGGGATCTGAGCAGAAAAAGGGGAGGTGTGCATTTTTTGTATCACTTTTTTTTCAGGCAGAAACACACTCGCCATGAAGACTAGAAGTACTTGAGGGAATTCATACAAGGTTAATCAAGGAGATTTTATAGCTGTGGAGCTGTAAGGTCTGCAGCATCTCTTGGAGAGGGGTTGAGCTGACTTGTGGAGGAGGTGTGAGTGAGTGTGTGCGCTCAGGTAAGAAGGATGCTTGCAGAGGGAGGCAATGTACATCTGTGCATCTTCGAGTGGGACTGAGCCCTGTAATTTCCAAAGTAGAGCAGCACAATGTTATTTAGCACAGGTGTCTCTGTAATTGTGGTACTGAGAGGAATCAGTGCTCAATGGCCCACAACATCACCCTTCCTCTGGTGTAACATGACAAGTAGGCTGCAATACAGGAAAAAGAAAAGTAGGAATCGGTACAATCCACAGCACAAAACCCCCCATTTTTAGCTACACACTGACTCTCCCATGTGACAAATATTTATTCAAGTGCTACAGTTTCTGTTCAAAACCAATTCCATCAATTGGGAAAACTGATAATAAATTTAACACCTCTACAATTTCATACTCGGGCAGCAGGAGCCATCCTAAAATGTTTCTGTTCCTTTCAGAAGTATATGTCAGACCAATATAATCTTTCAAGCTTTTTCATTCCAGCTACTGTAGTTTTAGAAACAATGAAATTCCTTTCTGAGGACAAATGACATGAATAAGTCAAGCAGTAATTTTAAGAAGCAGTGTGAAAATCAGCAGTATGAGACAAATCCACTGCATTCCACTTCTACCCTTGCTCAAAAATATGTGAACCCACAAAACCCCACAAAACTCCAAACTGAGGGAGAGTAAAAACCTTTATGTTCAAGGAAAGTCATATTCTGCCATAAATCTGCAAGTAGAAAGTTCACAAAAAGAGGAAAATTTGTTTCTTCTTCCCCTGCAGGAGTTTCTTTTCCCTTTCCACCACCTATGTAGGTGCTTGAGAAAGCCCCCCCCCCCCCCCCCCCCGCATTTTTTTTAAAGGAGTAAAAAGAAGTGCTCTTTAAGAGATCAACTTACTCACATACACATGAATTTCCAATCAATTGACTGATGCTGTAGTAAACTAAAACTGAAACAACAAATGATCTAGTCCAATATCCACCTAAACTCATTACTGTCTATCATCCAGCATCTGCTTATTGACTTACACCCAGCACTAGCCTAGGCTATGTTAGGTAGAGCATCAAGGGAGGTGATCTCTCCTCACTGCCCAAAACTAGTCAGACACACATAGGTGTTGTAGCCAGTTTTGAGCTCCCTGCTGCAAGAAAGGTATGGGCATACTGGAGCAAGTTCATCAAAGGGCCACTGAGAAGATTAGAGGACTACAGTATCTCTTTCATAAAAGGAGAGGCTGAGGTAGGTGGAACTGTATAGCCTAGAGAACAAAAGACTCAGGAGAGAATATCCTCAGTGTAGGTAAATACATGATGGGAGGGAACAATGATGAACGCAGGCTCTGCTCAGGGGTGCGCAGTCACATGCAATGTGCAGAAACTGAAACTCAGGGAATTGTTTAAACAAAAGGAAAACTTTGGTTTTTACTGTAAAGACTGTACATTGCACTGGGTTGGCCAGAGAGGTTGTGGAGAGTCCACCTTTAGACATACTTGAAATCAAACTGGACAGGGGTCTGGGCAACCTGCTCCAGGTGACACAGCTCTGAGCAAAGATTAGACTATCTCCAGAGGTGTCTTCCCACCTCAACAGAAGGAGGCTATCTTAAATATGTGTTGTCTGGATCCACTCAGACTTGGCCTCTGTCTTATGGCAGAGATTTTATTGCTCATCACCCAAAGAAATCGTGCTTTACATCTGATAACCTGAACATGTCTGTATAGCCTCAATGTGTCCCCACTACTGTGGCCTTGAAAATTTGTGTAAGGTACTTGGTCTCTGAGGCAACTATGTGCCTGTTCACTACAGCTCTCTAGACAAAATCAGAACAAATGATAAATGTACCCTGAAAAATCTCTCTGGAAGCTCCCATCTAACTATGGGAAGATGAGTCAGAAACCTATTTCCAGGAAGAGTGCCCAGGTGAGGAGGAGGGCAGAGGTACCACTAAGGACTTAGAGCTGTCACTACATGGGCCTTTCTCAAGTGAGGATGGGCAGAAACATTAAACCAGTCAGGCCAAAAGCTAACAAAAACAAACACACACACACAAAAGCCCACAAAAAAAACCAAAACCCACCACAAACAACAACAAAAAAATCCACCAAAACTTTTTCTTCAAAATTTAGAAGAAGTTACAAATTCCAAACCTAAAGGCAGCTTAAAGCTTTCATATTAGTCCTGGTTCTAAATTCTGGTTATTAAAGCCACATACAAATATTACTGCCTTAAACATAGGTCAAATATATGGTTGTAAATATAACCAAATTGTCATCTTCATAAAGTGTGCTTTCAGCTTGAAAAGCACTCAAAGAGACTATACATACCATCAGGGAGCATCCTCTGTGTTTGAAGATAAGAGAGACCCACATACAAACACCTTTAATGCCAAATGCACCAAACTGAGTATCTCGAAACCTCAGTAGCTTTTACATTTACAGGAAATGAGAAGCAAAGCCCAATAGTGAATCTGTTTAGTCTGAACACATGTGGCATTTTACAATATAGGCAAAACCTTTATTGTGCATTAAAACAGCACAGTCTTTGAAAAGGTTTTTATTGATTTAGTTTTTTTCCTAAGGAAAAAAAGAGGGCAATATATTTGCTCTGCATGTTCTCATCCTCTCATATTTCTGACTAATTGTCTTCTAACAGCAACTGGACCCTGCTATGCAGATCAGTTAAGAAACAACATTATCATTATGAAACCCCACACAGAAGAGCAGTGTGGGCTTTTGCTCTAAGGATGTAATTGTGCTAGCCTCAAAGACACATAAAAGGCAGCCATAATGAAGCTGACCATGCATTTCTTCCTAAAGCCAACAAAATTATCCCAATTCCTCCCAAGATTAAAACCCAAACTTTCAGTTTCAAATACCAAATGACACTCTCCCAAAATCTATAATTCAGAATTTTTCAGTAAGTTTTCTATGAACATTCTCCCATCCCCCTTAATATAATTTTTTTTTTCCCAGCTGTATAAATAGTCTTAGAGAGTATGGCCTGAATGAATGCACCGTTCAGAAAACAACATAATTACAGCCATTTCCAGCAAACTGGGTGCCAAAAAAGTTACAAATTAATTGAAGGTTAGCACTGAAAATTAAATCCTAGTCAGCTTGAAGTCATTTTTTAGGCTAGTTTATATAAAATTAAATAGGAAGTTCAGGCTTCCAATGTTCCATCAGCTTAGTGGAGAGAATGTTCAGGTTCAGGTGAACAAGTGGTTTGTATTGTTCTGTCATCTAAAATTAAAAAACCCCACTACCTTTCTCCCTCCGGGCATTTCTTGTTCTCAGCCTACTTCCAAGGTACTCTAAATGCAGAGACTGACAAAACTTTTAGGTTCTTCCCCAATACCCCTGTCTATGGACTCTCTCTCAAAGAGAGAGAAAAACCTGTTCAGGTTAATCTTAGACATTAACAAGTCTATTTACACCTTCAATCTCACAACCACACACCTCTCTCTTTGGCTGTTTCTGTTGCTCTGTTATCTCCTTTAAGTGTATCTCAAAAATGCATCAGATAAGGATTTTTACTTCTAGCGTAGCAAGGAAGCAGAAAGCATCACTTTAGGACACACAGTCTTAGGTATTTCAAATCTTTCCATGGAGTTCAAACACTAAAAATAGGAAGAAGGAAAGATACCACATAGCAGCAACAAGAAGCTCAATTAAATGACCACAGTTAATTCAGAGGGCACAGTAATAACAATAATAGTGTTTAGAAAAACCCCTCCCATCCACCCACCTTGGAAGCAGCTTTGGAGCTTAGTCTACTTGTTTCTTTGATCATCCCTTCTCGGAAGCATGGGACCTGAAGATGAAGAATCAGGTGGGTTTTCATGCTACAGGCATACATCAGAGATGGGTTGATGTTACATTTCAAATCAATTCCCAGAGTTATCCAGAAACATATTCTTACTTCACATGAAATCCCAGAAGCTGTTTCTAGCTTTGCTTGAAAGCACTGCCCACATGCGCCTTGGTTTTGTACACTAGCCATGTTAGGCAAAACATTCACACAGGATCTCAGTAATTAAACTTGCATTTCAGTGTTTTGCCTGAAAGGGATACAAACATACCCATGTTTAGAGGGAAAATCCAGAAGGCTTTCCAGCATATAGAAATTAAGCTTTTGGTCTAAGGAGGATATTCTGTTTAGCTGCCACCTTCTCTCCTGTATCAAAGTACCTCCCTGAGGAGATATATTCTGCTCATTAGATTTTACACTCCCTTTGTGAATCTGCTAAGCCCTCCTCCTCATCTCCCAACTCCCAGGAAGCCATCAAGCTGAGAAGGGACAACCCCTATCTTTCTTCCTATTCAGCAACTAGGTAAAGTCCCCTGTAAGAAAAGTTAGCAAAACTTTTGACCAAAAAGAAAGTTACTGAGTGGCTAAGGCACACCCTGGAGAAGGAAGAGGTCAGAATCTGGGGATCTACTTTATGGGCTTTTTATTCTTGTGTATCAACTGTCTAATGTTAGAGGCAAAGGGGGGGGGGGGGGGGGGGGGGCAGAGAATCCCACTCCTTCCTTGCTCTTACCTCAGCGCCTAAACCACTGCATGACACATTCACATCCTACTTTAACACCCAGCTGCACTGCTAAAGATACCAGCAAAACAAAACAGCTGTTAAGAATCTTGTCATTAAAGCTGGAAGGAAGGCTAAAAGAGACATTTCAGTTGTTTCCTGAGTGAGTGACTATTACTCCAATATCCAACTAAAATATTTTTATTTTGAGTATAATCAATCTTCCAGAGATTTCAAAAAGGTTACTTGGGGACCCTTATGTCAGAAGGCTGTTGCATAGAAAGCCTGAAGTTTGAAAACATTCCTGGCAAGTATTTTCTGTCAGTCTCTTCATTCTCTGGTTTTGTTGTTCCTGTTTTGTTTTGTTTTGTTTTTTTTTATCCCTGAAGGGTATATAAAGGACATCTAAAACTTTAGTCAATAGATCCATTATTATGATTGGCTGAAAACCATAGCCTGCATCCATCAAGCCATTGTGTTGTATCTTGTGTTAAATTATGGTGATAAATAGTCCTTTTTTCATGACGTCACCTACTAATCTATTCAGAAATCTATTCACTGCTGCCATTATGCATCACTCACCCTCAAGCCAGCTTGCTGAAAAATCCTCTGCATGACACAGCCCTGCAAGACTGTGTGTTGCTCTGTGGAGACAAATATTTTCTGTTGCGTTTATGTCCTATTGTGAAACAATTGTTTTCCTGGTTCCCAGCGTTACCCCAAGTGTGCAGTAATGTCCTCAGCTACCAGCTTTGGGTATTGTAGCTCTTGTACTTCTAATTCTTTACAGCTTACATCAGAACTGGATTGAGTCCATTTGTACTCATATTGTTTTATCACTACAAGATGATATATTTTGCCACCTTCTTCTAGGTCAAAATTGAATCCTATTGAGAGTCTTTGAAAAGAGAACTAATATTCACCAGGGCTGAGCTGGGGATGTATAGCAATTTTATTAGTATGTTTGGGATTTTGCTTATTATTATGTTTGGGATTTTGCTTTGAATTTAGACAAATCTTTCTTGTATAATTAGATTTCATAACACTTGAAGTACAGCTTACAAAACCAACAATGTACAAGAATAAAAACATTTGGCTAGTTACTAGTTGCCTATGAAAACAAAAAACATTAGCAGCTTTAGGTGTTCTTCATGTTTCCTTATTGTCATATACCCATCTTACCTTTTGTTTAAAGAAACCATCTTTTTCTCCCCTTATTCAGTAAAGTACAGAAGAGACAGGATAATTCAGGGCCAGTATTTATAAGACATTCTTCTTACATTTTGGCACTAACTGAGGAAAACTAGGGCTGTTCTGTAAGGATTGCAGAAATACCTTGCCTTTACAATTCTCATGTAATTGTTTTGTTAATTAAAAATATAATTGCTTCCACTTCCAATATCTATGTGAAATAAGTGTGAAATGTATGATGTGAAGGAGCAGTGTCAAGAGTAAGAACTAAGGGCATAAACATCACAGACTTTTATAATCTTTTCTTGTTATTATCAGCACTACAACATAAAAACAAAACTAGAGACGACATACAGCACCTCTTCTCATACAGAGCATGCATCATCTAATGCTGGTGTTTTTAGCAATACCAAATATTGTATTAAGCCTGAAGGAACTTGACTTCAGCTCAAGAGATGAACAAAAACCTAACTGATGGAGTAAGGATTCTTCTCATCATCCTTCTAAGGGAGGAATGGACTGTCCTGGATTGAGTTCAATCTGCTGGTATCCAATACTGTCACGTCAGCTTCAAAAGTGATGGCTGGAGCAAAGTACCATGGGGCTTGAAGTTCAGATTGTAACATGAGAGGTTTCCTGTTTCAGTGCCTGCCTCCAGTTTCTTGGATTTTGGAGTGCTGGTATTTCCACTGGCTGG